>NC_090272.1:627857-1255714 GCF_040414725.1 Anabrus simplex | reverse complement strand
TACTACGTCTTACCTTCTGCCGCATTCTTCTGCTTGCTCGCCCAGCTGTTCACTAACTGGCCTGCTATCTGACACTGCTGCTGCTTCCTCGTTGTGACGTCACACCTACGTATTTTTCATCGAGTAACTTCTCAAATATGTTCACCACGTATATAAGCGAGCTATTCCTTACTCTCGGCGGTTAGACATTCAGTTGGAAAACAACTCGAGTGGAGAGAGCGGAACTGTTCGCCAACGGCTGGTCCGTTGCGACGTTTCACTTACTTTTATTTGTGAATTGCTGCATTGATGTATCAACAGACTGGGTGAGCAAAAGTACAACCTTTTATATCTTTCGCGCTCAATATCAAGATTTGAACATTGAATGTTAAATTATTTAGGGGTTTCGTGGTTTCAATTCTAACTAAGTCCTTCAGACTGGAACCTTTATCAACCTCATACGCCAGAATCAACTGTGCTTGGACAAGTGAGAGTAGTGTTGCCACACCTTGAACTTTTCACTGACCCGAGTGGTCGTTTACGTTGCCAACGTGATAGCGTCTAAGCAGCCTGGAAGGATCCCCCCCTCCTTCTTCATTCCTTTTTTTTCTCTTCTTCCCTCCTTACTCCGCTGTCTTTTTCTTTCCTTTTCTTCCTTTCGGATATTGAGTTCTAAAAATTCTTGTCCTCCGATGCGTTATAACTTTCCTGCCCTCCTTTGGGTGCAAAATCGAGATTGTAAGGGTGGCCTTAAATCATTGTTTATATAAAGATTTAGTGGCTTTGTTTCTTAATTAAAGTGTTTGTGTACTTATATAGGTGTTGATTCTAGTTTTCCCTGTCGAACCTTGCTCTTGGGCTTTTCTTGAAAGTCATAATAATAGTTCCCAAGAAATCTTAATAATTATTATTCTTGATTGTGTCTTGGTTGTCAAACGGGCTGAGCCCTTATCAAAAGTTTGTAATTCCCCTTCTTTACTTGTTGTACCCTGCTTATTCTTGTCATTTGGAGTTTAAAATACAACTTGTTTTAAAACCATTCTCCTTTTCTTACATTTGGTCAGTTGTGCGTTCTCTCTCATTCTTTACCTTTCCCTTTTTCTTTCTTCTTAAAAAAAATTGTACTTACCACGGACACCCCTCTCGGGTAGCCCGCCGTGGCGTCCACTGGCTCTGCTGATTGGTGAATGATAAAATCTGATATACTAGGGTTCACCCAACGAGGCATTGACCGCAAGTATTTCCGTGGTCCGACAAGTCACCACCAGTGAAATAACTTTGGTTTACCTTGAGCGTTGTGGTGTCCCAATGATTATCTTTTGACGATCTTTGTTGTTGTGGGTCGACCATCTCATTTTCGTACCTTTTGCCACTGTTATGAATAAAATATTTATTGGCACCCCACATTGACTTACCACGCCACAAATGGTAGCAGACAATCTTTTCCATTAATTATACGCTCTGTTTTTCTTTTCCTTATCGTTATGGCATGTTTTTCGGATAACTTTCCTCTGGGTGACAGTTCTAATTCTTCACCACTTCCCTCATATCATAATCTGTCCTTACCGAACCCTCTTATCGGGGACTTGATTTCTTTCTCTCCTTCTTCGGATTCACTAATGCATTCTTCTGATGACATAAAATCTCCTCCAGTCGTCGAACAACATGCAATGTTTCCATCATCATCCCATTTTTCTTCCTCCCCCCATCTTACTTCTGTTGACAGTGCACTTAATATTCAGATAGTTAAGCAATCATTGCTTCTTGTACCTCAGCTACAAGCTACTGATCCTCGCAGCTTGACCATTTGGCTTTTCTCTGTGAGAAAATTTTTAAATATTACACTTGCTTCCTTTCGTCAATTAATTGGTCTTTTGTCGGCTAAAACTACTGGTTTCTTTTCAAAATTTTGGCTTGATAATATGTCTAATTTGTCTTCATGGTTTCACTTACGGACTATCATACATAATTATTTTTTGCTCTATGAGATTCGTTACAAATTAAGCACTGAGTTTGTCCGTCGCCACCAACTACCTACTGAATCTACACATGACTATCTTGATTCTATTACTACCTATAGTGATGTACTGAACATTGCTTGTAATACTTCTGAATTAATTTTAATTGTCCGTTTTTATGCTGCTCCTTCCTTTCGTCAGCTCCTCGATGCACTTAACCCCCCCACTACCATGCTTCAGTTATACAATTTGGCTCAATCTCATGCCATTAATTCCTTAGGAGATCTTTCATATTATTCATCTATTCCCCCACCTGGTATCGTACCCCCTCCCCTACCTATTTCGTTACCTTCGCCTTCTGTCTCTCCTTCTTCATCAACAAATCGTTCAACTATAACATGCTTTCGTTGTAAAGGTCAGGGACATATTTCTAAGTATTGTACTGCCTCACTTTCGGGAAACGCCTTCCATGCACGTCGTTAGGCAGTCGTCGTATTATTGGCGAAAACCTGCCTTCATTTACTTTTTCTCCTTCTGAAAATGTTCCTCCGTTTTCTTCTAGTGCTTCTTTTCTTCCTTGTACTTCTCATGTGTTGATAACTGTGAATAATTTGCCATCAGTTGCTCTCTTAGATTCAGGTGCTGCCGTATCCCTGATTAGTTTGCCATTCTTTGAATCCTTAAAAGCCAATTTTCCTCATTTGCAGTATACTCCATTTCTCGGCAATGTATTTCCGCATCAAACCAACTCCTTCATGTCCTTGGCATTATATCTTTCAACATTAAAATGCAATATTTTTCCTGGCCCTTTACTTTTCTTGTGGTTGAACATTTATCGTCTCCTCTCATTTTAGGGTTTGATTTTTTTCTCACACTGGTCTCATCCTTGATTCCGTTCATTCCCAGGTTTCTTTTCATTTTTCATCCAAATCTGTTCCGTTGATAAACCCTTTTGATTATCCCTTTTCCCATCAGTCTTCCTCCCTCACAATTAATTCTCTTTATTCTGATCAGGTACAGTCTCTCCTCCAGGAATTTTCTGATGTGATCACCCCTAACTTAGGGACTGTTAAGAACTTCACAGCCCATATCGATTTGACTGACACTACTCCGGTTCGCTCCTCTCCGTATTTTCTTAGCCCTCCTAGGATGAAGATTCTTAATGAATTAATTGATAAGATGCTTCGTGATGGCACTATCGTTCCTTCATCCTCCAATTATGCCTCTCCTGCCTTCATTGTTAATAAACCTGATGGCTCCTTTCGATTTATAGTCGATTATAGAAAATTAAACGCCCGTTTACTGTATGATGTCTATCCGATGCCTAAATTACAATCCGCTTTCCAACATTTTTCTAATTCTCATTATTTTACTATTTTTGACTTCAATTCTGCTTACAATCAGATTCCCCTTGATGATGTTAGCTCTCGCTACACTGCGTTTATTACGCCTACTGGTTTATATCAGTTCCAAAAAGTTCCTTTTGGGTTAAATCTTGGATCTCAGATCATGCAGCGTTTTGTTGATTCTTTATTTTCCGATCTTAAGTACAAATATTTGTTTCCTTTTATTGACGATATCCTTGTTTATTCTCCTGATTTCGAATCTCACCTACTGCATGTCCGTGAAGTTCTTACACGTCTTCGTTCCGTTGGCTTGACTGTTAACCTTCCAAGGTTCTTGTCGCTCAAACATCTATCAAATTTCTTGGTCATATCCTCAGCTCACAGGGTGTCGCTGTTGATCCTGACCGTGTTTCCGCCATTCATAAAATTCCCCCTCCTCAGAATTTGAAACAATTGCGCTCCTTTTTAGGCATGGTGGGCTTTTATGCCAAATACATTCCTAATTTTTCTCAAATTTCGGAACCATTAAATCTCCTTAAAAGAAAAGGCGTTAAATTTCATTGGACTAATTCTCAACAAATTGTTTTTGATACCTTAAAATCCAAACTTTCTCATGCCCCCCTCTTGCAAATCCCCGATTTTTCCCTCCCCTTTGAACTTTCAACTGATGCCTCTGACGTCGCTCTTGGTGCTGTTTTACAAACAGACTTGTAATGGCCAAACCTTACCCACTGCCTATTTTAGTTGTCTTTTATCTCCTGCAGAACGAAAATATTCTGTCTACGAAAGAGAAGCTTCTTTTGGCTATTGAACATTTTGCCGAATACTTGGACCATCGCGAATTTGTAGTACAGACCGACAATCAAGCATTATCCTGATTGATTCATAATGCTCCTAAAATAGGTCGTACTGGTCGTTGGCTCCTTCGGTTATCTCGTTTTAAATTTTCGCTTAAGTTTGTATCGGGTTTTCATAATTCAGTTGCTGATGCTTTATCCCGCCTTTTTGAAGATACTCAATCCCATGACTCTGAAATTGATTCTTTGCCTGTTAATGCTATTACCTCTATTTCCTCCCTTACTAATTTTCCCCTTTCCTTTCAGTCCTGTGTGGACCATCAGAAACAAGATCCGTATTGTCAACAGCTCATTCAAGACCTTTCTCTTCCAAATTATTCTGGTCCTTTTCGTTTGCAGAATCGTCTGCTAATTTTTAAACCTACTCCACGTGCTATTTCTCGCCTCGTTCTTCCTTCAAATTTACGTCCTATAATTTTTCAGTATTTCCATGGTTCCACTGTTGGGGGCCACTTTGGAATGGCCAAAACTTATGCTCGTCTTGCCTCTTTATTTTTTTGGCCACAGATGAGAAAAGACATATATTCTTGGGTTCGTTTATGTGATTCTTGTCAAAAACATAAGCCACTCAACCACCAACCCTATGGGACCTATGCCGCTTCTCCTGCCACTTATTCCGCTGAAAAATTCTATATTGATATTGTTGGCCCGTTAGTAAAATCCTCAAAAGCTAATGCTTATATATTCACTTTGCTCGACGGTTTCTCCAAGTTTCTTATTGTTCGTCCATTACGAAATATTTCCTCCCAAATAATTATTAATTTATTATCCACTCAGATTTTTCCCATCATTGGTCTTCCTAAAGTATTAATTTCCGACAATGCTTCTATTTTTACTTCTAAGGTCTTTTATAATTTTTGTTTCTCTTACGGTATCAAGAAAGTTTTTACTTCCCCCTATCATCCTCAGGGTAACAATGTAGAACGTTACCATCGAAATCTCAAAACTTTTCTTTCTATTTTTCATTCTACTGACCATAAGTCTTGGGATTCCGAACTCCCCCATTTTGTTTTGGCATTAAATGCTACTATTAATTCTTCTACCTCCTTTACTCCTGCCAAGTTGTTTCTTGGCAGAGAGTTACACACACCCCTTTCTTTATCTTGGAATTTATCCTCATTATTGGATACCCCCTCTCATTTTCTCACTGATACTCAACTCAATCAAGCCCTTCAACAACTTCTTACTTGGTTTGTTAACAGCTAACCTAGCTATCTTTAACTCAAAGACCTTTATCGCGTAGCGTAAAAGCAAATGTAATAATATGATATCAAAAGGACAAGTCAGCTAGCCTAGAGTTGCGATGTTTAGAAGAAACTAAGTTTCAACCTATAGAGGTCAGAGATTGTTGTGAGTTTGAAGTTACATACTAACTAACAGTTTAGGCTTACCTTAAGTTGAAGGCTGCAAACTGGAGAATAATATTTGCAGCAGACAGTGATTTTCAAAAAAACAAAGAAAAAGAAGAAATCGTAAATAATAATAATAACGATAATAATAATAGTATTCAAGGAATTAATCTTACCTTCTGTTTTTACTGCTAGACGGTAGGTGAGCAAGTAAAGGATACGCACACCGAGAACTGCGAGGAGCGCTTCACACAGGCTGCACCGAGTAAATATGCAGCTTATCACTGTGCGGATGCAGGAGTTGCAGACATCAGCAGTACAGTTGGAATAAAATGTTAATGCAACAAGAGTTCTCCCGACTGCCTTACGCCGAGTTCTGCAGGCTGATGTATATTAAGCACTAAGCCGGGATCGAACTTGCTGTTGATGCCGAATTGTCAGAATTTAAGAGTTCTGCGTCGGAAAGAAACCTAGAAAGTTAGTGCGCGATCCTCGACCTCTGAACTTAAACGCGAGGGTACTAAGCTAATCAAAAAGCCGACATCTGCGGTATCCCTTGCCTGTAGGTACTTAAAGGTATTGAGCTAAGCCCGCAACTACGGTATTCCCTACCTGTGCTTAGCAGAAAGCTGAGCTAAGCCTACATCTACGGTACTCCTTGCCTTTAGATACTTAAAGGTACTGAGCTAAGATCACATCTACCGTAACCCCTACATGTACTTAGCAGGGTGCTGAGCTAAGCGGAAAGCCTACATCTACGGTATTCCTTGCCTGTAGGTACTTAAAGATATTGAGCTAAGATCACATCTACGGTGTCCCCTACCTGTACTTAGCAGGGTGCTAAACTAAGCCTACAACTACGGTATTCCTTACCTGTAGGTTCTTAAAGGTACTGAGCTAAGATCACATCTACGCTATCCCCTACCAGTACTTAGCAGGGCGCTGAGCTAAGCCTGCATCTACGGTATTCCTTACCTGTAGGTACTGAGCCAAGGTCACATCTACGGTATCCCCGACCTGTACTCAACAGGGTGCTGAGTTAAGCAAAAAGCTTACATCTACGGTGTCCCTTGCCTGTAGGTACTTAAAGGTGCTGAGCAAAGACTGCATCTACGGTATTCCCTACCTGCAGGTAGACAAAGAGAGGCCTAGGCTAAGAAGCGATTTTCAAATATATTAAGCTAAGACTGCATCTACGGTATTCTTTACTTGTAAGTAAAGAAAGGCGCTAGGCTGAGAAATAATCCTCAGGAGCACTAAGCCAAGCCTACCTCCACAGTATACCCTACATGTTAGCGACCTTTCAGAACAACACGATTCGCTGATGTACCGAAATATACAAGTTCTACAAGCAGACGTATTTGTACTACGATTAAACGAGAAGGTCTAAGCTCAGCTCGACAAGCTGCTACCGCTGCTAATAATTTTGATGTGGACTGTACGCGTGCAGTGGACTTCATACTTTGCTAAAGCATCACATTCCGACAGCAGCTCACCAGCCGGATGTAGCTTGTGTGTGTAGGCTTGCTTCAAACATCATCTAAAAACACACATTCCAGATATTTTTTCTTGTTCAGGTACTCTAAAGTCTGCTTATTCGAAACAAGGTTCTAGTACATACGTACTCGCGAAGCATAAGGTCTGAACTATGCTCGGAAGAAGCTAGCTGCTGCTCTCCTATCCCTAGTCCCGTTTTACAGCCGGATGCCTTTCCTGACATGAGATTTTATGTCGCAAAAACCTGTTTCACAGCCGGATGCCCCTTCCTAACGCAAGAATCTGTTTCTACAGCCGGAGACTCTTTTAGGATTTTAAATTACAGTATCTAGTGTTTTACGTCACGAACTATTGTTTTACGGATAGATGCCCTTCCTGACGCTGAAAGACCAGGATTTAGCCAGTTACCCTTCCTGATGCAACAAGACGAGAATTTATTTTATTCACTAATTTACAAAAGCATGTTAGGTGCAAGTTATGCTAAGCAAACAATCGCTATCTTACGCAAGCTGCTCAGAACTGTAGTCTTGCTTTCTCTTAGAACGAAGGTGCACCCCAAACACATCAATCAATGTTCTGATCATATGTTGTATCGAGTACAGTGTTCGATTATATTTTCGTAATCACTTCTTTTGTAATATAATCTTCAAGTATTCGATAAAGCTATACCATGAGAGAGCAGGCGAAAAAGGTTCTTTTAGAACAAAGGTATTCCTTGACATGTTCTTTTAAATTGTCCGCCACCACAAAGAGTGCGTCACGGTGCTCTGTAGTTTTTTAAGATGGCGTATGTGGAATTTGCCGCCACCACATTTCAACTAAAGAGTGTGGGACTGCGCTCTCTTGATTAAAGATGATGGATGACAGCTGACGAAATTGCTCGCAAGAGTGCGGAACGGTGCACTGTGGATTAAAGATGGCGGATGACAGCTAACGAAATTACCCGCATGATGGCAGCACGGTGCTCTGTTGATTAAAGATGGAGGATGTAGGCAGACGAAATTGCGCGCATGAAGGCAGCACGGTCTTCTCTATTTTAAAGATGGCGGATGACAGCTAACGAAATTACCCGCATGATAGCAGCATGGTGCTCTGTAGACTAATGATAGCGGATGACAGCTAACGAAATTGCCCGCATGAGGGTAGCACGGTGTTCTGTAGTTTAAAGATGGCGGATGACAGCTGACGAAATTGCCCGCATGATGGCAGCACGGTGCTCTCTTGATTACAGATGGCGGATGACAGCTGCCAAAAAAGCATTTCGGTTTGTTTCCAAACAAGAGCACGTGGAATTTGCCGCCACCACATTTCAAAGGTAAGTAGCTGCAGAGTGCAGCACGGTGCTCTCTTGATTAAAAATGGCGGATGACAGCTGTCAAAAAAGCATGTGGGTTTGTTTCCGAACAAGAGCACGTGGAATTTGCCACCACCAAATTTTAAAAGGTAAGTAGCTGTAGAGTGCAGCACGGTGCTCTCTTGATTAAAAATGGCTGATGACAGCTGCGCGTGGCTTTGTTTACCGATTCAAATCTCGCGCTAGTAAGGTTAAGTTGGCAGCACTAAGGTTTCGGTCTGTCAAGATGGCAGCACTGAGGTTTCCGATCCGTTGTTGTCTGTCAAAAAGCACGTGGCTGTCAAAAAGCACGTGTATGTTTTACCGATTCAAATCTCGCGCTAGTTAGATTAAGTTGGTAGCGCTAAGGTTTAGGCCCGTCAAGATGGCAGCACTGAGGTTAGCGATACGTTGTTGTCTATCAAAAAGCACGTGGCTGTCAAAAAAGCACGTGGATTTGTTTACCGATTCAAATCTCGCGCTAGTTAGGTTAGGTTGTTACCACTAAGGTTTAGGCCCGTCAAGAAGGCAGTACTGAGTTTAGCGATGCGTTGTTGTCTGTCAAAAAGCACGTGGCTGTCAAAAAAAGCACGTGGATTGGTTTACCGAGTCAAATTTCCCGCGGCAGGTGGAGCAGGCCTCTGCGATGGCCTCCCGGGAAGAGGAGGTGGAGGAAGCCCCTGGGAAGGCCCCTCGGGAGGAGGAGTTGGAGGAGGCCCCTGGAAGGACCCCTCGGGCGGAGGAGGTGGAGGAGGCCCCTGGGAGCCGGAGGTGGTAGTGGCCGCAGAACTGTCCAATTATACTACTATCTATTTTATATACTGGCTCAGTTTAACATTTCGTTCGGTAGTTATATAGTAGGTTAATTTTAGGCCCGTGTGTGAATTTGATGTTCTGTCATGAGTAGTATAATAGGACAGTTCTGCGGCCACCTCCTCCCCCGGCTCTCGGGAGAGGCCTCAACCTCCCGCGGGTAATTTGTATTTTGGCGGGAAATTTGAATTTTGGCGCGAGATTTGAATTTGTAAACTAAGCCACGTGGTTTTTGATAGCTGTCATAGACAACAACGCATCGCTAACCTCACTGCTGCCATCTTGACGGGCCTAAACCTCAGTGGTACCAACTTAACCTTACTACCGCGAGATTTGAATCGGTAAACAAATCCACGTGTTTTTTGACAGCCACGTGCTTTTTGACAGACAACAACGCATCGCTAATTCACTGCTGATATCTTGACGGGCCTAAACCTCTGTAGTACCAACTTAACCTAACTAACGCGAGATTTGAATAGGTAAAAAAATCCACGCGTTTTTAGACAGCCACGTGCTTTTTGACAGACAACAACGTATCGCAAACCTCAGTGCAGCCATCTTGACGAACCTAAACCTCAGTGCTACCAACTTAACCTCATTAGCGCGAGATTTGAATTTGTAAACAAATCCACGTGTTTTTTGACAGCTGTCATCCGCCATCTTTAAACTACAGAGCACGGTACTGCCCTCTCTACCACAGTAGCTGCAAATTCGTCACCTGTCATCCGCAGTGCTGCCAACTTAACGGGCCTAAACCTTAGTGCTACCAACTTAACCTCACTAGCGCGAGATTTGAATCAGAAAACAAATCCACGTGTTTTCTGACAGCTGTCAATCGCCATCTTCAATCTATAGAGCGCAGTGCTGCGCTCTTTAGCTACTTACCTTTGAAATCTGGTGGCGGATAATTTGAAAAATGCTTTTTGACAGCAGCCATCTTTGAGCACCGTGCTGCCCTCTTTAGCTAGATACCTTTGAAATGTGGTGGCAGGCAATTCCACGTGACAGCAGATATCTTTGAGCACAATGCTGCCCTCTTTGTGGTGGCGGGAAATACCACGGTCTCATGTTTGGAAACAAACTCACGTGCTTTTTCCTGACAGCTGTCATCCGCCATCTTGCATCACAAACCTCAGTGCCGCACTCTTTAGCTAGATACCTTTGAAATGTGGTGGTGGCAATTTAAAAAATTCTACATTCTCTTGTTTGGAAACAAACCAATGCTTTTTTGACAGCTATCATCCGCCATCTTTAATCCAGAGAGCACCGTGCTGCCCTCTTTAGCTACTTACCTTTGAAATGTGGTGGCGGCAAATTCTACGTGCTCTTGTTTGGAAACAAACCCATGTGCTTTTCTGACAGCTGTCATCCGCCATCTTTAATCCAGAGATAACAGTGCTGCACTCTTTAGTTGAAATGTGGTGGCGGCAAATTCCACGTGCTCTTGTTTGGAAACAAATTGTACGTGCTCTTCAGCTGTCATCCACAATTTTAATCAAGAAGGCATCGTACTGCTCTCTTTGCGGTGGCAAATTTGAAAAATTATTTTTGTCAAGCAGCCATCTTTAATCCATAGAGAACCGTGCTGCCCTCTTTAGCTACTTACCTTTGAGGCGGTTAATTTGAAAAAATTCTATTTGACAAGCTGCCATCTTTTATGAACAGAGCATCGTGCTGCTATCTTGCGGGTAATTTTTACGTCACAGCTGACATCCACCATCTTGCATTGCTAACCTTAGTTCTGCCCTCTTTAGCTGCTTACTTTTGAGGCGGACTATTTGAAAAAAATCTATTTGACAATCTGTCACCCGCCATCTCGCATCGCAAACATGTGCTTCACTCTTTAGATGAAATGTGGTAGCGGATAATTTGAAAACATTCTTTTTTGACAAGCAGCCATCTTTAAACTACAGAACACCGTGCTATTATCTTTATCGTAGTAGCGGGCAATTTAAAATCTAGATGCTTTTTTTCTAACAGCTGTCATCCGCCATCTTTCATCTGGAGAGCACCGTGCTGCCCTCTTTGTAGTGGTGGTAAATTCCACGTGCTTTACAAACCCACGTGCTTTTTTTGACAGCTGTCATCCGCCATCTTTAATCAAGAGAGCGCAGTGCCGCACTCTATGTAGTAGCGGATAATTTGAAAAATTCTTTTTGACAAACAGCCATCTTTATTCAACACAGTTACCGCTATCTTACATCGCTTACCTCGGTGCTACACTCTTTAGTTGAAATGTGGTGGCGGTAAATTCGAACAAGTTTAATCATACATCGGGGGAGCTAGTGTAAGCACGTGCTGCAGTGGTGACGTCACCATGCATGTTTAGACTTGTCCGTTTTCTTAAGAGTAAGTCGGTATAAAGGATTGCAATAAGTATGCATCATAAAAACAAGAGTTTGCATGTGCTGCAGCGATGACGTTATTGTAGTTGCGCATGTTTAAACCCGTTCGTTGACTAAAAGCTTTAGTCTTCGAGAAACAGTGATAGAGAGTGGAGTGCAAACATGACGAACACATTAATAGTTGATGTGCAAGGCTTTAAAGTAAACGGAAACAAATTTGTGTTTAAAGAGGTGGCTGTGTTAGATTGCAGTGTGTTGTGGGCACCAAAACTTGTTAGTTTAGTATTTAGCCCACCGTTCCCTTACTGTTCGCAAACAGATGAAGATAAAAAGCAGGCTCAGTGGATTGAAAACAATTTAGGATTGAAGTGGGAAGAAAAAGGAATACCTTATCGTTTTCTACCTTTAATGATGAATGCACATTTGTCAAGAGCAGATCTTGTTCTTTTAACGGGTTGTGAAAGAAAGAATGGTTGCGTGATTTTCTACCATCATCGTGTGAAATTATCGACATGCATGAATTGGGGTGCCCATCATTTAAAACTCTTCTGAAAGAGCATAGTAGAGAAACAAGTAAACAGTCTTTACAACATGTATGCATGCTCTTTGATTGGTTGTGTTGCAGTGCATGCCAGGAAGTGAACAACATATGTAAAGTGCAGTGTCGAAATAACCTTAGTGTAAAAGAAACATTTGTAGAGTAAAGACATCATGTTATTTCTAACAGATACTAAGTGTAACGCAGCTGAAAAAGCGAACGTAAAGTTTTATGCATGCAAAAAGAAACTAAACACTTTTACTGAAGAAGAGTTAAATGCATTACCAAAGTCATTTTTGGTTAATGTAGCTGCGAATGCTGTAAAGGAGATTTGGGAAAAGGTGCCTCGTGAGTGGACTCAAGATCCTGTTTTGTCAGAGCTTCAAACGTGTAGTTTACATCATGAACACGTGAGTTTCGGCAGAAGACCTTCTGTGAGACAGTGCCGTACATGTCAACTAATTAAAGTGTATCACGGACCTAAAGCTAACGAGTTGTCTTCGCTTATAAACATTTGTCATGGCTGTGGAGAGAGTAAAGAAGGGAAAGGTGAAAAAATATGCTAGAAGAAAGATGAGGAAGCATGTTGGGCGTGAGTCGTGAATAGAGTGATTGATCTTCTTTTCTTCGTGCTTCATCTCCCCTGCGGCCCTAGAACACGTTCGCCTGACATGTAGTTACATGCTGCCTGCAGAGAGTATGTCGTGTAGCTGTTAAAATCTGCTTCGTAAAGTTATGCTGCGTGTGTGTGTGTGTGTGTGTGTGTTATTACCTAGTGCTTTAGCTGCTCAGAAGATAGCAGCACTTGTCGTTGTTGGTGCAATAAAACGAAAACTGAGTGACAAAGACCGTAAAATATACAAAGGATAAAAATGTATATAAATTCTAAAATAAATATGAATTGTCAAAACATATTACAGGTGTTGTTTAATCCTACAGCATGTCCTAGTGACTTAGAAGAAAGGAAACGTAGAGGATTAAAAGAAATCACACATAAGATTTAAAGTACATCCTCTTTATTAATCCATGAATTAAAGCTGTTTTAAAACTAAGCCATTTAACATACAGTTTATTGCCACGACGTCGAATAACACGTTCAACTAAATAGTGATCAGGATATTTTGTTTTCTGCAGTTCTTCGATGTAGAATCCTCCTTCAATAGCCTGTCCTCTGAGATCGCGAAGTAAATACGTAACTGGATTAGTAAGCTTAACACTTCTGATTTGAAAAATTTCAATGCTCCAGTTAGGTGTGTATCCTTTTGCAAAGATAGACTTGTGTTTGCTGATGCGAACAAAGTCACCTTCTTTAAACCGATGGCGACGTGGATCAGCTGTTTTAATTACAAGATGAATAGCATTTATACGAGGTGTATTCTTTGTAACAAGGCGTGGCTTTGTTCCGATAGTGCGATGAGGTGTATCGTTGTAGGTAGATAAAAGTCTAGGTAGCAGATCAATCGAACGATATGAACCTTGCGCTGTAAATTCTCGTCACATCATTGTTTTGAGTGTACGATTAAAGCGTTCTACAACACTTGCCTTGAGATTGCTGAACGTAGGGTAGTGTTGAATGCCAAGTAACTTGAGGTAAGGAGAAAAATCCTTGTTGTAAAACTCTTTACCTTGATCAGTTTGAAGAAGCCTTGGGCAGCGTTTCGATTCTTCAACAATATGTTTAAATGCTTCTTTAACTTGAGCTGCTGTTTTAGAACGCACGGGATGTGCAAAAGCAAACTTCGAGTACACATCGATAACAGTAAGTAAATACTTATACCCCTTATTACTAGAGGCATATGGAATAATTTCTACTAAGTCTGCTTGCCAGAGATCATCTTTTCCTCGTGTGCGACAGTAGGTGCGACGTGCTGGTTTATGTAACGCATGTGCGATGTTTACCTTTACCCGTGAGATACTCTCTTGACGAGCCATTACAAAATAATACCGGCATAACGTAGTTCTCTTTCTACTTCTAGAATTTCTGATCCGTGACCAGTGTGACCAGCCTCTTGCGATGCTCTTAAAATTTGTAATCGTTCAACGAGTAAGTTTGGGTCATTCCAGTATCTTCATCCACATACGGCAACAAAGGCTTGTAGATAACATCAAGACTACGTGCAGTCGGAAACAGCTTAGAAATAAACTCACGATACTTGTAACTCTTGTTCGCATTTACAGCTTCTGTTCTCTTGTAATTACGCCGTGTTGCGTCAGTAGCAAAAAGTATTGCTTTATATTTTTTTAAGATCACCTTGTAAAATTATATCCTTGTCAGGTATTCGTGAGAACAGAAGTTCTAAGAGTCCTTTCGTAGGTTTATAGGTAACACCTTTTACAATGAGTTTGTTGTTATTAATCTTAACATTTGAATTTCCTATCCAGAAACAGTCATCTTCGTAGCGAATACCGTAGGTAGTGTCAGTTTGTCCTGTAAAAAATTTTTCTATGTAAGGTGCAAAGAGAGATCCATAGGTATCTTGAATAAAAGTTCTAAACTGATTGCGATACTCTGGTGTAATCATAACCTC
This sequence comes from Anabrus simplex, assembly GCF_040414725.1. Taxonomy (NCBI): domain Eukaryota; kingdom Metazoa; phylum Arthropoda; class Insecta; order Orthoptera; family Tettigoniidae; genus Anabrus; species Anabrus simplex. The sequence continues at coordinate 1,241,171 of NC_090272.1, read as the reverse complement.
AGACAAAGATGGTAGATTTTGCGTCGATGTAGTAGGTGTTTCAGCAATAACATCTGTAGTTAAAATCTCAACACGCTTAGATGGTGATGTATCATTAAGTTATTCTTCTTCTTCCTTATCTTCCTCTTCCTCTTCTTGATCTACATCCTGCTTCTTCTCTTCCTTATCCTGTTCATGCTTTTCTTCTTCTTCTTCATGCTTCTCTTTATGATATGATGTTTGCATAGAAGCAAAACTTGAAGTAGACTGCGGTAATGAAGTAGAATTAAAAATTTCTTTGAGTGGTGTACTTTGTGTTTTTAAAAATAAATCCGTGTCTGCTTGAATACGTTTAAGCTCTTTAAATTTCCGTCGAATATTGTTTCGAGCTTGGATGATATGTTTTGTGATCTCCTTGCTAGATGTTAACATGTTGATGGTTTTTAATCAAGTAGTTACTGTAATTCTGTGTTAATGCATATAAAATGATCGAAACCCATGCGATATCGTCCATGCTGTACATCACTTTTTTTATCAATAACTAAAAAGCTGTAACGGTGTAATGACCAACATTTAGCACACATACGTTTAAAGTCATCGAATGTCAATCAGTGTTAACATGATCGTTATACACATGTCGCATGTTGCGCTCATCTTGCAGAAAAAGCACAATAACATTAGCGTTGTGGCGTATCAACTGCTTAGGCACACGAGAATAGGTTTGGCACAAATAGATGCAATCAACATATTTATGCCGACCCATACTAAAGAATGCACGAATAACGTTTTGCTGTTCTGTTGCAACATCATCAAAGATCATAAGAGAATTAGGAAGCACATCGTCTGGTGATGGTACTTGCTCATGTGAATTAAATTTAAAATATCTTATTCCATCTTTAACTAGATCGTGCATTACAGTTTGTAGAATAGTATATAGCGGCTGATAGAGTGACTTTGCGAAAACGTAAATATTCTCGAAGCGTACACCATTTACAGAAGTAATAATTGTGAGTAAAAGATTTGTTTGCACGCATCCCGACGGACCTGATATAATACATCGAACAGTAAAAGGAAACAACGTTCCATGACGTTTTCTTGTGGTTGTACTAGAACTAGGTAAGAGATGTGGTACAATGTCGGTAACAGGTAGTGTGTCTTGCTGCTTTATAATATTCATGATAACTGAATCATAAAGTACGTAATAGTAATATATATATTAAACAAAACAAGAGGCAATGGTTAGTTTATGATTTGCTCTTGACTAGTAAAGTCGTGTACAGCATGGTGAAACAACGATATCCAAACGACATGAAGAAGAAGAAGAAGAAAGTAAAAACTGTTGGATGGAAAGATGTTATAAAGGCTGCGCAAAAAGCTATTCGAGGGGAATACAATCCTCGCGTAGCTATTACTAAGGCGTTACGCGCAGCAAGAGCGAGAATTTCTCCAAAGTGCAGAGCAATATTTAGTAAACGTGCACGAATTATTCCTGTACCAAAACGAAGAGGATTTCTTCCTGCGCTGTTTGCTGGCTTAGCAGCTTTAGGGTCATTGCTAGGTGGTGCTGGTGCTGTAGCGAGAACTGTCAAAGCTGTAGAAGAAGCGAAACAACAGTTGAAAGAGAGTGATCGTCATAACAAGGCGATGGAGGCAGTTGCATTACGAGGCAAAGGTGTGCTCATGAAGCTAGCGCCATAGGAGGAAGGGCTTGGTATCTACATTTCTCCAAAAAACGTCTACGGAATGCACTGCCACATCGAGCTCTAACGCATGATGAAGTTTTACGTTTGCTAAACAAGTAGGAATTCATTATTTTCGAGGAGTGTATATGCGCGATCAACTACCAGCGCGCCCACGTGAGCGTGAAAGTGCCGTAATTAACTTGGTCGACAGTCGTGGACCTGGAACTCATTACGTTGCTTATGTAAAACGTAAATCTAAAGTATGGTATTTTGAGAGCTAGGGAGACTTACCTCCTCCTTTTGAGCTCATACGTTATTTCGGAAGCAGTGCAGACATTGTTTACAATAAAAACCGTGTGCAAAACTTTAATACACGCATGTGCGGACGATTATGTCTTATGTTCTTATATCAAACCCAGACAGTAGAGAAAGTGCATTAGTGTCTACGTGATGACGAACAGTGAAAGAACGTTTGCTGTACGTGGAGAAGGACCTGACACAACCGTCTATTTTAATCCACAAATCGAACTTGGCTATCAGCCGCATAGTCTTGGACTAGTATCGTTTGAAAGCTACAATAAAATCTATAATTGCGTGATGGTGTAAACAAGTTCTATTACGATGAGTATGTGCTAACACTACCCTCAGGTAGTTATACAGTAGACGATATTCACGACTATATGAAAGTACGTTAATTGATCAGTTTGGGGAAGATAGTTTTAGTAATGATAATTACAAGTTTTCAATCACTATAAGCAACATTACACATAAATGTGTTATTGAATCATCATTCAAGATTGACTTCAAATCACAACCTGATTCGATTGGACCACTGCTTGGATTTTCATCGAGGGAGCTCCTACCAAACGTACGTTACGAGTCTGATCAACCTATAAAACTCTTCGATGATTATAATATGAAAATTACTTGTAATATTATTACAGACTTGAATAGTAATCTACAACCTTCGCACGTCCTGCACGACTTTATTGTTACAGAGGAACGTGGATATACTCTTTGTGAGAAACCAGCAGTAGTTCTTTATCATCCTGTGTCTGTAAAACACATTAGCAACATTACTCTTAGACTTGTAAATAAACATAATCAGCTTATTCATTTAGATCAGCACGCGTACGTAGCTTACAAACTACATCTTAAACCAGTATGAAAACAATCTATAAAACACGGTGTACATTCCGAAGACATACTTCATGTGTGCAGAGATTCATCGAGGTAACAGATACCCATAAGCAGATACTCCAAGATTTAGGATATACACTACTACAACAAAATGGAAGAAATGCTACACATTACGAATACAGTAGAAAGTCGTGAAGGTGTAGTACGAAGTGAGCTTCATTCCTATCAACCTGTTACGTTTGGATTAAAGAACAATGATGAAATTCATTTTATTATTAATCAGCAAGATGTATGCACCTTACCACACGAAAGCTACCTCTATATTGAAGGACAACTAGAAAAGTCGGATGGAAGTGGACCAAGCACTTCACAACTAAACAACCATGCTCTAGCTTTTCTCTTTTCTGAAGCGCGATATGAAGTAAATAATGTTGAAATAGATCGAACGAAGAATGTTGGTATTAAAAGTGCAATGAGACTCTACCCTTCTTTCTGTGATGAAGAATGTAATCTTTTGCGGATGGCTGGATGGTGTCCAAAAGTTACTAACAACTGGATGATTAATGAGGATGGAACTTTTATGGGTATGTTATCACTGAAACATATTTTCGGATTCGCAGAAGACTTTACACATATTATAATCAACGCAAAACAAGAGCTTATTCTAATCCGTGATCGAAGTGATTACAATTCTCTTAAAGCAGTAGAAACACCAGTAGAATCGAAAATAACACTGCATCGTATACTGTGGAGGATTCCAGATGTAACCTTATCTGATCGTGAAAAACTTCAATTGCTCAAGATTGTAGAAAATGATACACCATTACCTATACGTTTTAGAAGTTGGGAGCTGCATGAATATCCTGTGTTACAACCTACAAACAAGCATAGCTGAGCTGTTAAAACATCACGTTTTACTGAGAAGCCCTTGTACTTTATTTTTGGATTTCAAACTAATCGTAAATTCAATCACGAAAAAGATAGCTCACTGTTTGATCACTGTAAATTCTGACACGTTAGACTATATCTCAACGGAATTACGTATCCCTACGAAAACATAGACATTAACTTTGAGAAAAATAGTTTGGGATGCTCTATGACATGTTTTGTAAATTTCAATCATCGTATTATCGGAAAGAAGATCGTCCGCTATTTACACCTCAAGAATTTTAAAATAAAGCACCGATTGTAGTTATAGACTGCTCTTATCATGAAGAATCTATAAAAGAATCTCCAGCTGATATTCGTTTAGAATTTGAAACATCTGAAAACATTCCTGCTAACACAGCAGCCTATTGTCTTATTATTCATATGAGTGATGTTACCTACCATCCGCTAACGAATATTGTTACGAGACTATAAATAAGAATAGCTCTTTATCATTTTCATTAGTGTGTGCTTCGACATCGTACGCTATGGAACAAAACTGCAAATGTGCATGCTGTTTGCATGCTCATACGCAACATCTTATTTATCTTACACGAGTGAGTGAGGCTATTAAGATGTTCTATAAACATAGATCGTCGATGCCGAAACATCTTATACAATACTTACCACCAGGAATTTTATCTACGTACGCTGCCTCTTACGTACATAATTTTTGGGGCATCCTTCCTCTACATAGTAAGATGTCGATCGAAGTAGCTTTATGCAGAACTTGTCAACGACATTACAAGCATCGAGGAGAAAATGGTGATGATGATAATTGGGATGGACCAAATCCGAGAATTGAACACTGTACACAGTGTATGAATTAACTGTCTCTAGTACCTCATGATGATGATGATGATTACAAAAAGGAATAACAACAAGGTAAGAAGTACATGATCTTCTCTATAAAGCATAACATACTTAGTATAATATATTTCTAAATGTTTTTGTTTAATTTGAATGTTGCAGGAGGCATTTTAGGAGTATACGTTGTTAAGAAGCATACCAACCTTGTTAGCAGCAAAAGCGAACACTGTTGTCGTACATTTGTAAATAAATATTTGATCGCATTCACAAATGTTGTACTTATTGCATTGCTTTACACCGACTTACTCTTAAGAAAACGATCAGGTCTAAACATGCACAATGACGTCATCACTGCAGCACGTGCTTACTCTAGCTTTCCCGATGCATGTTTAAACTTGTTCGAATTTACCTCCACCACATTCCTTTACACCGACTAACTCTTAAGAAAACGGACAAGTCTAAACATGCATGATGACGTCATCACTGCAGCACGTGCTTACTCTAGCTCCAACGATGTATGATTAAACTTGTTCGAATTTACCGCCACCACATTTCAACTAAAGAGTGTAGCACCGAGGTAAGCGATGTAAGATAGCGGTAACTGTGTTGAATAAAGATGGCTGTTTGTCAAAAAGAATTTTTCAACTTATCCGCTACTACATAGAGTTCGGCACTGCGCTCTCTTGGTTAAAGTTGGCGGATGACAGCTGTCAAAAATGCACGTGGACTTGTAAAGCACGTGGAATTTACCACCACCACAAAGAGGGCAGCACGGTGCTCTCTAGATTAAAGACGGCGGATGTCAGCTGTTAGAAAAAAGCATCTAGATTTTAAATTGCTCGCTACTACGACAAAAATAGCAGCACGGTGTTCTGTAGTTTAAAGATGGCTGCTTGTCAAAAAAGAATGTTTTCAAATTATCCGCTACCACATTTCAACTAAAGAGTGCAGCCCTGAGGTTTGCAATGCAAGATGGCGGGTGACAGCTTGTCAAATAGATTTTGTTTTTCAAATAGTCCGCCTCAAAGGTAAGCAGCTAAGGAGGGCAGCACTATGGTTAGCAATGCAAGATGGTGGATGTCAGCTGTGACGTAAAAATTACCCGCAAGATAGCAGCACGATGCTCTTTTCATTACAGATGGCAGCTTGTCAAATAGAATTTTTCAAATTAACCGCCTCAAAGGTAAGTAGCTAAAGAGGGCAGAACTGTTCTCTCCGGATTAAAGATGGCTGCATTTTAAAAGAATTTTTCAAATTATCCACCACCGCAAAGAGGGCAGCACGGTGCTCTCTTGATTAAAGATGGTGGATGACAGCTGAAGAGCACGTAGAATTTTTTCCAAACAAGAGCACGTGGAATTTGCCGCCACCACATTTCAACTAAAGAGTACAGCACAGTACTCTCTGGATTAAAGATGGCGGATAACAGCTGTCAGAAAAGCACATGGGTTTGTTTCCAAACAAGAGCACGTAGAATTTGCCGCCACCACATTTCAAAGGTAAGTAGTTAAAGAGGGCAGCACGGTGCTCTCTGGATTAAAGATGGCGGATGATAGCTGTCAAAAAAGAGCATAGGTTTGTTTCCAAATAAGAGAATGTAGAATTTTTCAAATTGCCGCCACCACATTACAAAGGTATCTAGCTAAAGAGTGCAGCACTGAGGTTTGTGATGCAAGATGGCGGATGACAGCTGTCAGAAAAAAGCACATGACTTTTTTCCAAACAAAAGCACGTGGAATTTCCCGCCACCACAAAGAGGGCAGCACTGTGCTCAAAGATGGCTGCTGTCACGTGGAATTGCCTGCCACCACATTTCAAAGGTACCTAGCTAAAGAGGGGAGCACGGTGCTCAAAGATGGCTGCTGTCAAAAAGCATTTTTCATATTATCCGCCACCACATTTCAAAGGTAAGTAGCTAAAGAGGGCAGCACTGTGCTCTATAGATTGAAGATGGCGGATGACAGCTGTCAGAAAAGCACATGGATTTGTTTACCGATTCAAATCTCGCGCTAGTGAGGTTAAGTTGGTAGCACTGAGGTTTAGGCCAGTAAAGATGGCAGCACTGCGGATGACATGTGTCAAATTTGCAGCTACTGCGATAAAGAGGGCAGCACGGTGCTCTGTAGTTTAAAGATGGCGGATGACAGCTGTCAAAAAGCACGTGGATTTGTTTACAAATTCAAATCTCGCGCTAATGAGGTTAAGTTGGTAGCACTGCGGTTTAGGTCCGTCAAGATGGCTGCACTGAGGTTTGCGATACGTTGTTGTCTGTCAAAAAGCACGTGGCTGTCAAAAAACACGTGGATTTTTTTACCTATTCAAATCTCGCCCTAGTTAGGTTAAGTTGGTACTACTGAGGTTTAGGCCCGTCAAGAAGGGAGCAGAGAGGTTAGCGATGCGTTGTTGTCTGTCAAAACGCACGTGGCTGTCAAAATGCACGTGGATTTGTTTACCGATTCAAATCTCGCGCTAGTAAGGTTAAGTTGGTACCACTGAGGTTTAGGCCCGTCAAGATGGCAGCAGTGAGGTTAGCGATGCGTTGTTGTCGTTGACAGCTGTCAATTAGCACGTGTCTTTGTTTACAAATTCAAATCTCGCGCCAAAATTCAAATTTCCCGCCAAAATTCAAATTTCCCGCGGGAAGCGGAGGCCTCTCCCGAGAGCCGGAGGAGGAGGTGGCCGCAGATCTCTCCTATTATACTACTGTCATGTCGAGCCTACGTTTAATGATGAAGCTCCTAAGAGAAGAATGCCCCTTCGGACGGGGTACTCCACTAAGGAGCCGGGCCCGGGAAATTGTTTTGCATGTTAGGGAGTCATTCTTGACAATGCACCAACAATGGCGGCTAGAAAGAATGAGTTGGTTAAGTGGTTGAAGAAGCACAATATTTCGGTTCGCGATGACATGGGGAAGGGGGATCTTATGCATCTATTGAAACAAAACAAGCCCCAGTACCCAGTTTATCTGGTGGATAGCCAGAAGGAACGGGCATAAAGTAGTTCAGACGATTATGTTGAAGACCTTATTATCTCTTTAGGGTCAAGCGAGAGTGAAACTTCAACAGACGATGACAATGCCGATAGTGGCTGAGATATGAGTGGTATTTTCGCTTTGTAGGATTATTTTCTTCGTTACGGGAAACTGAATCTAACAGCAACGCGAGATCTTCTACATGGTAGTAGAAATTTAATTTTCTCACGGTTTATCTGTTCGAACATTGACATATTTTTATCTTGTAGCCTTATCCTAAATGTGTTGCGCATTATTGATCTTCCGTGAATCATGTATGTTGCTACAAAGAATAACTGATTATGGACTTATATTCCAGTATTTACATTTCTGTTCGTGTTTTGTATCGTAAATCAGCTGTTTGTATTCGTAACAATTTGGCACCACCGGCTGACTTCCGGCTGTCAAGTCGAAACTCATAAAAACGTAACTATACATATGATAACCATATCCTGCCTTGTGCAATCTCCAGTTCCTATGAACAAACCAATGCATTTGATATATCTACAAGCTCCTGTCATTCTATCCACCGGTAATTCAGTTGCAATACCTGACTGACCTCGCTCATTCATTCGATGCACAAATGGCGCACGTTTTCATTCACAATGCAATGCTTTATATTGAAGTTTCAGTTTCATTTCCTTTCCAGTACAGCAGTATCCTTCTGGTGACAGCGAACATGCAGATCTTGCATCTGGTACTTGCCGTCCTGGTTCTCCGTTCGAACAGCTGCTGTGCAAACTATAATCTAGCGGTGAGATTCTCAAACTTTCTGGTCTCTTTGAAAACCATCAATTTCTTTCATCACTGGCAGTTTTGAGTATATCATCATCACGATCATGATAATCATGATCATCATGATGATCATCATCATCAACATCATCATCATCAGGCCCGGCTAATTGGTTGAATGATCAGCGTAATGCTATTCCGTTCAGAGGGCCACGGGTTCAATTATCGGCCGGGTCGAAGATTTTAACCTTTACCTTGCAATTACTTTCAATACTATATTCCGTAGTGTCAGACATTGATGCTGAAATTGGAGTGGCTTAGAAAACATTTTATAAAATCGGTAAATATCAGAAACAAACAATATATTGACCCTTTTGACCGGAAGGATTTGTTTTACGATAAACATACATATAAAACATGAAAATATTTGAACTGGAATTCTTTTATACACTTAAGAAAGTGGAAATTGCAACACCATGAAGGCGTTGGTCGTTCGTCTTGATTTTCAAGATATGGAACGATGCCATGAGGGTATGTAAACGATCAAAGTCTCAGACTAATCGGATTGTTGCTACAGGTCTCCCTACGTGATTGGTCGCGGAGGAATCAACTCCAATATACGGACTTTGGTGTAGCGTAGTTGACTTGCAGTCTGTGCAGTGAAGTGTTCCCCATCAAACATGCGTCGACGACAGAGAAGAGCACGCTGTCAACAACTGTCGCCGTTTGAGAGGGCTCGGATAATTGGGCTGTGTGAGGCTGGATTATCGCTAAGGACTGTCGCTGCACGTGTTGGCCGACAGGCATCTACGGTACAACGTGTACGGCAACAGTGGTCAAATGAAGGTACCTGCACTCGTAGACCTGGCACAGGCCCAGCGCGACAGACAACTGTGAGAGAGGATCGTCGCATTATTCGGATGGCCCAGATGGAACCCCATGCAACAGCAGTACAAATTCGAGCAGCTGTGGCACCCCACGTTACACAACAAACAGTTGGTAATCGCCTGCGTGCAGCTGGCTTACGAGCCCGTGTCCCTGCAGAAGGTGTTCCATTGACCCCACAACAGCGACGTGTAAGGCTGGCCTGGTGTCGAGAAAGATCGGCGTGGGTCGATGAATGGCATAGGGTCGTATTTAGTGATGAATCGAGCTTCTGTCTTGCCCGCAGTGATCGTCGGAATCGTGTGCGCCGACGTACCGGGCAGAGGGGCCGTCCAGATCTTATTGTCGAGAGGCACATAGGGCCAACACCAACAATTATGGTCTGGGAAGCTATTGGCTTCAATGTGAAATCACAATTAGTGCTTGTTGAGGGCACTATGACTGCTCGACAGTACGTTGATAGGGTACTCAATCCAGTGGTTGTCCCTATGATGGCGAACATTGCTAATGGGATGTTTCAGCAGGACAATGCCCAGGTTCACACTGCACGCATCTCCAGAGAAGCTCGCCACAACATCACAACCTTACAATGGCCCGCCAGATCCCTACAACTGGCCAACCGTCTTCAGCCACTCACAACTCTGGAACAACTGACCCGTGCAGTGCAGTAAGCATGGGCCACAATTCCTCAGGAAGCGATCCAAGGCCTTATTGACTCCATGCCTCGAAGAATTCATCAATGTATTGAAGCTCGTGGTGGGCACATCCTGTATTGATTGTTGTCCAAACTTGTGGTCAGAGGAACCTGAAAGTGTAATCATCGAATCACAACTGAACACTCGTCCTGCGAGTTCAATTGCAGTAACGTAGCACCACTCCTTCAGGGTGTTGCAATTTCCATTTCTTCAGTGTAGAAAGCAAACATTTTGTAGTTTGAATTTTTGTTATCTTTAAAATACAAGTGAAATTGCATAAAAAGTGTCATCATAAAAAGAAATATAGAAATTGTTCCTCATACAATGCTGAAAGAATCCTGAAAGTTTCAAGAAAATCCGCACATAATTAGCACTCATGGAACACTTTGTCACAATAGGGGAGGAGGAAAACATTCTCTTTTCTTCCTCTTCCTGGGTTTTTTCCTTTTGTGTCCCCTTGCTCTGAAGACGTGCTCTAATTGACCCCAACATGTTTCATGGACTCCCACGTTACACCCTGGACACCAATGTGTATCGCCGTCGCTTTTCTGCTGTCGTCGCACATCCAGCGCACTTCCTCAGTTGTCTGCAATGGTGTATCGTCATCTGACAAATTACCTAAACTTCCTCCAGCCTCACCAGGATTTTTTATGTCCTAAGAATACTTTTCATCAGTTGTACTTAACTCATTACCCTCATCAAGAGCTTGTAAAATTATACCAGCCGTACCGGCGATTACTTGTACAAGTAAACAAAGAACAAAGATGACCAGAAACCCTGAAAAAATTGAACATCAAAACTGTCAGTAAATACTCACCAACTAGTTAACCGACGGCCCATAACACAGAGAATATTTGGATCCAAAATTAAGTATAGGCACGGTATGAAATGAATAAAGTTTTGAAAGAAGAACACCAACATTTCTTTCACTAAACAATTAAAATTTAATTAATAATTAATTTGCAAGAACTTTACAATTATTTGAAAGAACACCTTTTTTTAAACTTACGGTGCACCGTTTAAGACAAATTAAATTTAAAAGATAGAAATCAGTTAAATGAAATAAGACTGGATTAAGTCAAAACATTTTCCACTGAGATGAGTGACGTCCTCTAAATTAAAAACTACAATTAACATTAAATAATAAAATAATTAATGAAAAGAATTATCTCCTGGCAGAAGCCCCTAAAATAAACAGTTTTTCAGCACATTAATTTCAAAATATTACAGCATTTCTTGCCCTTTAATTAATTATCAGACTTAAAAATGAGAGGCCACGGATTCTCTCGAAGAAACCAGATCTCAAGGGGACTCCAGGAAAAGTAAGAGAAAGTGAAGGGAGTGCTAGTTCAAAACCAAAAGAAACACAAAGGTTAGCCAAACAGGTCACCAACACGACCCCAAATTCACCGCGCTTCACTAAAGGTACCACGTACCTCCAAATTTGGGCGACAACCCGCGCAAATTAATCATCAAACCCCAAAGATATAGGGTTCAAACACATCAACACAAAAGCCACGCCCAAATCAACACAATTACATATAACATTAACACAGAGCGAATGCACTCCAATAAAATAATAAACGGAAGGGAAAGAGCAACAGCTCAAACTTCAGGCCACGGCCAAATTATCACGCCAATCTCTCTTTTTTAAATAATCGTCATCATCATCATGCCAACAACTCATCAACATGGGCAACGGTTGCATAGAAACAACCAACAAGACCAAGAACCATAATTGTTTAAATATATGTATACAGCTTAGATCCTTTCCAACAGAACAAAGATGGCCTAGGCCACCACAGCCCAAGTGGTAGAGCAACCGACGCGAAATCTGGAGGTTGTGGGTTCGGATCCCACTGGTGTCTGGTGGGCTATTTTTTTTCCGTACTTAACATCTCTTCAACACGTACTAAATGTACGTAACACGACCTAATAGTTTGAAAGTCGGTTTCACATTACAATGCGGTCGTGAAAATTCAATATTCATTAGCGACATAAGTCACACAGGAAATAAAATTAAAACAGGGTTGGGATAAAATTCCAAGGTGATACAAATTTCAAAGGTGAGTCACCTGTGCCTAAAATGTTTGGGGAGAAAGGCTGAAAACAATGTTTTCGATTTTAACCCTGCCATCCTGGGCCCAATGTGTGGGAAGCCAGTCTCTGTCTGTCACAAGCCAGAATAAAGTGGGGAGTGATAGAGGACTAACACCACTTTAAAGAAACCTTGGTCCTGCTGGCCCGGCTGGTAGTACCTTGTGAGTGTCCGTACCAGCGTTACCGTGAAGATAGTCAACGGTTTGGAAGGTGGAAGACGACAACCAAGTCCCAACGGCGGATAAAACGGATGAACTATCTTCATTTAGCAGCGTCCGTTCTTCAGTGAAGCGGCTGCGAAAGGCATCTGACTCCAGAGGAGCGGCCTACTGTTGAGCTCCAGGGCTTACAACCTTGGTTCTACTACCGGGAAGGACTTTTTCGACCCATACTGGTTTGAACAACAAAACATCATGGAATATCGTCACAATAAGGACACTACCCCCAGGTAGTACCTCGTTGAGGTAATCTACCGCTCCTAAGAGCCCAATCAGACCTGTGGATTCTGGGGAGCCTGAACCAAGATGCTTTGAGGACATTACTACACGTACAAAATTCAAGGCGAAACAGAAATACTACTTTGGGACGCTCAATGTCAATTCAGTACTTAAAGTGGGAAAACACGAAGAATTGACGATGATGATGGACAAACGCAACACAACATAACCATCTTAGCCATCCAAGAGCAAGATACCTAGATAAATACAAAATGGACATTGAGCGGTATAGGATTTATAAAGGCAAAAGGGCTACGCAAATAGGTAAGAACATGCCTTTACTTGACACAGCTTTTGTTGTTCATAAGAAGGTTGTCAGTTCAATCGTGGACTTCTTCAGCCCCTCTGAGAGACTTTCCATTCTAACTCTCAGCTGCAGTAACAAAGGATACACACTGATCAATGTGCATGCACCGATCAATGAGGACAACAGACGTAATCTTGAGAAAGTCGAACAGTTTTCGGAACTTCTTGAAGAACAGTTGAAGAAAATACCATCTATGAACATCAAGATCTTATTAGGCGTCTTTAAAGCTCAGCTGGGAATTGAACCACAATTCATATCAACAATTGGAAACTATCCTGCTCACAAAATGACTTATAGAAATGGTATAAGACTCGTCAATCTGTGTCGTACCTTCAATCTTCAGATAATGTCAACATTCTGCAAACACAAGCCAAGCAAACAAACAACTTGGCGATCACCAGGCAATGTGTGCGGAGAGAAACAGATTGTTCATGTAGCAATGTCCAGGAGAGCGATTAAGGTAACAATGAACGTTAAAGTTCAGAGAGGTGCCCAGTTTGATTCAGATCATTACCTCACCAAGATCAAAATTAATTTCATTCCTCTCAATAAGGCCCTGAAACTAGGAAACAGAACTTATAAATGCGACCTTGAAAAGTTAAAAATCTATCAAAATGTCTTAGAACAATACCACCAGCAACTGACATTTGAATCTCATAAGTCGCCTCCAAGATCCAACAAGCAGCTAATACTGCAATCCTGACAGCTAAGAAGAGAAAGCATACGTGGTGGAATGAGGTCTGTGATGAAGTGTTGACCCAAAGAACAAAAGGCTGGAAAAAGTGGAACTCGACCCGAAGATCTGAAGATTCAATCTGTTCCGTGAAGCTCGAAAAGAAGCAGCCAGAACTTTCCGAAGGGCCAAGCGACTATATGAGAAACAGCAATTAGAACAGATCGATCAGGATATCCGGAAAAATAATTCCAGAGACTTCTATCAAACATTCAAGATTAATTTGAGGGGGTCCCAAGCCTCTAGCCTTCGTTTTAGGGATGAAAATGGAAAGCTGGGCTTGACCAACAAAGAAAACTGTACGATCATATCCTCGGTACTTTGAAAACCTTCTCAATTGTAATGAACCAAAGGAAAGATTCCCTGTGTGCGACCCGATCCACAAACTACCCAACTCAACCCCTCCTTGTGAAGAGGAGATCAAACAGATTATAAACGGCGTAAAGAATAATAAGGCAGCTGGTGAAGATTCTATAGTGGCAGAACTACTGAAGCTGGCAAATGATGAAACTCTAGATGTTCTAGTCAAGCTTTTTGAAGATATCTGGAGAACTGGGATGATACCAACTGAATGGCTGTCAGCACTAATCCACCCTTTGCACAAGAAAGGTGATAAAAAGAATGTCAACAACTATAGGGGCATCTCATTAGTATCTGTTCCCCATAAGATTTTCTCCAAATCAGTTCAGAACAGAAAAGAAGCTCACCTTGACCAACAGATTGGGGAATAACAGGTTGGCTACAAGAAAAACCGTTCGTGAACAGAACAGATATTTAACCTGAAGAGCATCATCAGGTACAAGAAGACAGGAGGACACAGCTACGTGGTTGTGTTTGTTGACTTTCAGAAAGCATATGTCTCCACTGACCGCGAGTCATTAATGAATATTTTGGAAGAGTTTGGAGTGGACGATACGTAAATAAATTTGATCAAACAAACTCTAACCAACACAGTGTCGAAAGTAAAATTTATGGGTGAGATCTCAGAACCGTTTACTATCCGAACGGGTGTCAGACACGGAGATGGACTATCCCCACTCCTCTTCAACTGTATTTTGGAAAAAGTCATTCGAGAGTGGAGGAAGTCGTTAGACCAAGAAGAAACAAAGGAAGATCAGTTCAGACTTGGTCCTAAGCACAAAGGCGTGTACATTGACTGCCTGGCCTATGCAGATGATCTATCCAATTTTGCTAACAACATAGATTCAACAGTCAACAAGATCAATAGGCTGTCAGAAGTTGCTGAAAAGGTAGGACTCCAGATTTCTATTCCGAAGACAAAATATATGACAAACATCTGTCGTGGACCTGAATGGATGATCACTAATCTTGGAAAAATCGGTCGTGTCAAGAATTTCAGATATCTTGGTGAAGTCATCCAGCAGAATGGATTAGAAGAGGAAGCAATCAATGTCAGAATGAGGAAGTTAGAGTAGGCATACCAAATGACAAAGAATATCTATAATAAAAAGTCTATGAGTATAAGGGCCAAGTTCCGACACTATAACACAGTTGTAAAACCTGAGGGGTTATATGCGTCTGAAACTTTGACCTTAAGTATTAAAAGTCAAGCTGACCGGCAGGAAAAAAGAGAGCGCAGGATACATAGAAAATCCTAGGTAATAGGTGGGTTGATGGACAATGGCGAATGAGACCAAATGAGGATTTGTACAGCAAGACAGAACCTCTCACAGCGTCAATTAAGAAGAGACAGCTATTATTTTACGGTCATCTCCTGAGGATGACTGATGATCGACTAACGAAAAGAATATGGAATTTTATTCAATCTAAGTCAACAAGGTCGAGATGGTTCCGGGAATTGGAAAATGTTCTTAGGCAGATTGGTATTTCAGGCCAATAATTTCATGATAGGAACGCATTCAGAAGATTGGTGAACAACTATCAACGTTTCAAAATGGCATCAACCTCCAGAAGACGGAAAGGACCCTTATCTGAAGAGCATAAACAGGCACTCGTCGCTGGGCTCAGAAGATACTGGCAGGAAGTCAAAGCTGGAACAAGAACAAGGCCTAGACACTAAAATGAAGTTGGTTGTTACCCCGCAGTCCATAGAGGCTCAACTCGATGTATAAAAAAACGATTTTGACGTTGCCATGTTCGTTTACTACAGTCACATGACAACTGCTAGATACAAGGCATGTATAGACATCAAACTCCGACAAGTACTACCGAAAGTGACAATAATGGTGACTGAAGTAGAGACATTCATGTTGATGTAGTATGAATGTTACACCAACAGATGTCATAACAGCGAAGAAAGCACACGTTTACTGAGGATCTCAAAAAGCGCTCCTGGCACCGCAGGAAGGCATTTCTTGTGTTAAAATGGTTATTTCCCCTGGATCGGGAACTGGATGTTTGTTCTGTCTCCAACACGCGAGGTCATATACATGGCAGATGCCACCCACCCTCATCGGAGGGCCTGCCTTACAGGACTTGCACCTGGCTAGAAATAGCCACACGAAATTATTATTACTATCATCATCATCATCATCGTAATTTTACGACTTTCCATTGCTATCATTTACATGATGGCTTACACCATCGTCATCGTAATTTTACGACCTTCCATTGCTATCATTTCCATGATGGCTTACATCATCGTCATCGTAATTTTACGACTTTTCATTGCTATCATTTCCATGATGGCTTACATCATCGTCATCGTAATTTTACGACTTTCCATTGCTATCATTTCCATGATGGCTTACATCATCGTCATCGTAATTTTACGACTTTCCATTGCTATAATTTCCATGATGGCTTACACCCCTCTTGACTTCTTTTTATTTTACAATGTACTTCACGACACAGAGAGGTCTTGTGGCGATGATGGGACAGAAAAGGCCTACGGGTGGGAAGGAAGCGGCCGTGGCCAGCATAGGAATGGTGTCAAAATGGTAAAGTACGGAAAACCACCTTCAGGGCTACCGACAGTGGGGTTCGAATGCACTACCTCCCGAATGGAAGCTCACAGCTGCGTGCCCCCAACCGCGCGGCCAACTCGCTCTTGTCTTCACGATCACAGTTATAGCTCATTTCCGAAAGTCTTATTTCTATAAGAAGTTAACGTTGTAATTTATGTACGGCATGTTCGAAAAATTCCCATGGGAGTTCACAGCAAAGGAAAACAACATTACTCATGCGGTCCAGCTACATGAATAATGTATCATTTCCTCTGTGCAGTTCAAATGTTTGTCTCAATTTTATTTTTAGGTAAACAAAAGTCTAAGTTTGGTTTCTAAATCTCTCTCTGTTGGTTTCACTGAATCACGAATGGTGGTGGTGATTATGGTGATCAAGGTTTTAGAAGAAGTACAACCAACCTCTGATAACACAAGGAAACCCACTATCTCCCGGATGCAATACATCGAGAGTTATTTTATTTTATTTGACGTATGGTGAATAATGACAACCTATAAACTATTTACACAACCAGTGACAGATGAGTACAAAGTAAATACAAATTTTCATATCTATACAGTCAAAGAAAGCAATTTACAAAGTTTGAAATAACAAGAAGAAAACAAAATATATTTACATCACTATCCACCTATCAACTCTGACAGTTCGTATATACACATTGAGTGCGAGTGATGCACATCTCACTAAATGTGAATGTCCAAACCCGCCACCCACTTCACTGCTTCGGGTTTTGCTGAGATGAGGTCTTCCATGGTGCCGGTGAAAGCACTACACGTTTCATTCTTTGTTGAACCTCCCCACAGTCACAGTATGGAGAAACTAACCAGACCCAGGTGTGCAAAGTGGATGCTGTTATACCTACTCCCCATCTCATGTGATTTAGTCTACTCCAGGTGCAGCGTGGCAGATCGAAGCCTGTGGGTTTTGTGGATGGGTTATTAATATCCACTATTGCCCGAGATGGGGATAAAGACCCCTCTGTTGACCAAATAGAGGTGGGGTTGAAGTCGCTGGATGTTATCTTCACGGCAGTCTTCCAAGCAGGCTGGCGAGACTTAACGCGTGTGCATTTCTGTCTGATATCCTCATGAACAGGTAGATGTTCATTCTTCAGCATTCTGGTCCATAGCTGAAAAAGGGCCTTCTGTCTCCTGATATGTGCAGGTAGTATATTGCTGAGAACCGGTAACCATTGGGTCGGTGTAGGACGAAGTGTACCAGTTATGATCCGCATGGTTTGACGAAGTTGTGAATCAACTAGCTGTGTGTGAGGACTGTTAAGCCAGATACCAGAGCAGTATTCTGCTGCAGAGTAGACCAAGGCCAGATATGTTGTCCTTAATGTGTTTCCATCTGCTCCCCAAGAAGTTCCAGCCAGTCGTTGGAGAATGTTATTACGACTTTTTAGTTTGTTGGCGGTTTTCTGCAGGTGATATTCGTACGTAAGGGACCTGTCCAATGTTACTCCTAAGTAACTGGGATTGGCACAATATTGTAGTTCGTGACCTTTGAAGAATACCCTTGGATGGTAGTTTGCTTCTGCGTTGTTCAGATGGAATGTAGATGGCACTGTTTTCTGTGGGTTGGGATGAAGATACCATCTTTGAAAGTAGTCATCCAACAGTTCAAGGTCTCAGTTAAGAACTATTTCAGCGTCTGCGAAGTTGGGTCGTTGAAATGTAAGGCAAATATCGTCCGCATATATGAACTTTCGGGACACTGTTTCAGGCAAGTCGTGGATGTATAAGTTGAGGAGAGTAGGAGATAGAACCGACCCTTGAGGCAGACCATTGTTGACTTTGTGGAATTTGCTTCTGTTGTGTTCTGAGTGAACTTGAAATAGTCGGTTGCTTAACATTCTGTCAATTAGTGTAGTAACTTTTAAGGAAGGAACAGCTTTAATCAGTGTAAGCATAAGACCTTTCCTGCAGACTGTGTCATATGCAGCTGTAAGATCTAAGAAGACAGAGACGCTTTTCAATTTCTTCTCAAAACCAACCTCCAGATATGTGGTCAAGGACAGTACTTGGTCACTGTAGTCACGGCCGGGTCGAAATCCTGCTTGCTCAACTGGAAGGATGGCTTCGATGGCTGGTGCTATTCGGTTTAGTATTAGTCTTTCTAATAACTTGTAGGTGACGCAGAGTAGAGCTATAGGTCGGTAGCTTTGTGGGAGAGTTGGATCCTTTCCTGGTTTCAGAAGACCTTAGTTCCATTTTCATCGTCTTGCTTATAGCCCCAAGATATCGCCAAGGATGATGTTATTATTATTAATAGGAAAAGCACCCGAAAGGACGTATACAATATGATTACATCAAATTTTTAAATTATTCTTTGCTAATTTGCGTGATGCTTTTGGTCCTTCTTGAACACAACACAATATGGTAATTCCACAAAGCGAACATATGCAATTCAGATGATGTTATTATGAGAGGGTATTATGGGAATGGGATCAAGCCATGTTTCTTCTATTTGTACTGAGGTGGAGAAATAGGTTGGATGATCGCTTACTGGTAGAGTACGGTAGATGCAAATGTTATTTCTAATGTAAGTAGCAATTCAATATTTAGCATGGTCGTGAGCTGCTATCATTTTAAATCCTGGTATCTTTCCCCTTGCCATAAACTGTTCAGTGTTCTCTGTGTGTGTTTCCTGTAGTACGACAATGTCAACTGACTGCATCTGTAAAATGCTTGATAAATACTCACTCTTGGCTGTACTAATGCCTTCGATGTTAAACTGGCAGATGTTGATCTGTGGGCCGATCTTCCGTGTTTGAAATTCATAGTCCTTAGAAGGACTGTTCGACGAATATAGGTTATCATGACCGAGAGGTCGTTTATGACAGTTCGATCTCATCTTGATCGTAGCTGCTCGCTTAGCACCATCTGGGGACACGTGCAGGGTAATGGTAGGTAATACCTGCGGACGTGAGCAACAGTGGACCCCCACATTGAGAGTAATGTGAGGATTTCCACTCAGAATGTATGTGGCTTTCCACTCAGATGTATGCGGCTTCCAGAATATTCATGTTCTGTTACACTTTGCAACCTGACAAGATGTGTCAATAATGCTTCTGTAACGTATTCAATGAGCCCATATCAGAAAACTAATCTAACTAGAATTTTTAAATTAATAATTTAATGTTTTAATGGCAAAATTAACGAGTTCATGCTTGAATTGAAGCATATGAATATACAAAACAAATTCAAATATTCTCCTTGCTAATGAAATGAGAAAATGGGCACTGCAAATCACACGATTTGCGGCTGCAAACACCCTTCACTCAGAGCTGGTCGAGCTTTCCCACTGAAGACTTGTAGTTAGTCACAGCATTTTACTACCTTTGTGGCCTATCCTTTCACATACATATCCTAGTTACTGTACGTGGATCCCTTCCAAGGCTAGTCCAGACTTATCTCAGGGCTACGGTAAATCTTTTCGATTGTCGGATATGCTCGGGTTAAGACTATTATTAGGAGGGAAGTTTTAAATTTACTGAAATAAATACGCTTGAACGTTGGTCCATTTTAATGATTTGATACAAATTTCGTCCGCCTCTGCGGTGTAGTGGTTAGCGTGATCAGCCGCCATCCCCGGAGGCTAGTGTACGATCCCCGGCTCTGCCACGAAATTTGAAAAGTGGTACGAGGGCTGGAACGGGGTTCACTCAGCCTCGGGAGGTCAACTGAGTAGAGGTGAGTTCGATTCTCACCTCAGCCATCCTCGAAGTGGTTTTCCACTTCTCCAGACAAATACCAGGATTGTACCTAACCTAAGGCTACGGCCGCTTCATTCTCTCTTCCTTGCCTGTCCCTTACAATCTTCCCATCCCCCGTAAGGTCCCTGTTGAGCATAGCAGGTGAGGCCGCCTTGGCGAGGCACTGGTCGTCCTCCCCAGCTTTATGCCCCCGACCCAAAGTCTCAGGCTCCAGGATACTGCCCATGAGGCGGTGGAGGTCGGATCCCTCGCTGAGTCCGAGGGAAAAACCGAACCTGGAGGGTGAACAGATTAAGAAAATTAAGCAGAAGAAGAATAAGATGTAA
This sequence comes from Anabrus simplex, assembly GCF_040414725.1. Taxonomy (NCBI): domain Eukaryota; kingdom Metazoa; phylum Arthropoda; class Insecta; order Orthoptera; family Tettigoniidae; genus Anabrus; species Anabrus simplex. The sequence goes on along the minus strand of NC_090272.1, from coordinate 1,220,681 downwards.
TGTCCGAAGTTACATTAATTATATAAATTAGTTTCAACCCTATTTAGGAAAATAGCTGCCGTCTGTTATTGAAGTAAATAGTTTGCTTCTGGGATACGTAAACAAATTTCAGATTCAGAGTTCACAATTTATATGCCCCCAACCCTGATACCATGAAGGTTTCGCGGTAATCGGTACATTATCAATGGTCGAAAGATAGAAAAATAATTAATAAATAATAAAATATGCTACTCCAACATTAATATCCAAATCATAACGCAATAATGTATTGTAATTATAAGTGCGATCCTATTTCATGTTTTTGTAACCTCTTTTACTTGAATTAATGATCGTTTCTCTATAAAAACAATAAAATTGTAAACATTATTCCTATTAAAGATAATTTAAAAGGACTAAATCAATCTGCGATTTTGTTTTTTGCATCCCGCCACTTAACCACAGTTCTGAAATACATCGGCCCCTCTCCCTAAACCGCGGTAATATAACGAGATGTCTATTAACGGGCTGTAAGAGCACCGCTATTGCGTAGCTCTGATGGACCCGTAAAAGGAGCACAGATACGAAGGACACGCACCTTACAACAGGAGGTGCACACACACACACACACACACACACACACACACACACACACACACACATCAGCAGCAGCAGGTATTGTATAGACTGGAAACTGCGCGCTGCATGTCATGCCTCGCAATAGCTCCCTTGGCAGTGGCGCGGTGGGAGTTATGATAGTGGTCGATGCTCGAAGGTTCGAATCCCATGGAAGTATTTTTTATTTTTATTTTGCCGCCAATTGCCTGGGAAGTGGTAAAGTTGGATACTTGATAGCTTCCACAGACTGGCCCTGTACACCGGGCAACTGCGGTGAGAGGTCTGATGGTCCGCCGCGCAGTTGACGCACACCGCCGTCTCCCTAGCTGTATGGTGGTGATCACCAGCACGCTTGGAGCCCACGGCCACACCTCATAACGCTGAAACACAGAGCTACAGAGGGGGAAGTTCAGATGTCACCTGAATGCTGCTAGCTGTTTAGGTTCCCTCGTCGTTTGAGTTGCTCCCTGGGTGAAGTTGGGGGTTGCGCTACTCCTGAGCGCTCTTCCCTGCTTTTATAGAGAGCGCTTCGTGGAGAGAGAAGGGTGGAGAGGAAAAAGCTGGGGGTGGAATTGTTGTGGTCGCACCCAGAATGGTCGAGGCAGAACGTTGTTAATTCTAGAGACCGTGACCACGTACGCTCATGAGCGTGGAGTTAGCTAGCCTGATATCAGACAGCAGTACTGGGTTGCAATTAGTCATGGAACCCGACACCATGCGTGCTGGTGACTCCTCTGTACTAAGGTCAGGACACGAATGTTACTTATGGAACTACCATTTTGGGAATAATTCTGGGCGTTTCCCACAGCATTTCTATCTTGCATATAGACGAGTTTTGAATTTAAGAAGTGGATTTAAGAACACAAAAGCTATTAAAATGAGTTGTTTTGCCTTTGATTACATGTACGGTAAGTATTAGTTTTCCTATAACCTGAAAATTGTGAAATAATGTTAAGATATATATTTCTTCGTCTATAAGAACTCGGTTTCATATATTGTGAACTGTTGCACAGGTAACAGCGAATGAATTCACGCCCACCACGTGGAAAGGGCGTCTTTCAAAGCTGACCAATAAAAGCGATTGTTCGTCCATTTCTAGGATCGTAGTATGTAAGTGCAAATGGTTTCTAGAGGACCCGCTACAATCGCTGTTGACGATTAAGGTGCCAGATACCATACCGCCTGGACTACACTTACGAAATAAAAAAACATACGCCTCAACCAAGGATCGGGCCCTCGACCTCCCGCATGCTAACCCAAAACTCTATCTATTGCACAGCACAACTAATATCTGCTGACATATGGTTACAGTGGTTACAGTGTTGCCAGATTGCCACATTTCAACGTCTTTTTCTGCCGGATATACTTGCAAGACGAACTTTTGTAAGATACTCTTTTTATTGGTGGCATGTGAGGAGTCGCTCTGCGACGTCCGAGTGCGCAAATTTCAGTTCACCCTGTGTATTAAAAACTGCGTAACGGTTATTGTTATTAGCTGCCGTCCTCGGACCCAGGCTTCAATTCCCGGTACTGCCGGAAATTTACGAATGCCAAGAGGGTTGATATGTGGTCTAAATGGTACATGCAGCTCACATCCATTAGCGGGTGTGCCTGAAAGAAAGAGCTGCGCCACCGCGGAATGAGGACACGAGTTTGATATTATAATACGGTGATATACATTTTGTTACGATTCGCTTTCCGTCGCACCGACACAGATGGGTCTTACGGCGACGGTGGGATAGGAAGAGGCTAGGAGTGGGAAGGAAGCGACCTTGGCCTTAATTAACTCAAAGCCGCAGCTTTTGCATGGTATGATAATGGGAAACCACAGAAAACCATCCTCAGGGCTGCCGACAGTGGGGTTCGAACACACTGATAGCTTCGTGACCGAAGCCACACCACTATTTGCTCAGTGATATACACATTATGCAATAATAATTATTGAGTAAGTTGGGCAAATTTTATGTTACTATTACCAAGAAAACCCCTGTCTAAAGCCTGAAGAATCTGAGAGGTCGGAGGCCTAGATTTATATGAATTTATTAAATGATTACAATATACTGGCAAACACAATGTTATATACAAGCGCTGAAGGCAGTCCTCTTTCCTCGCTTCCTTTCTGAGTGTTCCTGATACACGAGAAAGATTTCGGGGAATTAGAAATGTCGAAGAGTATAGAGATGGCATTCCACTTTAGTGACTTCCTTCCATTTGCTCTCTTTACTTCAAATTGACATTCCTCAAAATGAAGATGTAGGAAAAGATTATAATCAAGATATGGTCAGTAAAAATAGTTTGACAGAGACGATTTCTACAAAAGCAAGTATAATACCGTAAACTTGGTGATTATTTATTTTTATATAGCAAAAGTTATACTAACCTCACACAGTTGCGAATGTTCTGTGCCACTTATCACGTCGGCAAATCTGTACCCACTTTGCCCTCCTATTCTTATATTTGGGGAATCTCAATAACCTAGTCACTTTACACGAGTGACTTTTCACAATTTTGAGCGACACAATAACCCATATCTTGATCTAAATCCACTAGATAAGACGCAGTGGGCATCTTTAGTCCAAAAATGGCCGCTGCCGCAAAGAATTCTGGGACCGTGACCAGTCGCCGAACTGCCAGAGCCACTAGAGCGTTATCTCATGTGCGGGATGGGGCAGTAAATGCTCAGTGGTGGGCAGTTGGTTATTTTTGGCGGGGGAGACCAGTCCACTCCACAAACAACAAAGCATAAATGGTTCATAACTTACCTACGTAACAGCTAGAATGCAAGGTGGCAGCTGTACATTGCTCTTATGGGATTAACTGTAAGGCTTTAGCACAAGGGTAGCTGCGGATTTTGGAGCTGAGCTAAGGATAATTCTGCATCATAATGACCTCCTAACCTCAGGTAGGGGTCAATGACCACATTGACCTTGCCTGCACCAGGAAAATGCTGACTCCGTAAAATTCAAATGTCCCGCCAAAACCGTGAACATACACTGCGCTTACTTCTCAAAACACAACACACCATCTGTTGACTTACTACAAGTCCAGCTGATGTCAAGCGAGCGTCTATGTATTTGCTTGTACGCGCAGGCGCATCTTGGCCATGGCGCATTTTCATCCCCTCCCGCACTGACTAGCAAAAGACGAAAGTAAGGAAATAGCCTCACTCACAGGCGAAAAGCAGCTGTCGCCACCCTGGCGCCTTACTCCCACCCGCTCACGTAAGATTTGTTTATATTGGTTTCTAAGTCTTTAAATACACACGATACTGTAGTATTACGCGACCAAGGCAAGTGGAGTCGTGCAAAGCGCAGCGCCACTAGTGTCACTGCAGTACGGTCAGCCAAGGAGCACTAACCAAGAGCGACTACAATACTCAGACCTTAAGGCTGGAGCAATATGGCGACGAACGCGGGCCATGCATAGCTTGTATGTGATCGCGGTTACGAGTTTAAATTAGTAACTGTGTCTGCTTGTGATCGTACTTTGTATTGCTCTATTCGGTTTACGCTGCATCACTTAACTGGACCGTTAGGTGGTGGTGGTGGTGATTATTGTTTTAAGAGGAAGTACAACTGGGCAATCATCCTCTATATAACACTAATGAGAGAGAAAAATGGAGGGGGTCCGACACTTCGAAAAATGAAGATATCGGCCAAAGGAAGACAAGGGCCACGAAGGGCGTGAAAATGAAAGACTCCCTAGCCTTCGCAAACCTAATAGCGTCGGGGTCGGAAAAGAACAAGTGTTGACCAAGAGAGGTCGGATAGGATAGATGAAAGTGAGGAGCCTGGCACAAGTAAGTGGAAGCAATACCAGGACTCAGCTAAGGGCCCTGTGGTCGCCAACCCACGCTCCAAAGTTCTGAGCCCCTGGGGATACAGGCAGGGGATACCGTGGGTGTTATTCTACCACCCCCACCCGCAGGGGGAGGACGGTTAGGACAGAAACAAAACTACACGTTGTATTCTTCCTCTTTATTCAAACACTTTTCAATTAAACAGATACACAGGTGTTTAGCTAAATACGTCTCAAAGTTCTCATGTTCTTCGAACAAACACAGCATGTCAAAGAGCGTCACAATGTAAGTGTTGAGACAGCATATCAACGAACGGGACCAACGAGCTGACAGCCTATAATTTTGCACCAGTGATTCTCTAATGTCCGCCTCTGTGGTGTAGTGGTTAGTGTGATTAGCTGCCATCCCCGGAGGCCCGGGTTCGATTCCTGACTTTGCCACGAAATTTGAAATGTGGTACGAGGGCTGGAACGGGGTCCACTCAGCTTCGGGAGGTCAACTGAGTAGAGTCAGCCATCCTGGAAGTGGTTTTCCGTGGTTTCCCACTTCTCGTCCAGGTAAATGCCGGGATGGTACCTGACTTAAGGCTAAGGCCGCTTCCTTCCTTCTTCCTTGCCTATCCCTTCCAATCTTCCTATCCCCCTCAGGGCCCCTGTTCAGCATAGCAAGCGAGGTTGCTTGGGCGAGGCACTGGTCATCCTCCCTAGTTGTAACCCCAGACCCAGAGTCTGAAGCTCCAGGACACTGCCCTTGAGGCTGTAGATGTAGGATCCCTCGCTGAGTCCGAGGGAAAAACCAACCCTGGAGGGTAAACAGATTAAGAAGAATAAGATTCTTTAATGTGTATTTTTAATATTTTTCATCATTCGACAGCTGGAACTTGGCGGAAGTTCAGTTAGCTTCAGCCCCACTATATTATCCCGATGAACCTGAACCTGAACGCCAACGTCACAACAGTAGTTCATATCCACTCGCCTTGGTCAGGTAGTAAACCTGGTCTTGTGTTAATCTATTGTTTTAATGTCCGCCTCCGTAGCGTAACGGTTAGTGTTATTACCTGCCATCTTCTGAGACCCGGGTTCGACTCCCGATACTGACAGAAATTTAAGAATGGCAGGAGGGCTGATATGTAGTTGAAATGGAGGTGTGCCTAAAATGAGCTCCACCACCTCGGGATGTGGACACAAGTTTACTTTACTATAATTACCTAAAACGTTTTTGTTGGTTATTGCGTACAAACACTCAGCATGTTCTAAATCACGGAAACGTACTTATAACAAATTACCCAGGTTGCTGCGGCCTCACGCGGTCCTGCCTGGGCAATGGAAAAAAAAAAAAAACAAGCTAAGCTCAGTTTTTACTGAGGGATGTGGAACAACAGGCAGCCACAGAGCTAGCTGGAAATAGAGGAGCCTAGTTAACTTACAGGAGCTTGCTACTGAATGCAGAATAATTTACACTTGACCTCCTAAGCATGTATGTATGTTATTTTTATTATTTCTGGTTTATAAGGATGTCGTTCGTTCTTTATTTTCAGGGTCCATACGAATGTACAATAGAAGATATGACGGACTGTAAGAATGTGGGAAGTGGTCTAGTTCAGCATCATTTGAAAGTTCGGAAGGTAAACGCGACTACAAGGTTACTCCAAGGTGGAACAGATTTCAAGATTCCCCTCGACGAGAACATGTCAGTAAGTGTTCTATCTATATAAATAAATTTTGAGTGGGACCACTGCCTGTAACTTCGTTTATTTTGGCAATTTTTCAGATACCTTACTTATCCGACTTATTTCCACTCAATATCGTATCAGTGATTTCTTGCCTTCGTGTCTGTCTGCTTGTTTGTCTGTTCTACCATTATGGCGAAGTGGCTGAATAGACCTCGACCAAATTTCATACACGACGTATACTCGTCTAGGAGCTGCATGTGATTTAAGAATCACGGAACTGACTAAGGGTTTATAGGGAGTTATTTTATATTCTCTATGTTCTGCAAAATATGTGAAACATCCCTTCACTTAATATAATTTTACAATATTTCGCTTCCTCTTCAAATGACAGAGCAAATTATTAATTTCTGCGAATTTTATGCTCTGCATTGAGTGACGAACACTCTCACAGACGTACGACGAACCTCTGGCGGCTGGGCAGCGTTTGCTCCTTTAATAGAAGGCCAAAGGGAGCTCAAGCTGCAATTCTGCGGGATATTTCCGGACTGCCGTTGCAGGTTACAATCGTCTTCGAAAAGTACTAAGTGTGGCTCTTAATTTTTCAACAGTACCGCGGAATATGGCCCATTATTTCGCATCGCAATATGCTTTCTGGCATTTGCTATAATTTTTGCTGTATTTTTCTTCTGCTTCCGTTTTCTGATTTAATTCCTTTCCTCTGATTCCAATATTTAGGCCTTAGTAATTACACCATAAGTCATTTTCTTATCTAAGAATCTCTGTCCATACTGTACCGGGCGGTACACCTCCACGCTGCTTATTTAAACTTTGCGCCAGTGGAAACTCCCCTACTGGAAGAAGTCTGAACCTTGTCTTATGTGTTAATTTTCAAGTTACCCTGAAGATGCCACTACTTGGAAATTTTGAAGTTTCTGAACTGTGTTGTTTTCGATGTAATTTTGTTTTGCTTGTAGTAAGAAGTTTGAACTTTCTCTTCTAGAGGACACTATTGAAGAACTACAACGGTGCACCCTAGTGCGAAGTGATAGAACTGTTTTTTTGGAGAAAATTTAATTTCAAAAGTTTGTTCTTTGCTAAATTTCTTTCAGTCATTGTTTAAGTTGGCAATATTAACCCTTTCTTTCCCCTTGTTTTGAATCTAGCCAATCCCGAATTTCTTTAATTAATTTTCCACCAATAATGTGTTTCTTCTTCATATTGTGTAGGGTTTTCTTTATCCACCAATAAAATGATTGTGGGCGGGTGTTTTCCTTCCTGAAACGCCTCGAACTTTCCGCGAGAGTATATAAACTGCTGATTTTAGGGTCTCTGCGCCACTTCTGTACCATCGTTCAGTGTGTAAAGTACATAGCAGGGGGCGGGAAGAGCCTCTTTCTTCGGGGAGCAGTTCTACACCAAGGTAATGGCCTTTTAATATCTTCTTTTCTTGCTAGCTCAGCAGTTTAACTCTTGGGGCGGGTCCGAAGCGTTTCTACCATGTAACCTTTTCCTAAAATGTAACTACTCTTAGCATCTATTATCTTTTAAGGCTACATATTGGGATAGAGAGTGCTTAACCCTCTCGAGCTCCCACTCATTTTGTTTTGAGGTGAACTTATTTCTCACAACCGATTCTTCATTAATGTAAAGTAAATTGTTCTTTTCTAAAGTCACCTCTGTAGTATGGGATTAGCCCTTGCATTAGTGGCCTAGAGCCAGATTAGGTTTTAAAACAAATGCATTAGGAGTGCAGATCGCCTCCTCTCAAATTGTTATTTTAGAGGTCATGTAATTAACCTTCTTCTCATTTAATAGACCTCAGTAGGTTGGGTATTTTACCCCTGTGTATATGTCCTTAGAGGACAGCTTGAAGGTGGAATTAGGTGTGGCCGTTGACAGGCCTGAATTTTGAGAGCAAGTTGCTCTTTCTCGAAAATTTTGTTTTCTGCGCGCCTCAAGGAGGCCTTACTGTGTAATTGGGAGCAAGTGCTCCTAGGCATGAATGGGGTTTTCTGCCCCTCTGTTGAAACTTGTGTTTGGGGGAAAACTGGGCTAATTGCTCAGGAATTGTGAGGTTGGGGCTCGAAGCCCAAATCCTGTAAATATTGTTATTGTATTTTTATTGCCTTGCCACTCTGTACCTGTCTTTCGTGTTATTTCTGAATTTTGGAAAGAGAATATAACCTTGTTAAATTTTACATTAACTTTAATTTCGTAGTTTGAGACCCGTTCACACCCGCAGCTTCTTTCACCTCTACCTACCACAAAAGACGGTAATAAGTGGTAGCAGAGCGTGGTTGAATGGGTCTCAATTTAGCCCCTTTTGACAGCTAAACATTGTTTTGATTCGAACTCTAACAATTTTCTCAGTTGCTGGAATTTTTAAATTTTCCTTTTTCAAAATTGTTCTGTCTTCATGCCCGGCCCTCGCGATGTTCTCCATCTTAACTATTTGCGCAAGGAGGAGTTGATCTATGAATTGACTATTAGAAATGTGCAATCTGGAGGCACGGTTGCAGCAGACAGAAACAAGCCTAGAGAGTCCCTCGATTTGCCCATTTCCATCCCCACTTTGGGAGACAAAGAAATTGACGACTCTCTTTCCACGATCATCGAGAATATTACTGGGCTAGCATCTGTAGTTAATTTTTTGATGAAAATGATCCTTCTCCTAATCAAATTAAGCGTGTGCAAGCCAGGCTATTTCATTTTTCAAATAGAGTTAACGATCTGTTGTCTCTGAAGTTGAACGACGTTCAGAGGAAGGAAGCTAGTACGTTGCTTGAAAGTATTTCGGAATTATCCAGTAAGGTTACCCAATTGTTAACTGGGGAAGTTCCTCCCAAAATCGATCAACCCACCACGGTGAATGTAGGTAGCGAGGAAGAGCCTCCTAAGGGAGAAGTCAATAGGATAACCGTTGGAGCTCAAACGATCTCTGCCCCATTGGACAACGAGTCTGAACGCCGTGCATCGTTGAGTAATGTACGTTCTGAATTAACTTCTTCGCCACTGAAACATCTACCTACTATGTCACCTGGGTTCAGCAGCTTGCCTCATCCATTGGCAATGTTGCTCAGAGGTATCTCGAAGTTTTCTGTTAACACCACCAGTGAAGTTATTTCTTTCTTAAGGTTTTAAGTTGAATTTCAGGATCATGCCCTTGTTTTTTCTCTTTCCCCATGTCAGATTTTGCAAATCATCTATCCCTATGCTATAGATATTCTCTCAGACAAAATAGTTAGAGCCATTGCCGAGCAATCATCGATTGAAGACTTCCACGCCCACTTGCTAGCTAACTTCATCCCGGCTAGGGCAAGGTCCTCCCTTATTCAGAAGTACTATTATCGGGTACAGCGCTTAGATGAAAACTTGGCAGATTTCATCCAAGATATTAAGTTCTATACTAGGGTGTTTGCTCTTCACTTCCCTGAGGATCAGATTGTACAAGCTATTGTGGAAGGCATTTCACCATCCTATAGGTCATATTTGTGTTTCGCGGCGTGCCCGCAAACTTTCTCTGAACTTGAAGCATTGGCCGTCTCAGCGGAAGGAGTTAGATACGCCGATTCCTTGCGTGTCGCGAAAGAACCACCTCCCTCTTTTAGTAATCTTCGGCCTCCACCTCGCCGACCAGTCACACCCCGTAAATGTTACGCTTTTGGGTCGCCTGACCATCTTCGCAATAAATGTCCACTGATCAAGTCTAGTAGGGCAAATAATGGAGCTGGTTCATCACAAGGCTGTTTTAAATGTGGGGCTTTCTCACATATCGCCAAGAATTGCCCAAACTCAAATAGCACCCCCTCCTGCTCAACTTCTGGTGCAAATTCCACCAATGCCAATAATAAAAAATGACTAGTGGCTTCGGCTGAGTCGACTAATCCCTCTTCCCGAGGCTCAGCCCCTGGTAAACAGGTCGAAAATTCAGGGAATGTTCTATCTTCAAATTCATCTTTCGAATGCACCAAAGAATGTCTTAGGATTGCGGCGGATACCCCCGCACCAGTTCCTTTTCTTAAAATTGAGTTAAGTAATGAACCAATAACAGCTTTATTAGATTCAGGCAGTGATTGTTCAATTATTTCGGATCAATGGTATTCAAAGTTGAAATCTGTTTGTAAACTACCTGACTATGGTTCATCTACTGTTCAATATGTTTCGGCTAATTCATCTCCATTAGAAATTCTCGGTTCTGTAAATGTCAAAATTCGTATTTTTAAATTTACATGGAAAATCAAATTGTTTGTGGCTAAGCACTTGTCTTGCCCCATCATATTGGGAGCCGACTTTATTTCTCCCACTGGTCTTGTGCTCGATCTTCAGAGTAGGTCGTGCACTTTCAAATTTGCTTCCAATTATAAAATCCCCTTATTAAAATGTAATTCTGCGTCATGTTCATCTATTTCGCCTACCCAGGACGAGATGTTGTTAGACCTAATACATCTACCTGAGGAGGAGGCTGATAGTATTCGTAAGTTGTGTCAGTCGTTTCCAGAGGTGTTCTCGGATACTCTTGGTGTTACTGACCTTATCGAATACAAAATTGAGGTCACGGATTCGATTCTTGTCCGTTTTCCACCTTATAGGCTATCTCCACCAAAAATGAAGGCTCTGAAAGAAATCATCGATCAGATGTTGAAGGATGGCATTATTAGGCCCTCTAAGTCGGCGTATTCTTCGCCTATTTTTCTAGTCCCGAAACCCCAAGGGGGCTTCAGGCCTGTCATTGATTATAGGGCTCTCAATCGGAAGGTGGTGTTACAATCTGTGCCCCTTCCCGACCTTCACTCTTGTCTTTCATGGTTCCGTAAGGCCAAGTTCTTCACCATCTTGGATTTGAATCAGGCCTACAATCAAATTCCCCTAGCGGAAGAGTCTAAACACCTTACAGCGTTTGCCACGGATTGGAATTTGTATGAATACAACCGCGTGCCTTTCGGGCTCCCCACGGGAGCAGCTGTACTCACTAGGCTGCTAGATAGGGTCTTCTCTGACATCAAATTTGAGTACTTGTATCACTACTTGGATGATGTCGTTGTGTTTTCGGAGACTTTTGAAGAACATCTAGATCATCTGCGAGAAGTTCTTAGTCGCCTTCGTAAGGCTGGGTTAACTGTTAAGTTGTCCAAGGTTGCCTTTGCGAAGCCCTCTATGTCATTCCTAGGGCATATTGTGTCTCCTGAAGGTGTTGCCGTCGATCATTCTAGAACACAGGCCATCCGTGATTTTAAACCTCCCAAGGACATTAAAGGTATCGCCAGGTTCATTGGTATGGTGAATTTCTTCAGGAAGTTTATTCCTAACTTCGCTAATAGAGCGGCGCCCTTAAACCTTCTTCGTAGGAAAGGCATCAAATTCAAGTGGGGACCTTCTCAACAAGCCGCTTTTGAAGATCTTAAATTAGCTCTCTGTAATGCCCCTGTCCTTGCTATGCCTGATTTCTCAAAGAAATTCATCGTCCAAACCGACGCGTCGTCGTCGGCGGTAGCTGCAGTCCTTCTTCAAGAGACTGAACTAGGGAGGCGACCCATCGCCTATGCATCTAGGACTCTATCGGCTCAAGAAGCAAAGTATTCCATATATGAGCTCGAAGGTTTGGCAGTCTTATTTGCCTTAGAAAAGTTCCGTCTCTATCTGGAACATGTCAAATTCGACCTGGAGACAGATAATCAAGCCTTAAGCTGGGTCTTAGGTAGGCCGCGTCGTGCTGGTCGTATAGCCCGTTGGGCCATCCGAATCTCTGCCTTCCAATTCGATGTCAGGCACATCAGAGGTACCGAAAATGTTGTCGCTGATGGACTCAGCCGTATGTTTTCCAACGACGTTGAGAACCATGAACCGGTCGATAGTTCATCTCCTCCCGAGTCCATACTATCTGATGTTAATGCCATCTTAACAGATGCTCCCATGCTCTTTAGGGATATCGAGAAATACCAACGGGAAGATCCGACGCTGGCTCCGATAATGGAAACCCTTTCTTCTGGGGAACATGTCGTCCCTTATGTTTTGAGGAATGGTGTTTTATGTTGCCCATCGAGGCATGATAAGATGATGAAAGTTGTCGTTCCAGCTGTTCTTGTACCTATGATCTTCAAGTATTATCATGAGACCCCATTAGGAGGGCATCTAGGCATCTTTAAAACTCGTGAGAAGATTCGTGAAATGTTCATCTGGAAGGGTATGGACGGTGAAAGCCGTGAACTAGTAAAAGCTTGTAAATCTTGTTTGCTTAGTAAACCAACCATGTCCACCAAGGTAGGCCTTCTGTCTTCGCATCAAGCGTCGCGCCCCATGGAACGCCTGTATATTGATTATGTAGGACCCTTCCCCCAGTCAAAGGGAAATGCCAACAAATTCATCTTTGTATGCGTAGATGGTTTTACAAGATTTTCCTGGTTATTTCCGACTAAGCTGGCTACCGCTCAGTCCACCATTACTTGTCTAAATTCTATCTTTGCTTCTTTTGGTCCGTGTCAATATATTGTATCTGATAATGCTAAGGCTTTCACATCTAATTTATTTCGTAAATTCTGCTTTGACCTGTCCATATATCATGTGACAACTTCTGCTTATTACCCTCAACCATCTCTGGCTGAACGGGTTAATCGTAATCTCAGGTCCGCGCTTATTGCCTATCATCATGAAAATCATTCTAGATGGGACACGTCCCTGCATTGGTTAGCTTTTGCTTTGAATTCGGCGGTTCATGAATCTCACAAGTTTACTCCAGCTTCTTTGATGTTTAAGTTCGTTCCCAACACGCCGCTCTCCAACCTTTGGTCTCTGAGTGACATTCTACCTGAGACAATAGACCCAGACAACATTAAAGATCTTTGGAAGAAGGCTAAAGCCAATCTTAAAGTCTCTCATGAAAAGGTTAAGGAAAGATATGATCGTGGACGGAGACCCACCAATTTGAAGGTAGGTGACCAGGTGATGGTCAAGAACTTTGTTCCCGCGGGCAAGCTTGCCCCCAGATTCCATGGGCCGTGTATCATTCTCGATTTCCTTACGCCGGTTACGTTGTTATTAAATAATCCAGCCACCGAGAGGATATTTAGGGTTCACCTGTCACAGGTGAAACCGGTGTAATTTCTGTGTTAACTTGCTTCATATTATTTTGAAAGAAATCGGAAGGTTATATTTTTTTCTCTTTCTCTGAGAGGTTTCACTTTTAGGCCTTCTGCCCTTGCAATCTGTTTCCCTTATGCGTTATTATTTTTGTAAACCTCCCCCGATCAGTTGAACTGCCATCCTGTCCTTGCCAAGGCCTTTACCACGCTCCCGTCCCCTGCTCCGCTACACACAGTGGCTTGCTTATATAAAATGCCATGGATATCTGCACGCCGCTGGCCCCTCAACCTCTCCACAAGCCTGTGCCCTCAAAAAAGATGATGGTCCAACAAAATTCTGCCGCCTAGCTTTAATGTTTCAGTGCCCCCGCAGCCGCGCGGCGCTGTACCGCTACTGGAATAGAGGAAGGGCCCCCTCTCTTCCAGCGAGGTCGACCAGTGTACGACGAGCCGGAGCCCTCCTCCCGGCCAAGGCTGATGTGCGGCGCACGACCTGCTACTTGCCGGCAGTCTGTATATGTTCACCGCGGGCGCGGCGTGCTTCAACACCACTGCTCCCCTCATAGTGCGGGCGAGCGGTATCTCAGGGTACTTGAGGGGTCCGAGCGGCCGCCTTTGAACGCAAGCTGCAACGGCCGGTCTGGCCATCCAACTTAATCAACATCAACTACATGGACATTTACTATCGGTAATTACTACACTTGGGAATTCAACAGCAATATTTGGTGGACTTTGCAAAATTTTTCTTCACTTTCAAGTATTAAAAGCTTTCCTTTTGAATTCTACTTCTACAAACATAAAGACATTACTTCAGCAGTTACTACGAGAATTTTTGAAACTGGATCAAATCAAATTTTCACTATTTTGATAAATGCTTCTGCAATTAATCTCTATAGCAACATCATAACTTGGACCTTGTTTTCAAACAAAAGTGTATGTTATTATGTGTTACCCCTTGGAGGAACTTTTGGGGGGGAGGTCTGTACCGGGAGGTACACCTCCACGCTGCTTATTTAAACTTTGCGCCAGTGGAAACTCCCCTACTGGAAGAAGTCTGAACCTTGTCTTATGTGTTAATTTTCAAGTTACCCTGAAGATGCCACTACTTGGAAATTTTGAAGTTTCTGAACTGTGTTGTTTTCGATGTAATTTTGTTTTGCTTGTAGTAAGAAGTTTGAACTTTCTCTGCTAGAGGACACTATTGAAGAACTACAACGGTGCACCCTAGTGCGAAGTGATAGAACTGTTTTTTTTGGAGAAAATTTAATTTCAAAAGTTTGTTCTTTGCTAAATTTCTTTCAGTCATTGTTTAAGTTGGCAATATCAACCCTTTCTTTCCCCTTGTTTTGAATCTAGCCAATCCCGAATTTCTTTAATTAATTTTCCACCAATAATGTGTTTCTTCTTCATATTGTGTAGGGTTTTCTTTATCCACCAATAAAATGATTGTGGGCGGGTGTTTTCCTTCCTGAAACGCCTCGAACGTTTCGCGAGAGTATATAAACTGCTGATTTTAGGGTCTCTGCGCCACTTCAGTACCATCGTTCAGTGTGTAAAGTACATAGCAGGGGGCGGGAAGCGCCTCTTTCTTCGGGGAGCAGTTCTACACCAAGGTAATGGCCTTTTAATATCTTCTTTTCTTGCTAGCTCAGCAGTTTAACTCTCGGGGCGGGTCCGAAGCGTTTCTACCATGTAACCTTTTCCTAAAATGTAACTACTCTTAGCCTCTATTATCTTTTAAGGCTACATATTGGGATAGAGAGTGCTTAACCCTCTCGAGCTCCCACTCATTTTGTTTTGAGGTGAACTTATTTCTCACAACCGATTCTTCATTAATGTAAAGTAAATTGTTCTTTTCTAAAGTCACCTCTGTAGTATGGGATTAGCCCTTGCATTAGTGGCCTAGAGCCAGATTAGGTTTTAAAACAAATGCATTAGGAGTGCAGATCGCCTCCTCTCAAATTGTTATTTTAGAGGTCATGTAATTAACCTTCTTCTCATTTAATAGACCTCAGTAGGTTGGGTATTTTACCCCTGTGTATATGTCCTTAGAGGACAGCTTGAAGGTGGAATTAGGTGTGGCCGTTGACAGGCCTGAATTTTGAGAGCAAGTTGCTCTTTCTCGAAAATTTTGTTTTCTGCGCGCCTCAAGGAGGCCTTACTGTGTAATTGGGAGCAAGTGCTCCTAGGCATGAATGGGGTTTTCTGCCCCTCTGTTGAAACTTGTGTTTGGGGGAAAACTGGGCTAATTGCTCAAGAATTGTGAGGTTGGGGCTCGAAGCCCAAATCCTGTAAATATTGTTATTGTATTTTTATTGCCTTGCCACTCTGTACCTGTCTTTCGTGTTATTTCTGAATTTTGGAAAGAGAATATAACCTTGTTAAATTTTACATTAACTTTAATTTCGTAGTTTGAGACCCGTTCACACCCGCAGCTTCTTTCACCTCTACCTACCACAAAAAATCGGTAACACATACGAATGTACAATAAAAGATATGACGGACTGTAAGAATGTGGGAAGTGGTCTAGTTCAGCATCATTTGAAAGTTTCTATTCTTGTTTATGCGAGTGCTAATTCCAAAACCAGGACACTATTTTCCTTTGAGTGATACTCCGCACAATTCTTTTCGTGCAATTTTCCCTTCGCAGTCTATGATTTCGCCAATTTGGCCGACGGTTGGTGAAACCTATGCGGTGCAGTTGCCTCCTTACAGTCCTGGTAGAAATGGGTTCTGACTCCCAACATTCAACTGGGCGGTGGTCTGACTCACAGTAGCCCGTCTAGCGCCCAGTATGGTTCTGCGGAGGCGACGGCATTAAACACCTGTGGTCTTCCCGTGCGGTTCTTTACGCGGGTGGTAACATTCTCTCTGCGATATTGAAGATCCACCCTCGACACTGTTGACCTCCGAAACCCGATTTCGCGTGTAATCTCCGCAATTCGATGACTCATGCGCTGTGCGCCGATGGTCATCCCACGTTCAAAGTCGGTTAACTCGCTATGTGTTACCATCTTCACGACACAGGTATCTGTGACAGACTGCTCAGCTACGCCGCAGCTAGCCGCAAATTTCAGGGGTCATACACGGCACATTTTCTAATAGGACACCCTTCCCGTGGCTTTCGGCTACTCAGTGTATATATAACGTTATTAGTTTTACACATTAATTCCTCTGATGAGGTTAACGTTAGGAAGGGTATCCAGTTGTAAAACTCGCTACGAAGATTCCTCTCAGTTCATAACTTCATTCATATATATTAAACATGCAAATTTTCACCGATCCCGTAAACATAGTGACAAGGGATGGGCATAAATAAACTAATACAAAAAATTTTCGTCACGCTAACTACCTTTTACGGTTTCAAACATACTGAGACGACGGTCTTTTTCTGCAGGATTTCATTTAATTGCAGTGTTGTTAACCAAAAAATATTTTCTCCGCTAAATTTTAGATGAAAATCCGCTAAATTTCGAACTGAAGCAAAATAGCATACGCCAGCTGTTTTAATAGAGGAGATTATCTCAACACTCGCCATTTTCCTCCCAGCACTGTGTCCTCTGAAGCAGACGTGCTGGGTTGAGGTCCTGTGGTTTCATATGAAGCCACATGGTACTATTCCTTTTCAAAACACATGCTGAGAGTTCACAGTAGCGCAGCACATACGGACATTTTCAAATTTATTTCGAAAGTTATTTTCACTTCTCATTACTGTTTTCATTGTGTATGATCAGTTTATGATAAGTGCGGAAAGAAATAATGTCAAATAATTTCGCATTTTTATGGCACTGCCAATAGATGCATCGTCCGTGGTTGTGATCACTAGTCTAGCCTTCTAAAGTGTAATTGTTTAACCAGTCTTTGCGAAATATCTGAGTGTACTTTTCAACCTTTTCTTTCGACATATTGACACACCGTACCAAAAAGAACCTAATGTCAAAAGAAACACGATATCAAACAAGACAGTACCCGGCTCATCAAGAGTACAGTATCGATTGCAACAAAATCAAACTGAGAAAACGGAGCATAACTTTAATACAACGGTATTAACTAGACTATGATACCGTGGTAAGTTCTACTCGTGATAAAAGGTCATATTGTTACCGCTGAACATCGTTAACAGAAGTTGGAAAATCCGTCAAAAAATCCTCTGTCCGCTAAATGGAAAATGTTTCCGCTGTTTCATTTAAAAACCCGCCCAATTTAGCGGAAAATCCGCTGAGTTGGCAACACTGTTTAATTGTGAGCCAAGTTCTGAAAACAGCTGACGTATTTCAGCAAGTTGTGGTAATGCTTTACTTTTACGGCGTCAACAGTACTGTGCAGCCTTTCAGCAAAATTCTGCTATTAAGATAAATTGGTAAGTGTATAATATCTGTGGTAAGT
Organism: Anabrus simplex; assembly: GCF_040414725.1. Lineage (NCBI taxonomy): Eukaryota > Metazoa > Arthropoda > Insecta > Orthoptera > Tettigoniidae > Anabrus > Anabrus simplex. The sequence continues at coordinate 1,203,154 of NC_090272.1, read as the reverse complement.
GATTGTAAAAATTCTTGAACATGCTAACCCTGAGTTTTGCAATAATAATAATAATAATAATAATAATAATAATAATAATAATAATAATAATAATGAAATTGCCGAACAAACTGGTTTGCAGATATCATTTGAGAAAACAGAAGTAATGACTAACATCAAAGAGGCTACACCAAAACTCCATACAAAATACGGGGACATCACCCGAGTAGACAAATTCAAATACCTGGGTGAGATCATCAAGAAAAATGGACTGGACAAAGAAGCACTTCAGGGGCGAGTACGCAAACTGGAAATAGCCTACCAAACATCCCGCACAATCTACAACAAAAAATGCCTTTCCCAAAACACCAAGATACGTCACTATGAAACAGTTCTGAAGCCAATAGTTCTATATGCAGCCGAAACCCTGTCTGTAAATGCCAACAAAGGACTCCTTGAAGAACTAGAGAAAAGAGAACGCAACATTGTGAGAGGAATCTTGGGATCAAAGTACAGAAATGGAATCCCCATCCAACATGGAAGTCTACAGCAAAATAGAGAAAATTACCGACACAATCAGAAAAAGACGGGCACGATTTTACGGTCATCTGAAAAGAATGGACGGAAGAAAGTTAACTAAAGAAATCTTTCACTTTTTTGATTCAAACCGCAAAACCACAATTCCCTGGTTTAGAAATACCAAAGAAGACCTGCAAATGCTACATATCTCAGCTGAAGACGCCCTTAACAGAGATCTCTTCCGCAAGAAAATATTGACGAACGGGTTAAACCGAGACGAGCAACCGAAGAGAAGACACGGTGTCCCTTGGACAGAGGAGCGTAAGCAGGCCCACTCACAAAGAATGAGGGAAATTTGGGCTCTAAAGAAGGCCAAGTTCAGTGTCAAATGCAACAAGACTTAACGTGGTCCTAGATGGCCCCAGCGAATTATATATAATAATAATAATTATAATAATAATAATAATAATTAATTATTATAATAATTATTATTATTATAATTATTATTATTATTATTATTATTACTATTATTATTATTATACTAATAATAATAAATAAATAATATGCAGTCATGCAGGCTGTAAATCATTCTTTTTATACTAGCTGACTTAGCAATTTAGGGGAAAGTCAAAAATTTCATTTTCGTAGGACCGCGTTAGTAAGAGTTCTTTCCAAATATACTACATAACCAAAGCCGAAGACAACAAAAATACCTATTCATTTTTGTCTTACCATACTTTTCTGTACGGCTTATAATGACGTACTTAATCCGAAATTTACACTTGTGCTGAGTTCTGAGGAAATATTTAAACAGAATGTAATCAAACCCGGAATCGAACGGTTAGGAATAAAGTGCAATCATGAATGTTATAAGTAATGTGGAGTAACAACACCGTGTTTACTTCAAGCTAATCCTTTCATTAACGATCTTCGGACTCAACATAAACACGTACATATAGGTTACAACAACCGCTAGATAGCGTGCGGTATCGCCTTGAGTCCAGTCACATCTCCTCTTCAACCTGGTCAATTTCCAGATGAACGACCAGTTGCACCGGTCGACGGAATCTGGGGCCGTCTGGCCGGCGTAGGATGATTGTTCGGATCTTTCCATCTCTCCCTGCGCGAAGCTCCTCTATTCTTGCTCGTTTCCATACGTGTCGTGACGTACAGTCCTCCTCGAAGAAGGCAACGTCTCCGATCGTTGCTTCTGTTCTGACAAGTGTTGTGTACAAGGCTTCATCGTCCTGCTGCGAGTGTCCTAGAACCTTCCTCAGGCATCGTTTGGTAGACCCTACCTCCTCTCCCAGAATCCTCCCCACCAAGCCGCCCGTGGCGCGATGAATTTCCATTGGACTCCTTGGTGAGCACAGTAGTCATGTATACTAGGGTCTACCAAGAAGTCTTCGAGGGCTCTGACTTCCTCATTCGCAGCAGGGAAAGTGCGTGCGCTATCCGAGTATATGGTGTGGGGTATGCCCCGTCGGCTGATGAATCTTTCGAAAGCCTTCAGAATTTTTTCTGTTGACATATCGGTGGATAGTTCTATGTAGAGTGCGCGAGTGCACGAGTGGAGGCTCAAGTGAACAAAATTATGTACGATTTCTTAACTTCTCTGCCCCATTTAACATAAAGGGGGCCAGCGGAGTCCACACCTGTTGCAGAAAATGGCTCTGTAAGTTGTACACAATGAAGGGGTAGGGAAGCCTCTATCTCTCTAAAGCAAGTGTTTCGAGCTATCTTGCATGGCAGGCATGATTGGAGTACTTTCTTAATTGTATGTCTAGCTTGGAGAATCCAGTATTCTTGTCGTAGGTCTCCCAACACGATGTGAACTCCTAAGTGGTGCAGTCGTATATGGGTGTGTCTAATTAGCAGTTTTGTGAACTGGTGTTCACCATGCAGTATAATTGGGTGTTTCTGTTCTTTGGTCAACTCCGCACATTGGAATCTTCCACCTAGTCGGATTACACCTTGGCCCATGAATGGGTTGAAGCGTGCAAGCTTAGATGCGTTGGGTAGCTGTACACCTAGCTGCAGTATGGTTACCTCTGCAGGAATTTTTTTCTCGCTGGATGTTTTTGATCCAATATGCTCGGGCGGCTTGCAATTCTGCGGCTGTCAATGCGTTAGAACGGGTTATTTTATCTTTTAAAGCTTGGATGAATCGAAATACCCACGCTGTGACTTGCAGTAGTTTCCAGTCGGCGCTGAACCTTAATACACCTAGGAAGGGTTCAGTAGTGGTGATCAGGAACACATTTGGCAGCTTTCTGATCTCTAGTAGTGGCAGGTGTTCCATTGTTATGGCAGATGGTCAAATGTCGCTTGAGTAAGCAAACAGGGACCACACCACCACATTTCTAAGGATAGTAGCTGGTCTGTGTCCATACCTCACATGAGATAATCTGCAGGGTTTTGGTCTCTAGGACAGTATCGTCACTGGCTGGGAGTTGTGTGGCTATATATCTCTGTTACACGATTGGCAACGAAGGTCTTCCTTTTGATTGGGTCATTTTTTATCCTTCCCAACGTCACTGTAGGGTCGCTCCACAGAGAGGCCCTGTTGAGGTCGAAACCTGTTTCCTCACAGAAATAGAGCAGGAGGCGTGTGCCTATAAGTGCGGTGAGCAACTCTAATTTTGGAAGCGTCACCTTCTTCATTGGTGCTAGACTTTTTTTGCTGCAAACTATGCGAGAGGGGGTGGTATAGTTCTGTGTTGACGTCACATAAACTACTGCTCCGTATGCCCTCACAATACGTGCACATGTGATTCGTGGTCTGCCACATCCCGATCTGGGTTGACAGGAAGTGAAGTTTTCTAATACATGAATGCCAATTCTTTGCTATATCCGGAGGTAGTAATTCCTCCCAAGTTAAACCTCTGAGCCAGGTATCCTGAAAGATTAATTTAGCAACAATTCCTACTGGTGCGAGAAGTCCAAGAAGATCGTAGAACTGGGCGGTGTCAAGAAGAATGTTTCTCTTGGTTCCTGGTACGCGCATGAGATTGCTAGCAATTTTTTCCTTGTTGGTGAAGAGACGATCTTCAGCAGTCTTCCAGTCTACTCCCAGAACGGTCGTCACTTTTCTTTCCTCCAGCTTTCCGCTGCCCCATAATGTCTTCAACCGTTCCAAGTTGGTTGCCCACTTGGAGAATTGGAGTTTAATATGTTGCAAGAGTGCGGTGAGTACCTGACATATAGCGATTACCTTTGAGTCATCAATAACATTTGCGGTTGTCATCCATAAACATAGATATGTCAACTACCTCTGATGCAACTGTATATCTGTCCCGATTCAATGTGGCCGTTTCCCTTGTAATGGCTGACAGGAAAAATGGACTAGATGTCTCTCCAAAGGGCAAGCGTTTAAAGCGATGGGATATCAGCTCGTTTGATGTGTTATAGGTTCCACCCTCCCTCCACTCGTCTCGATACCATACAAAGCTCATAGGATGTCTATCGTCCTCGTTGAGTGTTAATTGTAGAAATGCTTGTTAGCCATCATACACAATTGTTTTGAAGTGTTTTCTAAATCCTAACAATGTCCCTAGAATTTCCGGTAACAAGTTAGGGTCCATTTCCAGCGCGTCGTTCAGTGATGGAGAGTATATTTCGTGGGAGGATGCGCCGAAGACGACTTTGTATTTTGTGCTACTCACGTTGGACTTCTTCACAATGTGGTGGGGTAGGTAAGACACATCGCCAGAACAGTTGTTGTGAGGAACAACCTCTACTTGTTCTCTCGGTATATAATCTAACATGTTTTTATGGTAAATCATTCCCTTCTAGTCTATTTTCTAATGGTGAGAATCGCCTTTCTGCAGTGGTGAACTTGGAGGAAAAGAGAACTCCCTCTTTCGTAGGCAGCGGGACAACTCTCCTTCCATCTTCCTTACGGTAGGTGTTATGGAAATCTTGGAGAATGGCGTGATCGTTGGGTGACAGTGCTCGCTCTTGATGTTCCTTAATGCCGATGGCTTACAACTCCCAAACCTGAAGTACACGGTCATCTGAGATTTCATCTACAGCAAATGAAATATAGTGCACCATTGTCTGGTGGACTGTAACACCGGATTTGTTTCCGCTGACTACGTATCCAAATGTGGTAGGCAATAGAACAAGAGAATGAAATACACTCATTGGCTGTTTCAGAGTCACAATCTTCTAGTAGTTGTCTGCGCGTATGAGAACTTCTATCGGAAGTTCTCTTTCGTCTTGCGGATCTGCTAGTTTGAGTTTTATGAGTGAAGCCAGGACCGTTATACCGTGCAGTGGCGTCGGTTGTGGCGTATAGGTGTTGTGACTTTCGAAACACCAACTGAAATACGAGCATTAGTCGAAAATCCCATCATTTCAAATGAGACGTTCCTTCTTTAAAGTTAAAATCCTAAAAGGTGATTGAAAGGTGATTAACTCCAATGTCTGGCTATGGTTAACGTTAAGTTCCAATGAATCTATCAGAGAATGATGAATAAAGCTAAACTGACTACCGAGAACACAACGGGTAAATTTCAGTTTTCCTGTCAGTCCTTTGATCCACATGCGAATATCTGAAGGAATGTGATGTTTGAAGCGGTGACTTCTATCTTGCCAACGGAAAAAGAGAGGGTGTCTGCCTTACTGCAGATAGATACGTGATGGAGACCCTTACACTGGTTGGAGGATGCATTTCCTCGTTTGAAACACCCATCCTTATTGTGACCTTTCCTGAGACACAGGAAACAACGTTTTGCCGTCTTAAAATTTGGAGTCTTGTATTTGTTGACAATCTTGGCCCCAGTGCCCTTCATTTGCACAATATACACAAAACAGTAACGTTTCTCGCTTGCTCCTTTTGCAGTATTGTTTGCTTTCGTATTCACCTGAAAAGCGGTGGCTGTAGGTATGTGAGATGTTGAAGGAGAAATATCTCCTCGTTTCTTTGTGCGTTGACAGTCCCTTCGACCTCTTCATTAAGGAATTCTATTAATCTCGAGAAGTTCCCTTCTTACGTGTTGTGTATTTCGGCGTGAATGAGCCAACGGCGACAGATGACTTCCGGAAAGGCACGCAATAACTTAAGATCTAGTATCATTCCGTGTAAGTCCAAGTCCTCTCCTAATGCTCACAAGGCTGGAATTCGCCTGTGACATTCGATGTACGTATTTTTTAGTACTTCCGGGCTCTCTGAAGCTGCGACCTCAAGATTTTCTAAGATGTCTAGATGTGATTGGATAGTTCTATTTTTATCTCGGTAGCATGATATCAGAATCTGCTTAGTTTGTTCGTATGCGTCGCTTGTAACTGCTATCCCGGCGACTAGCCGTTTTGGTTCCCCTTACAAGTATCCCCGCAGAAAGACGTGCTTATTCATGGGAGAGGCTGATGGATTTCTGTCTACGGATGCCTCAAACTGTTCCCAAAACCGGGACCATTCCTCAATATTTCCCGTTAAGGATTGTAGTTTTATTGTTGGTAACCTGACTTTTCTCACAATGTTGTGAGCTGTTGGATTTCTAGAAGGTTGGCTGGCGACATTCGTGCTATTTCCAAATTAACTCTGCTCCAGAAGATGTTTTGCCCTTCTAATATCTCTTTTCCTATGTTTGGTATGTCCTTTTCACATGCTGTTGTATCTGCATTGTATTATATGTCGTCGAGCAGATTTTGAATTGAGTCATCTAAGGCGAGGAAGTTGTCCAAAGCTTCACGTAAACGTTCACTGACATACACTAATTCGTCAAAAGGTGTGGAATGATCAAAATTATTTATTTGATTTTTGAAGCGTGTGACTTTTGCACAATGAGTATATCGGTTTACGATTTAATTCTGAAAGATGCCCTGCAATTTAAGTCATGTTGATGCTGCATTCTTGCTAGTACGCAATTTGGAATAGAAATGACGGATCTTCCCTTAGTCGTATTACGTTTAGTTCCTAGAGAAGTGTCAGATGGCAGCACTACTCAAGATGATCAGCGTGGATTTGTGGTATCAAGTCTTCTCTGTCACAAAATGGCGCCTGTGAAATTAAATGATCCGTTCAGGCATGAGTAGTATAATAGGACAGTTTAGGGGCCTCCTCCTCCTCCCGCGGGAAATTTGAATTTGTAAACAAATCCACGTGTTTTTGGACAGCCACGTGCTTTTTGACAGACAATAACGCATCGCTAACCTCACTGCTGCCATCTTGACGGGCCTAAACCACAGTAGTACCAACTTAACCTAACTAGCGCGAGATTTGAATAGGTAAACAAATCCACGTGTTTTTTGACAGCTACGTGCTTTTTGACAGACAACAACGTATCGCAAACCTCAGTGCAGCCATCTTGACGGACCTAAACCTTAGTGCTACCAACCTAACCTCACTAGCGCGAGATTTGAATCGGTAAACAAATCCACGTGCTTTTTTGACAGCTGTCATCCGCCATCTTTAATCAAGAGAGCACAGTGCTGCCCTCTTTAGCTACTTACCTTTGAAATGTGGTGGCGGATAATTTTAAAAGTGCTTTTTGAGAGCAGCTATCTTTGAGCACCGTGCTGCCCTCTTTAGCCAGATACCATTGAAATGTGGTGGCAGGCAATTCCACGTTACAGCAGCCATCTTTGAGCACAGTCCTGCCCTCTTTGTGGTGGTGGCAAATTCCACGTGCTCTTGCTTGGAAACAAACTCACGTGCTTTTTTCTGACAGCTGTCATCCGCCATCTTGCATCACAAACCTCAGTGCTGCACTCTTTAGCTAGATATATTTAAAATGTGGTGGCGGCAATTCGAAAAAGTCAACATTCTCTTGTTTGGAAACAAACCCATGCGCTTTTTTGACAGCTATCATCCGCCATCTTTAATCCAGAGAGTACCGTGCTGCCCTTTTTAGCTACTTACCTCTGAAATGTGGTGGCGGCAAATTCTACGTGCTCTTGTTTTGAAACAAACCCATGTGCTTTTCTGACAGCTGTCACCCGCCATCTTTAATCCGGAGAGAACAGTGCTGCACTCTTTAGCTAGATACCTTTGAAATGTGGTGGCGGATAATTTGAAAAATGCTTTTTGACAGCAGCCATCATTAATCCAGAGAGCACCGTGCTGCTCTCTTAAGCTAGATACCTTTGAAATATGGTGGCAGGCAATTCCACGTGACAGCAGCCATCTTTAAGCACCGTGCTGCCCTCTATGGGGTGGCGGTAAATTCTACATGCTCGTGTTTGGAAACAAACTCACGCGCGTTTTTGACAGCCGTCATTCGCCATCTTTAATCAACAGAGCACAGTGCTACCCTCTTTAGCTAGATACCTTTGAAATGTGGAGGCGGCAAATTCTACGTGCTCTTGTTTGGAAACAAAGCCACGTGCTTTTTTGACAGCTACCATCCACCATCTTTAATCAAGAGAGCACTCTGTTGTTGAAATGTGGTGGTGGCAAATTCCACGTGCTCTTCAGCTGTCATCCTCCATATTTAATCAAGAGAGCACCGTGCTGCCCTATTTAGTTGACATGTGGTGGCGGATAATTTGAAAAATGCTTTTTGACAGCAGCCATCTTTAATCCAGATAGCACCGTGCTGCCCTCTTTAGCTAGATAGCTTTGAAATGTGGTGGAGGCAAATTCCACGTGCCCTTGTTTGGAAACAAACAAATGTGCTTTTCTGACAGCTACCATCCGCCATATTTAATCAACAGAGCACCGTGCTGCACTCTGTAGTTGAAATGTGGTGGCGCCAAATTCCACGTGCTCTTGTTTGGAAACAAAGCCACGTGCTTTTTGTCATCCGCCATCTTTAATCTAGAGAGCACCGTGCTGCCCTCTTGCGTCAGCTGTCATCCGCCATCTTTAAACTACAGAGCACTATGCTGCTCTCTGTAGTAAACTGGTAATTTGAAAAGTTCTGTCAGCTATCATCCGCCATCTTTAATCTAGAGCGCTCCGTGCTGCCATCTTTGTGGTGGTGATAAATTCCACGTGCTCTTGTTTGGAAACAAACTCACGTGCTTTTGTGACAGCTGTCATCCACCATCTTTAATCTACAGAGCGCCGCGCTGCACTCTGTGGTGGCGGACAATTTGAAAAGCTGCCAAGAGAGCATCGTGTTGGCATCTTTATTCTCTGACATGTGGTGGCGGCCACGTGCTTTTTGTCATCCGCCATCTTTAATCTAGAGAGCACCGTGCTGCCCTCTTGCGTCAGCTGACATCCGCCATCATTAAACTACAGAGCACTAAGCTGCTCTCTGTAGTAGCGGGTAATTTGAAAAGTTCTGTCAGCTATCATCCGCCATCTTTAATCTAGAGAGCACCGTGCTGCCATCTTTGTGGTGGTGGCGAATTCCACGTGCTTTACAAATCCACGTGCTTTTTTGACAGCTGTCATCTGCCATCTTTAATCAAGAGAGCATCGTGCTGCTATCATGCGGGTAATTTGAAAAGCTACCAAGAGAGCGTCGTGTTGGCATCTTTATTCTTTGACATGTGGTGACGGCAAATTCCAGCGGTGATGCATGTTCAGTCTCGAACACACATACTACTGTTAGAAAACCTATTACAACTAGAATCGCATACTATAGTTCGATGTTGTAGAACACAGCATTGCAAGACTGGAATCAATCACTGCTTAGAAAGAAAAAATTCTCTTCTCAACATACTTACTGAGCTGCTCGTCTTGCTCTGTGATTGTAAAACATAACAAGACTAGAATCGAACACTGCACTCGATGTTGTTAACTTCAACATGTGATTAGAACATTACATCAGATTAAAACATAGCAAGACTAGTATCGAACTGTCCCTGCTCTGTCAAGGTACATCTCTATCTAACATGCATTGCAAAAGTAAGATTGTAAAACATAACAAGACTAGAAGCGAACACTGCACTCGATGTTGTTAACTTCAACATGTGATTAGAACATTAAAACATAGCAATACAAGAATCGAACACTGCACTCGATATTGTTAACCTTAAGATGCGATCAGAACATTAATTGATGTGTTCAAAACACTAGATAAGTGATCAAGACTAGAATAGAACACGATACGACATGTTTGAGAATACCTTTATACATATCGCGTAACTGCAGTGATGCATGTTCAGTCTTGAACACACATACTACTGTTAGAAAACCTATTACAACTAGAATCGCATACTATAGTTCGATGTTGTAGAACACAGCATTGCAAGACTGGAATCAAGCACTGTTTAGAAAGAAAAGATTCTCTTCTCAACATACTTACTGAGCTGCTCTTCCTGCTCAGTCAAGGTACATCTCTATCGAACGTGCATTGCAAAAGCAAGATTTTAAAACATAACAAGACTAGAATCGAACACTGCACTCGATGTTAACTTCAACATGTGATTAGAACAATAAATCAGGTTCAAACATAGCAAGACTAGAATCGAACCTTCCTACTCTTTCAAGGTAAACCTCTATCGAACATGAATTACAAAAAACAAGATTGTAAAACATAACAAGACTAGAATCAAACACTGCACTCGTTGTTGTTAACTTCAACATGTGATTAGAACATGAAATGAGATTAAAACATAGCAAGACTAGAATCGAACACTGCACTCGATGTTGTTAACCTTAACATGTAATCAGAACATTAATTGATGTGCTCAAAACACTAGATAAGTGATCAAGACTATATTCGAACACTGCACTCGATGTTGTGCTCAAATCACTAGATAAGTGATCAAGACTAGATTCGAACACTGCACTCGATGTTGTTAACCTTAACATGTGATCAGAACATTAATTGATGTGTTCAAAACACTAGATAAGTGATCAAGACTAGATTCGAACACTGTACTCGATACAACACGTATTTAGAACATGTTAGGGGATACCTTTGTTCTAAGAAAATCAGATTGAAACATAACAAGACTAGAATCGAACACTGCACTCGATGTTGTTAACGTTAACATGTGATCAGAATATTAATTGATGTGCAGAACTTCCTTAACCTTTACTTACTCTGCCAAGGTACATCTTTATCGAACATGCATTGCAAAAGCGAGAGTGTGCAAGTTTAGACTTGAACACATACTACCGTTCAAAAAAAACATATATATACATACTATAGTGCGATGTTGTAGTACACTGCATTGTAAGACTAGAATCAAGCACTGTTTATAAAAAAATCTCTTCTCAACATACTTACTGTGCTAGACGATAACATACTTACGAATTTAATCAACACCTTCTTTCTTGCTCTTATTCTTCTTCGAGAGGAAGGAGTAGGAGGAGAAGGTAATACCTAATCTGAAATAAAAGAATATGCCAATTCTACAGTATTTATTTACATCTTGTATGTACTAGTTTTATCATGAATGATTTTACTTGTAGTGATGTTTGCGTACTTTTGCCTCTCGATGTAATTCTTGTATGTACATGCTGTTACGCGTCAATAAAACTAATAACACAAGATTTGTTCTCTATCCCGCGATATATAATGAAAATAGAACGTTAATTTAGTTCTTCTATTTCTAAATCAGTTAGCACGCTAAATCTACTAGGTAAAAACTTAAAGTTTTTGCAGACGCATAAAATCCTTTCTCCAAATTTCGTTTTTAATCTTCGTAGTGAAATTACTTTAAATTGCTCATTTAGCGGTAGACTTGTTAGCGGCTTGGTAGTTGGAGTTGAAATATGACCTAGCTGGTTAATCTTCTCCATGGTTTTTCTAAAAAGAACAAATATATAAATGTAGCGTTAGCACTTGCATCACACATAGTAATAATAGGATATAAAAGGGTAAGTGTACTAGCCTAGAGTTACGATGTTCGGAAGAAACCTGGTTTTAACCTATAGAGGTGGGACAAGGTTGTATGTTTGACATGATAAGATTAACCTCTTCTACAGCATGTGGATAGAAGAGAATAAATATTTATCAATAGACTAAAGTTACGATGTTCGGAAGAAACCAAGTTTCAACCTATTGAGGTCAGATATTGCTGAAAGTTTGAAATTATAAGATTAACCTCTTCTATAGCATGAGGATTGAAGAGAATAACTACTCATCAATAGACTAAAGTTACGACGCTGGGACGAAACCAAGTTTCAACCTATAGAGGTTAGACATTGCTGTAAGTTTGAAATTATAAGATTAACATCTTCTACAGCATGCGGATTGAAGAGAATATCTATATATCAGTGAAGATTAGCTTAAAGATACGATGTTCGGAAGAAACCAAGTTTCAACCTATAGAGGGCGGACATTGCTGTAAGTTTGAAATTATAAAATTAATCTCTTCTACAGCATGCGGATTGAAGAGAATAATTATTTATCAATAGAGATTAGCTTAAAGTTACAATGTTGTTGAAAACTATAGAGGTCGGACATTGCTGTAAGTTTGAAATTATAAGATTAGCATCTTCTATAGCATGCGGATAGAAGAGGGAAACTATTTACTAATAGCCTAAGTGACGATGTTCGGAAGAAACCAAGTTTCAACCTATAGAGGTCAGACATAGCTGTGAGTTTGAAATGATAAGATTAACATCTTCTATAGCATGCAGATAGAAGAGGGAAACTATTTACCAATAGACTAAAGTTACGAGGTTCGGAAGAAACCAAGTTTCAACCTATAGAGGTCAGACATGGCTGTAAGCTTGAAATTAAAATATTAACCTCTTCTACAGCATGTGGATTGAAGAGAATAACTATTTATCAATAGACTAAAGTTATGATGTTCGGAAGAAACCACGTTTGAACCTGTACAGGTCAGACATTGCTGTGAGTTTGAAATTATAGGATTAACATCTTCCATAGCATGTGGATTAAACCGAACAACTAGTTATCATTAGACCAAAGTTACGATGTTCGGAAGAAACCAAGTTTCAACCTATAGAGGTCAGACATAGCTGTGAGTTTACAAATTGTAAGATTAACCTCTTCTATAGCATGAGGATTGAACAGAACAACTATTTATCATTAGACTAATGTTACGACGTTCGGAAGAAACCAAATTTCAACCTATAGAGGTTAGACATTTCTGTAAGTTTGAAATTATATGATTAACCTCTTCTACGGCATGCAGATTAAAGAAAATAACCATTTATCAACAGACTAAAGTTACGATGTTCGGAAGAAACCAAGTTTGAACCTGTACAGGTCAGACATTGCTGTGAGTTTGAAATTATAAGATTAACATCTTCTATAGCATGTGGATTAATGCGAACAACTATTTATCATTAGAATAAAGTTACGATGTTCGGCAAGAAACCAAGTTTGATCTTGTACAGGTCAGACATTACTGTGAGTTTGAAATTATAAGATTAACGTCCTCTATAGTATGTGGATTAAAGCGAACAACTATTAATCATTAGACTAAAGTTACGATGTTCAGGAGAAACCAAGTTTCAACCTATAGAGGTCAGACATTTCTGTAAGTTTGAAATTATAAGATTAACATCTTCTATATCATGTGGATAGAAGAGGGAAACTATTTACCAATAGGCTAAGGTTACGGTGTTCGGAAGAAACCAAGTTTCAACCTATAGAGGTCAGACATGGCTGTAAGTTTGAAATTATAAGATTGACAGCTTCTACAGCATGTGGATTGAAGAGAATAACTACTTATCAATAGACTAAAGTTATGATGTTCGGAAGAAACCAAGTTTCAACCTATAGAGGTCAGACATGGCTGTGAGTTTGAAATTATAAGATTAACCTCTTCTATAGCATGAGGAATGAAGAGAATAACTATTTATCAATAGACTAAAGTTATGATATTCGGAAGAAACCAAGTTTCAACCTATAGAGGTCAGACATTGCTGTAAGTTTGAAATTATAAGATTAACATCTTCTATAGCATGCGGATAGAAGAGGGAAACTATTTACTGATAGACTAAAGTTATGATGTTCGGAAGAAACCAAGCTTCAACCTATAGAGGTCAGACATGGCTGTGAGTTTGAAATTATGAGATTAACCTCTTCTATAGCATGTTGATTGAAGAGAATAACTATTTATCAATAGACTACAGTTATGATGTTCGGAAGAAACCAAGTTTCAACGTATAGAGGTCGGACATTGCTGTGAGTTTGAAATTATAAGGTTAACCTCTTCTATAGCATGAGGATTGAAGAGAACAACTATTTTTCAATAGTCTAAAGTTGCTATGTTCGGAAGAAACCAAGTTTGAACCTTTAGAGGTCAGACATGGCTGTAAGTTTGAAATTATAAGATTAACATCTTCTACAGCATGTACATTGAAGAGAACAACTATTTATCAATAGACTAAAGTTACGATGTTCGGAAGAACCACGTTTCAACCTATAGAATTCAGACAAACCTTAAAATGTTCGCGCTGCAGACTGTTTCTCGGATAAATAAAATGCGTACCTTCAAGCCTGTAACTCGAGCGATAATATTCTAGTTGTACCTAAAAAAGAAAACAATATATATGAATGTAGATGTTTATTACCTAGCGTAGAAGTTGCTTTGCAAACAGTAACTAACAGTTCAGGCTTACCTTCAGTTGAAGGCTGAACAATAATATTCACAGCAGACAGTACTTAGACGGGGATGTGCACGTAATAAACACACATAAAGAACTGTGAGCGCTTCACGCAGACTGCAGCGAGTAAATATGCTGCTTGTTACCAAGCGGATATCAGACTTGCTGACATCTGCAGTACAGTTGGAACTAAATGTTAATGCATCAAGAGCTCTCCTGAGTGCCTTACGCTGAGTTCTGCAGGCTGACGTATTTAAGCCGGGATCGAACCTGCTGTTGATGCCGAGGTGTCAGAATTTAAGTGTTCTGCAGCGGATCGAGTCTTGGAAAGTTAGCGCGCGATCCTCGACCTCTGGACTTAAACGGGATTGTACTAAGCTAAGCAAGAAGCCGACATCCGTGGTATTCCTTACCTGTAAGTACTTAAAGGTATTGAGCTAAGACCGCATCTGGCTAGATCATGCAATTACACGTTATGACGATCGCGCAGGTCCCTCGCCTAGCATTTGCTATTTTTACGGCATCCGATAGTAGGGGTTCGAACCCGCTATCTCCCGAAGTAGCGAGAATGATTGCGGGTACAAGAGTGTTGAGGGTGATTTATCTATCGGATGGAGGCGATCCTACTGTTGTATATTACATTCTCAGGTAGTTTCGAATAACCAGAGGGCGTGCAAAAAGCCAGCATTAAGTAAGGGCATATAACGCTGTTGATGGGGACGTTAAACCTTGTTCAGGCTCCTTCGAAAATGATTGTGAGTACAAGATATTGATGGTGATTCATCTGTCGGATGGAGGCGATAAGCTATGTGCAGGCTTCTTCGGTAGGAGTAGGCTATGCGCCGGCACCGGGTTTTACCCTCTCCCTACTGTAGTATATTACATTCTTAAGCAGTTTAGAATAACCAGAGGGTGTGCAAAAAGCCAGCATAAAGTAAGGTTATATAACGCTGTTGATTGGGACGTTAAACCTTGTGCAGGCTCCTTCGAAAATGATTGTGAGTACAAGATGTTGATGGTGATTCATGTGTCGTATGGAGGCGATAAGCTATGTGCAGGCTTCTTCGGTAGGAGTAGGCTATGTGCCGGCACCGATTTTTACCCTCTCCCTACTGTTGTATATTACATTCTTAGGCAGTTTCGAATAACCATAGGGTGTGCAAAAAGCCAGCATTAAGTAAGGGCATATACCGCTGTTGATGGGGACGTCAAACCTTATACAGGCTCCTTCAACAGGAGTAGCCTATATGCCGGTACCGTGCAGGCTCTTTCAATAGGAGTAGGCTATGTGCTGACACTAGGTTATACCCTCTCCGTACAATCATAATATTTTATCTTAAGAACTTACACCAGAAGGAATTACTAACATGATTAAGAATATATTCCGTGAGTTACAAGTCGCTTATCATGCACGCACTGTCCTCGCTGAAGGATACTACAGCCGGAAGACTAGCGTACAATTTCAGTCAACGCATGCATTCCGTACGTCACTCTGACTGACTGCGCTGATACAACTTCAAAGACAGTGTTCTAAGCAGCGGAACAAAAATCGAACAACGAATGATGTAACCCGGTGTGAGCACATAGCCTCTTCCTCAAGCTTAACACTGTAAATGTTAGGAGCTCCTTTTCACAGCTAGATGCGGTTCCTAACGTAAGAGGACCGGGATTAAAAATATATTTTACAGCCGAGTGCCCCCTCCTGACGCAAGATTTTAAATCGCAAGAATCTGTTTTACAGCTAGATGCCTTCCTGACGCTGAAAGACCAGGATTTAGCCAGTTACCCTTCCTGATGTAACAAGACTAGAATTTAATTTTAGGCTGCAGTTGACTAGAAATAGCCACACGAAATTATTATTATTATTACAATTATTATTATTATTATTATGATTATGATTATTATTATTATTATTATTATTATTATTTTTATTTTTATTATTATTATTATTATTATTATTATTATTATTATTATTATTATTATTATTATTATTATTATTATTATTATTATTATTATATAGAAAGAGAATTGCCAGCTCCTACGGTTTGGTTTAGTGTGCTTGCCTCTCACCCGACAGCCTCGGGTTCGATTCTTTTAGAACGAAGGTGCACCCCAAACATATCAATCAATGTTCTGATCATAAGTTGTATCGAGTACAGTGTTCGATTATACTCTTAGTTTTTTGGAGAAATGTAGATACCAAGCCCATTCAAAGGTATCTAGCTAAAGAGGGCAGCACCGTGCTCTCTAGATTAAAGATGGCGGATTTTATTTATTTATCGTATGATGTGCACAGATAGATTATATAAATAAGTATACAATATATACACAATATATACAAGCAGAAGCCTATAGTTCCAAATCAAGTCCATTGATCCATTTCAAGGCCTCCTCAGTTGCGTTATGAATGTCCTCCAAAGGACCTTGAAATGCTCTCCGTGGACACTCGGCAATTACGTGGTGGATGGTCTGTGAGGTAGCTCCACAATCACACCCAGAAGACTTCTGCCAGCCCCATTTATAAAGCGTATAGCCGCATCTTCCTTGATTGACTCTTATCCTGTTTAGAGTCCTCCATTGACGTCTGGGTAGATGGAATCCAGGAGGTTGAACATGAGGTAGAGTCACAAGATGTTGATTGGGAACAGAAGACTGCTGCCATTGGTGTAACCAGGCGTTCGTGATGGAGAACCCAGATTCTTCCAGTGTAAGTGCAGTGCGCCAGGGTGGAGATCTAGACTTAAGTCGAGGAGGGGCAGGTTGAGTAATATCCTGGTGAACGGGGAGGTTGGAGTCCTGGCTGGTCTTCTTCCACAGTTTTAGAAGAGCTTCAGACCTTCTTAAGCAAGGTGGAGGAATATTACTGAGTGTAGGCAGCCAGGCCACGTTTGTAGAGCGAATACAACCGGTTATGATGCGCATTGTTTGATTTAGTTGAGCATCAATCTTCGCAGTATGAGCACTGTTCAGCCAAATTGAAGCGCAGTATTCAGCAACTGAATAGCAAAGAGCTAGAGCAGTAGATCTCAACACTTGGTTGTTTGCGCCCCAAGATGTGCCGGCTAATTTTTGAAGAATATTATTCCGACTTTTAATCTTGGCGGCTGTGTTATTAATATGATGTTTATATGTTAGGGATCTGTCTAATGTGACACCTAAATATTTTGGGAAGGGACAGTGTTGTAAGGATTGATTTCTGAATGTTATTGAAGGCTTGTAGTTGGCAAATTTATTTCTGAGATGAAACACAGATACGACAGTCTTTTGGAGATTTGGACGGAGACACCACTTTTGGAAGTATGTATCTAGCTTTTCTAGATCTGCTGTAAGAATTTGTTCAGCTTCTGGAAAACTTGGTGTTTGGCTAACCAGTAGTATATCATCTGCGTAAATAAATTTTCTGGACTTAGTTGCTGGTAAGTCAGCAGTATAGAGGTTGAAAAGTAAGGGTGCCAGAACAGATCCTTGTGGAAGTCCATCATTCAGTTTGTAGGTTTTGCTTACTGCATCATCCGAAAAGATCTGAAAGTTTCTGTTGCTAATCATATTGCCAATGAGATTAGTAAGCTTGACACAGGGGATGGCAGAGATAAGTTTTAGCAGAAGCCCTTCTCGCCAGACAGTATCATAGGCTGCTGATAAGTCTAAGAAGACAGCCATACTAATCTTCCGATTCTCAAATCCATTTTCAATATGAGAGGTCAATGCAAAAATTTGGTCAGCGCAATTTCTTCCAGGTCTGAAGCCAGCTTGTTCTGTGGGAAGGAGATTATTGATGGTTTCTGAGATCCTATTGTATATTAGTCTTTCCAGGAGCTTTAGAGTAACACTTAGCAGTGCAATGGGTCTGTAGCTTTCCACTCTCAGAGGGTCTTTGTTGGGTTTCAAGATCGATATTACTTTGGTCTTCTTGAATAGTGAAGGAAGGTTACCTGTCTCCAAAATATTGAAGAAGAATTTGGTGAGCCAAGTGATTGTTGCAGGTCCAAGATGTTGCAGGAATTCAGGATAGATGCCGTCTATACCTGCTGCTTTCCCGGATTTTATGTTCTTGATGCCTTCTAGGGTTTCCTCTCTTGTGAAAGGACAAGAGAATTGGGATGACTGTTGTTTTGCTAATTGCTTTTTATGTTTCAGTGCTGACCGGATTTCCCTTACAACTTGTTTATCTCTATTGATCTTTGAGATAGAGATCATGTGTTTGGCTAGATCATTAATGTTAACACTCAGGTTCTGCCTGCCAGCTGGCTTTGATGAGTCAAGCTTTCTAATGAGAGACCAGGCCTTTCTACTTGAGTGGATAAAATCAAGAGATGACACAGTGTCGTTCCAAATTTGTTTTCTATTGTCATTCAGTGATTGAATAAGTTTTGTGGCTGTTTCATTGTTGCCATTTTCCTCAAATTCCTTAAGAAGGCTCTCGCTCTCTGCAGTCCATCCAGGAATATATTCTTTACGGCATCCTCTTGGAATGCAGCGCCGAGCAGCACCTTTTATAACTCCAACAAATCTGTCATAGTTATTAAAGGTTGGCTTAATCCATCTTATATTTGCATCAGTTTGTTCTTTAAATTTTTTCCAATTAGCTTTTAAAAGTTCCATCTAGGTTTCGGATAAGATCGAATGACAGGAATATACATGCCAATTTGGAGTATGACAGGCCGGTGTTGACTATGAGGGAAACTGTTGAGAACTGAGCGAAGTATCTGGTTTGGAGAGTTTGGGGATTGGGTTATGAAGGATAGATCTGGAGTGTATTCCTTACCCCATCGGGCGGAGAAGAAGGTTCCTTTTTCTTTAGCATCATAGATTAGTTTAAGATTTTCCATATCCATCCAGTCAACAATTGCCTCCCCATTTAGAGCATTTTGTTGATAGCCCCAACATGTGTGATGACTGTTGAAGTCTCCTATGATTACGGTTGGGTGTTGTAAGGATGGTAGAGGAGGAGTGGGCCACATTGTGTTTGGTGGCTTATATACATTCATTATTGTTAGATTATTGATTTTAATTGTGACAGTGAAAATGTCATCACTTGAGCTACAGTCGACTACTGCGTAGTTAGTAATATTGTTTCTCACATAGGTAGCTAAGCCATACATCTCGTGATTATTGTGAGCCACTAACTTGAAGCCTGGGATCTTGCCTCTTGTTCTTAGTTGCATTTCATTGGCTGTATGAGTTTCTTGTAGCGCAATGACATCAATCTGTTGACCTTTCAGAATTTTAGCTAGACACTCGCATTTTGCTCTGCTGATGCCTTCGATGTTAAGATGGCATATTCGAATTGAAGGTCCGATTTTTCGGCTATAGGCTTCCGGGTCCTGATAAGGACCGATTTCTTCATTACTCTGTGCATTATGACCGAGAGGTCTTTTCAGACAGTTCGATCGCATCTCTTCGCCGTTGCTTTCTTAGCACCACCCGGGGGACACGTGTAGGGTAATTTAAGGTTTCACCTACGGACGTAAAGCAACGCTCGTCCCCCAAGATGGCGGATGATAGCTGTCAAAAAAGCGCATAGGTTTGTTTCCAAACAAGAGAATGTAGAATTAGCCGCCACCACATTTCAACTAAAGAGGGCAGCACGATGCTCTGTAGATTAAAGATGGCGGATGACAGCTGACGAAAGAGGGCAGCACGGTGCTGTCTTGATTAAAGATGACGGATGACAGCTGCACGTGGCTTTGTAAAGCATGTAGAAATTACTGCCACCAAATTTTAGCTAAAGATTGCAGCACTATGCTCTGTAGATTAAAGATGGCGGATGACAGCTGGCGAAATTGCCCGCATGATAGCCGCACGGTGCTCTCTTGATTAAAGATGGCGGATGACAGCTGTCAGAAAAAAGCACGTGAGTTTGTTTCCAAACAAGAGCACGTGGAATTTGCTACCGCTACAAAGAGGGCAGCACAGTCCTCTCTGGATTAAAGATGAGGGATAGCAAAAGCACGTGAGTTTGTAAAGTACTTCGACTTTGCCGCCACCACATAGAGTGCAGCACGGCGCTCTCTTGATTAAAGATGGCGGATGACAGCTGTCAAAAAAGCACGTGGCTCTGTTTACCGATTCAAATCTCACGCTAGTGAGGTTAAGTTGGTAGCACTGAGGTTTAGGCCCGCCAAATTAACAGCACTGCGGATGACAGGTGACGAATTTGCAGCTACTGCGATAAAGTGGGCAGCACGGTGCTCTGTAGTTTAAAGATGGCGGTTGACAGCTGTCAAAAAGCACGTGGATTTGTTTACAAATTCAAATCTCGCGCTAGTGGTGTTAAGATGGTAGCACTGAGGTTTAGGCCCGTCAAGATGCAGCACTGAGGTTTCCGATGCGTTGTTCTCTGTCAAAAAGCACGTGGCGGTCAAAAACACGTGGATTTGTTTACCAATTCAAATCTCGCGCTTGTGAGGTTAAGTTGGCACCACTGACGTTTAGGCCCTTCAAGATGGCAGCAGTGAGGTTAGCGATGCGTTGTTGTCGATGACAGCTGTCAAAAAGCACCTGGCTTTGTTTACAAGTTCAAATCTCGCGCCAAAATTCAAACCTCCCGCCAAAATTAAAATTTCCCGCCAAAATTCAAATTTCCCGCCAAAATGCAAATTTCCCGCGGGAGGAGGAGGCCACAGAACTGTCCTATTATACTACTGGCATGCATACAACTAAATGCATACCGTTACCAATCATTACGGTACTGAAGGAAAAAATATGCATCCAAGCCCTTCTTGAATGCACGTAAATTATTATATTTCATTAAGAAAGAGGGTGAAGCTTGTACTTATCCGTCGTATTTGAGGCTAAACGTGATGAGGTAAGAGTAGCGATTTACCTTTTCAATAATCCGTCAGAAGTGAACTTCAACTCACTGTTTTTTACTCACAGAAACGACAATTACGTTTCGGAAGCTGATGGCATTCGTGGTTCGTGTAAACTCTCAAAATTCTCCCGGGTTTCGGCACCAAAATTGTGGAGTAACAATTATTATTATTATTATTAGAAAGGGCACCCGAATGGGCATTTGGGTTTGCAATATTCACTTATCGACATGGTCCTCTTGTTGCAAGTCTTGATGTGATACCTGTCACACTGTTTGCCACATAAAAAGCAAATACAGTTAACATCACTGTGCATATCTTGTGGTGAAAACCATGAATGGAAAGACGTGTTATGATATGTCTTTGATCTTGATTTTCTTTGGTCCAGTTTCTCACCAACATGGCATCTGAGGTATAGAAGTCGGGGTCGATTTCCTTTTTCTTTTCTTCCCTTCTGCGTAGGAGTTCATTGTAAGCTCCAGTAGATGGCAGATGGAGCCTCATTCTGAGGTCCTGGATGTAAAAAGTTTCTTTAGCCAGTTCATATACTAGACGTGATGGGGCCGATTTTCCAACTCGTAGAGTACATTTAAGAAAGCGTGCTTTTACTTTCTCTATCCATTCGAGATCTCTGAGTTTGAGATGGTCCCAAATTAGTTCCAATCCGTAAGACAAGACAGGTGATATTACTGTGTGGAATAACATTATTGCAGTGGATAAAGATAGTGCTGCGAGATCTTTTATCTTGTAGATGGCCCTTGTCGCTGCCGCGGTTCTTTCTTCTATGTGGTAATTAAAAGACAGAGCTGTGGTTTGAAGAGTTATTCCTAAGTACTTGAATTTGCTGACTACTGTTAGATCGTTGTTACAGAGGGTAAGAGTGTCTTTTGTAGCAAGTCTCCCTCCTTTTCTGAAGGTCATTTGCACCGTCTTCTGAAGATTGATCGTGAGGTGGTTTTCGTTAACCCACTTTTCTAACTCTAGTAAGGAGGCTTGTAAGCTGTCTTTGTTTGATGATCCTAGTACCATATCATCTGCGTAGAGGATGACTGTCGTGTCTGGTGAAGAATTTACTATATTCGTGATATCTGCAGTGATGATGTTGAACAGTAAAGGACTCATCGGGTCACCCTGCAGTACTCCATTCGTTTGTCTGATCGGGTCCGAGGTGTCGACTCCATCATCAATCTCTATGTAGTTTACTGTCAAGATATTATTTAGCAACTTAAAAAGGGGATGAGCTTCGCTGATCATGTTTTTGATCTTGGTTAGGAGAATTTCTCGATTTACGGAGTCAAAAGCCTTCGTGAAATCCACGAAAACTGCATAGTATTTTCCTTTGGGTAGTCTTAATGCTTCTTCTATTTCCGGTAGCAGGTATTTTACAGCATGAATTGTGCTTCTTCCGGGCATAAATCCGAATTGGCAATCCGGGAGTAACAATACCGTGTTAATTAAAATATTATAATTTGATTAACAATCCCCGGACTGTGCATAAACCCCAACGCCGTCGAGATCCTCCTATACTGCCTACTCTTTGCGAGCCTTTTAGCGACTACGCTGCGACAAAATTTCTCCGCTAGGTGGCAGACATAGACGCACAATGTTCTAAACTTATGCTAATGACGACAGCCTGCAAAACACTATGCAGTATGGACATATGTTCACTGAAGCTCGTAAATTACATCAGTACCTGTATGAAGTTGCAGTTGGTCTCTTCATGCACAATTTAAAGATTTTCCTGGACGAAGGCTGGAGTGGTACCGTACTTTTTGTGTTCTTGCCAACGCAATATCAAATGACAGAGGTCTTACGAACTTGGTTACGATAATATCGCTAACAGTTTCCTGATAATCTTTGACCTCGCACTGTAACAAAACACAGTCTGAAAGGTCTTTTTTTTTTTGCTGTTTGTTTTGCGTCGCACCGACACAGATAGGTCTCATGGCGATGATGGTATAGGAAAGGCCTTGAATGGGAAGGAAGCGGCCGTGGCCTTAATTAAGGCACAGCCCCAGAATTTGGCTGGTGTGAAAATGGGAAACCATGGAAAACCAGGGCTGCCGACAGTGGGGTTCGAACCCACTATCTCCCGGATGCAGGCTCATAGCTCCGCGCTCCTAACCGCACGGCCAACTCGCCCGGTATTCTGAAAGGGAAGACGTCGCAAGTCCCCGTATTACGCTCGTACGTTTGAAGGACTTCGACAATTGGGCACAGCAGCTTAAACGCGCTCCTGCCGATGTTTCACCAGAGCAAAAAGCTAGGTTTTGGGTATCGGACTCCTCCTCTGTCCTTATGCATAATCAGTTCCATTTAGCGGTGTCGAATCTCTAGGCAAAGAGATGTTAATGACACAAATGTCACACTCCATCCTCTCTTCAACAACACAAACCTAGTACAGGCAAATTAGGAGTTGATTTCCTGTTTCTAGTTTGATTGGAATATTATCGTCTGGATATCTGAGGTTGTCCAAAATGTCTAAACATGAAGACGTTTTGTGTCCGTCACAATTCTTATCACAAGGTATCCACTATCCTCCACGGCTTTAATCACCTTCTGAAAACGATCCGCAGTCTGTTTCCAGTCATTCGACCCGGTTAGGAATGGAATGAATGAAGCCCCCATCCAGCAGCGATGATAGGAATTGTGCCTGCTGCCGAAGCCTGTCGCACCCCTCCGGGGCAATGATTAATGAATGACAGAGAGTGTTGCTGGAATGAAATATGACAGGGAAAACCGGAGTATCCGGAGAAAAATCTGTCCTGCCTCCGCTTTGTCCAGTACAAATCTCACATGGAGTGACCGGGATTTGAACGACAGGACACAGCGGTGAGAGGCCGGCGTGCTGCCGCCTGAGCCGCGGGGGCTCCATCACCTTCCGAAATAAGGTGTAAAGGCACAGATGCGAGAGTAATCTGAGGATATCCAATTATTTCCTTTATTAGGTCCTTGCCTAGATAAAGCCGACAGCCGCTTTTCTCTTAATTCCCTTCTAGACGGTATTTCATGGAGTCGTATCTGCGAACAATCTTGCCGAGATTGGCAAAATGGTACATAACAGTTGAACATTTCGGGGAGGAAAGAATCTGAAGTTTCAGTTCTATGAAAAATATACCTTGCACGAAAAGAAAGAAAAAGCACCAACACCTTAAAATCCTGACGCTACCTACCTTTTCCTCTATCTCCGCCTCTACTTTTACAGTTTCAGTTATTGAAATTCTAATTTACTGTAATTTTATTCTGTTAATGGAAATAGGCATTCTTATATATCAAGAATATAACTTTGAAAGATAAATACTCATTATAATAATGAGACCATGGTTATAACCCCCCTTAGCTGGTTACTTACAGTCATTCCGCCTTCATAGCACATTTCTTGAGACTCTGCGTCTTCGTGTCTGTCTGAATAGTACTTTTAAAAGTTGTCAAGCACAAATGGTGTGATTATCTCCATTTTAGATTCTTGATGTCTATCCCCCTTCATCTCCGGCTCCCTCCATACTGTAAATGAAGATCCTTATGACTGTGCAATTCCAATGTTATAAGGAAAGGATGATTTCATTAAAGGTGTTTAATTTGCATTCGTGATATAATTATGAATTAATTAATGTAATTATGTTTACTTATCTGCTTCGTTGTTTATCCTAAGTATGAACTAAATGCTGCAAAATGGGGCGCTGGTGGTTGGGGACGGAACGCCTACAAGATGAAAGGCGATGACTTCTGCTCTATGTTCCACGATACCACTTTTGAACTTTTCGAGTCCTATTCCAAGGCTTTGGGAGCCGCTCAGCAATGTCCTATTCCAGCGGTGAGTACGCAGGTAACTCTAATAAATATATGTATGTATGTATGTATGTATGTATGTATGTATGTATGTATGTATGTATGTATGTATGTATGCATGTATGTTTTGCACCCTTATTGGGCTTGACTAGAAGATCCAAGCATAATAATGCGTCAATGTCATCTGACGTACAACCTTGGATGAGACTATATCGAAGAGCGGCCCGAGCCGCCAACACGGGCTCCGAACCGCACTCCTCCTAATTTCTGGGCCATCCTCGGCATACTCGAGCACTTAGGGGAGGTGACATTCGAGAAACAAAAGTCAATAAGATAAATATTTAACATGTAGACTTATCTATTTTGAAAGTAGAATATTTGGGTTCAACTATTTACTGGATACTGCTGTAATGGACACACCTCATCGCCGATATCTACGAGGAGTGGAAATACGCCGCACGCACATAACCTCCATCTTCTCAGCTAGTTACGTCCGCTGTGGTTCGTGAACTAACTGTTCTCTGTTCTCAGCTGATACCCCGCGCTGTTTCAATTGGCGCATGTTCTCGTAATACTTACAATTCTTCCAGAAAGTGCTGGTCCCTCCTCCCCTTATTTTTCCCCCTCTGAGATGGACTTGAGGCTGTGCAGAGGGTGGAACGAGCAGTGTTCTCATTCTTTCTTATGGAGCTGTGTATATAATTTTCCATCCTGTTCCGGTATCATGAACTTGGACGTGAGGTATGACCACCTTTTTTACTTACTTCTTAAAATCTGGCAGTTGAGCTGTTTAATTTATCTAACTACTAATGGGGGAGTTGTGCAGCGTGACGTCATCGGGGTATCAGCTGAGAACAGAGAACAGTTAGTTTACGATCCACAGCGGACGTAACTAGCTGAGAAGATGGAGGTTATGTGCGTGCGGCGTATTTCCACTCCTCGTAGATATCGGCGATGAGGTGAGTCCATTACCCTCCTTAGCACTACTAGAAATAGCAAGAGTCATGTAATGGAATCACGAATATAAATGTGTTATTGAATTGCGACGTAAGTGTAAAAAACACTATCGTAATTAAAATCTCCAAACAAAGAGGGCGTTCAATGACCTCAACTCATGACAGACTTCATCTGGCAATGAAGTATCATCGAAATCTGGCAATTAAACGTAATATATCTTTCTGTCCAAAATATTCCTTATTTCGGTCGATCACATGTATCATATCATTTGAGAAGATGTGCCCTACATAATACACTCTGCTCATAGCACATAGCTAACCGGTCCCTATGCTACATAATTAACATATGATAAAAATATTTACATGAAAAACACAACAATGGGAAAAATTCTCCGGACTCACAGTAAAGCTTGACACAAAGACAAAAAACGACGAACATCGGTTCTGTTTGAACTGAAATAAATAAAATAATACACCGAAAGAAGTATAATTGGATGGTTGTGCCGCCACCGTCGCCGCAGTGCTCCCAGGGGCCTCCTCCACCCCAGCCAGGGGCCTCTTCCAGTGCTGCCAACTTAACCTTACTA
Organism: Anabrus simplex; assembly: GCF_040414725.1. Taxonomy (NCBI): domain Eukaryota; kingdom Metazoa; phylum Arthropoda; class Insecta; order Orthoptera; family Tettigoniidae; genus Anabrus; species Anabrus simplex. Next base: position 1,177,080 of record NC_090272.1, on the reverse strand, counting down.
GAGCGAAATTTGAATTGTAAGCAAAGCCACGTGCTTTTTTTGACAGCCACGTGCTTTTTGACAGATAACAACGCATCGCTAACCTCACTGCTGCCATCTTGACGAGCCTAAACCTCAGTGCTATCAACTTAACCTAACTGGCGCGAGATTTGAATCGGTAAAAATATCCACGTGTTTTTCTGACAACCACGTGCTTTTTGACAGCTATCATCGACAACAACGCATCGCTAATTTCAGCGCTACCATCTTGACGGTCCTAAACCTTAGTGGTGCCAACTTAACCTCACTAGCGCGAGATTTGAATCGGTAAACAAATCCACGTGCTTTTCTTTGACAGCTGTCATCCGCCATCTTTAATCAACAGAGCACCGTGCTGCCCTCTTTCGCACGGGCCGATGACCTTCGATGTTAGGCCTCTTAAAACAACAAGCAAGCCCTCTTTCGCTATATATCTTTAAAATGTGGTGGCGGATAATTTGAAAAATGCTTTTTAATAGCAGTTATCTTTAATCGACAGAGCACCATGCTGCACTCTTTAGTTGAAATGAGGTGGCAGGCTATTCCACGTGACAGCAGCCATCTTTAATCAAGAGAGCACAGTGCTGCACGCTTTAGTTGAAATGTGGTGGCGGCATTTGAAAACGTGCTCTTGTTTGGAAACAAAGCCACGTGCTTTTTTGACAGCTACCATCCGCCATCTTTAATAAAGGGAGCACCGTGCTACACTCTTTAGTTGAAATGTGGAGGCAGCAACTTAAAAAATTCTACTCGCTCTTGTTTGGAAACAAACCCAGGTGCTTTTTTGACAGCTGTCATCCGCCATCTTTAATCAACAGAGCACCGTGCTGCCCACTTTAGCTAAAAACATTTAACATGTGGTCGGGGACAATTTGAAAAATTCTTTTTGACAGCAGCCATTTTTAATCAACAGAGCACCGTGCTGCTATCTTTATCGTAGTAGTAGACAATTTCTACGTCACAGCTGTCATCCGCTACCTTTCATCGCAAACCTCAATGTCGCACTCTTTAGCTACTACCTTTGAAATATGGTGCTGGATAATTTAAAAAATCAACAGCAACCATCTCTCGACGCTAATTGTACAAGATGGTGGCTATGCATGACTCCTTAAGGGTGCTTACGGAATGATAGCTGCTATACATACATTCCTGTGAGACGCCCTTGGGATGCTTGCGCAAGATGACGGCTATACATGGCTCCTTATGAGACGCCCTAGGGATGTTTGCTCAAGATGGCGACTGCTCTTATCAACAAAGCTAGCTTGGAGGCTAACGTGCCTTGCTAGTTCGATTCATTAAATTTGGGGCTTAAATCCATAGTGTTAAATATCTCGAAAACGGTGCATCGTAGAGCAAAACGGACAAGAGTTTTCCGCCTCACACCTAGGTTCGCTGTATGAGGAACATGATAGCATAAGAAAAACATAGTCTAATGATGAGATCAACGGTTCTCTTCCTACTTAGGCCCTTTGGCATTTGCACTGTTTTAGCTTGTATTGAAGCAAGTTTTTGTAACATGATCAGGTCTAGCTATGGTAGAGAGAATAACATGCCGTGCTAGTTCGATTCATTAAATTTGGGGCTTAAATGCAAAAAGTTAAATATCTCGAAAACGGTGCATCTTAGAGCAAAACGAACAAAATTTTTCTGCCTAATAATCAGGTTCGCAGGACGAGGAACATGATAGCATAAGAAAAACAGTCTAATGATTAGATCAACGGTCCGGTTCCTACTTAGGCCCTTTGACATTTCCTGTGTTTTAGCTTGTATTGAAGCAAGTTTTTGTAACATGATCAGGTCTAGCCTTGGTGAGAGTATAACGTGCTATGCTGGTTCGATTCATTAAATTTGGGGCTTAAATTCAAAATGTTAAATATCTTCAAAACGGTACGTCGTAGAGCAAAACGAACAAATTTTTTCTGCCTAATAAGTATGTTCGCAGTATCACGAATATGACTGCATAACAAAAACATGGTTGAATGATGAGATCAACGGTTTGGTTCCTACTTAGGCCCTTTGGCATTAACGGCTATCTAATTTTACAATATGGCGGCTGCTCTTATGATACAGCTTAAGGGTGCTCGCAAAATATGGCTTGAGACCCACTAGGGATGCTTGCGCAAGATGAAGGACACAGGATGGCGGCTATACATAGCGCCTTATGAGACGCCTTAAGAGCGCTTGTATTGTACAAGATGGCTGCTGCCCTTATGGGACACCCTAGGGGTGCTTGCGCAAGATAGTAGCGACAAGATGGTGACTATACATAACTCCTTATGAGACAGCCTAGGGGTGCTCGCACAAGATGGCGGCTACTCTTATGAAGAAAGCAGGCTTAGAGGCTACTGAGCAAGATGGCGGCTGCTGTTAGGCATGCGGTGGAGGGCAATTTATGACAGCTCTCATCTTTTATCAACATAGCATCGTGCTGCTATATATAGCTACTACCTTTGAAATGTGGTGGTGGGTAATTAAAATATTCTTCGTGCTTTTTTGACAGCTAACAGCGGTCATCTTTAAACAATAGTGGTTATACGTAAGCTGTTAATTCCTCTTCTTATGTCAAGGCATTGCTCTATCGAACTAGTTTAAACCTGCATCGCGAAGGCAAGAGTGTGCAGCGGTAACGTCGTCGTGCATGTTTAGACTTGCGAATCTTAACAAGATTAGGTTCGATGTCGTTAACCTCAACATGTGATCAGAATATTGATTAAGTTATTAAGACTAGAATCGAACACTGTACTCGATACAACATGCGCTTAGAACATGTTAGGGGATACTTTTGTTCTAACAAGATTAGATTGAAACATAATAAGACTAGAATCATTGCTGTTAACTTTAACATGTAATCAGAATATTGTTTGATGTGTTCAGAGCAAAAGTACAACTTCAATGATTTGCCTAGTGTAAAAATCGAAAACACACTGTGTACATATAGCGTAGCTAACTCGCTCACTAAACGATATTGCAAAAGTACAACTTCAATGATTTGCCTAGTGTAAAAATTAAAAAGCACACACTGTGCACATACTGCGTAGCCAACGTTCTCGGTAAACGATATAGGAAAAGTACAACTTATGATATTCGTCTTGTGCGAAAATAAAAAACTACAGAGAAATCTATACTGCGTAGCCAACTCGCTCGGTAAACAATAATCTGATTTCGTTACAATAGAAAAAACATAGATTCAAACCCAGTTCTATTATCGCAAACACGGAGAGTAAATATTAAACAGAATGATTGGTGCTATAAGAAATACATTGGTTACATATAAGTCCCTAGCAGTCGAACAAGTTGTCGCATAAACATGTAACATGAAATATCAGCCAATCTGTTGGCATAGGTTACAAGCATGTAGCTCATGCGGAACGATACAACATGTGTTTAGAACATTGCTTGATGTGTTCAGAACACTAAATAAGTGATCAAGACTAATAAGTGATCAAGACTGGAATAGAACACTGTACTCGATACAACATGTGTTTAGAAAATATTACGGGATGCATTTGTTGAAAGAAGATCAGATGATAAAAGAAGTGATTAAGGCTAAAATCGAACACTGTACTCGATGTCGTTAACTTCAACATGTGATAGAGCATTGATTGATGTGTTCAAAACAAAATAACTTTTCCTCCACCTCCTCCTCCTCCTGACTGCGTCCTCCTCCTACTCTCCTCCTCCTAGAGATAAAGGGCTAAAGGGCTAATTGGCTAAAGGGCTGAAGGGCTAATGGGCTAAAGGGCTAATGGGCCGAAGGGCTAATGTGCTAAATGGCAAAAGGTCTCCTCCACTACCTTACTACGCCCTCCTCTTTCCGGAAGGAGTTAGCTGAAGTAGGTACATTTTTAACGCCCTCATCGATCGCTATCCGTAAGAACGCTTCTACTTTGTAATGTGTAGAAAATTAAATTTTATTGGTACATGTTTTTTTGTTCAGAACAAGGAATGGAAACTAGGGGCCACGTCTTATCAGAATTACCTTATAAAATACCCGAGGTACGATGAGTTGCGTTTTTCTAACAGAAATCAGTATCTGCTTGATTGTTTTAAGTGTTTGGAACACTGAACTTTTCAAGAAGGCAGCAGTGAGGATAGCGATGTTCTGTTGTTGGATTTTAAATTACGCGCTACGACATGCATAAGGTGGCAACCTTGAGGTTTAGCGCTGTAAAGATAGCAACAGTGAGGTTAGCGATGCTCTATTGTCCTCAAAGTGAGGTTAGGGTCCGTCAAGATGACAGCTGTCAAAAAAGTACGTGGCTTTGTTCACCAACAAGAGCACGTGGTCGTGACGTCACGGTAACGTAATCAATTCTTCGCCCTACGTCGTTAAAAGCAGCATTAGGATTGGCTAAGTTTAAAAATCATGGGGACAGAGCAGCAGTAAGAATAGCCATGTTTCAAAGCGTGTACACATTACCTATCGAATTTGCATGCATGAAATATCGTATTAAACTTCTTTGTTAGATTGTGCTGCTATCATCGCATAACCTATACGCATGAACTTAAAGTACAAGAAATAGCCAGGTTTTAAAGCGTGTACACATTACCTAATGATTTTGCATGCATCGACTATTATACTAAACTTCTTCCGCTAGATTGTGCTGCTATCTTAGCGTAACCTATACGCATAAACTTAAAGTACAAAGAATAGCTATAGCGTGTACACATAGCCTATCGATTTTGCATGCATCGATTATCATACTAAACTTTTTCTACTAGATTGTGCTGCTATCTTAGCATAGCTTATACGCATGAACTTAAAGTACAAAGAATATATATATAGCGGGTACACATCACCTATCGATTTTGCATGCATCGACTATCATACTAAATTTTTCTCACTAGATGGTGCTAAAATCGTATAAGTATGCTGCTAAACTATACACACGAACTTAAAGCACAAGGAATAACGATGTTAACAGCATGTACAAATCACCTATCGATTTTGCATGCATCGAGTATTTTTTCCGCTAGAGTGTACAACGATCGGAATTGTGTGGTACTAACCTATGTGCATAAACATAAAGCACGTAGAATAGCATGTACACATCACCAATTTATTTTGCTTGCATCGACCCTCGTACTAAACTTCTTCCGCTAGATTGTGCTGCTATCTTAGCATAACTTATACGTATGAACTTAAAGTACAAAGAATAGTCATGTTTCAAAGCGTATACACGTCACCTATCGATTTTACGTGCATCGACTCTCGTAATAAACTTCCTCTGCTAGATTGTGCTGCTAACTTAGCATAACGTATACGCATGAACTGAAAGCACAAAGAATAGCCATGTTTTAAAGCGTGTATACATCACCTATCGATTTTGCATGCATCGACTATTTCTCCCGCTAGAGTGTGCTGCTATCTTAGTATAACCTACATGCATGAATCTTCCACTAGAGCGTGTAACTATCGCTCGTATATGCTGCTATTTTAACATAAACTATGTGCACGAACTTAAAGCACATAGAATACTTATGTATAAAAATCTTGTGAACATAGTAGAGTGTTAATTACGTAGGTGTAGACATTGAAGTTCGCATGCTGATGTAGCATACAGCGCAAATCCCACTGCTGCCTCCTTGAAACGTTCAGTGTTCCAAACACTTAAAACAATCAAGCAGATACTGATTTCTGTTAGAAAAACACAACTCATCGCACCTCGGGAATTTTATTACGTAATTCGGATAAGACGTGACCAATAGGTTCCATTCCTTGTTCTGACAATAAAACCATTTACCAATAAAGATTAATTTTCACCACTTAACGAAGTAGAAGCGTTCTTGCGGATAGCGATCGATGAGGGCGTTAAAAATATACCTACTTCAGCTAACTCCTTTCGGAAGGAGGAGGGCGTAGTAAGGTAGTGGAGGAGACATTTTGCCCCTTAGACCATTAGCCCTTCAGCCCATTAGCCCTTCAGACCTTTAGCCCATTAGACCTTTAGACTTTTATCCTTAGGAGGATGAGGAGGAGGAGTAGGAGGAGGACGCAGTCAGGAGAAGGAGGAGGAGGTAGAGGAAAAGTCCGTTTGTTCTGAACACATCAATCAATGTTCTAATCACATGCTGAAGTTAACGACATCGAGTACAGTGTTCGATTCTAGTCTTAATCGCTTCTTATGTAATCTGTTCTTCTTAGAACAAAAGTATCCCGTAATATGTTCTAAACACATGTTGTATCGAGTACAGTGTTCTATTCTAGTCTTGATCACTTATTGAGTGTTCTGAACACATCAAGGAATGTTCTAAACACATGTTGTATCGTTCCGCATGAGCTACATGCATGTAACCTACGCCAACAGATTGACTGATATTTCATGTTACATGTTTATGCGATAACATGTTGGACTGTTAGGGACTTAAATGTAACCAATGTATTTCTTATAGCACCAATCGTTCTGTTTAATATTTACTCTCCGTGTTTGCGATAATAGAGCTGAGTTTGAATCTAAGTTTTTTCTATTGTAACTAAATCAGGTTATTGTTTACCGAGCGAGTTGGCTACGCAGTATAGTTTTTCTGTGGTTTTATATTTTCGCACAAGAAGAATATCATAAGTTGTACTTTTCCTATATCGTTTACCGAGCAAGTTGGCTACGCAGTATGTGCACAGTGTGTGTTTTTTATTTTTACACTAGGCAAATCATTGAAGTTGTACTTTTGCTTTGAACACATCAAACAATGTTCTGATTACATGATAAAGTTAACAGCAATGATTCTAGTTTTCTTATGTTTCAATCTAATCTTGTTAGAACAAAGGTATCCCCTAACATGTTCTAAGCGCATGTTGTGTCGAGTACAGTGTTCGATTCTAGTCTTAATCACTTATGTAGTGTTCTGAACACGTCAATCAATATTCTGATCACATGTTTAGGCTAACGACATCGATTCTAGTCTTGTTATGATTCGCAAGTCTAAACATGCACGATGATGTTATCGCTGCACACTCTTGCCTTTGCGATGCTGGTTTAAACTTGTTCGACAGAGCAATGTCTTGACATAGGAAGAGACCTTAACAGCTTACGTATAACCATTATTGTTTGAAGATGACCGCTGTAAAAATAGCACGAAGAATTTTTTAATTACCCACCACCACATTTCAAAGGTAGTAGCTAAAGATAGCAGCACGGTGCTCTGTTGATTATGCACCTAGAATTTCAAATTGCCCTCCTCCGCATGCATAACAGCAGCAGCCATCTTGCTCAGTAGCCTCTAAGCTTGCTTTCTTCATAAGAGCAGCAGCCATCTTGTACAATGCAAGCGCTCTTATGCCGTCTCATAAGGAGCTATGTATAGCCGCCATCTTGTGTCCGTCTACTTGCGCAATCAACCCTAGGGCGTCTCAAGCCATCTTGTGCGAGCACCCTTAAATTGTCTCATAAGAGCAGCCGCCAAATTATAGAATTAGATAGCCGTTAATGCCAAAGGGCCTAAGTAGGAACCGAGCCGTTGATCTCATCGTTAAACTAAGTTTTGCTAATGCTATCCGGTTCCTGATACTGGAACAAAGACATTAGGCAGAAAACTTTTGTCCGTTTTGTTCTACGACGTACCGTTTTCAAGATATTTAACATTTTCCATTTAATCCCCAAATTTAATGAATCGAACCAGAATAACACGTTATCCTCTCTACCATAGCTAGACCTAATCATGTTACAAAACCTTGCTTCAATACAAGCTAAAACAGAGCAAATCCCAAAGGGCCTAAGTAGGAACCGAACCGCTGATCTCATCATTAGCCTATGTTTTCTTATGCTATCATGTTCCTCATACTGCGAACCTGTTTGTTGGGCAGAAAAATTTTGTCCGTTTTGCTCTACGATACATCGTTTTCGATATATTTAACATTATGCATTTAAGCCCCAAATTTAATGAATCGAACTAGCACGGCACGTTAGCCTCTAAGCTAGCTTACTTGATAAGAGCAGCAGAGATCTTGCGCATGCACCCTTAAGGTGTCTCATAATTAGTAGTGTATAGCCGCCATCCTGTGTCCGCCATCTTGCTCAAGCATCCTTAGGGCGTCTCAAACCATCTTGTGCAAGGACCCTTAAGCCGTTTCATAAGAACAGTCGCCATCTTGAGCAAACATCCCTATAACGTCTCATAAGGAGCCATGTACAGCCACCAACTTGCGCAAACATTCCAAGGGCGTCTCATAAGAACCTATGTATAGCAGCTATCATTCCGTAAGCACCCTTAAGGAGTCATGTATAGCCACCATCTTGTACAATTAGCGTCGAGAGGTGGTTGCTGTGGAATTTTTAAATTATCCACCACCATATTTCAACGGTAGTAGCTAAAGAGTGCAGCACTGAGGTTTGAGATGCAAGGTAGCGGATGACAGCTGTGTTGTAGAAATTGTCTACCACTACGATAAAAATAGCAGCACGGTGATCTGTTGATAAAAAAAAGGCTGCCGTCAAAAGAATTTTTCAAATTGTCCGCCACCACATGTTAAATGTTTGTAGCTAAAGAGGGCAGTACGGTGCTCTGTTGATTAAAGATGGCGGATGGCAGCTGTCAAAAAAGCACGTGTGTTTGTTTCCAAACAAGAGCGTGTCGAATTTTTCAAATTGCCGCCACCACATTTCAACTAAAGTTTGCAGCACGGTGCTCCCTTGATTAAAGATGGCGGATGGTAACTGTCAAAAACGCAGGCCGTTTTGTTTCCAAACAAGAGCACGTAGAAGATTTCAAATTGCCGCCACCACATTTCAACTAGAGAGTGCAGCACGGTGCTCTCTTGATTAAAGATGGCGGATGGTAGCTGTCAAAAAAGCATGTGGAATTGTTTCGAAAGAAGTGCACGTGGAATTTTTCAAATTACCGCCACCACATTTCAACTAAAGAGTTCAGCACGGTGCTCCCTTGATTAAATATGGCGGATGGTAGCTGTCAAAAAAGCATGTGGAATTGTTTCCAAATAAGATCACGTGGAATTCTTCAAATTGCCGCCACCACATTTCAACCAAGGAGTTCAGCACGGTGCTCCCTTGATTAAAGATGGCGGGTGGTACCTCTCAAAAAGCACGTGGCTTTGTTTCCAAACTAGAGCACGTAGAAATTTTCAAATTGCCGCCACCACATTTCAACTAAAGCATGCAGCAAGGTGCTTTCAAGATTAAAGATAGTAGTATAATTGGATGGTTTTGGCGCCACCGCCAAAGCCGGCTCCCAGAGGCCACCTCCACCGCCACCACAGCCAGAGGCCTCCCAGATGCCTCCTCCACCACCACCACAGCCAGAGGCCTCCCATAGGTCTCCTCCACCACCCGCGGGAAATTTGAATTTGTAAACAAAGCCACGTGCTTTTTGACAGCTATCATCGACAACAACGCATCGCTAACCTCAGTACTGCCATCTTGACGGGCCTACACCTCAGTAGTACCAACTTAACCTAACTAGCGCTAGATAAACAAATCCACGTGTTTTTTGACAGCCACGTGCTTTTTTGACAGCTGTCATCCGCCATCTTTAAACCACAGAGCACTGTGTTGCCCTCTTTATCGCAGTAGCTCCAAATTCGTCACCTGTCATCCGAAGTGCTGCCATCTTAACGCGCCTAAACCTTAGTGCTACCAACTTAACCTCACTAGCGCGAGATAAACAAATCCACGTGCTTTTTGACAGCTGTCATCCGCCATCTTTAATCTATTGAGCACAGGGGTGCTCTCTTTAGCTACTTACCTTTGAAATGTGGTGGCGGATAATTTGAAAAATACTTTTCGACAGCAGCCACCTTTAATCCAGAGAGCACCGTGCTGCCCTCTTTAGCTAGATACCTGTGGTGGCAGGCAATTCCGCGTGACAGAAGCCATCTTTAATCAAGAGGGCACCGTGCTGCCCTCTTTGTGGCGGTGGCAAATTCCACTTGCTTTACAAACTCACGTGCTTTTTCTGACAGCTGTCATCCGCCATCATGCATCACAAACCACAGTGCTGCGCTCTTTAGCTAGTTACCTTTGAAATGTGGTGACGGCAATTTGAAAAATTGTATGTGCTCTTGTTGGAAACAAAGCCACGTGCTTTTTGACAGCTGTCATCCACCATCTTTAATCAATAGAACACTGTGCTGCAATCAGGCGGGCAATTTCGTCAGCTGTCATCCACCATCTTTAATCTACAGAGTACCGTGCTGCCCTCTATGTAGTAGCGGGCAATTTGAAAAGTTCTGTTAGCTGTCATCCGCCATCATTAATCAAGAGAGAACCGTGCTGCCACCTTTATCTAGATACCTTTGAAATGTGGTGGCGGCATTTTGAAAAATTCTATGTGCTCTTGTTTAGTAAACAAAGCCACGTGCTTTTTTGACAGATGTCATCCACCATCTTTAATCAATTGAGCACCGTGCTGCTTTCTGTAGTAGCGGGCAATTTGAAAAGTTCTGTTAGCTGTCATCCGCCATCTTTAATCAAGAGAGCACCGTGCTGCCACCTTTAGCTAGATACCTTTGAAATGTGGTGGCGGCAAATTGAAAAATTCCACGTGCTCTTGTTTAGTAAACAAACTCACGCGCGTTTTGTCCGCTGTCATCCGCCATCTTAAATCTATAGAGCTCAGTGCTACACTCTTTAGGTACATACCTTTGAAATATGGTGGCGGATAATTTAAAACGAAAATTCTACATCAGCCATCTCTCGACGGTAATTGCACAAGATGGTGGCTATACATGACTCCTTAAAGGTGCTTATGCAAGATGGCCGCTATACATAGGTTCTTATGAGATGCCCTTGGGATGCTTGCGCAAGATGGCGGTTATACAAGGCTCCTTATGAGACGCCCTAGAGATGCTTGCGCAAGATGGCGGTTGCTCTTATGAGGCGGCTTAAGGGTCCTTGCACAAGATGGCTAGAGCTGCCCTAAGGATGCTTGCGCAAGATGGCGGACGCAAGATGGCGGCTATACACGACTCCTTATAAGACGCCTTAAGTGTGCTTGCGCAAGATGGCTGCTGCTCTTATGAAGAAAGCTAGCTTAGAGGCTAACGTGTCGAGCTAGTTCGATTCATTAAATTTGGGGCTTAAATGCATAATGTTAAATCTCTCGAAAACGGTGCATTGTAGAGCAAAACAGACTAAATTTTTCTACCCAATACCTAGGTTCGCAGTATGGGGAATATGATATCATAAGAAAAACATAGTCTAATGATGAGATCAACGGTTCGGCTCTAACTTAGGCCCTTTGGCATTAGCTCTGTTTCAGCTTGTAATGAAGCAAGTCTTCGTAACAATATGAGGTCTAGCTATGGTAGAGAGTATAACGTACCGTGCAGGTTCGATTCATTACATTTGGGGCTTAAATGCAAAATGTTAAATATCTCGAAAACGGACAAACTTTTTCTACCTGATACCTAGGCTTGCAGTATCAGGAACACGAAAAACATAGTCTAATGATGAGATCGACGGTTCGATTCCTACTGAGGCCCTCTGGCATTGGCGGCTATCTATTTCTACAAGATGGCGGCTATACAAAGATTCTTATGAGACAGCTAAAGAGCGCTTGCACAAGATGACTGCTGCTCTTATAAGACGCCCTAGGGGTGTTTGCGGGAGGTAGCAGCGACAAGACGATGACTATACACAGCTGCTTATGATACGGCCTAGAGGTGCTTACACAAGATGGTGGCTGCTCTGATGAAGAAAGCTAGCTTTGCATCGTGCAGGTATTTTTACAGCACTAAACCCCATACCTTTGAAATGTGGTGGCGGGTAATTTGAAAAATTCGACGTGCTTTTTCATAAGCTGTTAAGGCCTCCTCTTATGTCAAGGCATAGCTCTATCGAACAAGTTTCAACCTGCATCGGAATAGCTAGAGTAAGCACATGCTGCAGTGATGACGTCATTAAGCATGTTTAGACTTGCAAATCACAGAAGAAACGTAACAAGGCTGGAATCGGAAACTGCACTGTATGCCGTTAACTTTTTCATATGATCGGAACATTGATTGAAGTGTTTAGAACACTAAATAAGTAGAACCGAACACTGTACTCGATACAACATGTGTTTAGAACATGTCAGGGGATACCTTTGTTCTAAGAAGATTAGTTTACCGCACATTCCTTGTAGGGCTAATAGGCTAAGGGCTAATGGGCAAAAGGGCTAATGGGCAAAAGGGCTAAAGGGCTAAAGGGCTAAAGGAGCAACAACCTCATCGATCGCTATCAGCAAGAACACTTTTACTTTGTTAAGTGTAGAAAATTAATCTTTATTTGTAAATGGTTTCATGTTCAGAACAAGGAATGGAACCTAGGGGTTACGTCTTACCTAATAAAATCCCCGAGGTGCGATGAGTTACGTTTTTCGAACTAGTGTTTGGAACACTGAACTTTTCAAGATGATAGCAGAGAGTTTAGCAATGTTCTGTTGTTGGATTATAAATTCCGCGCTACAACATGCATAAGGTGGCAGCCTTGAGATTTACTACCGTAAAGATGACAAGAGTGAGGTTAACAATATTCCGTTGTTGGATTTTAAATTCCGCGCTATAACATGCATAAGGTGGCAGCCTTGAGGTTTACCGCCGTAAAGATGGCAGCAGTGAGGTTAGCGACGCTCTATTGTCCTTCAAAGTGAGGTTAGGGTTCGTCAAGAAGACAGCTGTCAAAAAACCCGTGGCTATGTTTACCAAACAAGAGCAAGTGGGTGTGACGTCACGGTCACGTATTATGCAGCCTCAGCATGCAAAGTTCAATGTCTACACCTACGTAGTAACCATTCTGCTATGTTCACAAGAGTTTTTACACATAACTATTCCTTATGCTTTAAGTAAATGCACATAGGCTATGCTAAGATAGCAGCACAAACACATGCGAACTTTGTACATTCTAATGGAATAAGTATAGTACTGCGTGGATCATGGATACATGATGTGAACACGCATTTAAACGTGGCTATACTTAATGCTGCTGCTTTGTTTACAAGATTTTTATACATTGCTATTCCTTATGCTTTAAGTTCGTGCACACACAAGCGATAGTCGTGTTCTCTGGCAGGAGAAGTTTAGTACGATATTCGATACATACTTTATCGATAAGTGATGTGTACACGCTTTAGAACATAGCTCTTCTTTGTGCTTTAAGTTCGTGCACATGGGTTGGGGATACACAAAAGCGATTGCTACATGCTCTAGCGGAAGAACTCTAGTACGATAGTCGATGCATGTAAAATCAATAGGTTATGCTAAGATACAGCACACTTACACGATTTTAGCACAATCTAGTGGAAAAAGTTTAGTATGATAGTCGTTTCATGCAAAATCATTAGGTAATGTGTACACGCATTGAAACAAGGCTATTATTTGTACTTTAAGTTCATGCGTACAGGTTATGCTAAGATAGCAGCACAATCTAGCGCAAGAAGTTTAGTACGATATTTGATGCATGCAAAATCGATAGGTGACGTGTACACGCTTTAAAACATGGTTATTCTTCGTACTTTAAGTTCATGCGTATAGGTTAGGCTAAGATAGCAGTACAGTCTAGCGTAAGAAGTTTAGTACGAGAGTCGATGAGTGCAAAATCGATAGGTGATGTGTACACGCTTTGAAACATAGCTATTCTTTGTACTTTAAGTTCATGCGTCTTAGTTATGCTAAGATAGCAGCACAATCTACATGAAGAAGTTTTGTACGGGTGTCGATACATGCAAAATCGATAGTTGATGCGTACACGCTTTGAAACATGATTATTCATTGTACTTTAAGTTCATGGGTATAGGTTATGCTAAGATAGCAGCACAATCTAGCGGAAGAAATTTAGTACGATATTTGATGCATGCAAAATCAATAAGTAATGTGTACACACTTTGAAAAATGGCTATTCTTCGTACTTTAAGTTCATGTGTGTAAGTTATGCTAAGATAGCAGCTCAATCTAGCGGAAGAAGTTTAGTACGATATTTATTGCATATAAAATCGATAGGTGATGTGTACACACTTTGAAACATGGCTATTCTTTTTACTTTAAGGTCATGCGTATATTTTATGCTAAGATAGCAGCACAATCTAGCGGAAGGAGTTTAGTACGAGAATCAATGCATGCAAAATCGATAGGTAATGTGTACACGCTTTGAAACATGGCTATTCCTTGTACTTTTAAGTTCATGTGTATAAGTTATGCTAAGATACCAGCACAATCTAGCGGAAGAAGTTCAGTACGAGATTCTATGAATGTAAAATCAATAAGTAATGTGAACACGCTTTGAAACATGGCTATTCTTTGTACTTTAAGTACATGTGTATAAGTTATGCTAAGATAGAAGCACAACCTAGCGGAAGAAGTTTACTACGATATTTGTTGCATGCAAAGTCGATAGGTAATGTGTACACGCTTTGAAACATGGCTTTTCTTTGTACCTTAAGGTCATGCGTATACGTTATGCTAAGATAGCAGCACAATCTAGCGGAAGAAGTTTAGTACGAGTGTCGATGCTTGCAAAATCGAGAGGTAATGTGTACATGCTTTGAGACATAGCTATTCTTTGTACTTTAAGTTCATGCGACTAACTTATGCTGAGAGAACAGCACGATCTACCTGCAGAAGTTTAGTACGAGAGTCGATACATGCAAATTCGATAGTTGATGTGAACACGCTTTGAAACATGACTATTCATTGTACTTTAAGTTCATGGGTATAGGTTATGTTAAGATAGCAGCAAAATCTAGCGGAAGAAGTTTAGTACGAGATTCGATGAATGCAAAATCAATAAGTAATGTGTACACGCTTTGAAACATGGCTATTCTTTGTACTTTAAGTTAATGTGTATAAGTTATGCTAAGATAGCAGCACAACCTAGCGGAAGAAGTTTAGTACGATATTTGTTGCATACAAAGTCGATAGGTAATGTGTACACGCTTTGAAACATGGCTATTCATTGTACTTTAAGGTCACGGGTTAGGTTATGCTAAGATAGCAGCACAATCTAACGGAAGAAGTTTAGTACGAGAGTCGATGCATGCAAAATCGATAGGTAATGTGTACACGCTTTGAAACATGGCTATTCATTGTACTTTAATTTTATGGGTATAGGTCACGCTAAGATAGCAGCACGATCTAGCGGATGAAGTTTAGTTCGATGGTCGATGCATGTAAAATCGATAGGTGATGTGTACACGCTTTGAAACATGGCAATTCATACTGCTGCTCTGTTCCCAAGACTTTTAAGCATAGCTAATCCTAATGCTGCTCTTAACGACGTCGAGCTAAGGATTGATTACGTGACCGTGAGGTCACAGCCACGTGCTCTTGTTTGGTAAACATAGCCACGTGCTTTTTTGACAGCTGTCTTCTTGACGAACACTAACCTCACTTTGAAGGACAATAGAGCGTCGCTAACCTCACTGCTGCCATCTTTACGGCGGTAAACCTCAAGGCTGCCACCTTATGCATGTTATAGCGCGGAATTTAAAATCCAAAAACGGAACATTGTTAACCTCACTCTTGTCATCTTTACGGCAGTAAACCTCAAGGCTGTCAACTTATGCATGTTGTAGCGCGGAATTTATAATCCAACAACAGAACATTGCTAAACTCTCTGCTATCATCTTGAAAAGTTCAGTGTTCCAAACACTAGTTCGAAAAACGTAACTCATCGCACCTCGGGGATTTTATTAGGTAAGACGTAACCCCTAGGTTCCATTCCTTGTTCTGAACATGAAACCATTTACAAATAAAGATTAATTTTCTATACTTAACAAAGTAAAAGCGTTCTTGCTGATAGCGATCGATGAGGTTGTTGCTCCTTTAGCCCTTTAGCCCTTTAGCCCATTAGCCATTTAGCCCTTTTGCCCATTAGCCCTTTTGCCCATTAGCCCCTTAGCCTATTAGCCCTACAAGTAATGTGCGGTAAACTAATCTTCATAGAACAAAGGTATCCCCTGACATGTTCTAAACACATGTTGTATCGAGTACAGTGTTCGGTTCTACTTATTTAGTGTTCTAAACACTTCAATCAATGTTCCGATCACATGATAAAGTTAACGGCATAGAGTGCAGTTTTCGATTCCAGCCTTGTTACGTTTCTTCTGTGATTTGCAAGTCTATACATGCTTAATGACGTCATCACTGCAGCACGTGCTTACTCTAGCTATTCCGATGCAGGTTTAAACTTGTTCGATAGAGCTATGCCTTGACATAAGAGGAGGCCTTAACAGCTTATGAAAAAGCACGTCGAATTTTTCAAATTACCCGCCACCATATTTCAAAGGTATGAGGTTTAGTGCTGTAAAAATACCTGCACGGTGCAAAGCTAGCTTTCTTCATCAGATCAGCCACCATCTTGTGTAAGCACCTCTAGGCCGTATCATAAGCAGCTGTGTATAGTCATCGTCTTGTCGCTGCTACCTCCCGCAAGCACCCCTAGGGCGTCTCATAAGAGCAACAGTCATCTTGTGCAAGCACTCTTAAGCTGTCTCATAAGAAGCTATGTATAGCCGCCATCTTGTAGAAATAGATAGCCGCCAATGCCAGAGGGCCTCAGTAGGAATCGAACCGTCGATCTCATCATTAGACTATGTTTTCTTGTTCCTGATACTGCAAACCTAGGTATCAGGTAGAAAAAGTTTGTCCGTTTTCGAGATATTTAACATTTTGCATTTAAGCCCCAAATGTATTGAATCGAACCTGCACGGTACGTTATACTCTCTACCATAGCTAGACCTCATATTGTTACGAAGACTTGCTTCATTACAAGCTGAAACAGAGCTAATGCCAAAGGGCCTAAGTTAGAGCCGAACCGTTGATCTCATCATTAGACTATGTTTTTCTTATGATATCATATTCCCCATACTGCGAACCTAGGTATTGGGTAGAAAAATTTAGTCTGTTTTGCTCTACAATGCACCGTTTTCGAGAGATTTAACATTATGCATTTAAGCCCCAAATTTAATGAATCGAACTAGCACGACACGTTAGCCTCTAAGCTAGCTTTCTTCATAAGAGCAGCAGCCATCTTGCGCAAGCACACTTAAGGCGTCTTATAAGGAGTCGTGTATAGCCGCCATCTTGCGTCCGCCATCTTGCGCAAGCATCCTTAGGGCAGCTCTAGCCATCTTGTGCAAGGACCCTTAAGCCGCCTCATAAGAGCAACCGCCATCTTGCGCAAGCATCTCTAGGGCGTCTCATAAGGAGCCTTGTATAACCGCCATCTTGCGCAAGCATCCCAAGGGCATCTCATAAGAACCTATGTATAGCGGCCATCTTGCATAAGCACCTTTAAGGAGTCATGTATAGCCACCATCTTGTGCAATTACCGTCGAGAGATGGCTGATGTAGAATTTTTCTTTTTAAATTATCCGCGACGGTGCTCTCTTGATTAACGATGGCGGATGACAGCTAACAGAACTTTTCAAATTGCCCGCTACTACATAGAGGGCAGCACGGTGCTCTGTAGATTAAAGATGGCAGATGACAGCTGACGAAATTGCCCTCATGATAGCAGCACAGTGCTCTATTGATTAAAGCACGTGGCTTTGTTTCCAAACAAGAGCACATAGAATTTTTCAAATTGCCGTCACCACATTTCAAAGGTAACTAGCTAAAGAGCGCAGCACTGAGGTTTGTGAGGCAAGATGGCGGTTGACAGCTGTCAGAAAAAAGCACGTTAGTTTTTAAAGCACGTGGAATTTGCCACCGCCACAAAGCGGGCAACACGGTGCCCTCTTGATTAAAGATGGCTGCTGTCACGTGGAATTGCCTGCCACCACAGGTATCTAGCTAAAGAGGGCAGCACGGTGCTCTCTGGATTAAAGATGGCTGCTATCGAAAAGCATTCTTCAAATTATCCGCCACCACATTTCAAAGGTAAGTAGCTAAAGAGGGCACCACTGTGCTCTATGGATTAAAGATGGTGGATGACAGCTGTCGAAAAAGCACGTTGATTTGTTTACCGATTCAAATCTCGCGCTAGTATGGTTAAGTTGGTAGCACTAAGGTTTAGGCCCGTTAAGATGGCAGCACTGCGGATGACAGCTGTGACGTACCACATTTCAAAGGTAAGTAGCTAAAGAGGGCAGCACTGTGCTCTATAGATTAAAGATGGCGGATGTCAGCTGTCAAAAAAGCACATAGCTTTGTTTCCAAACAAGAGCACGTGGAATTTGCCGCCACCACATTTCAAAGGTCTCTAGCTAAAGAGGGCAGCACTGTGCTCTGTTGATTATAGATGGCGGATGACGGCTGTCAAAAAAGCGCGTAAGTTTGTTTCCAAACAAGAGCATGTAGAATTTTTCAAATTGCTGCCACCACTTAGAGGAGAGCACGGTGCTCTCTTGATTAAAGATGGCTGCTGTCACGTGGAATTGCCTGTCACCACATTTCAAAGGTATCTAGCTAAAGAGGGCAGCACGGTGCTCTCTAGGGTAAATATGGCTTCTGTCGAAAAGCATTTTTCAAATTATCCGCCACCACATTTCAAAGGTAAGTAGCTAAAGAGAGCACCACTGTGCTCTATAGATTAAAGATGGCGGATGACAGCTGTCAAAAAGCACGTGGATTTGTTTATCTCGCGCTAGTGAGGTTAAGTTGGTAGCACTAAGGTTTAGGCCCGTTAAGATGGCAGCACTGCGGATGACAGGTGACGAATTTACAGCTACTGCGATAAAGAGGGCAGCACAGTGCTCTGTGGTTTCAAGATGGCGGATGACAGCTGTCAAAAATGCACGTGGATTTGTTTATCTCACGCTAGTGAGGTTAAGTTGGTAGCACTAAGGTTTAGGCCCGCCAAGATGGCAGCACTGCCGATGACAGGTGACGAATTTGCAGCTACTGCGATAAAGAGGGCAGCACAGTGCTCTGTGGTTTAAAGATGGCGGATGACAGCTGTCAAAAAAGCACGCGGTTGTCAAAAAAGACGTGGATTTGTTTATCTCGCGCTAGTTAGGTTCAGTTGGTACTACTGAGGTTTAGGCCCGTCAAGATGGCAGTACTGAGGTTAGCGATGCGTTGTTGTCGATGATAGCTGTCAAAAAGCACGTGGCTTTGTTTACCAAATTCAAATTTCCCGCGGGTGGTGGAGGAGACCTCTGGGAGGCCTCTGGCTGTGGTGGTGGTGGAGGAGGCATCTGGGAGGCCTCTGGCTGTGGTGGCGGTGGAGGTGGCCTCTGGGAGCCCGCGGTGGTGGTGGCGCCAGAACCATCCAATTATACTACTAAAGATGGCTGCTGTCACGTGGAATTATTTGCCACCACGTTTCAACTAAAGAGTGCAGCTCGGTGCTCTCTCGATTAAAGATGGCTGCTATCAAAATGCATTTTTCAAATTATCCGCCACCACATTTCAAAGGTATGTAGCTAAGGAGGGCAGCACGGTGCTCTGTTGATTATAGATGGCGGATGACAGCTGTCAAAAAAGCACGTGGATTTGTTTACCGATTCAAATCTCGCGCAAGTGAGGTTAAGTTGGCACCACTAAGGTTTAGGACCGTCAAGATGGTAGCGCAGAATTTAGCGATGCGTTGTTGTCGATGATAGCTGTCAAAAAGCACGTGGTTGTCAAAAAAGCACGTGGTTTTGTTTACTGATTTAAATCTCGCGCCAGTTAGTTTAAGTTTGTAGCACTGAGGTTTAGGCCCGCAAGATGGCAGCAGTGAGGTTAGCGATGCGTTGTTGTCTGTCAAAAAGCACGTGGCTGTCAAAAAAAAACACGTGGCTTTGTTTACCAATTCAAATTTCGCTATAGTAAGGTTAAGTTGGCAGCACTGGAAGAGGCCTCTGGCTGCGGTGGAGGAGGCCCGTGGGAGGCTCCCCAGTGCGGTGGCGGTGGAGGAGGCCCCTGGGAGCACTGCGGCGGCGGTGGCGGCAGAACCATCCAATTATACTACTACCGAACAAAATCATATGTACACTTGACGTAAGAGAAACATGGATACCACTTCCTTCTGCATCGGTGAAAGTTTGTAGCACACTTGCGCATGCTGGCTCTTTCTAGCCGTCATCCGGGTTCGAGCAGGGATCCTTCTGA
The DNA here is from genome assembly GCF_040414725.1 of Anabrus simplex. NCBI lineage: Eukaryota > Metazoa > Arthropoda > Insecta > Orthoptera > Tettigoniidae > Anabrus > Anabrus simplex. The sequence continues at coordinate 1,157,099 of NC_090272.1, read as the reverse complement.
CTGAGAGTTACACATCTGAAACTCCGTAGCTATCTGTTGCCTCGACTACTGTACATGCGGATATAAATCTTAACTACCATCTAAATTATCATTATAATATCATTTAACACAAGTGTAGTTAAACCGAACTACACTGTGTGAAATTCAGGGATGTATGGCCATAAACGACAATCACACGGCACGCCGCTCTGCACATAGGGAAGAAAGAACGGAAGAAAAGTGTTTCCTTCAATTGTGCTCGACTAGGTTAGTGGGATAGTCGCTATTATTTACTGACTGTACGGGCCCTTACCCTTCATAATTGCAGCGGCTAGTTCTCCTCCAAGGATACGCTTATTAATGCTCCAATTCATTTACGTATCACACGTACTTCAAATCACCACAGAGTTCCCAAATATATTAATAATTAACTCGCCATTCTCTCATTCCTCACGTCGATTACTTTGGGGCATTATAAAATTGGAATTTCTCATTTCACATCTCATCATAGACTCTTTCGGGCGTTCGGCCTTCTTATGACTTCTCATATCGCGTATCCTATTTCCTTGGGCATAGGGCTATCATTATTCCTTTCTCTTCGCTCACCGTAAACATTCTGAGCACTCTCTGAAGCCCCAGAATCCACAGCGCTTTACACTGGTTTCACACAAAAATACAAACTACAGACACATGCTAGTAAAATAAAAAATCAAGGGAAGTTTTCATATTGCCCCTAGCATTATCTACGTAAAAGCACAATATTGGATCTATCTCAGTCCCTCTCGATATTGATGCCTTAATACTGATGCACGTATAAGATGGGCATGCATTGTCTAAATAACCTGTGAGCTGAAAATTATTAGCAATTTCATTGTCATTTTCTCCTCATTCATCACTTACTACTGTTTCCATCCCATTTAGGGGATCTCAAAATGCTATTCTATACTTGTTTCCCTTACTCACTAGAATATGACTAGTCACTAGCAACGAAAATACTACTCATAAAATACTTATCAGAATGAAAAATGTTGTTTCGTCCGGAAAATTTATCTCTATTAATTTTACGTTAATATGACAAAAGAAAAATCAAATTCAGTATTTAGGCATGCATTATTTACAGAATTTACGTATTAAACAAAAGAAAATCCTACAATATGTCACCCTCATTTTTTATCGTGCTAAGAATTGGTGGTCGTTTTTCCTTCCAAGGGAAACCCATGATGGAATTCCACTCGTTCGTCTCCTCGGCTTTGCAGACGAGAGTATCAGCCTTCGAACCTGGTCTGTGACAGTCCATCATGCTGATCAGCTCGTCCAAGTAATCCAATTGGCATTAACACCAGCACTTTCTGGCTGCAACGACACATACAGGGCAGGTCACTCTGGTCAAGGACGGCACACATTAAAACAGTGAGTACGGTGAGTCATAAGACTTGAATTACCCTTATTGCGAATGGCGGAATCGTCCCTGTCGACGCTATTCTACCGCCGAAGTTTTTTTACTACTCTGAATTTGATAACACTAATGATTGACAGATATCGGGTCCTAATTCATACCGGCATTGTTCTAGCCGTCCCCCGGTATTTATTTATTAAAATTTTTCTAGCAGGCTACTTAATTATGCACAGAAACTGAGATCTTTGCCTAGGCTCGATTGGCTATGTTCAAGTTCCGAACACGCAGTACACAAGATGCACTCCCGGGTTATCTGGTTTACGATCGCGAAGGACAATAACTTCGTCTTTTGTCAGCTGTGAAATGAGCCCAGTGTGAACCAGGGCCTTCCTTAGATTGTCAACTCGCCGCCCTTTCGAATTTGAGGATCCGTCACGCTGAATTACGAAAATCGGCTCCATTAATAAACTGGAGTTGAAGACATTTTAATGTTGCGTATTATAGACCTCGAGTCCCTCTTTCACTTGAGCCAAGTGCGAACGCAGTTCGATAGGCACTTTCGAGGTAATCAAACTCCCGCCTTTAATTAGAACAGCCGTGCCCATTTGTGGGAGAAGTAAACTTTTCTGCGCAATACTGGGTTGGGGACGCGATGTATTCACACGTGTACAGATGGACATCTGGTGACCTCAATTCGCCCCATGAATATAGTATTCCATATTTTCAGTATGAAATACACAGAAAATTTAGCTCCATTCATTGATGTGCTCTACGTATGTTTTCCTATGTCTGGATCAGAATATCACATCATTTTGCGTGCCAAAATTCGACCTTGGCACCCGTAAAACATGCAGGAAAACACGAAGTTTCTTCTGTTAGTGTAGAGCCCTGAAAATATGCCACACCTCTGGGCGTATTAGACCCTTCGTTGCTTCGCGTCTCATTTCATACTCTGCCTTAGGACTGAGCGTGCCTTTCCGCGAGGTTTAGTTTCACCCCACTTTTCCATTGACTGCGGGCTATCTTCGCGTGCCCGATTTTGGCTAGACGCCGATCGAGCCCAGGTGATGTTCCTTTTGCCCAACATGCTACAAATAACGCGACTTCTGAAATGATTTTAATGGGATGGAAAGATGCAGATACTGCCAATGGGGTGCACAGGGAAGTGTACGGTTTCAGTATGTATGTATGTATGCTAATAGATGGGAAGTAAGCGCGGATTCACTTAATCCTGTGCTAGGTTTATTATATGTAGTAGTAATGCTGTAAAGTACTGTGTGTTAATGTTTCCCAATGAATTATTTCAAGAATTGCTTGAAAAGTTACTTATCACAATAACTTATTATGAAGGTATAGGATGTCCAATAAGTAACAGTACAGTGCAGAGCAGGACACACAGTGGGGAAAATGAAATCCCAATACCAAAAAGGCATGAGTTTAGAGGAATGCAATTTAGGCTAAGTTTCCAGGTCTCAAGCTCAAGAAGACACGGTAGTACATCAATAACAGCTGTAGTCTCCATGCATTGTGTCATATAGGTGCCGTATGTAATTTAGTGGGATGGAGTTCCACTTGGTCAGTCGAATCAGCAACGGATTATGCTGGTATTGGATGACGAGCTCAATAGGCGAAAGTTCTGATGATCTCAAAGCCTAGTTGACTCACGGCGATCCACACCCTCAGTACTCTAAGGCAGTACATTGCCTTCCGTTCTTTCGTGTTCAGTCCGGATACTCGCTGGACACTCCGGCGCGACAACCACAACAGTTCGGTGCGACACTAGCGACAACCTCAGCCAGCCACCGATGCCAAACACACTGAGTCTCACACTGCCTCCACCACGGAGTCCAACACTGGTTCCGAGTCCAGCACCAAATCTGACTAACTGTTCGTTCGTGGCTATCCTCCCTTTTTATAGCTCGGGCGATGTGCACCAGAATATTCGCGATGTGGCCAGGACGGAATATTCTCGCTGAATTTCCAGACAGTTACAGGTAAGCCAGCCGACGAGAAAAATACGCGGAAATACCAGCTATGGCCTCCAGGCCGGCTGGGAACTTGATGTCGTAAACCTTGCTCCGAGTAAAATTTGCGCCGTGTTAAAATCAGCGAAACTTGCTCCGTGGTCATTAATCATTCCAGGATCTCATTAGCGAGAGTTCTTGTTTGTGAATTCCGCAGGAAAGTTTCGTGTTTCAGAATGTGAGAATGTCCACTCCCTACTTACCCCTTATCAGCGTTTTCCAGCCTCGTCACAAATCCTCGTTACGGACGCATAAAACTATTCGTAATTTCTTACCTGGATCTCGTTGTGCATCGTTTACCTGAAGTACGTGAGCGATGGAGTTCATCGAGACAACAAAGGGAAGAACAAGCTTAGTTTTGGAAGGTTTTGCTACCGAAAACGAAGGACGAATAAAGACAATTACATTGTATGGCAACGTATCCACGAGAAAACCTAATGTTTTAGAGGGCAGTAGTGAGCTTAAAAGATCAAGTAATCAGAGTAAAAGAACATGTGTGTGTTCCGAACGAAGCTGCCGTGGATGACCGCGTTGCAGTCTCAAAAGCCAGGAAAAGAGCCAGAGAAGATGCCAATACTTCAATTCCTCAGGTACGTAAATTTTGATTTTTTCAAACGTATTCTAGTTATGAATCGTGCATAAATGTTTATATTTTTCAAGTCACAGAAAGTAATGAAATTAAAAGAAACAACATTAATTTTCTCAAACGTTCAAAACGCATAATGTTCCTTGTCTGTGTAGAATATACCTGTTTTGCAATTTTATTAATTTATAATAAATCAAAGAATATTTTTAACTTTTTTGAATCGATGTTTTACGGGGTGCGCTCAGCTTTGAGTACCTTCCCAGAAAGATAGGAATGGGAGAAAATTTGTCCGTGGCCTAATTCAAAAGTATGACCCAGCATTCACCTGGTGTTGAAAGTGGGAAAACACGGAAAACCGTTTTCTGGTCACCCGAGGCAAGATTCGAACCTACGCTCTCCTGATCGCCCAACTCTTGAAAGGCCTGAACCAAGTGAGCTAACGCATTTGGTAAGAATACTTTTATCTTCGTTGCATAATTGTCATAATATTACTAGTAAAGACTGTAATAATCTCGTAAAAGATTAATACAGAGCTTTACACTAAACTATGTAGATCTATAAGATTTCTGTTGCATGCAGCTGTTAAAGCCAGTTTTACAGGCTGTAGTACACCGATTTATCATGGAAACCTGTTTACTATTTTCGTAATCTGTCTTTAATTTTATATCAGATTATAGTATAACGAAACAACCAATAGTTACTTATAATGTATTTTGTACATAACACGTTAGGAAGTGTTAGTTTTTACATTTCAGATATTCAAGGAAGAATTGGAACCTCTCCAAAATAGAGGGTACGAGCTGGTCACAGCAATGCCACAATATGAGACCATGAAAGCGACGTTGTATTCAATGCGAAGGAATGAGCAAGGAACGTTCGGATGATAATATGTCTTGACGAAAACATTCTTAAAATGTCTGATGGAAGTTCTTTTTTGGCTGACTATGTGGTGGGTGAGGAAAGAATAATGATTTTATTACTGAACAGGGGAAAGAGATTATGAAAGAAAATAATACTTTCGTCACTATCCACGTGGATTTAGGTAGCACACAGGAAGAGACGAATATCACTCCAATTATATTCGCACTTTTACCTAACGAAAGGTCAGGAACATGTTGGGAATGTTGAAGGAGGGAATTCCCGACTGGAAACCAGAAAGGATGATAATTGATCTTGAGTCTGTCAGCATTTGTGCTTTGAAACAGTCATTTCCATTAGCTGAAATACACGGATGCTTCTTTCATTTTCTCCAGTGTATTTGGAGAAAGGTACAGGAAATCGGACTGACAACACTCTACAAAGAATGTCAAGATGTGAGGCTGACAATTCGGAAGTGCGGGATTCTGGCCTTCTTGAAGCCTGAAGATGTGGAAAAGGGCTGGCTCTATATCCACGAAGAAGCGCCAGAGAATCCAAACTTGTTCAGTTTTTGGACTATTTTGTGAAAGAATGGCTTGGAAATCGTAATATACCACAAGCAATCTGGAACTGCCACGGAAGACGCCACAGAACAACAAATGCCGTTGGAGGGTGGCACCACAAAATTAACAGTATTCTAGGGAGACCCCACCCACGAGTTAAAGATCTCATTTTGTGTCTCAAATCCGAAGCAGAAATCTCGAATTTGAAGATTGCCAGGAATTAACTTAATCTTGAGGGCAAAAGAAGAAAAAGATGTTACATGCAATTAGACCGAAGGATCTTGAGAGCAACGGAGGTCTATTTGGAAAGCGGTAATGTAAAGAAATTCATCACAAATATGTCTTACATCCTCCAACTGGATTAGACATTCAGTACTGAACCGTTCATTCAAAGGTGCTTACTTTGTAAATATACAATGTAAATATTAGCTTTAAGACATTGACAAGGTTATACCGAAAATTTAAATCATGTGTATGGGTATTCATTTTCATATGGATGACAAGGCCGAATGGCCGATTTCTATATTGCCATTTGGTTTGTTAAATAATGTCAAATCATTCAATTAATACTTAAGCGGCTGTTGTAAGTTCAACGGAGATCGTCTCAATAAGCGCTGATAGAATGAACTTTACATTTCAATGTGATACATGTTAAATTTAATATTCTGAAACGTTTATGGCGATGTTACGAATGTTTACAGTACTTTTGTAAACATCACTTATTGTTAAGATTAAAAACGCTTCTTCATGTCGCTGATGGAACGTAGGCTTCCCATCACTGCTCCGGGGGTTCAATCTCCGATTACTTTAGGTAGCGTTTATGCTGGACAAACCTGGCGTTCAAAATGTTATTTCTGATTTCTTCATCTTTATATCAGCATCACTGTTTGAAACCATTTCATTTTTCAATTATTAATCTTTTTTACCCAGAGGAATGCGACAGGCCTCGCCAGGGCACACAATTTCCTTTCCTTGGCAGTAGCTATGGTTCATTCTTGAGCCCTATCACTTCATAAGGGGTGCATGTCGGAGAAACGTAGCGTGAGATATTAATTTCTGTCTTCACTGGTCATTCTTTATTCAACAAATTCACTACATTTCTTTTGACATCCATTAATCTTTGACCGGAAAAGCACGTCAGATCTAGAATTCGGCAGCATTTTCTTCCTTTATCGGTATTTCATTCTTCATTCATTCTATTCCTGACCCTGTCAGTTAGCTACAAACAGGCTGTGGATATTCTTCATAAGTCTGACTGATTCCATGTTTCCACACTTGGTTTGTAAATAAAGTCAAACTACGTAGTTATACACATTTCACACACTGATATAAATACGATGCAGTTTTCTTAAATGTGCAAGAAACCAACATTGATAGAGAGAATAATATTTTTTATATATTAATTTCAAAATCTCAGTACTACGGATATTCACAGACATTCATTGAACTAGGAAATAAGCCCCTGCGGTGCAGCGCAGCTAGCAGTTGCTTAAGACAGCTGTCAAACCACTTCTACTCCCGGTGGGGAATCTCCACGGCGCATTTTTTTTCTCGACGCAACTTTTAATCGGCGCATCTTTTACAGAACCGGGAACTTCCCGCTCGGCTGACTCCATGGTCCCTTCCAATAATTACTGAAAGGAGCTAGCCCCGGGCTGGCACGTAACACACTGTACATAAATACCTACCTGCACTCGGGGACACAGAGTCGCCGTGAACAGAGACGGATCTAGTGAGGGACTATAGGGGTGTTTTAGCTCCTCCTAGTTACACTCAAAAGTTTAAAAGTTTGATTAAACATTGAAGATTGTAGGGCTCAGGGGTTTTATATCGGAACAAATATGTCAGGTTAATTTATTGGAACCAAGGCACTGATTTTAAATGAGCAACACACACTGATTCATCCTTCAGCTGGACTTGCTCATTAAAAAAAGGCGTTATTAGGTGAATTAAGAATATGCCAGTGACAATTTTTGTCTCTGATTCCGAGAAAAGAGTGCATACTCTCAAAGTGTGTTATTAGTGAACATGGATAATACTTCAGAAGTAAATAATGGTCATTTTGAAGACCACCAGACATTCAAACTAAGAGCGAACATCCGTATTTTTTAGATCAACATAGTGGAACCATACTATCCACGCCATTGCCCCATGGAATCATACAACAGCAATACTGTCCCCAAACTGGGCTATCGCCATACGGTTCCATACGTCAAGGCTTTCGACGGTATGGGACCTTTTCAGTCTAGAGTCAAATGCCACCTCATCTGGAAAGCGAAAAAAGTAAAATCCGAACTGATGGGTGAAAAAAAGCGCTTCCGACCGTGCAAGGATCAACTGTACTCTCTCTGTTCCAATATACACAATCCGGCCTCCAAGGGCCATAGAGCGTTCGCGGCATATTATAAAAAATACAAAACTAAAATAACTTAAAGTCATAAGTGAGAGGGGGAAAGCTTGGATGTATTTAACTCCGTCAAATGATAAGCAGACAAACATTTTAAACCCAATTTCATATACCTTCATAAAACACAAACATTAATTCAATGTAACCCTGAAGAGCACTACAATAAATAAAAATATATAATGTCAAATGGACTGAGTACATAAAAACATAAATATGACTCGTTTCATTAAAAAATTAAATCAAATTGAACTTCGTTTTCCTTTGCAACACTACGATGAATACACCTAGATAATTCAACACATATTAATTTAAAATATTACTTAGTACAGGAATATCCTTGTAATTGCGACAGTTCTCATCAAAGACTTTCTTCACTTTCAGAAGAAACACACTATCTACCCAAAAGTCGGAGACAACATTGAGTAGTCACCTAAATAATTAACTACACACCTAATTAATAAACAAATAAATATAAGCGAACACTAGTAGACAATATCACAACAACAACAAAATTAAACAGATGTGGGGTCCGTTATCGAACCCACATCGCAATAAACCCGATGACAAAATCATGAGGCAGAACTCGCTCTCGAATTCAGACATCAAACATGAAATAAATCTCAAAGAACACATTCAAAAAAATATATACACACACTACAAACAGAACTGTAAACAATAAACACATACGACTGGCTGTATTTCATGGAACAAACAAATAAATCTTGTGTGACTGAAAATCCAGGGTTTGACTTGGACTTCTAACTGGTGGACTCCAGGATGCCTGGGTCTCTGAAAATCCCTATCTAAATTATTCAAAAGATCAATAAACAATACTATTCTGGCGTTCCAGTTACTCAATTTCTTTACAGAGATAATCATGACAGATTTGAAAGGAAATCTTCTAAATGCGATACTATTCATAATATCAATGTCACATCCATACACATGAAATACCCGGGTTCACAACTAGTCGCTCGCACAGAAAAATCAGCCTATGGTTTTCCTACAAATATGAACGTAGCCATAACTTTATTCTAATTTAAAAGAAAAGTATATACTTCTTCGCATAGAAGGAAAACCCTACGTAAAATGTGAGGACGAGTCCAGGCTTTCACAAATCACACAAGTTGATACAGCCATCTTTATCTTCTACTCATGTAAATTTACTTTAAAATCATAGTTCATTGCTACCCCCACGATGCACACATTACCAATATAGATTGAATATTCCATAAAAAGAAAGATATTAATTTTACCGATTGAAATCTTCAATAAAACAAATCTATACTTTATACTCTCAATATAAAGCATTCTCAACCTTTCCGATATTTGATATATAAATGCATGCACATGCTTTACTTTGCATTAACATTTTATAGGCTCGAAAACCTATCCCATATTTCAGAATTTCCGTTCCCATCTAGACAAAAGAAGTTGATAGAATCTGAAGACCACTCACAAGTCTCTCCCTAATTTAATAAACACATGCATTTCACATTTACTATCCTGTCTTAAGTGATCTACATATTTACATAAAATAACACCGCATTTACTAGGCTAGTATTTCAAATTTAATGTACTCATCGTCACGTTGAGGAATCCATGGCTCGGGCCTTAGGAAGGCCCTTGGCGCCTCTTAACCCATCAAGGTGCTGGCTTGGATCAATAGTTCAAATCCTCTTCTGGTCCTCTTGAACACCTTCATAATCCTGGGGTCGTCTTCACCGGAACAAGTCTAATGTTAATGACGTTCATTTAAATTACGTTTTTCATCAACATAGTTTATGAAATTCTAGGACAGTTCGCGCGCTCGTCTTTACAGCGATACAAACGTCCAGTTAGTCAAATTCTCACATACATTCAGTAATTTATCTTTATCTCTAACTTAAATATATTCTTTCGTACAGCGTATCGACAAAATGTATAGTAGCACTCCCGAAACACAGGTAAGGCCAGGACACCAGCGGACCGTGAGGCAACCTTCAATACTTCACGTCAAGTCGTCCCTTCCGCATCAGCGCGGGCTCCTTTATCAAGTTACCCCAACATGAACAACAGATGTCGAACGGTCCACACCACAGTTTGCATATCAGCCGTTCTACAAGTCATCTGACATTGGCGATACGGTTAAACGTGTAGCTCAGAATCCTCAGTAATTTGGTTATGTGCGGAAAACACATCGATAGGTGGTTTATCTGATATATACCAATAAATACGACGCCTTTATGGGGATCCCCCGTCCGGAGTCTGCGTTCTCAGCTAGCGAGGGTACGCTACTGGTGCTTACATAAACTTCAGGTGGCGTAATTTTCCATCTGGCAGAGTTCTGCTATACAAGTATATGACATGCCAATGTTTCCCTTACTAACTAATGCGCTTATCTCGAAATTTTACAAGACAAATCAAGCTTGCATGTTGGCATTACCACGTTTTGGTCATTTTATGTGGAGTTATCACTATGTAATTTTACTTTCTTGTCATTTTCATAGCTCGCTCCATTTCTGGGGATCTCTCCAGCTATGACGGACTCATGATTGCACTTCCAAGTTGGAAGTGTTGTTCAATCTGATACAACTTGACTTCGACATGGACAAAGGAGCCTGACAAAAGTTTTCACTGAATAAACCAATTTTCAATTAATGATATGTATGACCGATACGGTTACAGTAGAAGGCATAAGTACATCTAAATGCCAATATATCTCAAGGTGTTTACGAAAATATAAAGTAGACGTCCTTCTCGTACAGGAATCTCACACAGACAATGAAGATGAAGCCAGAAAGAGAGCAAGAATTCCTGGATATGATGTGATAGGGATAACCTACCATCGCCATGATGGTAATATATATAACATATGTTCGCAGTAATATTGCAGATGCTTGTCTATTAACAACATCCGTACAATTACAATCAGAGTTGGTGAATTAATAATTGTAAATGTATACAAACCTCCTCCAATCCTGTGGCCATCACATGTCCTGGAAGTTTATCAGCATCCATCAGTCTGTTGTGGTGATTTCAATAGCCGTCATGTTGACAGGGTGTGCAACTCTAAAGGTATAAATGTAGAACACTTGTCAAACTGGGCAGATAAAAACAACCTTCACTTTATTTTTGATTCCAAAGATACAAACACCTTCCAGTCAGCTGCTTGCAACAAAGAATTCAATCCTGACCTTATTTTTGTCTCCAATGATACTACAAATCATCCCCTTCACTCCAACAGAAAGGTTCTTCAAGGTTTCCCCAAACGCCAGCACAGACCTGTTCTCCTTGAAGTTTGTATCCAGGTCATCACAACTTTTCCTCGACTAAGATGGAACTTCCAGAAAGATAATTGGCAGAATTTTGTCATAGATCTTGACAAATCCTTGAGATGGATACCATCAATATCATCTAGTTATAAGCGGTTTGTAGGCGCTGTAATACCAACAACTAAAATACATATCCCAAGAGGTTATCGAAAGAAGTGTATGTCTGGTTGGAATAAAAAAGTGAGGATCTTTATGAAGAATTTCTCAGAAGTGGTGAGGAACTCTTCGGACAACTTGTTGTTGCTCGTCGGAAGAAATGCATGCAAACTACAAAAATCTTGACTTCAAACATTACAGTAGAAAAGCTTGGAGCTTATTGAAGAAGCTTGGAAGGAAGGAAACACTGCTATCGTCTAACCAAGTTGCTGATCGAATCGTCTCTTTGTCGAGATCTTGTAGAGAAAAAGTACATACAAGGGTGATAAAACTGGAACTTAGAAAATTCCAAGCTAATTGCCAAACTCATACAGAATATTCATGACCATTTACGCACAAAGAGGTTAGTTCAGCACTTAAAAGCTGGGAAAGCCCGTGCGTTTGATGGTATACATGATGAATTCCTACTGAATACTTGTTCATATAGCAAACTATCGTTAGCAAGGTTCTTTAGTGATATTCTGAAGACTGGTCGTATTTCTGAAGAGCTAAAAGAAAAAAAATTAGCAATTCCTAAACCAGGAAAGCAAACAAGTGAGGCAGAAAACTATCACCCTATAGCACTACTCAGTGCTTCCTATAAACTACTGGAAATAATGATTCTAAACCGAATCTATAGCAAAATTTTGGATCATATCCCGCATGAACAAGCTGGTTTCCGAACAAGGAGGAGCTGTACAGTTCAGGTCCTTAGTCGTACAACTAATACCGAGGCAGGCTTTCAAGATGGTATAATAATAATAATAATAATAATAATAATAATAATAATAATAATAATAATAATAATAATAATAATAATCGTATGGCCTCAGCTACCGTGTGCAGACATTTCGATTTGACGCCATCTGGCTGTCTGCTCGTCAATTTCGACGTTCCGTTTTACTCTAGGCCCACTGCTATGTACAACCGCTCTTTCATAATCTCTGTGTCTAGGTCATGGAATTCGCTACCTGCGAATATTAGAGAAAATCCTTATCATCGCAGGTTTTAAGTGGCTTGCCGGGAGCATTTGGTGGGTAGATCCCGCTGACTTGCTGGATAATTGTTGAGTGAATGAAGGAATGAAGGGGATGAATGAATGGATTACTGCAGTTACATAATTTAAGTGTCCGTTATTTTGTGTACTTTAAAATTAAGGATTCTTTCATTATTATTATTATTATTATTATTATTATTATTATTATTATTATTATTATTATTATTATTATTATTATTATTATTATTATTATTATTGTTACCGTGTTTTGGTGGTAGTTATGCATGAAAGAAGGTGCTGGGTGGTGAATGGGTCTCAAGCTACTAAAGTGAAATTAATTTTAAAATTTAACAAGGTTATATTTTCTTTTTAAAATTAGGTAACAACAAATAGAACAGGTACTTAGTAGCCGAAACACGATTGACAAATACATTTACATAGGTACCCCATTTGGGGCTTCAAAAGTCAGAAACATAATTCTTGAGCAATGAGCCCAACCTTACAATGAACACCATACAACAAAGGGGCCGAAAACCCCCAAACATGCCAGAAACATCAGCTTCCAATTACATCCAAAAGCCTCCTTGAGGCAGAAACACAATTTTCAAAAAGGGCAACTTCCCCCTAAAATACAAGCCTATCATAGGCCACTCCGAACTCCACCTTTAAGCCGTCCTCAAAGGACATATACACAGGGGCAAAATACCCAACCTACTGAGGTCTGTTAAATAACAAGAAGATTAATACATGACCTCTAAAATACAATTTGAGAGGAGGCGAACTTGCACTCCTAATACACTTTGCTTAAGACCTACTTGGCACTAGGCCGTTAATACAAGGGCTAATCCCATACTACAGAGGTGACTTAATAGCAATTTACATTACATTACGGAAGAATTGGTTGAGAAAAATAAGTTCACCTCAGGACGATGTGAGTGGGAGCTCGAGAGGGTTAAGCACTCTCTATCCCGATATGTCGTTTTAAAAGAGAACATATGAAAAGAGTAGTTACATTTTAGGAAAAGGTTACATGGTTGAACGCTTAGAACCCGCCCCGAAAGTTAAACTGCTGAGCTAGCAAAGAAAGAAGTTATTAATCGGCCATTACCTTGTTGTTGACCGCTGCCGAAGAAAGAGGCGCTTCCCGCCCCCCGCTATGTACTTAACACACTGAAAGATGGAACACAAGTGGCCCGGAGACCCGAAAATCAGCAGTTTATATCCTCTCGCGGAAGGTTCTAGGCGTTAGGGGAAAGAAAACACCCTGCCACAAACTCTTTATTGGGTAGGACCCCGCAACAGATTCAAGTTGGGGGAAGATACACCAGATTGGTCAGAAATTAATAGAAGAAATTCGGGATTGGATACATTCATAACAAGGGGAAGAAAGGGGTAAATATTGCCAACTTAAACAATGACAGAAAGAAATTTAACAAAGAACAAACTCTTGAAATTAAATTTTCTCCAAAAAAAAATAGTTCTTTGACTCCGCACTAGGTTGCACTATTGTAGATCTTCAGTAGTGTCCTCTAGAAGAGAAGGTTCACACTTCTTACTTCAAGCGAAACAAAAACACATCAAAAGTGACACAGTTCTAAAACTCCAAAATTTACAGGTAGTGACATCTTCTTAGAAGGTAGAAAATTAATAACGTCAATAAAGTTCAGACTTCCTCCAGCAGAGGAGTTTTAACTGGCGCGCATTTAAATTAGCGGCGTGGAGGTGTACCACCCGGTACAATTATTATTATTATTATTATTATTATTATTATTATTATTATTATTATTATTATTATTGCTATTGCTATTAGTATTATTTGTTTTATTTGTATTCGAAATTATGAGTTATGTATATATATACTCATCTAGTGGTTAAGTGTAAGAGAGGGCCTCGAGCCCTAACTTCGCCACCAATAAAGGCATTATCTATCTATCTAGATGGCAGAAAGAGTAAACCGGATCTCTATTGGGCGTCTATGGCTGAGATTTGATTAATTTTGTCGGGTAAACACCAAATGTGTCACCAGAGATCATTTACATGTCGACATCGTACGACTTGGAGTATCGAATGGACTTTTTTCCGCCCTTCAAAAATCCGACTACCTCTGCCGGGTTTGAACCCGCTATCTTGGGATCCGGAGGCCGACACTCTACCACGGATCCACAGAGGCAGCTTCAAGATGGTATGAAGACATCCGTAGTATTTATTGATTTGACAACAGCCTATGACACAGTATGGGGAGAGGGTCTCCTTTTAAAATTCTTAAGAATGATCCCCTGCAGAACTCTACCCCAATTATTAAATAACATACTACGTGATAGATATTTCCAACTTATCCTGGGCAAGGATATCAGTAAGCGAAGAACTTTGAGAATGGTCTTCCATAGGGCTCTCTACTCGCACCAATGCTTTTCAATCTGTATATTGCGGACATCCCTCATACTGTCAGCAGGAAATTTGCTTATGCAGATGATCTAGCCATTAGCACCAGTATAAAATGCCTAGAGGAAACTGAAAGGATATTGACAGACGATCTTTCAATCTTCTGGAAGTATTACCACAAGTGGCGACTCACACCAGGCCCAAGTAAAACAGAATCTTCATGTTTTCATATTCATAACAAACAGGAAAACCGACTACTGAAAATCTATTTTAATGAAAGTATTTGGGTGTCACACTTGACAGATCCCTAACTTATCGACAACACCTGTGTAATACAACAGCCAAAGTTCGTTCCAGGAACAACATCCTTCCAAAGCTGTGTGGTACTGCATGGAGATCAACAGCTGCAACACTTCAATGCTATGCCCTGGGACTAGCCTATAGTACAGCAGAATATTGTGCTCCTGTTTAGCTAAACAGCAAACTCGACATCCAGCTCAATACTACAATGCGTATAATCGCAGTTATTCTAAAAAACTACACCGACATTTTGGCTTACAACTTTAAGTCACATTCATCCCCCTGCACTGAGAAACAGGATGGTTTGTTACGTGAATGTGGATCACCCTGACCTTGCAAATCATGACTACATTCCAAGTGCAATATCTGGCAGGTTAAAATCCAGGCATCCAGCAATAAAATCTGCTGTTGAACTTTTCAATACGGGCTTCAATATAAATGATCGTTGGGAAGAAGAATGGGCCCAACATGCAACACCAGACATTATAACTGTTTGAAATACCCAAATTAAACCAGCAGAATTTGATCTCCCTCGACGTACGTTGAAAACTGCGAACAAGATTCGTACAAACCATGGAGTATATAATGACTTCCTCTATAAATGGAATACAATTTCTGATCCATCTTGTGTTTTTGGAGCGACTCCCCTGACCATCCAACACATTGTGCAGCAGTGTAGTATTACATCACACTCGGGAGTTCTGAAGGACTTTCTAACTCTGACTCCAGATGGTGTTAACTGGATAGGCAAATTAACTCTCACTATATAAGTGCATACATTGTCATTGTATACTCTGTGTTATGTCTAATAGTAATAACGCCGTAGTTATTTTCGTATATAATTGATAAATTGTTGTATATTCCAACGTGTTGCCGTACGTTGAATAAATAAGTAGTGAACCTGATATCAGTGAGTGAAACAAAGACCAAGTAAAGAGACTTGTGTGCTGCCCGTTGGGTACCAAGACAAAATAGCTTCAGGAACTAATATTTCATACTTTAAGGTTTCTTGAACGAATAGATGCAGGTAGTGAGAATTGAAGTAAACATGTTTCCTTAGGAGTGGCTTTGAAAAGAAATGAATTTATCAATGGTTTGGAAACAGACCTTCACTCTTTGGCCTGCACTGTGAAACAAAGTAAGTTCCTGCAAGATCCTAAACAATATTTATCATCTACATTGTCTTACATTGACACCGTAATAGTGAGGTTGAATATAATGAAGAAAAGTACCGATGAAAAGTGTAAAGGCTTTTTTAATGTAGCAAGTGACATGGCATTTCAATAGGTAAAGAAATCCGTCTCCCATTTATTTGCGGCAGACAAACCCAAATAATGAATGTGTTAACTAAGTATCCTAAGGAGTATTTCAGGAAGGTAGCAGGCTACTCTTGCCTTTCGTCGACCCTTAATAAGGCATTGGACAATGTTACTAAAGTGACCACTTTAGAAGGGCTTTTACCAGGAATATTTAATTCAATAGACGAAATTATTAAACAGCACGGATGTATGAAGCAGATCGCACAGCGTCAAATGCTGAAATAAGGGCATAGATATCAACATCTCATCCAGAATTAAATAGAAAGCCAAAAATTGGCATGTATTATCTCTATATAATGAAGACTTCTTTTGCAATACTAGAGATTAGACTATTGCTACAAGTATCTGCCACCGTGCCAGTCATGACATAGTCTACAGAGAGAAGTTTCCTGGCCCTACGCAAGCTAAAACCGTAGAAGTGTAATGGGAGAGAACTGACTTAATGGCTTTGCGTTAGCAAACATCAATAAAATGTTGAAGATCTCTTAAGTCAAAACTGCGAAGATTGGATATTCCTAACTAGTCAAATGTTGATTGACGTGCACTGCTAATACGTAATACTTTTTCAAATTATCCCCTCCCCCTTTTGGGAATCCTGGATCCGAGTGTGGCTCTGAACGAGGGGAGGTTCTGACCATACAATTACCATTCTATTTACGACATAACCAGAAATATCTATTTTTAGGTAGGAATTTTACTAACGTTTGCGTTTTACATGCGAAAGACCAGAGAGGAGAATTCAGCCATTAACGCTGCAAATTCGTACAATTTACTTTAATCCGAGGAGCATCTGCCTCCTGAATTGATAGATTTATCATAAACAGAGACCTAACTCAGTGTACATAACATTAGTAATCACCAAGTTGTCTTATTGAAGGTATGTATCAACAATAGAACACCAACCAAGGTCAAGGAATAATGAAAATTAAACAGTGCGTTTCTAGATGATGAGCAAATGAAAGGTAACTTTCAACAGAAGTAGTCAGCCATGCAAAATCGTCTCACAAAACAGGAACTGTTCAGTAATGGTTGCATAAGGTTAAACCAGCATTTCTAAGAAGCAGAAAATGCACGTAACAGAAGGAAAAATCTACCCTCCTACTACATTTTATGATCTTCTGTGATGACAACCAAGGTTTACGACGTAAAGTCGCATAACCGATGTTGAACGAAGAATAGCATCCATTCACGAAAACATCCTAAAGGGATCCCTGGTTGTTTCATATTCTGCTATACATACAGAACAAAACAGACAACTCCTAACCATAAAAGGCTGTCTATTGTACCCATCCCGGGCATATAAGAGCAACAATTACATAATTCGGTTTCACAAACAGATGTATAAATGGAATTGTTGGATGAGAACCGTCGGAAGTATTTCCCAGGCTCGAAGTCTCGTCCTCAATACTTTCATAGCGTCAAAGGCTAGAGCTCAAAAGCATATGGGCAATGGTATGTTCGTAAGAGAAAAATAGGCACCACATAAAATATAACGAAAGTAGGGTTCTCTATAATGTAAGAGGAATACACTAATAGTATTAAATGAGAAGAATTTCGTTGAGAATATTTTGCTAAACATTTTATTATACTGATAAAATCATTCCGTAAGTACACGAGATGATGCCATATTACAACACATAAACAAAGAAATAATCGAAATGAAGCAATAACTATATATAGTATGTCTTAACGTCCTTTCAGTTTATTCACAGTTGTAGTTGTCGCTTGGCATACTAAAAATCATTTGATTAATACGCACTGATATTATATATATATATATATATATATATATATATATATATATATATGTTTCACATACGTAGATTTATTTATCTGTAACAACGATACTCGATGGTATCTATTATTTAAATAGGCTGATCAAAGATGGCACTTTTTCGTTAAATCATATCGTTAATCAACTATCATGGTTGTGGAATTTATGCATCTGATTAGTACATTTTCTTTTTTACGCACGAGAATGCATAGCCGTATATCAAACACATGGTCTATTTAACCACAACAGTTACATATTACTCGGTTTACCTATTCCTATTATATTCAAAGTGAAATCAACCAACGCTGGTATCGAATCCAACAACATAACACATTTGGGAAAAATAAAACACGTAAACACATTATATAGAAAAATATCAAACATATTGCACACAATACATCTTGAAGATATGGCCTAATCAAGCCATGGCATCAGGTTACATCCATGGTCCCAACGTGAGTCGAACCCACGTACTTCATCTTCCTAGGTGAAAAATCTGAAACCTCTATCACGAGCTAATTTAGTATACGAAAATGGGGAGGAATCCGTCCTTCGCAAAATCATAAAATTATCAACGTTACTCATAAAATGGAATCGATAATGCACTGGCGAATAAAATAAGGCCTGCAGGTAGATGTTAAGATTCTTGTTAACAACACAGTCTCCCTTCAGACCGTGCAAATCCTTACATCGTAAATCCGTCATTCTATGACAATGGCTGTGTGTCCGGCTCTGCGACTACAAAGACACATTGTATTCCTTCTTTCTTTCTTTCTTTTTCTTTCTGTCATCTTGGCTCGTTCTCAAGTACGCATTTATTCGAGAGCCGCCACTCATTATTTATTATCTGGCTATATAGTCAGCCTAATTCAATACATCATGACAGCGATAATTATGATAATTTCTTATCATTTCAACATCTCAAACATTTCACAAGCCTCACCTTCACACAGCATACCACTCCATCTCAAATAGTTCTATTAATTTACAGAGAAGACTCCATTCTCACAGGTTATTTAACTAATTAAATTTCACTCGCGTATCTATATAATTCACATATTACCTCGGTTTGAACATCTTCAATGATCATTTATTATTATATGGGATTTGTAAATACTTGAATCACCTTGAAGGAAACATATAGTCTATATTCAAATTACAATGAAAATCTTTACAAGATAGTAACATTACGAAGAAATTATAAGTTTAGCTAAAACTCTATTCTTCTCAAAATATGTGCTTCATATGCGCTAAGAATTTACGATTATTCTTGAATCACAAAGAAATCCTAATTAAAATAATAAATAAACTTCTTTCCAGTCACACGCGTATAGTGTTCCCTACATTTTAAATTATTAATTATAACTTTTTAATATTTACAAAATAAAAATTGCTAGTGGCATGCAAATCTCGTGGTTTAATATATTGAAATTAAATGTACTCATTGAATTCTGGATATAGTTTGCTGTCATCTCGAGGTACACTTGAGATTTTAAACCATCATTATGACTGCTCCTCTCCTTGATAGTTCATGGTTCCTCTTCATCTTGACACGATCCATGTCTTGAACCGTGGTCTTCTTATTGGAGTCTCTAGACGTTCCCTGAAGACATGACTGCAGGCACTTAGGCGCGTTTTAGTAGGCTCCAGTCCTCGGGTTCGATGATCGCTGACGAACATAAGGCAAAAATGGGAAAATCAGTTACTAAACACTGTTTATGTGCTTTCAAAGAATCTACTGGCGATTAGATCCACTAATGACTTTAAATAGATTAATCCAAATAGTGTCAAGTTTGTATAAACCACTATTCATTTCCCCATTGATCACACAGTCTGACTATCAGCACGAGTGTCCATGGAGTATGCGAACGCTAATTTTATCAGGAATACCGTTCTTTAATTTTACTGAACGTCACTCACTGTTAAAATGCTTTAGATCGGTCAGTATTAATTGCTGAACGTAATTAGCTGCCTAACTACTTCTAAACAATCTGATGCGTTTGCCCTTCCTTTGATGATTGCATCATAAGCCGTGATTGACTGTCGCCGATATTTAAAAGATTGAATACTGATATAAGACTTCTATTCTGTCACATTTCTATTCAGCACCACTGTACTTTATCTTGTACCACATGGCTTATTTCGCGATATAACCTGAGCAACTAATCCTGTTATTTTATGATTTTAAGACGCTGAGTCCTTTAAGCCAACGATATGTGAGAAATCCTACATCTGAATTTTCGGACATTTGAGGTTTAAAAAATTAGACTCTAAAACAGGTCATCACCGTTAACTTGTAATGTGAAAATGTTTGGGGTTTCAATTTTAAAAAAAGGTAATAATGTGTTAATTCAAGCTTCTGCATTCAATTATATAAGGCTTCGTGCACGAAAGGAATAATTTATGTTCAAGGAGATCCCAACAAGTTGATGATGTACGAATTAATTATATAACCTTGAAAGCCCGGTTTTATTTCATTTCCTATTTTAAATCATAATCGAATATTTATTACTTAAAATATTTTCAAGCCATTTCGGGAAAGTAAAAGAAAAGCAAGGTGTTTAAATGAAAGCTTATCTAATGACTTACTCGGTACTTCGAGTTCACATTTGATCATGGTGGTCGTCATGTGTTACACAGCGGTGTAATAGTATGCAAACGTAATGGGGGGCGTTGCTGTGTTAAATCTGACATTTGAGTATCAGCTTATTATTGAGGTCTTGACATTGATCTGAATTGGGAATTATCTTGCGTGCATGCAGATGGTTTTCTGCTGTGTTTGACTTACTCATTTGATTTTAGATATCGTCTCTTGGGCGATATTGGATTATTTTATCATACTTCTGGATTTAATTGCATGTTCATTGAATTATTTCTTCCGATTTCTGAAATGGTGTGTTTTGGTGGGTTCTGACTGTTTTCATGCAACCTTCGAAAACCGAGATAGTCCATTAGAAAGGTTTTCACCGTTCGTTCTGTAATAGTTGATTCAATTATTTAATTTTCAATTGAAACCACGCTCTGCTACCAAACACACTCTCACAACACAATTATATTAAGGGAAAGATTGTTAGTACGACCTCAGATAATGACAAGTAAATAAAATAAGATCAGAATACATACCATTATCCAGAGAAAAAAGTCGTCACCGATTGCGGAAGCAAGGGCTCAAGAGGTCAGGCGAATCGATAAAATTAAGATAAATTAATAAATGGCTGAAATAATAATTCGTCAATAAATTGAAGAAAACTTTAATAATTCAAAACATTTATAATTTTCCGACCTCAATATTAATATATTAAAAAACAATTACACGATAAATGCTGAAAACCCTTCTGATCAATTAAAAATAACCCAATTGAAAATTAAATTCTTACATCAACAATTACTGAATGAAAGCAGAAAACCTTTTTAGATCAATTAATAAACGTGGTTCAATTGAAAATTAAATAATTGAATCAACTATTACAGAACGAACGGTGAAAATCTTTCTAATGGACTATCTCAGTTTTCGAAGGTTGCATGAAAACAGTCAGAACCCACCAAAACACACCATTTCAGAAATTGGAAGAAATAATTCAATGAACATGCAATTAAATTCAGAAGTATGATAAAATAATCCAATATCGCCCAAGAGACGATATCTAAAATCAAATGAGTAAGTCAAACACAGCAGAAAACCATCTGCATGCACGCAAGATAATTCCCAATTCAGATCAATGTCAAGACCTCAATAATAAGCTGATACTCAAATGTCAGATTCAACACAGCAACGCCCCCCATTACGTTTGCATACTATTACACCGCTGTGTAACACATGACGACAACCATGATCAAATGTGAACTCAAAGTACCGAGTAAGTCATTAGATAAGCTTTCATTTAAACCACCTTGTTTTTCTTTTACTTTCCCGAAATGGCTTGAAAATATTTTAAATAATAACTATTTGACAATGATTTAAAATAGGAAATGAAATAAAACCGGGCTTTCAAGGTTATACAATTAATTCGTACATCATCAACTTATTAGGAGCTCCTTGAACATAAATTATTCCTTTCGTGCACGAAGCCTTATATAATTGAATGCAGAAGCTTGAATTAACACATTATTACCCTTTTAAAAAAATTGAAACCCCAAACATTTTCACATTACAAGTTAACGGTGATGACCTGTTTTAGAGTCTAATTTTTTTTAAACCTCAAATGTCCGAAAATTCAGATGTAGGATTTCTCACATATCGTAGGCTTAAAGAATTCAGCGTCTTAAAATCATAAAATAACAGCATTAGTTGCTCAGGTTAAACCAGTAATGACATCCAGTGAAGCTACTTACGAGGTCGGTGTTTACGACAAATTAAATCATTAAAAAAACGAACCATATCTTCGGCTCTTATGCCCAGATGGAAAATCCATCAGCCGGGGTCAAATGTCAAGACCATCTTCCCTTCTTGTAAGATAATTTTTATCCTTAAAGCACAATCAGCAGAGAGTAGCTCAACGCGTCTTCAAGCTAAAAACCAAGAATCAGAACAACTCCTCTCGTTGATTGTTTGAGCCACCGTTCACGGCCGAGCAAGCTTATCTTCTGGCGGCCAGATAGCAGCACCAACTAGTCGCCTCGTATTTTGAGTACCAAAAACCACCACTAGATGGCTCACCATCAGCGAACTGAAGGAAAGGCGATACAGTCACGATGTTTGAACTAGCGGAGATGCAGACAATGATATGAACGCATGAATGTAACAGAGACAACATAGTACCATGGCGAGTAGTCATTCTAACTCCATTACATGTTCGATGATCACTGACGAACATAAGGCAAAAATGGGATAATCAGTTAGTAAACACTGTTTATGTGCTTTCAAAGAATCTACTGGCGATTAGATCCACTAATAACTTTAAATAGATTAATCCTAATAGTGTCAAGTTTGTATAAACCACTATTCCTTTCTCCATTGATCACACAGTCTGACTATCACCACGAGTGTCCATGGAGTATGCCAACGCTAATTTTATCAGGAATACCGTTCTTTAATTTTACTGAACGTCACTCACTGTTAAAATGCTTTAGATCGGTCAGTATTAATTACTGAACGTAATTAGCTGTCTCACTACTTCTAAACAATCTGATGCGTTTGCCCTTCCTTTGATGATTGCATCATAAGCCGTGATTGACTGTCGCCGATATTTAAAAGATTAAATATTGATATAAGACTTCTATTCTGTTAGACTTCTATTCATCACCACTGTACTTTATCTTGTACCACATGGCTTATTTCGCGATATTTTACACCGCAGTGATGTGTTTTCTTCCTCAACACAGCACTTCATACACTGATATCCATAATTCACTACTAACACACGAGTACTGCGGATACACAAATTATAATGGGATCCTGCATCTAAGTCCGGATGTTATTTATAGTATCTGGGCTGAGTGGTTGTGGAGGAGGCAAACCACGCCTCTGGTCGAAACGGAGCTCCGGTAAACGGAATTTTACCGTGACGTAAAAGCGATCAAATTATAGCTTGTGACCTCAATTTTATACTGATTTCGTTTAAAATCAATACAATCTGCGGATCATTCACAATCTCAAAAGCGTCCTTTTATAAATTCATATGAAATGGTTGATCTCGCAAGACCTCCCACTTTTCTCCACACGTTGCTTGATCTCTGCAGTCATCTTTAGCCTGCGTACCACTATATGACAGGCGTCATTACCGATCCACTATTAAAGTATTGCATTTATATGCATCAAGAATTAGCTTTAAATACATCGGTTCGAATGAGACCTGACTCATAAATTTCCATGGATTATCTCAGATGAAGGTGTTCTTCTTCTTCCTCTTTTTAATTAATTATGGTGAAGTGGCACCAATGAATGCGGTGTTGAATTATTAAAAGATATTTATTTCTTAATTCAGCCCACTCTTCGACAACCTTCATTGCCACGCGTAGCGTCATCTCTCCTCCTCGCTCGCACGAAGAGAGAGCGCGATTTCAAGGTTCAGCAGTAATGCGCTATCCTTTTTTCGATACAGCGAAGACAACTGCTTCCTTCGGGCCTGCGTAACGCTACTCGCATTCCGTTTCGGCAAATAGACTTCTAAATACGACATTATATGTTGCAGAATGTAGCGGAGAACGGCATATATGAATGACTAAACCACCTAACATGCCTATGGCATGGTGATGAACGGTTACAATATGAAGGTGAAAAATACTTTAGAGGAACTTTCCAGGACTGTTGAAATTCGTCTCTAAAACAAACAAGGATACTGTATTCTGTCGAATAACAACTAAATAACAGTGAAAAGCAGCACCTCTTGTGTACAATTCAAGAAAGAGAACTATACTACGCATTTCGAGCGGCCAGTGACAAATCAGCTCGAGGCCCTGAAGACCTGACTTACTTTTTCCACAAAATGTACTGGCACATCATGAGAACAACCCTTTCAAACTGATGCAAATATCGTTCGAAAACCTACAAGAGTGCATAGGTATTAATAAGGGCATTCTAATCATAATGCCCAAAGTCCTAACACAACGAACTGTATTGGATTTCCGCCCGATAACACTCCTCAACACATCTTACAAACTCTTTATGAAAATAATGGCGACTAGAGCATTAAACTCGCTTAATAGGTTCATCAACGTCGGGCAATCATGCCCTTTACCGAACGGAAAACAACTTACATCCTGATACCAGTAAGGAGTGAATTTTGGATCAGAACTTACTGATATGCGAAGGATTTTAAAACTTGACTTCCGAAAAACTTTCGACAGAGTGCATCATGGTTCCTTGATGGCAGTCCTGAAAAACATGCGTCTGTCAAACGCAAAATGCAATCTTATTCGAACCCTTTATAACTCTGCGCATTCTCCCGTAGTTCTTAATGGGAACTTATGCAGACCAATTCCAATTAAAACATCCGTACGGAAAGGGTGTCTCCTAATAATGATGCCGCGCCGCTTATCTGGGCGGTCCACTATGTAATATGAACTATACCCAAAATCCATACACTGTTCACTTACAGCCCATGATGACGACGTCACCATATTACTTTCAGACACCAAACGTTGCCGCAGATCTGAAGTGCATAACAACAAACGAGAAAGCCTATAACTCCCGAGTCTTTATCATCATCGTCGTCTTGAACTAGCTCCACTTTCACGGGTGTGGTGAATGAGCCCTCCATTTTCTTCTCTTAATGTAGATTTCTTCTTCCATAACCTGTTGCCAATACCGTCTTCGTCCAGCTTGATCATTTCTAATCTGATCGATGCATCTCTTCCTTGGTCGACCTCTTGGCCATTCGCCTCCCAGTTCCTCGTGGAACCTCGCTCCAGCTGTTCTTTGTGAGCCGATTCTTTTGAGATGACTACACCATTTCATTCTGCCTCGGACACAGATCTCACCACTTCGACAAGTCAGTTATCAAAGATCCGAGAGCCTATCACTTCGAGCTGATCAAAAGTGACGACAGTAGCGTTAGTGCCTATTAAAGTTACGTTTTAGGATTAGTGTTCACCCTTAAATTTTATCAAAATATTGACATAGTGCCAAGGGTACGTGCCACATTGTCGATCTGTTTCACCATACAAACTTGTTTGAGCCTATACTTGGACATTAACAAAATGTTTGGCATAAAAAATTATTTGCCTTATATAAATGGTGGTACGCGGCACAAATTGTGCCCATCGAGGAGAAAATAAGGCCGTGGGTTGAACAGAATTATGTATTAGTTATGATTTACGGAGAGGATTCTTTTTGCGTAGCACGACCACAGGTGAGAAAACTAGTACTTTAAAGAGGGCTGTGTGTCTTTGTAAGTGCTGAAAAATCCAAAGCGGTATTAATGCAAGGATAATGATAGCTAAGAGAGGTGAGCATGATAGTTATTACTGGAATACACGTCAGAAAAACCCAAATGCTTACACGTCGTTTTAGCAATAGATACGACAAGAGCGACAGGAAACGAGGCACCTTCGTAATCAATTAGAGAAGAATAAAACATTACCCAGGATCATGCACAAGTACCCCAAGTAGGAAACGAAAATATATCTGGAGAAATTTTTAAGATCCTTATATCCAAACTGACGTGAAACTAACCTCATACCATGATTCCAAGAGAAGATAAAATAAGTCCATCACATAAACCACTCATCAATCTGTAAAAAATTCCTGGACTGAACACACGGACGCATTATATCACTAAGTGTTGACGTGTCAGATTTGTCAAAAAATGATTTTGTACAGACGACAGGATCATCCAATCGTAATGTAGCAAACAGCAGAGTTTTAGAGCTAGAATTCGATGTGCAGCACTTGAAATTTTATTGAGTGAGGTATCACTGTTATGTCCTGACAAACGAACAGTATACGTCTTCTAAAGGATGATAAACACTAACTTGTGTATTTCATTGCAACATGCGATGATTTTAATATAATGTGCTTTTTTGTGATGTGTTGTGTGCCAATGTTTTGCCCCGGCTGTTTAAATGACTATCGTCTAGAGGAGTAATGCAAAGTGTTATATGAAAAAGGAAAAGGACATTGTGACAAGTGAACGTCATACTGCAACAAGATATTGAGTGATGGTTGTGATTGGTTTCTTGTGTTACTCTTCTCTGTTAGTTTATTCCTTGCAATTTCGAGAAATAAGTGTAATAGGAAAAAGCTTAACAGTCATTGCTGTGAATCGGCCGAGTTCAGCAGCGGTTTCATCAAAACCATACACTAGCATTATGAAGACGTTTGTTACTTATCACCGTCATGATATAAGATGTTGAAATGCCACGATGCAGAAAATTTGACCCACAACAGTGGTTTTCCGCCCTAAGATTTAGACATTTATCTAACATTTGACACCTTATAGCTTCCCTGATATAATGTAACGCGAACAAATAACGAGAGATGGGCTAGGGCAGGGAGACTGGTCCTTGCAATGGGAGCGGTGTGAGTCACTTGTCAATCATGTTGCTAGAAGTATGAGAGAGAGAAAAGCAGGTGAGACTGTTAGACATGATGTTACCAAAGTTTATGGGCTACATATTCTTCACGATCGGGAACCTGTCTTGGAATCATGTTTGGACTTGACGGGATGACTGACGAATCATGAGGCTGTATCGAACTCATACTGAGCCACAATACACAAAACACAACATACACAGCTCACAAACAAGTCTTATGATAGGCAGTTACTCGCCTACAAGCTTCCTTTATTCAAGGTCAGGACTCACCTCTTCCACTATGTACGTGTGTAGTCATCTATCCTCAGAAAATGCTGTTCGGATCATGTAACGACGTCCATGTCATGTTTACTGTTTCAGGGTACCTATGACATTGAGAGTGGTATGGAGCTTACCTTCAAGAACTTCAAGAAGTTCCCATCTCTACCATATGGCCGATACCTGGCAGAACTTAAACTTTTCATGGGAGAAGAACTCGTAGGTTGTATCGAGATAACAACCAGTATAGATGAGGTACCAAACAACAATTAGCTTGGCTAAGATGATATATGTGCGCTTACAATTTTTGTGGAGTTAGTATTTAAACTCTCAAGGAAGTAATCTGGTAAATAAAACAGTAACTGCTCTCTGTTCTTCGATTCAATGAGCAAGATTACTTGTTTCTTCTTCCTTACCTTTTGGTGTTGTAGCACACAAGGTTGACTTGACCTATCCTCTCTCTCCACGTGCATGTTTCCTTTCTGTCCTGCTGTCTATGATGTGACCGAAATGGGCGGTATATCAGTAACACAACACACCGATGTTCTAATATCAGAAACACACTTCTTACATTGTTGATTCCGGCTTTGATATCTATGGTATTCCCACGTCCCAGTGTTCTGATAGGCAGCAAACTATAAGTGACACCGTATCGGTGGTATTTATGACCAGCGGGTCAACGGTAAAGGGACGTTGGATCAAAACCAGCGAAGTTAGTCTAATTTTTGAGGGCATGAAGTAGTCCATTTGGTACTCCACATCCAACGATGTCCGTGTTTAAGTGGCCAATAGAGATCCGTTTCTGTGCCATCTGGTCGAATAAAATGGGACGTCTAAATGGATTCGCCGCCTACCTAAAGCATGTCAAGTAAGTTTAAAAACTTAACTTTTAAAAATAAGAGATAACTATATTACACATTTTATAGTGTTATTAACAATGATAAAAAATAAAGAGGCAGTAGACGTCCTGTATAAGACCATCCTTCGCATAAGGAAGAAAATATCAATGATGTACATAACTATCGTGGCATGTCATCACTCCCAGTAACACACACAATAGTATCGTTGTCCCACTAACAGCAAGTTCAGCGCTCGCTTCGAGAACACCAGAAAGGTTTTGGGAAAGGCCTAACAGCAGTAGAGGAGATCCACAATCTTAACACGATAACAAGATTTACGTTGAGAGGCCAATATACGTGTGTACATGTGTAAACTTCATATAGGGCATAGGATTCCCTGTGTTGCTATGTGTTGCTTCATATTATTGCAAAAATGGGCCGACGATAAACTGCTAGCTGTAATACAAGCGACACTGATTAATACCATCTCCAAAGTAAAATTACAAGGAGGCTACACTGTACCCTTTGAAATTTAAACGGACGTTAGGCATCACTCTTGATCAACTGTGTACTGGAGAAAGTAATAGCATCAGATACGATACCTTGAAGGATTGGGACGATGAAGAACAGACTGATTAGCTGTTGTGGATGAGCAGTAGTGATCGCAAAAGGCAGCAGAACAGATGGAATACAGCACGGCCCAACTGAACACCAAATATGGAACAATGAATCGTTTAAATTAAGTTGATGAAAGGATCCATTTGGGGTATAGAGTGTTGGATAACTGAAGAGGGTTTGTCGTTTTCTGTGTCAACTCTCCACTTTTTCTACTTTTTTTTTTGTACTCTTTGTGTACTCATTTTGGAAGTGTAGTATTCTTTGTAATCTCGATCAGCAATGCAAAATATGCATAAAAGTATATGAAGGAAACTGCTACTAAGTGTACAAAAATTAACTTGAGAACTCCGGGCAGGCTTTATATTTAACATATGGTGACCGTGACTGGACTCTATTAAATGGTGGGTTGCATGTTAACGCAACATACGTAAATTGTAAACTATACTTTCAGTTGTTGTTGAAACGAGGGGTGGTGAGGGCGGCATATAATCTTTTGGAAGAAAGAGGAAATTCCAGAGTAAAGAGCGAAACTCAAGACGATGAACAGCTTATGGCTGATCTGAAATCGCTCCGAGAGAAGTTCGAGGGGTTGGCACGCTTAGATGCAGAAATTTTGGAATTGTTACTACAAAAGCCAGCTACCAAAACACACGAATTGGATCCGGAGGTGCAGGCTGCGGATGAATACTCAGGCAAGTACAAGAGAATAAGGCTTTACTAGCATAAACTCTAAATGCTGTTGATGATTATATCTCTGGCTCAAACATAACTAACAGAAAATTGCATGGATCTTCGTAGCGAGTTTTTACAATCGGATGCCCTTCCTAACGTCAACCTCATCAGAGGAGTTAATGAGATGAAATGAATCCCGCGATTTACAATAGTAGGACGGGAGAGCTTTAAACACGGCGCCGGCACGTAGCCTACTCCTGTCGAATAGTACAAAGGGGTCTCCTCAAGGCTTAACATCTCGATCAGACCGAAGAATCACCATCAACAGCGTCGTTATGCCCTCACTCCCTATGGACACTGCTGGAAGTTTTGGAAGTAAATCCACTCTTTTGGGGCGCAGTGTGGTGATAAGGAATTGAATTCCACCACCTCTCCTACCCTGCCAGCCAGCATTCTGATGATGAAAATATTTTCGACCAACGGGACTTGAACCGGCTAACCACGATCAAGACCACCCGGCAGGGTAACATGAATGATGTAAAATAATGTACATAAATTGTCAGATGTGTAGGTACATGTTACAATCACCCGCTTGCTTTGGTCGAAACGATACAATATCGAGAGCAAAGCAACTCATATCTTACATTTTTTGTTTTCCGCTTTACAGGCTTATATTTTTCAGCCGATACAGACATGTGATCATCTTTACCGAAAATATTCTAACAATTTGATATTACATGAAATGAAATCGTCTACCCTGCCAACTCACATCTCCTTAAATGAGCAATATTATTCGTTCCCAGTTATCCACCGGACATCCACAAGTTCGTATATACGGATACAAAACTAATTTCTAACAACTTGTGGCCCGTGAAATAATTGCAAGAATTCGTGCATGTTTTTTTCTCAACATTGGACAGTAGTATAATGGGAGAGTTCTGCGGCCTCCTCCCGCGGGAAATTTGAATTCTGGCGGGAAAGTTAATTTTTTGGCGGGAAATTTGAATTTTGGCGGGAGATTTGAATTTGTAAACAAAGCCACATGCTTTTTGACAGCTGTCATCGACAACAACGCATCGCTAACCTCACTGCTGCCATCATGACGGACCTAAACCTCAGTGGTAACAAATTAACCTAACTAGCGTGAGGTAAACAAAGCCTCGTGTATTTTGACAGCCACGTGATTTTTGACAGACAACAACGCATCGCTAACCTCATTGCTGCCATCTTGACGGGCCTAAACCTCAGTAGTACCAACTTAACCTAACTAGCGCGAGGTAAACAAAGCCACGTGTTTTTGACAGCCACGTGCTTTTTGACAGACAACAACGCATCGCTAACCTCAGTACTGCCATCTTGACGGGCCTAAATCTCAGTAGTACCACCTTAACCTAACTAGCGCGTGGTAAACAAAGCCACGTGCTTTTTGACAGCCGCGTGCTTTTTTGACAGTTGTCATCCGCCATCTTTAAACCACAGAGCACTGTGCTGCCCTCTTTATCGTAGTAGATGTAAAATTCGTCACCTGTCATCGGCAGTGCTGCCATCTTGGCGGGCCTAAACCTTAGTGCTACCAACTTAACCTCACTAGCGTGAGATAAACAAAGCCACGTGCTTTTTTGACAGCTGTCATCCGCCATCCTTAAACCACAGAGCACAGTGCTGCCCTCTTTATCGCAGTAGCTGCAAATTCGTCACCTGTCATCGACAGTGCTGCCATCTTGGCGGGCCTAAACCTTAGTGCTACCAACTTAACCTCACTAGCGCGAGATAAACAAATCCACGTGCTTTTTTGACAGCTGTCATCCGCCATCTTTAATCTATAGAGCACAGTGGTGCCCTCTTTAGCTACTTACCTTTGAAATGTGGAGGCGGATAATTTGAAAAATGCTTTTTGACAGCAGCCATCTTTGAGCACCGTGCTGCCCACTTTAGCTAGATACCTGTGGTGGCAGGCAATTAAACATGACAGCAGCCATCTTTAATCAAGAGAGCACCGTGCCGCCCTCTATGTAGTGGTGGCATATTCTACATGCTCTTGTTTGGAAACAAACTCACACGCTTTTTTGACTGCCGTCATCCGCCATCTTTAATCAACAGAGCACAGTGCTGCCATCTTTAGCTAGATACCATTGAAATGTGGTGGCGGCAAATTCCACGTGCTCTTGTTTGGAAACAAAGCTATGTGCTTTTTTGACAGCTGACATCTGCCATCTTTAATCTATAGAGCACAGTGCTGCCCTCTTTAGCTACTTACCTTTGAAATGTGGTACGTCACAGCTGTCATCCGCAGTGCTGCCATCTTAACGGGCCTAAACCTTAGTGCTACCAACTTAACCTTACTAGCGCGAGATTTGAATCGGTAAACAAATGCACCTGCTTTTTTGACAGCTGTCATCCACCATCTTTAATCCATAGAGCACAGTGGTGCCCTCTTTAGCTACTTACATTTGAAATGTGGTGGCGGATAATTTGAAAAATGCTTTTTGATAGCAGCCATCTTTGTGCACCGTGCTACCCTCTTTAGCTAGATACCTGTGGTGGCAGGCAATTCCACGTGACACCAGCCACCTTTTATCAAGAGGGCACCGTGCCGCCCTCTTTGTGGCGGTGGCAAATTCCACGTGCTTTACAAACTCACGTGCTTTTTTCTGACAGCTGTCATCCGCCATCTTGCATCACAAACCTCAGTGCTGCGCTCTTTAGCTAGTTATATTTGAAATGTGGTGACGGAAATTTGAAAAATTCTATGTGCTCTTGTTTGGAAAAAAAGCCACGTGCTTTTTGACAGCTGTTATCCACCATCTTTAATCAATAGAGCACTGTGCTGCTATCATGCGGGCAATTTCGTCAGCTGTCATCCGCCATCTTTAATCTACAGAGCACCGTGCTGTCCTCTATGTAGTAGCGGGCAATTTGAAAAGTTCTGTTAGCTGTCATCCGCCATCTTTAATCAAGAGAGCACCGTGCTGCCATCTTTAGCTAGATACCTTTGAAATGTGGTGGCGGCAAATTGAAAAATTCCACGTGCTCTTGTTTAGTAAACAAACTCACGCGCTTTTTGTCAGCTGTCATCCACCATCTTTAATCAATAGAGAACTGTGCTGCTATCATGCGGGCAATTTCGTCATCTGTTATCCGCCATCTTTAATCTACAGAGCACCGTGCTGCTCTCTGTAGTAGCGGGCAATTTGAAAAGTTCTGTTACTTGTCATCCGTCATCTTTAATCAAGAGAGCACCGTGCTGCCATCTTTAGCTAGATACCTTTGAAATGTGGTGGCGGCAAATTGAAAAATTCCACGTGCTCTTGTTTAGTAGACAAACTCACGCGCTTTTTGTCAGCTGTCATCCGCCATCTTTAATCTATAGAGCTCAGTGCTACACTCTTTAGGTACATACCTTTGAAATATGGCGGCGGATAATTTAAAAAGAAAAATTCTACTTCAGCCAAATCTCGACGCTAATTGCACAAGATGGTGGCTATACATGACTCCTTAAAGGTGCTTATGCAAGATGGTCGCTATACATAGGTTCTTATGAGATGCCCTTGGGATGCTTGCGCAAGATGGCGGTTATAAAAGGCTCCTTGTGAGACGCCCTAGAGATGATTGCGCAAGATGGCGGTTGCTCTTATGAGGCGGCTTAAGGGTCCTTGCACAAGATGGCTAGAGATGCCCTAAGGATGCTTGCGCAAGATGGCGGACGCAAGATGGCGGCTATACACGACTCCTTATAAGACGCCTTAAGGGTGCTTGCGCAAGATGGCTGCTGCTCTTATGAAGAAAGCTAGCTTAGAGGCTAACGTGTCGTGCTAGTTTCATTCATTAAATTTGGGGCTTAAATGCATAATGTTAAATATCTCGATAACGGCGCATTGTAGTGCAAAACGGACAAAATATTTCTACCCAATACCTCGGTTCGCAGTATGAGGAACATGATATCATAAGAAAAACATAGTCTACTGATGACATCAACGGTTCGCTTCTAACTTAGGCCCTTTGGCATTAGCTGTGTTTCAGCTCGTAATGAAACAAGTCTTCGTAACATGATCAGGTCTAGCTATTGTAGAGAGTATAACGTACCGTGCAGGTTCGATTTATTACATTTGGGGCTTAAATGCAAAATGTTAAATATCTCGAAAACGGACAAAATTTTTCTACCTGATACCTAGGTTTGCAGTATCAGGAACATGATAGCACAAGAAAAACATAGTCTAATGATGAGATTGACGGTTCGATTCAAACTTAGGCCCTTTGGTTTTGGCAGCTATCTATTTCTACAAGATGGCGGCTATACATAGCTTCTTATGAGACAGCTTAAGAGCGCTTGCACAAGATGACTGCTGCTCTTATGAGACGCCCTGGGGGTGCTTGCGGGAGGTAGCAGCGACAAGACGATGACTATACACAGCTGCTTATGATACGGCCTAGAGGTGCTTACACAAGATGGTGGCTGCTCTGATGAAGAGCGCTAGCTTTGCATCGTGCAGGTATTTTTACAGCACTAACCCTCATACCTTTGAAATGTGGTGGCGGGTAATTTGAAAAATTCGACGTGCTTTCTCATGAGCTGTTAAGGCCTCCTCTTACGTCAAGGCATAGCTCTATCGAACGAGTTTAAACCTGCATCGGAATAGCTAGAGTAAGCACGTGCTGTAGTGATGACGTCATAAAGCATGTTTAGACTTGCAAATCACAGAAGAAACGTAACAAGGCTGGAATCGAAAACTGCACACTATGCCGTTAACTTTATCATGTGATAGGAACATTGATTGAAGTGTTTAGAACACTAAATAAGTAGAACCGAACACTGTACTCGATACAACATGTGTTTAGAACATGTCAGGGGATACCTTTGTTCTAAGAAGATTAGTATACCGCACATTCCTTGTAGAGCTAATAGGCTAAGCGGCTAATGGGCAAAAGGGCTAATGGGCAAAAGCGCTAAATGGCTAAAGGGCTAATGGGCTAAAGGAGCAACAACCTCATCGATCGCTTTCGGCAAGAACGCTTGTACTTTGTTAAGTGTAGAAAATTAATCTTTATTTGTAAATTTTTTCATGTACAGAACAAGGAATGGAACCTAGGGGTTACGTCTTACCTAATAAAATCCCCGAGGTGCGATGAGTTACGTTTTTCGAACTAGTGTTTGGAACACTGAACTTTTCAAGATGATAGCAGAGAGTTTAGCAATGTTCTGTTGTTGGATTATAAATTCTGCGCTACAACATGCATAAGGTGGCAGCCTTGAGGTTTACTGCCGTAAAGATGACAAGAGTGAGGTTAACAATGTTCCGTTGTTGGATTTTAAATTCCGCGCTATAACATGCATAAGGTTGCAGCCTTGAGGTTTACAGCCGTAAAGAATGCAGCAGTGAGGTTAGCGACGCTCTATTGTCCTTCAAAGTGAGGTTAGGGTTCGTCAAGAAGACAGCTGTCAAAAAAGCACGTGGCTATGTTTACCAAACAAGAGCACGTGGTCGTGACGTCACGGTCACGTAGTATGCTGCCTCAGCATGCAAAGTTCAATGTGTACAACTACGTAGTAAACATTCTGCTATGTTCACATGATTTTTTACACATAACTGTTCTTTATGCTTTAAGTTCATTCACATAGGCTATGCTAAGATAGCAGCACAAACACATGCGAACTTTGTACATTCTAATGGAATAAGTTTAGTACTGTGTGCATCATGGATACATGATGTGTGCACGCATATAAACTTGACTATACATAATGCTGCTGCTTTGTTTACAAGATTTTTATACATTGCTATTCTTTATGCTTTAAGTTCGTGCACACCCAAGCGATAGTCGTACGCTCTGGCAGGAGAAGTTTAGTACGATATTCGATACATACATTATCGATAGGTGATGTGTACACGCTTTAGAACATAGCTC
The DNA here is from genome assembly GCF_040414725.1 of Anabrus simplex. Classification (NCBI taxonomy): domain Eukaryota; kingdom Metazoa; phylum Arthropoda; class Insecta; order Orthoptera; family Tettigoniidae; genus Anabrus; species Anabrus simplex. Next base: position 1,121,804 of record NC_090272.1, on the reverse strand, counting down.
TTCTTTGTGCTTTAAGTCGTGCACATAGGTTAGGGATACACAAAAGCGATTGCTACATGCTCTAGCGGAAGAAGTCTAGTACGATAGTCGATGCATGTAAAATCGATAGGTTATGCTAAGATAGCAGCACACTTACACGATTTTAGCACAATCAAGTGGAAAAAGTTTAGTATGATAGTCGTTTCATGCAAAATCATTAGGTAATGTGTACAAGCTTTGAAACAAGGCTATTTTTGTTCTTTAAGTTCATGCGTCTTAGTTATGCTAAGATAGCAGCACATTCTACCTGAAGAAGTTTTGTACGAAAGTCGATACATGCAAAATCGATAGTTGATGCGTACACGCTTTGAAACATGACTATTCATTGTACTTTAAGTTCGTGGGTATAGGTTATGGTAAGATAGCAGCACAATCTAGCGGAAGAAATTTAGTACGAGATTTGACGCATGCAAAATCAATAAGTAATGTGTACACACTTTGAAACATGGCTATTCTTCGTACTTTATGTTCATGTGTATAAGTTATGCTAAGATGCCAGCACAATCTATCGGAAGATGTTTAGTACGATATTTGTTGCTTGCAAAGTCGATAGGTAATGTGTACACGCTTTGAGACATAGCTATTCTTTGTACTTTAAGTTCATGCGTCTTAGTTATGCTAAGATAGCAGCACAGTCTACCTGCAGAATTTTAGTACGAGAGTCGATACATGCAATTTCGATAGTAGATGTGTACACGCTTTGAATCATGACTATTCATTGTACTTTAAGTTCATTGGTATAGGTTATGTTAAGATAGCAGCACAATCTAGCGGAATAAATTTAGTACGAGATTCGATGAATGCAAAATCAATAAGTAATGTGTACACGCTTTGAAACATGGCTATTCTTTGTACTTTAAGTTCATGTGTATAAGTTATGCTAAGATAGCAGCACAACCTAGCGGAAGAAGTTTAGTACGATATTTGTTGCATGCAAAGTCGATAGGTGATGTGTACACGCTTAGAAACATGGCTATTCATTGTACTTTAAGGTCACGCGTATAGGTTATGCTAAGGTAGCAGCACAATCTAGCGGAAGAAGTTTAGTACGAGAGTGATGCATGCCAAAACGATAGGTAATGTGTACACGCTTTGAAACATGGCTATTCGTTGTACTTTAATTTTATGGGTATATGTTATGCTAAGATAGCAGCACTATCTAGCGGATGAAGTTTAGTTCGATGGTCGACGCATGTAAAATCGATAGGTGATGTGTACACGCTTTGAAACATGGCTATTCATTGTACTTTAATTTTATGGGTATAGGTTATGCTAAGATAGCAGCACTATCTAGCGGATGTTTAGTACGATGGTCGATGCATGTAAAATCGATACGTGATGTGTACACGCTTTGAAACATGGCAGTTCAAACTGCTGCTCTGTTCCCAAGACTTTTAAGCATAGCTAATCCTAATGCTGCTTTTAACGACGTTGGCTAAGGATTGATTACGTGACCGTTACGTCACGACCACGTGCTCATATTTGGTAAACATAGCCACGTGCTTTTTTGACAGCTGTCTTCTTGATGAACCCTAACCTCACTTTGAAGGACAATAGAGCGTCGCTAACCTCACTGCTGCATTCTTTACGGCGGTAAACCTCAAGGCTGCAACCTTATGCATGTTATAGCGCGGAATTTAAAATCCAACAACGGAACATTGTTAACCTCACTCTTGTCATCTTTACGGCAGTAAACCTCAAGGCTGCCACCTTATGCATGTTGTAGCGCAGAATTTATAATCCAACAACAGAACATTGCTAAACTCTCTGCTATCATCTTGAAAAGTTCAGTGTTCCAAACACTAGTTCGAAAAACGTAACTCATCGCACCTCGGGGATTTTATTAGGTAAGACGTAACCCCTAGGTTCCATTCCTTGTTCTGAACATGAAACCATTTACAAATAAAGATTAATTTTCTACACTTAACAAAGTAAAAGCGTTCTTGCTGATAGCGATCGATGAGGTTGTTGCTCCTTTAGCCCTTTAGCCCTTTAGCCCATTAGCCATTTAGCCCTTTAGCCCTTTTGCCCATTAGCCCTTTTGCCCATTAGCCCCTTAGCCTATTAGCCTTACAAGGAATGTGCGGTAAACTAATCTTCTTAGAACAAAGCTATCACCTGACATGTTCTAAACATATGTTGTATCGAGTACAGTGTTCGGTTCTACTTATTTAGTGTTCTAAACACTTCAATCAATGTTCCGATCACATGATAAAGTTAACGGCATAGAGTGCAGTTTTCGATTCCAGCCTTGTTACGTTTCTTCTGTGATTTGCAAGTCTAAACATGCTTAATGACGTCATCACTACAGCACGTGCTTACTCTAGCTATTCCGATGTAGGTTTAAACTTGTTCGACAGAGCTATGCCTTGACATAAGAGGAGGCCTTAACAGCTTATGAAAAAGCACGTCGAATTTTTCAAATTACCCGCCACCACATTTCAAAGGTATGAGGGTTAGTGCTGTAAAAATACCTGCACGATGCAAAGCTAGCGCTCTTCATCAGAGCAGCCACCATCTTGTGTAAGCACCTCTAGGCCGTATCATAAGCAGCTGTGTATAGTCATCGTCTTGTCGCTGCTACCTCCCACAAGCACCCCTAGGGCGTCTCATAAGAGCAGCAGTCATCTTGTGCAAGCGCTCTTAAGCTGTCTCATAAGAAGCTATGTATAGCCGCCATCTTGTAGAAATAGATAGCTACCAATGCCAAAGGGCCTAAGTAGGAATCGAACCGTCGATCTCATCATTAGACTATGTTTTTCTTATGCTATCATGTTCCTGATACTGCAAAGCTAGGTATCAGGTAGAAAAATTTTGTCCGTTTTCGAGATATTTAACATTTTGCAATTAAGCCCCAAATGTAATAAATCGAACCTGCACGGTACGTTATACTCTCTACCATAGCTAGACCTGATCATGTTACGAAGACTTGCTTCATTACGAGCTGAAACAGAGCTAATGCCAAAGGGCCTAAGTTAGAAGCGAACCGTTGATGTCATCATTAGACTATGTTTTTCTTTTGATATCATGTTCCTCATACTGCGAACCGAGGTATTGGGTAGAAATATTTTGTCCGTTTTGCACTACGATGCGCCGTTTTCGAGATATTTAACATTATGCATTTAAGCCCCAAATTTAATGAATGAAACTAGCACGACACGTTAGCCTCTAAGCTAGCTTTCTTCATAAGAGCAGCAGCCATCTTGCGCAAGCACCCTTAAGGCGTCTCATAAGGAGTCGTGTATAGCCGCCATCTTGTGCCCGCCATCTTGCGCAAGCATCCTTAGGGCATCTCTAGCCATCTTGTGCAAGGACCCTTAAGCCGCCTCATAAGAGCAACCGCCATCTTGCGCAAGCATCTCTAGGGCGTCTCATAAGGAGCCTTGTATAACCGCCATCTTGCGCAAGCATCCCAAGGGCATCTCATAAGAACCTATGTATAGCGACCATCTTGCATAAGCACCTTTAAGGAGTCATGTATAGCCACCATCTTGTGCAATTAGCTTCGAGAGATGGCTGATGTAGAATTTTCTTTTTAAATTATCCGCCGCCATATATCAAAGGTATGTACCTAAAGAGTGTAGCACTGAGCTCTATAGATTAAAGATGTCGGATGACAGCTGACAAAAAGCGCGTGAGTTTGTTTACTAAACAAGAGCACGTGGAATTTTTCAATTTGCCGCCACCACATTTCAAAGGTATCTAGCTAAAGATGGCAGCACGGTGCTCTCTTGATTAAAGATGACGGATGACAAGTAACAGAACTTTTCAAATTGCCCGCTACTACAGAGAGCAGCACGGTGCTCTGTAGATTAAAGATGGCGGATGACAGCTGACGAAATTGCCCGCATGATAGCAGCACATTGCTCTATTGATTAAAGATGGTGGATGACAACTGTCAAAAAAGAAGCACGTGCCTTTGTTTACTAAACAAGAGCACATAGAATTTTTCAAATTACCGCCACCACATTTCAAAGGTATCTGGCAGCATGGTGCTCTCTTAATTAAAGATGGCGGATGACAGCTAACAGAACTTTTCAAATTGCCCGCTACTACATAGAGGACAGCACGGTGCTCTGTAGATTAAAGATGGCGGTTGACAGCTGACGAAATTGCCCGCATAATAGCAGCACAGTGCTCTATTGATTAAAGATGGTGGATGACAGCTGTCCAAAAGCACGTGGCTTTGTTTCCAAACAAGGGCACATAGAATTTTCAAATTTCCGTCACCACATTTCAAAGGTAACTAGCTAAAGAGCGCAGCACTGAGGTTTGTGATGCAAGATGGCGGATGACAGCTGTCAGAAAAAAGCACGTGAGTTTGTAATGCACGTGGAATTTGCCACCGCCACAAAGAGGGCGGCACGGTGCCCTCTTGATTAAAGATGGCGGCTGTCACGTGGAATTGCCTGCCACCACAGGTATCTAGCTAAAGAGGGTAGCACGGTGCACAATGATGGCTGCTATCAAAAAGCATTTTTCAAATTATCCGCCACCACATTTCAAAGGTAAGTAGCTAAAGAGGGCACCACTGTGCTCTATGGATTAAAGATGGTGGATGACAGCTGTCAAAAAGCAGGTGGATTTGTTTACCGATTCAAATCTCGCGCTAGTAAGGTTAAGTTCGTAGCACTAAGGTTTAGGCCCGTTAAGATGGCAGCACTGTGGATGACAGCTGTGACGTACCACATTTCAAAGGTAAGTAGCTAAAGAGGGCAGCACTGTGCTCTATCGATTAAAGATGGCGGATGTCAGCTGTCAAAAAGCACATAGCTTTGTTTCCAAACAGGAGCACGTGGAATTTGCCGCCACCACATTTCAAAGGTATCTAGCTAAAGATGGCAGCACTGTGCTCTGTTGATTAAAGATGGCGGATGACGGCTGTCAAAAAAAGCGTGTGAGTTTGTTTCCAAACAAGAGCATGTAGAATATGCCGCCACCACATAGAGGGCAGCACGGTGCTCTCTTGATTAAAGATGGCTGCTGTCATGTGGAATTGCCTGCCACCACAGGTATCTAGCTAAAGAGGGCAGCACGGTGCTCAAAGATGGCTGCTGTCAAAAAACATTTTTCAAATTATCCGCCACCACATTTCAAAGGTAAGTAGCTAAAGAGGGCACCACTGTGCTCTATAGATTAAAGATGGCGGATGACAGCTGTCAAAAAAGCACGTGGATTTGTTTATCTCGCGCTAGTGAGGTTAAGTTGGTAGCACTAAGGTTTAGGCCCGCCAAGATGGCAGCACTGCCGATGACAGGTGACGAATTTGCAGCTACTGCGATAAAGAGGGCAGCACTGTGCTCTGTGGTTTAAAGATGGCGGATGACAGCTGTCAAAAAGCACGTGGCTTTGTTTATCTCACGCTAGTGAGGTTAAGTTGGTAGCACTAAGGTTTAGGCCCGCCAAGATGGCAGCACTGCCGATGACAGGTGACGAATTTTACATCTACTACGATAAAGAGGGCAGCACAGTGCTCTGTGGTTTAAAGATGGCGGATGACAACTGTCAAAAAGCACGTGGCTGTCAAAAGCACGTGGCTTTGTTTACCACGCGCTAGTTATGTTAAGTTGGTACTACTGAGGTTTAGGCCCGTCAAGATGGCAGCACTGAGGTTAGCGATGCGTTGCTGTCTGTAAAAAGCACGTGGCTGTCAAAAAACACGTGGCTTTGTTTACCTCGCCCTAGTTAGGTTAAGTTGGTACTACTGAGGTTTATCCCCGTCAAGATGGCAGCAGTGAGGTTAGCGATGCGTTGTTGTCTGTCAAAAAGCACGTGGCTGTCAAAAAACACGTGGCTTTGTTTACCTCACGCTAGTTAGGTTAAGTTGGTACCACTGAGGTTTAGGCCCGTCAAGATGGCAGCAGTGAGGTTAGCGATGCGTTGTTGTCGATGACAGCTGTCAAAAACCACGTGGTTTTGTTTACAAATTCAAATCTCGCGCCAAAATTCAAATTTCCCGCCAAAAATTCTAATTTCCCTCCTGAATTCAAATTTCCCGCGGGAGGAGGCCGCAGAACTCTCCCATTATACTACTTTGGACTTTTGGAGAATGCGTAATAGAACTTCATCTCCTAGTTGAAAATGCAAGCTCCCTGTCCTGCTGTATAACTCACTTTTCCGCAGACTTAACTAATTCTTCCCTCGCTAACTTAATGCACATATCCTGGGTACTCCATCCATGATCTCATCTTCAATTCTCATTTAACACTGCACGACCGTGTGAATCAAAATATGGCCTTCACATTCAACGTTGTACGAAGACATACGTGAAAATGCACGCGTCGTTAAACGTTATTTGAACAGTCTCAGACAGAGAAATCTTTTATTCTGCCTCATATCCTATGAATGTTTTCATGCCATCAGGTCCAACTACAGTTTTCCAGCTTTATTTTCCCCCTGAGTGCCGCGCCATTTGAAAGTACTCTGTCTTACCCCTACGCTCGGAAGACCGTTGTGTTCTTTCTCAATCCGTATATCCTCCACGGTTAGTTTTTCCCTCAGACTCAGCGAAGGGTGCCACCTCTACCGCCGCAAGGACAGTGTCCTGGAGCGTGAGACATTGGGTCGGGGGTATAACACTGGGCATCTGGTTAGGCACCTCCTTGATTGCAACTGTGAGATTAGATTTGCTCTCTTATGCAAAATCCGCGTCGGTAAGGGCACCTGGCCGTAAAAGTGGGGTTAGGCTCCTCCAAGGCAGCGCCTGTGATGTTGGGTTTTCTCTGTTATGCAAAATCCGCGAATCGACATTGCACTACTCCTAAAATAGGGGTCAATGACCTGGGTTCAGAACCCGCATAGGTACACTGCTAGGGTTAATGACCTCCTGAGAAAATGGTGATTCAGCACCCATCGTTTTAGAAATCCCCTTGCTACAGTACTCACCTCTTATCCCGCAAGCACGTGACTTCTCGTCAGACGGCCATAGTGGTAAACAATTGAGAGGGAATCTGCCACCTAGTCCGCGACCCTAAATGCAGATCATTAATGACTGGTTGAGATAACTTTCGGGTGTTAAGGCAAGGATCCGTCTACATCCTTTCCTTTAAAAGGCACCCTTACTTCCCGAATCAATAAGGAAGAAGTGGCAAAGAAATTGTTTTTTATTAATAAGTAATGGTGTTGTCCTACTGAAGCACGTCTTCGTTAATGACAAAACCCATTGGTCCAACACGTCAGGGCCATCAAGCAGAGGGGGCTGTGTGGTTTTAGATTATTGACCTAACGTACATTTCAATTTGTTCACACTCTCTACCTTCTGAATGTTCTGTACTTCGTGGCAAGCTTTCACTGATCAGTTTACGATGTTATTCATTCATTGGAGATCGGGAGTGGTATCAGGTATCCTCTGCCTGTCGTAAGGCGCCGCATGGGCTCTAAATTGGGAGCGTGGTTTGGCGACCACGGGCGCCTTAGCTAGTCCTGGCGATGCTTCCACTTACTTGTGCCAGGCTCCTCACTTTCACTATTCTATTCGACCTCCCTTGGTCAACTCTTGTTCTTTGCCATGCCCGATAGTATTAGGTATCGAGGCCTATGGAGTCCTCCATTTTGACGTCCTTCGTGGCCCTTGCCTTTCTTTGGCCGATACCTTCATTTTTTGAAGTGGGGGATTCCTTCCTTTTTTTCTCTGATTCGTGTTATATAGAGGGCGGTTGCCCAGTTGTTCTTCCTCGTAAAACAATAATCACCACCATCACCCCTCTCAACTTGGGAGCGTGACCATGGGTCCTCTAGCTCAGTCTGACTTTGCTCACCTCTTTCATTTTTCCCGGCTGACCTCCCATTTTCCGACCGCGTGGTACTAGGCTTTCCCTTTCCTTTACGATATCCTCCCTTCTCATTAGTGTGAACGTCAGTTATAACGCCGTCGAAAAGTGTATTACTGTAGAAATCGACAAAAACTAAACCCCATGGCACAACAACCGCAAAGGGCCTTGGTCTACCAAGCGACCGCTGCTCAGCCTGCGGGCCTGCAGAATTCGAGGTGTTGCATGGTCGGCCCGACGAATCTTCTCGGCCATTATTATTGGCTTTTTAGAGCGGCGCCGCCATCTCAACGTAAGGCAGTTCCTCAAAGGAAATCTCGTAGGTTTAGTGGACCTCAGAACAGCACTCAGATCAAATCCCTACCCTGACCGGGAACCGATCCCGGGCCTTCGAATAAGTGGCAGGGGCCACCAGACATTCATACAGCGTTTCTCATAAAGTCTGACGTCCTAATATTGTGTATCACCGGAATCGTTTATCCTTGCGTGCAGGAAATCTGTCCCATTCATGCTGAGCACAACAGCAGCTTCCTTCCCGCCCATGGCTGCTTTCAAGTAAATATCGAGGAACGAAAATAAACCATGAACGATGCTACATTCGGTGTTAAATGAACGACTCAAATGAAATTAGCTGTGACTGGAGTAACTGCAGTGAGGAAGTGTGTCAAGCGCTTGTCCACTGGGGGCGGAAGAAGGCAGAGAGCGGGGTTGGCGACGGAGTAGGCAGGTCTGTTAGCCAAGCGAAATCTCTAACCAAACAGTATTTTTACATTCGTATTTGTATACAGATATACTTCCAATAAAAATCGAACATTTATGACATTAAAAATAGACATAATTTTAGCTTGATTTTACCCGTCCGTTTAGAACAATAGGTGACCACCAATAATGTTAGAGATATTACTGGATTCTTCTTTGACCCCGTAGCAACAATAACATCGGTAACTCAGGAAACAGCGTTTGGAAGAGAGCACTAAATCTAGTGCTTTAGAAAATTCAAAGTGAATGTCTGATACAAAATTACAACTATCTGAAAGTACTCCCGGCAGTGTGAAAAATGTCCACTTTGCGCCGGCCGACAATAGGAAGAAAAGAAAATACCGAAGGGATCAGGAAATCCTTGGGAAGTCGTCAGGCCGCGGAGTGATGTCGTATCTCATTCGTCTCGGCAAGGCCGCCCTAGGCCACTCGTGGAACATGATTATCAAAGTGCTACCCGACTACACAATCCCCATGTAGGCCTTATTAGATCCATTAAAGATCTGCACCCTATAAACCTCCCTTCTTAGTTTGCCAGTAGTACGGTCTTCACAGCTTGCTGCAGAACATCATGTTACTGTAAATTGTGTAAGCACACTTCACTTTCTGTATGGAGATATTCACTGCTGTTAGAGATGTCACCGATACCCTGATTATGATTGCATAACACTGCCATACCTCATGGAAACACGAGCGCAATGAACAAATGCACGGCGCTTCTCGCGATGAGTGGTTGGTTAACATTGCCACATGTCTTTGAATTTATTTTGTAATGAACCTAAATCTTCAAAAATATAATATCCAGGTATGTTTACTCATCAGCCAGTTCCGCAGTTAGCAAGTAAGTTCCTCTACACAATGCAGTCCAGGATCCCAGTAACACTGTACCAAAGCAACATTGAGCGTGGTCAGTACCTGGCTGGGTGACCACCCAGGACTACCACACCGATGCACACTAATAATTACCGTGTTAGCCAACATAACAGCATAGCTGTTACCCTGGTCTCACACTAACACACCAGGCCTAACACCTAAAACATATAAGATCAAACACACAATGAAATAAACAACTTAAATTTAGAAACCACAATTTAATACACTCATTACAGATCGACAGAGAACTGCCAGAGAGTGCACCGGTGTCGGTACCTCAGACACCACCCATCTCTTCGGAGATAGGTGGCACATACAGATAACCAGTCCCTGTAAGTAGTATAATTGGATGGTTCTGCGGCACCTCCGCCGCCGCACGCCTCCGCCCGCCTCCTCCTCCGCCGCCGCCTCCGCCTCCGCCGCCGCCCGCGGGAAATTTGAATTTTGGCGGGAAATTTGAATTTTGGCGCGAGATTTGAATTTGTAAACAAAGCCACGTGCTTTTTGACAGCTGTCATCGACAACAACGCAACGCTAACCTCACTGCTGCCATCTTGACGGGCCTAAACCTCACTAGTGCCAACTTAACCTAACTAGCATGAGGTAAACAAAGCCACGTGTTTTTTGACAGCCACGTGCTTTTTGACAGACAACAACGCATCGCTAACCTCAGTACTGCCATCTTGACGGACCTAAACCTCAGTAGTGCCAACTTAACCTCACTAGCGCGAGGTAAAAAAAAGCCACGTGCTTTTGACAGCCACGTGCTTTTTGACAGATTTGTAAACAAAGCCACGTGCTTTTTGACAGACAACAACGCATCGCTAACCTCAGTACTGCCATCTTGACGGGCCTAAACCTTAGTGGTACCAACTCAACCTAACTAGCGCGTGGTAAACAAAGCCACGTGTTTTTTTGACAGCCGCGTGCTTTTTTGACAGCTGTCATCCGCCATCTTTGAGCACTGTGCTGCCCTCTATATCGCAGTAGCTGCAAAATTCATCACCTGTCATCGGCAGTGCTGCCATCTTGACGGGTCTAAACCTTAGTGCTACCAACTTAACCTAACTAGCGCGAGGTAAACAAAGCCACGTGTTTTTTTGACAGCTGTCATCCACCATCTTTAATCTATAGAGCACAGTGCTACCCTCTTTAGCTACTTACCTTTGAAATGTGGTGGCGGATAATTTGAAAAATGCTTTTTTGACAGCAGCCATCTTGCATCGCAAACCTCAGTGCTGCCCTCTTTAGCTAGATACCTGTGGTGGCAGACAATTCCACGTGACAGCAGCCATCTTTAATCAAGAGAGCACCGTGCTGCCCTCTATGTGGTGGTGGTAAATTCCACGTGGTATTGTTTGGAAACAAACTCACGTGCTTTTTTGACAGCCGTCATCCACCATCTTTAATCAACAGAGCACAGTGCTGCACTCTATGTGGTGGCGGCAATTTGAAAAAATCTATGTGCTCTTGTTGGGAAACAAAGCCACGTGCTTTTTTGACAGCTGTCATTCGCCATCTTTGAGCACTGTGCTGCGGGCAATTTCGTCAGCTGTCATCCGCCATCTTTGAGAACAGTGCTGCACTCTATGTGGTGGTGGCAAATTCCAAGTGCTTTACAAACCTATGCGCTTTTCTGACAGCCGTCATCCGCCATCTTTGAGAACAGTGCTGCCCTCTATGTAGCGGTGGCAAATTCCAAGTGCTTTACAAACCTATGCGCTTTTCTGACAGCCGTCATCCAGCATCTTTGAGAACAGTGCTGCCCTCTATGTGGTGGTGGTAAATTCCACGTGCTTTACAAACCTATGCGCTTTTCTGACAGCTGTCATCCGCCATCTTTTTTGAAACAGTGCTGCCCTCTATGTAGCGGTGGCAAATTCCAAGTGCTTTACAAACCTATGTGCTTTTCTGACAGCTGTCATCCGCCATCTTTGAGAACAGTGCTGCCCTCTATGTAGCGGTGGCAAATTCCAAGTGCTTTACAAACCTATGTGCAGCTGTCATCCGCCATCTTTAATCACCGTGCTGCCGGGTGACGGCAAATTCCACCTGCTCTTGTTTTTAGAAACAAAGCCATGTGCTTTTTTGACAGCTGTCATCCGCCATCTTGCATCACAAACCTCGGTGCTACACTCTATGTGGTGGCGGCAAATTCTACGTGCTTTACAAACCTATATGCTTTTCTGACAGCTGTCATCTGCCATCTTTAAGCTGTAAATCCCCGATTCTCGTGTTAGAAGTTGTAAAACAGATTCTTAATCCGAGTTGTCAGGAAGGGCAACCGGTCGAAACAATAGTGTATGACGTGAGAGGCTAGATACTGCCAGTTTTGCATCAGGAAGGGTGACTAGTCTTAAAACAAATTCTTGTGATTTAAAAATCTTAGTTTTGCGTCAGGAAGGGCATCCGGCCGTAAAACAATAGTTCGTGATTTAAAATCTAAGAAGTGCATCCAGCTGTAAATCCCCGATTCCCCGTGTTAGACGTTGTAAAACAGATTCTTAATCCGAGTTGCCAGGAAGGGGCAACCGGTTGAAAACTATAGTGTATGAGGTTAGATACTGCTAGTTTTGCATCAGGAAGGACAACTCAACACATTCATGTGATTTAAACACATTTTTATTCCCAAGAGAATCGAACCCGAGACTACCGGGTGAGAGGCATGCATACTGTAGGCTATAGATTTGTTCTACAGTCCTTGAAGCATCGGCACAGTCATTCTGAGCGAGTTGTGTGGAATGCGTGTGTTAGCTGAAATTGTACACGTATCTTCCGGCTCGACCTTGAACGAGGACACTGCGTGCTTGTAACTCGCGAACGTCTTCTTAGCTGAGTCCCATGTAAGCTCTTAAAACACAGTACTAATTAAGGTTGTAAAATATTCTGAAATAGTACTCCTCTGTGGTGTAGTAGTTAGCTGCTACCCTCGGAGGTCCGAGTTCGATTCCTGGCTCTGCCACGGAATGTGTAGCATTTAGCCTATGTAAGTTCCTAACGTAAACTATCATGATTGTACGGAGAGGTTAAAACACACACAGTGCCTACTCCTATCGAAAGAACCTGCACGGTACCGGCATGTAGGCTTCTCCTGGTGAAGGAGCTTGCACATAGTTTAACGCCTCCTATCAACAGCCCTTACTTAATGCTGGCTTTCTTGCACACCCCGCCTCACACCATAGTTTTACGACCGGTTGCCCTTCCTGACTAGGATTTTAAATCGCAGTATACGCGATAAATTTGTTGTAGCGGGTTTTATAACTAGATATCCCGGTACCGACACATAGCCTACTCGACTGAAGAAGCCTGCACAAGGCTTATTGCCTCCATCCGACAAATGAATCAGCATCAACACTCTTGTACTCAAAAAATCATTTTCGAAGGAGTCTGCACAAGGTTTAACGTCCCCATCAACAGCCCTTACTTATTGCTAGCTTTCTTGCACACCCCGCCTCACACCATAGTTTTACGACCGGCTGCCCCTCCTGACTAGGATTTTAAATCGATATCCCGACATAGCCTACTCCTACCGAAGAAGCCAGCTTAACACCTCCATCCAACAAATGAATCACCCTCAAACACTCTTCAATCATTCTCGCTACTTCGGAAGATAGCGGGTTCGAACTGGAAGCCGTAAATGTTAGGTGAGGGACCTGCGCGATCGCCATAACATGATCTAGCTAGATGCCCTTCCCGACGGCATAAGTTACCAGGATTTGAATCGCGTACCCCGACTAGAAGAAGCCTGCACATAGCTTAACGCCTCCATCCAACGAATGAATCACCCTCAACACTCTTTAATCATTCTCGCTACTTCGGTAGATAGCGGGTTCGAACTAGAAGCCGTAAATGCTAGGCGAGGGGCCTGCGCGATCGTCATTACATGATCTAGCTTTAAGTGCCTACAGGTAAGGAATACCGCGTATGTACCCTCGAGAAGTCGAGGATCACACGCTAACTTTCCAAGGCTCGAACTCTTAAATTCTGACACCTCGGCATCAACAGGAGGTTCGAATACGTCAGCCTGCAGGACTATAGGTGGGAGCTCTTGTTGCATTCGTTCCGACTGTACCCGCAGTTTGTCAGCGATTTTTTCACATCCGGTTGGTAACAAGCAGAATATTTAGCCGCTGCAGTCTGCGCGAAGTGCTCACAGTTCTCTGTATGCGTTTATTACGTACACACACATCTCCCGTCTGCAGTGAATATTATTCTTCAGCCTTTATCTTAAGGTAAGGTAGAACTGTTAGTTACTTTTTTTATTTGCAAAGCAACTTCTACGCTAGACATCTACATTCATATATGTTTGTTCTTTTTAGGTACCGTTCGAAAGTACACAATTTTATTCATCCCAGTAACAGTCTGCAGCACGTGCATTTTTTTAAAAAGGTATGTTTTCGAACTTTGAGTTATAAAGATAACTAGGTTAGATGATGCACCCTACACTACATTCATATATGTTTCTTCTTTTTTTTAGGTACGAGCAGAATATTATCATTCGAGTTTCAGGCTTGAACGCACGCATTTTATACATCCGAGTAACAGTTTGCAGCGCGAAGATTTTAAGGTATGTCTGACCTCTATTCGTTGAAACTTGGTTTCTTCTAAAACATCGTAACTTTCGTCTATTGATAAATAGTTGTTCTCTTTAATCCTCACGCGGGGTGCGTACATAGCTATGTCTGCCCTCAACAGGTTGAAACTTGGTTTCTTCTGTAACTTTAAGCTATTCATAAATAATTGTTCTCTTCAACCTACATACTATAGACGTGGTATAATTTCAAACACGCACACATAGCTATGTCCGTCCTCAACAGGCTTAAACTTGGTTTCTTCCGAACATCGTAACTTTAGTCTATTGATAAATAGTTGTTCTCTTTAATCTACATACTATAGACGTAGTATAATTTCAAACACGCACACATAGCTATGTCTGCCCTCAACAGGTTGAAAGTTGGTTTCTTCCGAACATCGTAACTTTAAGCTAATCATAAATAGTTGTTCTCTTTAATCAACATACTATAGACGTGGTATAATTTCAAACACGTACACATAGCTATGTCTGCCCTCAACGGGCTGAAACTTGGTTTCTTCTGTAACTTTAAGCTAATCATAAATAGTTGTTCTCTTTAATCTACATACTATAGACTTGGTATAATTTCAAACACGCACACATAGCTATGTCCGTCCTCAACAGGCTTAAACTTGGTTTCTTCCGAACATCGTAACTTTAGTCTATTGATAAATAGTTGTTCTCTTTAATCTACATACTATAGACGAGGTATAATTTCAAACACATGCACATAGCTATGTCTGCCCTCAACAGGTTGAAAGTTGGTTTCTTCCGAACATCGTAACTTTAAGCTAATCATAAATAGTTGTTCTCTTTAATCCACATACTATAGACGAGGTATAATTTCAAACACATGCACATAGCTATGTCTGTCCTCAACGGGCTGAAACTTGGTTTCTTCCGAACATCGTAACTTTAGTCGTTCTCTTCAATCCTCATGCTATAGGCCTAACTCACAGCCATGTCCAACCTCTATACGTTGAAACTTGGTTTCTTCCGTAACTTTCACCTAATCTCTATCGGTCGTTCTCTTTTCAGATGTTCCCCTGCTGCGAGGAATGTAATGTAACGTTTGCAAGGCGTGATAACTTCATGCGCCATATGAAATCAAAACACCCTAGCATAACATCTGCTTTATGTAAAGTTTGTAGTGTGTATTTCGCTAACGTAGAGCGATATGAGGATCACTTAGCAGAGGAACATCAAATATCTACTCGCCCTCAGGTAGTAGTAGGGAAAAAGCGTGCAGCTACTGATGTAGCCGTAGAAAGTACTAGTAGTAAAAAACCTAGAAAAAATCATGAACAGATGCCCCCTGCTGCGAGGAATGTAATGTAACGTTTGCAAGGCGTGATAACTTCACGCGCCATATGAAATCAAAACACCCTAGCATAACATCAGCTTTATGTAAAGTTTGTAGTGTGTATTTCGCTAACGTAGAGCGATATGAGGATCACTTATCAGAGGTACATCAAATATCTACTTGCCCTCAGGTAGTAGTAGGGGAAAAGCGTGCAGCTACTGATGTAGCTGTAGAAAGTACTAGTAGTAAAAAACCTAGAAAAAATCATGAACTTCAAACTATTCACTGCGAGCACTGTAACACTGATGTACCATCTTCGCATTTTCAGGGGCACTTACGGAGTAATGCGCATAAAAATAATGCGTGTAGAAGTGGTAGTAACGCAAACATCGAGGAAATTAATACAGCATTTAAAAGTAGGATTGCTAGTTACCGAATTCGCACCAGTCAAAAGTTTCAGAGCACTTCAAACTTTTTAAATTGCGTTCAACCGGATGTACAACAGCTTCTTGCTAAATCTTTGTCCAATCATAGTTTATTTAAAGTTAATTTTGAACTTTTCGCCTTGTACATTAAAAGCACGGATGAATCCGAAATAACGGACATTAAATCATTTAATACGAAGAATTTTGTCATAAGTCAGTCGACTAATTTTGGTGATGTACTTAGGGATGTCTCTAACATTATTTCAACTAAGAGCGAGGAATTTCAGGAAAAGGAATCAGGGTGGGCTTTAGTTGAAATAATGTATCTAGAAGTTAACATCAATAAGTACAATCCTATGCGTGGATCTTCGCACATTGAGCTGCCGACTTGGATTCAGCAAAGAAAAGCTGTTGTAAACATCCGAAACAATGACGAAGCATGTTTTGCATGGGCGGTGATGTCGGCTTTAAATCCTGCAAAATCAGACGTAGCTAAGAGAACATCATCCTATCCACACTATTCAACGCAGCTAAATTTCGATAGTATAGAATTTCCCGTACAGTTAAAAGATATTAAGCGCTTTGAGGAACTAAATAACATTAGTATTAATGTGTATGGTGTAGAGAAAAAGTCTGTAGTAGGTCCTCTGTATTATACATGTCATAAGAAGAGTACTCACGTTAATTTACTCTATATTGAAAACAGTGAGAATAGCCACTTTTGCTGGATTAAAAATCTGAGTAGACTAGTTGGCAGTCAGTTGTCAAACAGGTGTAACAAAAAGTGGCTATGTGATGGATGCTTGCAGTATTTCAGAAATGAAGATCAGTTAACGAAGCATTCCGAGAATGACTGCAATCATGTACGTACAGAGATACCTACTACAGGCAATAATGTTTTAAAATTTACAAATTTTCACAAGCAGATGTGGGTACCGTTCGTGATTTATGCAGACTTTGAAGCCATCCTCACGCCATGCAACACATGCTCACCTAATCCTGACAACTCTTTCACTAATACTACGCACATGCATGTCCCGTATAGCTTCGCGTATTACATCAAGTGTAGTTACGATAGTACGCTTAACAAGTTAGAGCTGTATCGAGGACATGATGCTGCTAAAGTATTTTTAGAAAGACTTGAAAGTGATGCAGTACGTCTCGGTCGTATTCTGAATAGTAATATTCCTATGAAGCCACTCACCGACATTCAGTTAAATGATCATGAACGTGCTACAAAGTGTAGCATTTGTGATGGGGAATTTTCCGAAAATGACCCTAAAGTTTTGATCATGATCATTTAACTGGTTTCTACAGATGTGCCGCTCATTATAGCTGTAATCTTAAGTATAGAGTTCCTAAATTCATCCCTGAAATTTTTCATAACTTATCTGGTTACGACTCTCATTTCATCATTTCACAATTTGGAGCTTCGGATGAAAAAGTAGATATAATCCCTCAGAATAAAGAGCGGTACATTGCGTTTGCAAAGTCTGTAAAAGTAGATGCTGGGCATTCTATAAAACTGAGATTCCTTGACTCGTTTCGCTTTATGGCGAGTAGCCTCGATAAACTTTCTAGTCATTTACAGCCTGAACAATTTACGGAAATTCGACGCGTTTTCCCCGAAGAAGCGCAGTTTAATTTACTTCGGCGTAAGGGTGTTTTTTGTTATGAATATCTCGACTGCTTAGACCGCCTCGAAGAACGTGCCTTACCATCGAAACAATCCTTTTACAGCTCGCTGAATTCAGCAGATATTAGTGATGATGACTATTTACATGCACAACATATCTGGGAGCAGTTCCACATTCAAACGCTGGGTGAATACTCCGATTTATATTTAAAGACAGATGTACTTTTGTTAGCTGATGTTTTTGAAAATTTTCGCTGTGTTTGCATGAACACCTACAGTCTTGACCCATGTCAGTATTTTACTGCACCTGGGTTAAGTTGGGACGCGATGTTAAAATACACGCGTGTGAATTTGGAACTGCTGACCGATATCGATATGGTGCACTTTATAAAAGCATCCATTCGAGGCGGCCTGAGTCAGTGCAGCGGGCGATATTCGAGGGCTAATAATAAGTACATGCCGAGTTTCGATTCTAGTCAGGAATCTCAGTATATCGTTTATCTGGATGCTAATAATCAGTATGGGTGGGCGATGAG
Source organism: Anabrus simplex (assembly GCF_040414725.1). Lineage (NCBI taxonomy): Eukaryota > Metazoa > Arthropoda > Insecta > Orthoptera > Tettigoniidae > Anabrus > Anabrus simplex. The sequence continues at coordinate 1,103,891 of NC_090272.1, read as the reverse complement.
TCAGCATCTACCGGTGAGTGGTTTCCGCTGGCTGACGCAGTGCGAAATTGATGCTTTACAGCTACACGCCCTAGGCGATGAAGCTGATAAAGGTTATTTCCTCGAAGTTGACTTACAGTATCCTAAAGAGTTACACACTTCTCATAATGACCTACCGTTCTGCCCTGAAAATATGAAGTCCCCGTACATTGCATCAACGACGAAAATGCTCATTGCTAATTTATGCGATAAATCTAAGTATATCATTCATTACCGAAATTTAAAACAGTGTTTGCAGTATGGTTTGAAGTTATCCAAAATTCATCGTGTACTAGAATTTAATCAGTCACCGTGGCTAAAGCCATATATCGATCTGAACAATAATTTAAGAACGAATGCGGTTAACGAGTTTGAAAAAGATTTCTACAAGCTCATGAATAACAGTGTGTTTGGTAAGACTATGGAGAATGTTGACAAACGCGTTGATGTAAAATTGATTACAAACTGGGATAATATTAAGAAAAGGTATGGTGCTAACTATTTAATAAGTAAACCAAATTTCCACAGCTGCACCATCATACATGAGAATTTAGTTATTATACAGATGAATCGTGTCAAGGTTAAGTATGACAAACCTACCTACGTCGGCTTCACAGTACTTGAATTGGCTAAAACACTCATGTATGAATTCCATTACGATTATATGATGAAGAAGTACGCGCATAATGCGCAATTGCTCTACACAGATACCGATTCGTTTATTTATCAAATCAAAACTGATGACTATTACAATGATATAAAGCCTGACTTGGGTAGGTTTGATACAAGTAACTATCCTGCAGATAATCAATATCATCTACCGCTAGTGAACAAAAAGGTTCTAGGTAAAATGAAAGATGAATGTGCTGGGAATATTATCGATTCATTTGTAGGTACTAAATCCAAGTCATATTGCATAAAACTCTTAAATGAATTACAAATAAAGAGATTGAAGGGGGTTAAAAAGAATGTCGTTCAGAATCAGCTAAGTTTTGAAAACTATAACAATTGCATTAAAAGTAATCCACCTGTTTTGCATAAGCAAATGTCTGTCATTAGAAGCAAGAAGCACCAGTTGTACACACATTTAATTAGTAAGGTAGCCCTTAATAGCGATGATTGTAAACGGTTTGTCATTCCAAATTCTACCAACACGCTAGCCTGGGGGCATAGTAGTATTGATAAGTACTACTTTACATAAACATTATGCTAGAGGTGTGTGTACTTACGTTACGCTGTCTTACATCACAAAGAGGTATGCTGAGAGTGTAGTACGGCAAGTTTAAACTTGTACATTCAAGAATTGCATCGAGAAGTACGCAAACATCACTGGGGTAAAATGATTCAAGATAAAACTTGTACATACAAGATGTAAATAAATAATGTAGAATTGGCATATTCTTTTATTTTAGGTTAGGTATTACCTTCCTCCCACTCCTTATTTGCAAGATAGAGTTTTTGTTTATTACTCATAGAAGAAGAAAGAAGGTGATGAGCAGTTTCGTAAGTATAGTTCGGTAAGTATCTCGAGAGCAGAATTTTTTTTTGTCAAAAAAGCACATAGCTTTGTAAAGCACGTGGAATTTGCCGCTACCGGGGCAGCACTGTTCTCTCTGGATTAAAAGCTTTGTTTCCAAACAAGAGCACGTGTAATTTGCCGTCACCCGGCAGCACGGTGATTAAAGATGGCGGATGACAGCTGCACATAGGTTTGTAAAGCACTTGGAATTTGCCACCGCTACATAGAGGGCAGCACTGTTCTCAAAGATGGCGGATGACAGCTGTCAGAAAAGCACATAGGTTTGTAAAGCACTTGGAATTTGCCACCGCTACATAGAGGGCAGCACTGTTCTCAAAGATGGCGGATGACAGCTGTCAGAAAAGCGCATAGGTTTGTAAAGCACGTGGAATTTACCACCACCACATAAAGGGCAACACTGTTCTCAAAGATGGCGGATGACGGCTGTCAGAAAAGCGCATAGGTTTGTAAAGCACTTGGAATTTGCCACCGCTACATAGAGGGCAGCACTGTTCTCAAAGATGGCGGATGACGGCTGTCAGAAAAGCGCATAGGTTTGTAAAGCACTTGGAATTTGCCACCACCACATAGAGTGCAGCACTGTTCTCAAAGATGGCGGATGACAGCTGACGAAATTGCCCGCAGCACAGTGCTCAAAGATGGCTAATGACAGCTGTCAAAAAAGCACGTGGCTTTGTTTCCCAACAAGAGCACATAGATTTTTTCAAATTGCCGCCACCACATAGAGTGCAGCACTGTGCTCTGTTGATTAAAGATGGTGGATGACGGCTGTCAAAAAAGCACGTGAGTTTGTTTCCAAACAATACCACGTGGAATTTACCACCACCTCATAGAGGGCAGCACGGTGCTCTCTTGATTAAAGATGGCTTCTGTCACGTGGAATTGTCTGCCACCACAGGTATCTAGCTAAAGAGGGCAGCACTGAGGTTTGCGATGCAAGATGGCTGCTGTCAAAAAAGCATTTTTCAAATTATCCGCCACCACATTTCAAAGGTAAGTAGCTAAAGAGGGTAGCACTGTGCTCTATAGATTAAAGATGGTGGATGACAGCTGTCAAAAAAACACGTGGCTTTGTTTACCTCGCGCTAGTTAGGTTAAGTTGGTAGCACTAAGGTTTAGACCCGTCAAGATGGCAGCACTGCCGATGACAGGTGATGAATTTTGCAGCTACTGCGATATAGAGGGCAGCACAGTGCTCGAAGATGGCGGATGACAGCTGTCAAAAAAGCACGTGGCTGTCAAAAAAACACGTGGCTTTGTTTACCACGCGCTAGTTAGGTTAAGTTGGTACCACTAAGGTTTAGGCCCGTCAAGATGGCAGTACTGAGGTTAGCGATGCGTTGTTGTCTGTCAAAAAGCACGTGGCTTTGTTTACAAATCTGTCAAAAAGCACGTGGCTGTCAAAAGCACGTGGCTTTGTTTACCTCGCGCTAGTGAGGTTAAGTTGGCACTACTGAGGTTTAGGTCCGTCAAGATGGCAGTACTGAGGTTAGCGATGCGTTGTTGTCTGTCAAAAAGCACGTGGCTGTCAAAAAACACGTGGCTTTGTTTACCTCATGCTAGTTAGGTTAAGTTGGCACTAGTGAGGTTTAGGCCCGTCAAGATGGCAGCAGTGAGGTTAGCGTTGCGTTGTTGTCGATGACAGCTGTCAAAAAGCACGTGGCTTTGTTTACAAATTCAAATCTCGCGCCAAAATTCAAATTTCCCGCCAAAAATTCAAATTTCCCGCGGGCGGAGGCGGCGGAGGCGGAGGCGGCGGCGGAGGAGGAGGCGGGCGGAGGCGTGCGGCGGCGGAGGTGCCGCAGAACCATCCAATTATACTACTCCTGTAACAATGCATGCAATCTAGTCCGTTCTCCTTTCGTGACACATTAAATCAGCCCTAGGAGAACGATGCCATCTTTCTGTTATGTCCTTAGTTTGCTGGCAATCTTGTGCGTCGACGACCATTTCAATTTTGGAGCGATTTAAACAACGTTGACTCAAACTGGTCAGTTGTTATCGTTCCCAGGCATCCATATTTAAATATGGTATGCAATGTTTGTAGAATTCAGAAGATACTGCGTCATAGTTTATCTCCTTTTATCCCGTGAATGTTTCTCTTATTTTCAGGCAGAAGCGATAGGCACGTGATAGGTAAAGGTGGCCAGTTGAACTGTGTGTAAGCGGAGATGTTCAGATCGTCGACGTTGTACAGGAAGCTGTGTTCCTTGCTTGTGTGTATGACTCGGACATTTAGTCAGTTTACACCATCCTCACGAATACATTCAATATCGGCCGTTTCACATTTATTGCAACTCTGAGCTGAATGGAACTTAATTTTATGGGTTTGTGGGTACTACTACATGTGGATAGCCAGAAGACGGCTTTTCGTTCTATCTCTTCTATTGCATCCGGGAGATAGTAGGTTCGAATCCCACAATCGGCAGCCCTGAAGATGGTTTTCCGTGGTTTCCCATTTTCACAAGAGGCAAATGCTGAGGCTGTACCTTAATTAATGCCACGGCCGCTTCCTTCCAACTCCGAGGCCTTTCCTATCCCATCGTCGCCATAAGACCTATCTGTTTCGGTGCGACGTAAAGCCCCTAGCAAAAAAAAATATCTCTTCAATATTTTTCTAAATACAGCAGTTGCTCAGTTACGTATGTGCGGAGATTTAGACTGTCTAGATTGTAGTGTATTGCAGTGAATCTAGGAGACTGGTTTACTTCTATATTTAACCCTTCATGCTACTACTACAACACCTTCGAAAATAATAATAAAAATAATAATAATAATAATAATAATAATAAATATTGGCTTTACATCCCACTAACTACCTACTTTTACGGTTTTCGGAGACGCCGAGTTGCCAGAATTTAGTCGCTCACGAGTTCTTTTACGTGCCAGTAAATCTACCAACACGAGGCTGACGTGTTTGAGCACCTTCAAATACCACCTGACGGAGCCAGGATTGAACCTCTACCGCCTTACCGACTATCAGCAGCAGAAGTTAAACATAGGCAAGAAAATAAAGGAGAACACAAAAAAAAATTCATTAATGTTAAATACTTACCGATACATAGGTTAAATCCTACAGTTACCCAGAGACTATGAACCCAAAATAAATCTTGGTATGGCAATAATTTGTTTCAGAGTAGTATAATTGGACTGTTCTGCGGCCTCCTCCCGCGGGAAATTTGAATTCTGGCGGGAAATTTGAATTTTGGCGGGATATTTGAATTTTGGCGGGAGATTTGAATTTGTAAACAAAGCCACGTGCTTTTTGACAGCTGTCATCGACAACAATACATCGCTAACCTCACTGCTGCCATCTTGACGGGCCTAAACCTCAGTAGTGCCAACTTAACCTAACTAGCGCGAGGTAAACAAAGCCACGTGTTTTTTGACAACCACGTGCTTTTTTGACAACTGTCATTTGCCATCTTTAAACTACAGAGCACTGTGCTGCCCTCTTTATCGTAGTAGATGTAAAATTCGTCACCTGTCATCGGCAGTGCTGCCATCTTGGCGGGCCTAAACCTTAGTGCTACCAACTTAACCTCACTAGCGTGAGATAAACAAATCCACGTGCAGCTGTCATCCGCCATCTTTAATCCATAGAGCACCGTGCTGCCCTCTTTAGCTACTTACCTTTGAAATGTGGCAGGACACAGCTGTCATCCGCCATCTTGCATCGCAAACCTCAGAGCTGCACTCTTTAGTTTGAAATGTGGTGGCGGCAAATTCCACGTGCTCTTGTTTGGAAACAAAGCCACGTGCAGCTGTCATCCGCCATCTTTAATCTAGAGAGCACACTGCTGCCCTTTTTAGCTACTTACCTTTGAAATGTGGTACGTCACAGCTGTCATCCGCCATCTTGCATCGCAAACCTCAGTGCTGCACTCTTTAGTTTGAAATGTAGTGGCGGCAAATTCCACGTGCTCTTGTTTGGAAACAAAGCCACGTGCAGCTGTCATCCGCCATCTTTAATCCAGAGAGCACCGTGCTGCCCTCTTTAGCTACTTACCTTTGAAATGTGGTACGTCACAGCTGTCATCCGCCATCTTGCATCGCAAACCTCAGTGGTGCACTCTTTAGCTAGATACCTTTGAAATGTAGTGGCGGCAAATTCTTTATGCTCCTGTTTGGAAACAAACCTATGCGCTTTTTTGTCAGCTATCATCCGCCATCTTTAATCTAGAGAGCACCGTGCTGCCCTCTACGTGGTGGTGGTAAATTCTACACGCTCTTGTTTGGAAACAAACCCATGTGCTTTTCTGACAGCTGTCAACCGCCAGAGAGCACCGTGCTGCCCTCTTTATGCCGGTGGCAAATTCTACATGCCTTTTGAGAGCTGTCATCCGCAAGAGAGCACCGTGCTGCCATCTTTAGCTAGATACCTTTGAAATGTGGTGGCGGCAAATTCCACGTGCTCTTGTTTAGTAAACAAAGCCACGTGCTTTTTTGACAGCTATCATCCGCCATATTTAATCAATAGAGCACTGTGCTGCGGGTAATTTCGTCAGCTGTCATCCACCATCTTTAATCTACAGAGCGCCGTGCTGCTCTCTGTCGTAGCGGGCAATTTGAAAAGTTCTGTTACTTTGTCATCCGTCATCTTTAATCAACAAAGCTTCGTACTGCTATCTTTAGCTACATACATTTAACATGTGGTGGCGGATAATCTATATATATATATAAAAGTCATTGCATGTATGTGGGTGGGTGGGTGGGTGGGTTTGTACCACATCTCCTCCCAAACCATTGGAGCGATTTCAACCAAATTTGATACACTTATGACTTGGTATCAGGAGACAAACCGCGTAGGGGTAAGACATCCCAAACACCCCTGGGGGCGGGGGGGCGAGGGGGGTCATATATCAAAATAAATGAAAATAGTGTCGAATCCATACTTTTCGGGGTCGCTGAGATGAATAGTGACACTCCAATTTTTTTAAAGTCCAAGTTCAGCCCCCTTTGTGGTGGGGGCGAGGGGGGAGTGATATATGCAAATAATCGAAAATAATGTCGAATACATAGTTTTCGGGGTCGCCAAAGTGAATAGCGACACTCCGGATTTTCAGTATCAGGAGACAAACCACGTGGGCGTAAGACACGCCAGGAACCCTTAGGGGCGGGGGGGCGAGGGGGTCATAAATAAAAATAAACGAAAATAGTGTCGAATCCATACTTTTCGGGGTCGCTGAGATGAATAGTGACACTCCGATATTTTTAAAAGTTCCAAGTTCGGCCCCCTTTGGGGTGGGGGCGAGGGGGGAGTGATATATACAAATAATCGAAAATAGTGTCAAATACATAATTTTCGGGGTCGCCAAAGTGAATAGCGACACTCCGGATTTTTGGTATCAGAAGACAAACCTCGTGGGGGTAAGACACCCCAGGAAACCTTAGCGGCGGGGGGGGGGGTCATATATAAAAATAAATGAAATAGTGTCGAATCCATACTTTTCGGGGTCGCTGAGATGAATAGTGACACCCCAATTTTTTTAAAGTCCAAGTTCAGCCCCTTTTTGTTGTGGGGGCGAGGGGGGAGTGATATATATAAATAATCAAAAATAATGTCGAATACATAGTTTTCGGGGCCGCCAAAGTGAATAGCGACACTCCGGATTTTTGGTATCAGGAGACAAACCGCGTGGGGGTAAGACATCCCAAACACCCATGGGGGCGGGGGGGGGGCGAGGGGGATCATATATAAAAATAAATGAAAATAGTGTCGAATCCATACTTTTCGAGGTCGCTGAGATGAATAGTGACACTTCAAATTTTTTTAAAGTCCAAGTTCAGCCCCTTTGGGGTGGGGGCGAGGGGGGAGTGATATATACAAATAATCGAAAATAATGTCGAATACATATTTTTCGGGGTCGCCAAAGTGAATAGCGACACTCAGGATTTTCAGTATCAGGAGACAAACCACGTGGAGGTAAGACACGCCAGGAACCCTTATGGGCGGGGGCGAGGGGGTCATAAATATAAATAAACGAAAATAGTGTCGAATCCACACTTTTCGGGGTCGCTGAGATGAATAGTGACACTCCGATTTTTTTTAAAGTCCAAGTTCAGCCCCCTTTTAGGGTGGGGCGAGGTGGGAGTGATATATACAAATAATCGAAAATAGTGTCAAATACATAGTTTTCGGGGTCGCCAAAGTGAATAGCGACGCTCCGGAATTTTGGTATCAGGAGACAAACCACGTGGGGGTAAGACACCCCAGGAACTCTTAGGGGCGGGGGTGAGGGGGGTCATATATTACAATACGAAAATAGTGTCGAATCCATACTTTTCGGGGTCGCTGAGGTGAATAGCTCTACTCCGAATTTTTAAAAGTCCAAGTTCAGCCCCCTTTGTGGTGGGGGCGGGGAGGGAGTGATATATACACATAATCGAAAATAGTGTCGAGTCCATACTTTTCGTGGTCGCTTAGGTGAATAGTGACAACCTGGGAATTTTTAAATTCCAAATTCAGCCCCCTTTAGGGTGGGGGACAAGGGGGGAGTGATGTATAAAAATAATCGAAAAGAATGTCAAGTACTCTTCGGGGTCGCTGAGATGAATACTGACACTCCGGATTTTTACTATCAGGAGACAAACCACGTGGGGGTAGGGCACCCCTGGAACCCATAGGGGCGGGGGGCGAAGGGGTGCGATATAAAAATCATCGAAAGTAGTGTCGAATGCATCCTTTTGGGGTCGGTTAGATGAATAGTGACACCCCGGGATTTTTTAAAGTCCAAGTTCATCCCCCTTTGGGGCGGGGAGCAAGGGGGTGAGATATAAAAATAATAGTATTTAGTGTAAAATATACAGTTTTCGGGGTCGCCGAGGTGAATAGTAACACTCCGGAATTTTAATATCGGGAGACAAACCACGTGGGAATAAGACACCCCAGGAACCATCAGGGGTGGGGGCGGGGGCTTGAGATATGAAAATCATCAAAGTAGTCTGGAATACATACTTTTGGGGGTTGCTGAGATAAATAGTGACACTCCAATTTTTTAAAGTCCAAGTTCAGACCCTTTGGCGTTGGGACGAGGGGGAAGTGATATATACATGTAATCGAAAATTGTGTCGAATACGTAGTTTTCGGGGTCGCCAAAGTGAATAGCGACACTCCGGATTTTTAGTATCAGGAGACAAACCACGTGGGGATAAGACACCCCAGGAACCATTAGGGGCGGGGGGCAAGGTGCGTCATATAAAAAAATAAACGAAAATAGAGTCGAATCCATACTTTTCAGGGTCGTTTAGATGAACAGTGACATCCCGGGAAATTCTTAATTTCAAGTTCAGCCCCCTTTAGGGTGGGGGGCAAGGGGGGTGATATATACAAATAATCGTAATTAGTGTCGAATCCACAGTTTTTAGGGTCGCTGAGGTGAATAGTGAGTGAATAGTGGCCCCTTTTGTAGTGAGTGGTTAGGAAGGGAGTTAGATTTAAAATAATCGAAAATAATGTCACATCCATGGTTTTAGGTGTCGATTAAATGAGGAGTGACACTCCGGTTGTCGTTTAAGTCCAAGTTGATCCCCAATTGCCAGGCGGGTGAGAAGGAGTCAAGAACAGAAAATATCCAAATGACCGAGATTAAGGATGTTTTTGTACGTTCCAGTATAACTGTCAGCAGAACTTAATGCAAATATTACCTAATACCTGAAAAAATACTAAGGGGGAAAGACACCCCTTGAAGCCTTAGATAAGGGTACGAAATGTAATTAAGACTGAAAATGCCCGATATTAATGTTGAATCCGTACGTTTCGGGACTACGGGAACAATTTCAAACAAACTTGGTCACTTATGACTTATTATCAGGAGACAAAGTGCGTGGAGGTATGACAACCCTAGCACACCTACGACGGGATGAGATGTAGAAATAATCGAAAATAGTGTCGAATCCATTCTTTTCGTGGTCACTGAGATGAATAGTAACGCTCCAATTATTTTAGAAGTCAAAATTCTGCCTCCTTTCGCATAGCGGTGAGAGAAAGTGAAAAAAAAAATTTCGAAAATGACCGAGAGAATGGACGCATGTGTGTATACTGGACCTACTGTCTGGAGAAATATACCCTAGGGGTAAGAGACTCCTAGCCTCTAAAGTAGGGGCGAAATGTAAATATTAACCAAAATGACCGAAATTTGTGTATAATCTATAGTTTTCGGGGTCGCTGAGATGAACTGTAACACTCTGGATGCCGTTTAAGATAAAGCTCAGTCCTACTCGGCAGGCGGATGAGAACTGGCAAAAAATTGAAAACGTCCAAAGGGACAGAGTTTAAGGATGTGTGTATGTTTTATCATATCTCTCAATCAAACCTGGTATACACATGACTTATTATATAGAAAACATTACTGTGGAGGTCAGATACACCTAGCCCCCGCTGGTGTTGGGGAATGAGAGGGGCTGACGTGCAAAAATAAGGAAAATAACCAATATTAATGTCGAAATCCATTGTTTATGTGTCGCTGATATGACCTGTGACGCTGTGGATAGCGTTTAAGTCCACGTTCAGCCTCCATCGAGGCAGGAGCTGAGAAGGGCTTAAAAGTAAATAGTATAAAATGACCGAGATTAGTGTTTACTCGATAATTAAATAATCTAAAACTTGAAGTCAGATACATCTAAATAACTATAAAACTACATGATAAGTCGTAAAATCAACATCTCAAAAAGAATTCTATAAGCATTCACTTCACACTCAACTAACTGGTAATACAAATATTAAAAGTAAACATTCAAAAACTATCCGGGCAACGCCGGGTACTACAGCTAGTTTGAAAATAAAAAAACCTTCCGTTAGCTATCATCCACCATCTTTATTCAACAGAGCATCGTGCTGCTATCTCTAGCTACATACATTTAACATGTGGTGACGGCAATTTGAAATTCTATCTAGATGCCATCTTTAATCAACAGAACACCGTGCTGCTATCCCTTTGAATTGTGGTGACGGATAATTTGAAACTGCGTTAGCTATCATCATTTAACATTAGTGCATTCGCTAACCTAACCTCTCATCTACTATCTTGAAGGAGATTATACGACACCTCCTCTACCTCCTGCTCTTCCTCCTCCTCCTCCTCCCCTACCACCACCGCCTCCTCATCCTCCTCCTCTGTCAAGGCATAACTTTATCGAACACGCATCGCGAAGGCAAGAGTGTGCAGCGATATGCATGTTTAGACTTGCGGATTACGAAAGAAACATAACAAGACTTGAATCGAACCCTGCACTCGATGTCGTTAACTTCAACATGTGATTAAAACATGGTCTGGTGTGCTCAGAACACTACATAAGTAGAATCGAACGCTGTACAACATGTTAGGGGATACCTTTGTTCTACGAAGATCAGATTGAAACATAACAAGACTAGAATTGAACACCGCACTCGATACAACATGTGATCAGGACATTGATTGACGTGTTCAGATCACTAAACAAGTAGAACCGAACACTGTACAACATGTCAGGGGATACCTTTGTTCTAAGAAAATTAGATTGAAACATAACAAGACTAGAACCGAACACTCACAACATGTTAGGGGATACCTTCGTTCTAAGAAGATCAGATTGAAACATAACAAGACTAGAATTGAACACTGCACTCGATGCAACATGTGATCAGAACATTGATTGATGTGTTCAGATCACTAAACAAGCAGAACCGAACACTGTACAACATGTTAGGGGATACCTTTGTTCTAAGAAAATTAGATTGAAACATAACAAGACTAGAATCGAACACTGCACTCGATGTCGTTAACCTTAACATGTGATCCGATACAACATGTTAGGGGATACCTTTGTTCTAAGAAAATTAGATTGAAGCATAGCAAGACTAGAATCGAACACTGTAAGAACATTGTTTGATGTGTTCAGAGCAAAAGTACAACTTCAATGATTTACCTAGTGTAAAACACACACACTGTGCACATATCGCATAGCTATTTCGCCTATCACTTGCCTAGTATGAAAATCAAAAACACACTGTGCGCATATCGCATAGCTAACTCGGCAACACTTCAAATGATTTGCTTAGTATGAAAATAAAAAATCTATACCGCGTAGCTTACTCGTTCATCGCACTGCTAAGACGCTTAGTAATTGCAATTACACTGATATATGTCATACGAAAATCAGGAAAGCACACTGCGTAGCCAACTCGCTCGGGCCACTCGCTTAGTAATTGCAACACGACTAGAACACTGATACACACACGGATAAGAATGTTGCGAGATACTACATACTTACATGTTTTTTCAAAAAAATATTGGGGGTGAAAGATCATAAATTATATGTACACATGTTGTCTCCTCCAAGTTGTAAGACGAAATAGACGCAGTACTGCGAGTTTCCGCTCTAGCTGGCGAACGGAAGTAGCATGATATCTCAGCAAAAAAAATACGAGTGAGCTTGCATGCATGCAAGTCAGGCACAATTATGGATACCGCGATTCAAATCCTGGCAACTTATGCCGTCAGGAAGGGCGTCCGGCTGTAAAACAATAGTTCATGATACAGCGATTTAAAATCTAAGAAGAGCATCTAGCTGTAAAACCCCGATTCTCGTGTTAGAAGTTGTAAAAGAGATTCTTAATCCAAGTTCTTTGACGTCAGGAAGGGCAACCGGTCGAAAACAATAGTGTATGATGTAAGAGGCTAGATACTGCTAGTTTTGCGTCAGGAAGGGCAACTAGTCTTAAAACAAATTCTTGCGATTTAAAATCTTAGTTTTGCGTCAGGAAGGGCATACGGCTGCAAAACAATAGTTCGTGATACAGCGATTTAAAATCTAAGAAGAGCATCTAGCTGTAAATCCCCGATTCTCGTGTTAGAAGTTGTAAAAGAGATTCTTAATCCGAGTTCCTTGACGTCAGGAAGGGCAACCGGTCGAAAACAATAGTGTATTATGTAAGAGGCTAGATACTGCTAGTTTTGCGTCAGGAATGGCAACTAGTCTTAAAACAAATTCTTGCGATTTAAAATCTTAGTTTTGCGTCAGGAAGGGTATCCGGCTGTAAAACAATAGTTCGTGATACAGCGATTTAAAATCTAAGAAGAGCATCTAGCTGTAAATCCCCGATTCTCGTGTTAGAAGTTGTAAAACAGATTCTTAATCTGAGTTCTTTAACGTCAGGAAGGGCAACCGGTCGAAAACAATAGCGTATGATGTAAAGGGCTAGATACTGCTTTTTAAAATCCTAGAAGGGCATCCTGTTGTAAAACGGATTCTTGTGATTTAAAATCTCGCGTCAGGAAGGGCAACCGGTCGTAAAACAAATTCTTGCGATATAAACTCCTGCGTCAGGAGGAGGCACTCGGCTTTAAAACATATTTTTAATTTTTAAGCTGTAAAAACAGGAGCTTCAAACATTTTCAGTTTTAAGCTTTAGGAACGGGTTATGGGTTACATTTTCTGTTCTACTACATAGAACACTATTTTTGAAGTTGTATCGGCGCAGTCATTCAGAGTGAAGTGTGGAATGCATGTGTTAGCTGAAATTGTACACTCGGCTTCCGGCTACACTAACCTTGAACGAAGACACTGCATGCTGATGAGCGACTTGTAACTCACCGTGCAAGCTCCTAACATAAATTATCATGATTGTACGGAGAGGTTAAAACACACAGTGCTAGCATATAGAAACGATCCTATCGAAGGAGCCTGCACGGCGCCAGCATGTAGGTTACTCCTCTTGAAGGAGCCTGTACACGGTTTAACACCCCTCTATCAACAGCCCTTACTTAATACTAGCTTTTTCGCACACCCTCGAAACTGCCTAAGAATGTAATATACTACCGTAGGGAGAGGGTAAAACTCGGTGCCAGCACATAGCCTACACCTACCGAAGAAGCCTGCACACAGCTTAACGCCTCCATCCGACAAATGAATCTCACTCAACACTCTTGTACTCACAATCAGTTTCGGGGAAGCCTGCACAAGGTTTAACACCCCCATCAACAGCCCTTACTTAATGCTGGCTTTTTGCACGCCCTCAGCGTGCACACAGCTTATCACCTCCATCCGACAGATGAATCACTATCAAGATCTTGTACTCGCAATCATTTTCGAAGGAGTCTGCACAAGGTTTAACGTCCCCATCAACAGCCCTTACTTAATGCTGGCTCCTTGCACGCCCTCGAAACTACCCGAGAATGTAATATGCAACAGTAGGATCACCCCCATCCGACCAATATATCACCCTCAACACGGGTTTTACAGCTAGATGCACTTCTTAGATTTTAAATCGCTGTATCACGAACTATTGTTTTACAGCCGGATGCCCTTCCTGACGCAAAACTAAGATTATAATCGCAAGAATTTGTTTTAAGACTAGTCGCCCTTCCTGACGCAAAACTGGCAGTATCTAGCCTCTTACATCATAAACTATTGTTTTCGACCGGTTGCCCTTCCTGACGCCAAAGAACTCGGATTACGAATCTGTTTTACAACCTCTAACACGAGAATCGGGGATTTACAGCTAGATGCACTTCTTAGATTTTAAATCGCAGTATCACGAACTATTGTTTTACAGCCGGTTCCCCTTCCTGACGCAAAACTAAGATTTTAAATCGCGAGAATTTGTTTTAAGACTAGTTGCCCTTCCTGACGCAAAACTAGCAGTATCTAGCCTCTTACATCATACACTATTGTTTTCGACCGGTTGCCCTTCCTGACGTCAATGAACTCGGATTAAGAATCTGTTTTGCAACTTCTAACACGAGAATCGGGGATTTACAGCTAGATGCTCTTCTTAGATTTTAAGTCGCTGTATCACGAACTATTGTTTTACAGCCGGATGCCCTTCCTGACGCAAAACTAAGATTTTAAATCGCAAGAACTTTTAAGACTAGTTGCTCTTCCTGACGCAAAACTAGCAGTATCTAGCCTCTTACATCATACGCTATTGTTTTCGACAGGTTGCCCTTCCTGACGTCAAAGAACTTGGATGAAGAATCTCTTTTACAACTTCTAACACGAGAATCGGGGTTTTTCAGCTAGATGCACTTCTTAGATTTTAAATCGCTGTATCGTGAACTATTGTTTTACAGCTGGATGCCCTTCCTGACGCGAAACTAAGATTTTAAATCGCAAGAATTTGTTTCAAGACTAGTTGCCCTTCCTGACGCAAAACTAGCAGTATCTAGCATCATACACTATTGTTTTCGACCGGTTGCCCTTCCTGACGTCAAAGAACTCGGATTAAGAATCTGTTTTACAACTTCTAACACGAGAATCGGGGATTTACAGCTAGATGCTCTTCTTAGATTTTAAATCGCTGTATCACGAACAATTGTTTTACAGCCGGATGCCCTTCCTGAGGCAAAACTAAGATTTTAAATCGCAAAAATTTGTTTTAAGACTAGTTGCCCTTCCTGACGCAAAACTAGCAGTATCTAGCCTCTTACATCATACACTATTGTTTTCGACCGGTTGCCCTTCCTGACGTCAAAGAAGTCGGATTAAGAATCTGTTTTACAACTTCTAACACGAGAATCGGGGATTAACAGCTAGATGCTCTTCTCAGATTTTAAATCGCTGTATCACGAACTATTGTTTTACAGCCGGATGCCCTTCCTGACGCAAAACGAAGATTTTAAATCGCAAGAATTTGTTTTAAGACTAGTTGCCCTTCCTGACGCAAAACTAGCAGTATCTAGCCTCTTACATCATACACTATTGTTTTCGACCGGTTGCCCTTCCTGACGTCAACGATCTCGGATTAAGAATCTGTTTTAAACTTCTAACACGAGAATCGGGGATTTACAGCTAGATGGTTTTCTTAGATTTTAAATCGCTGTGTCATGAACTATTGTTTTACAGCCACATGCCCTTCCTGACGGCATAAGTTGCCAGGATTTGAATCGCGGTATCCATCATTGTGTCTGACTTGCATGTATGCATGCTCACGCGTATTATTTTTGCTGAGATATCATGCTACTTCCGTTCGCCATCTAGAGCGGAAACTCGCAGTACTGCGTCTATTTCGTCTTAGAACTTGGAGGAGACAACATGTGTACATATAATTTATGATCTTTCACCCCCAATATTTTTTTAAAAAAACATGTAAGTATGTAGTATCTCGCAACATTCTTATCCGTGTGTGTATCAGTGTTCTAGTCGTGTTGCAATTACTAAGCGAGTGACCCGAGCGAGTTGGCTGCGCAGTGTGCTTTCTTGATTTTCGTATAACATATATCGGTGTATTTGCAATTACTAAGCGTCTTAGCAGTGCGACGAACGAGTTAGCTACGCGGTATAGTTTTTTTTATTTTCATACTAAGCAAATCATTTGAAGTGTTGCCGAGTTAGCTATGCGATATGCGCACAGTGTGTTTTTGATTTTCATACTAGGCAAGTGATAGGTGAAATAGCTATGCGATATGTGCACAGTGTGTGTGTTTTACACTAGGTAAATCATTGAAGTTGTACTTTTGCTCTGAACACATCAAACAATGTTCTTACAGTGTTCGATTCTAGTCTTGCTATGCTTCAATCTAATTTTCTTAGAACAAAGGTATCCCCTAACATGTTGTATAGGATCGCATGTTAAGGTTAACGACATCGAGTGCAGTGTTCGATTCTAGTCTTGTTATGTTTCAATCTAATTTTCTTAGAACAAAGGTATCCCCTAACATGTTGTACAGTGTTCGGTTCTGCTTGTATAGTAATCTGAACACATCAATCAATGTTCTGATCACATGTTGCATCGAGTGCAGTGTTCAATTCTAGAATGTTATGTTTCACTCAGATCATCTTAGAACAAAGGTATCCCCTAACATGTTGTGAGTGTTCGGTTCTAGTCTTGTTATGTTTCAATCTAATTTTCTTAGAACAAAGGTATCTCCTGACGTGTTGTGCAGTGTTCGGTTCTCTTTGTTTAGTGATCTTAACACATCGATCAATGTTCTGAACACATGTTAAGGTTAACGACATCGAGTGTAGTGTTCGATTCTAGTCTTGTTATGTTTCAATCTAATTTTCTTAGAACAAAGGTATACCCTGACATGTTGTACAGTGTTCGGTTCTACTTTTTTAGTGATCTGAACACGTCAATCAATGTTCTGATCACATGTTGTATCGAGTGCAGTGTTCAATTCTAGTCTTGTTATGTTTCAATCTGATCTTCTTAGAACAAAGGTATACCCTAACATGTTGTACAGCGTTCGATTCTACTTATGTAGTGTTCTGAACACACCACACAATGTTTTAATCACATGTTGAAGTTAACGACATCGAGTGCAGGGTTCGATTCAAGTCTTGTTATGTTTCTTTCGTAATCCGCAAGTCTAAACATGCATATCGCTGCACACTCTTGCCTTCGCGATGCGTGTTCGATAAAGTTATGCCTTGACAGAGGAGGAGGAGGAGGAGGCGGAGGTGGTAGGGGAGGAGGAGGAGGAAGAGCAGGAGGTAGAGGAGGTGTCGTATAATCTCCTTCAAGATAGTAGATGAGAGGTTAGGTTAGCGAATGCACTAATGTTAAATGATGATAGCTAACGGAATTTCAAATTATCCGTCACCACAATTCAAAGGGATAGCAGCACGGTGCTCTGTTGATTAAAGATGGCATCTAGATAGAATTTGAAATTGCCGTCACCACATGTTAAATGTATGTAGCTAGAGATAGCAGCACGATGCTCTGTTGAATAAAGATGGTGGATGATAGCTAACGGAAGGTTTTTTAATTTCAAATTATCCGCCACCACATATTAAATGTATGTAGCTAAAGATAGCAGTACGAATCTTTGTTGATTAAAGATGACGGATGACAAAGTAACAGAACTTTTCAAATTGCCCGCTACTACAGAGAGCAGCACGGCGCTCTGTAGATTAAAGATGGTGGATGACAGCTGACGAAATTACCCGCAGCACAGTGCTCTATTGATTAAAGATTGCGGATGATAGCTGTCAAAAAAGCACGTGGCTTTGTTTACTAAACAAGAGCACGTGGAATTTGCCGACACCACATTTCAAAGGTATCTAGCTAAAGATGGCAGCACGGTGCTCTCTTGCGGATGACAGCTGTCAAAAAGCATGTAGAATTTGCCACCGGCATAAAGAGCGCAGCACGGTGCTCTCTGGCGGTTGACAGCTGTCAGAAAAGCACATGGGTTTGTTTCCAAACAAGAGCGTGTAGAATTTACCACCACCACATAGAGGGCAGCACGGTGCTCTCTAGATTAAAGATGGCGGATGATAGCTGACAAAAAAGCGCATAGGTTTGTTTCCAAACAGGAGCATAAACAATTTGCCGCCACTACATTTCAAAGGTATCTAGCTAAAGAGTGCACCACTGAGGTTTGCGATGCAAGATGGCGGATGACAGCTGTGACGTACCACATTTCAAAGGTAAGTAGCTAAAGAGGGCAGCACGGTGCTCTCTGGATTAAAGATGGCGGATGACAGCTGCACGTGGCTTTGTTTCCAAACAAGAGCACGTGGAATTTGCCGCCACTACATTTCAAACTAAAGAGTGCAGCACTGAGGTTTGCGATGCAAGATGGCGGATGACAGCTGCGACGTACCACATTTCAAAGGCAAGTAGCTAAAGAGGGCAGTACTGTGCTCTCTAGATTAAAGATGGCGGATGACAGCTGCACGTGGCTTTGTTTCCAAACAAGAGCACGTGGAATTTGCCGCAACCACATTTCAAACTAAAGAGTGCAGCACTGAGGTTTGCGATGCAAGATGGCGGATGACAGCTGTGACGTACCACATTTCAAAGGTAAGTAGCTAAAGACGGCAGCACGGTGCTCTATGGATTAAAGTTGGCGGATGACAGCTGCACGTGGATTTGTTTATCTTACGCTAGTGAGGTTAAGTTGGTAGCACTAAGGTTTAGGCCCGCCAAGGTGGCAGCACTGCCGATGACAGGTGACGAATTTTACATCTACTACGATAAAGAGGGCAGCACAGTGCCCTGTAGTTTAAAGATGGCGGATGACAGCTGTCAAAAAAGCACGTGGTTGTCAAAAAGCACGTGGCTTTTTTTACCACGTGCTAGTTAGGTTAAGTTGGTACTACTTACGTTTAGGCCCGTCAAGATGGCAGTACTGAGGTTAGCGATGCGTTGTTGTCTGTCAAAAAGCACGTGGCTGTCAAAAACCACGTGGCTTTGTTTATCTCGCGCTGGTTAGGTTATGTTGGCACTACTGAGCTTTAGGCCCGTCAAGATGGCAGTACTGAGGTTAGCGATGCGTTGTTGTCTGTCAAAAAGCACGTGGCTGTCAAAAACACGTGGCTTTGTTTACCTCGCGCTAGTTAGGTTAAGTTGGCACTACTGAGGTTTAGGCCCGTCAAGATGGCAGCAGTGAGGTTAGCGATGCGTTGTTGTCGATGACAGATGTCAAAAAGCACGTGGCTTTGTTTACAAATTCAAATCTACCGCCAAAATTCAAATATCCCGTCAAAATTCAAATTTCCCGCCAGAAATCAAATTTCCCGCGGGAGGAGGCCGCAGAACTGTCCAATTATACTACTTTTCAGCACTACCAAAGAAAACTAGATGTTCATTGAAAACAAGGTACATAATATCTTATTGAATAAATAAGAGTAAAAGGGAGACATAATTAGTATGAAATTAAGGAAATGAATGCCCTCGAAATGAAATCATAAACTACTAAAACTCCGAATAAGGTGATGTATAAATTTAAGTGTTCGGCTGAACGAAAATAAATAATAGATATTCAGTATTTCTAAACACCTCCAAGAAATTGAGCAGAAACCATACCTTTGCTTAAATTATTCTCTTCCATAGTTTAAAACAAATTATTTTTCTTCCATTATTATTATTATTATTATTCTTGAACAGTAGCACCAACCATCACAGAGATTCCACCAGAATTCAGTTCATATCTTACTGCCAGAAAACGTAGTTAAACAAACCCGCCGGAGGGTAGATAAAATCAACCCCAGAAAATATAAAGAAGGGAAATTAAGAAGGAAAAGGCAAGAAAAACAAGTTAATACACCACCAGGATGTAGAGACCGCCCGACACAAATAATTAGAATACAACGTAAAGACCGATAGCCACCCCAAGAAAGTAATAATAATAATAATAATAATAATAATAATAATAATAATAGTAGTGGTGATCAACCCAACCGGTTACTATGGAAACGTAAACACGCCATGCGTCCATAGCAACCACCATATCAGAACAAGTACAACAATGGTACATATACAAGCGGAAAAGAAACCCCAAAAACATAATTAAAAATGAACACTACAAGATAAAATAAATTAACCGGAATTAGAACGTGGCAGAAAAACATTTCATTGAAATTCAGGCGAACCCTCTCGTGCTCTATGATTTATAAACAGAGTAGTTACCTTTCAAATTACACATACCGAAAACGTTAGGTAAGTATAAACGAATTTGCCTTTTCAAAACGAGAAGAAATACGAATCATAATTCTTATTTGAAGTAACCTTCTGAAACTTCACTGCCCACACTTTTCAGAAACAGTTCGGCGATATTATCAAGATACAATAAGGGAACCCGGTTTAATGAAAACCCTAACCAAAATTAAAAGAATGCGAAGATGGACGATTTTAGAAGTTCACACAGCCGAAATCTTGTAACATGAAGTTTTGTACACCAGTAGTATAATTGGATGGTTCTGGCGCCTCCTCCCGCGGAAAATTTTAATTCTGCTGCCATCTTGACGGGCCTAAACCTCAGTAGTGCCAACTTAACCTAACTAGCGTGAGGTAAACAATGCCACGTGTATTTGACAGGCACGTTCTTTTTGACAGACAACAACGCATCGCTAACCTCAGTACTGCCATCTTGACTGGCCTAAACCTCAGTAGTACCAACTTAACCTAACTAGCGCGTGGTAAACAAAGCCACGTGCATTTTTGACACCTGTCATCCGCCATCTTTAAACCACAGAGCACTGTGCTGCCCTCTTTATCGTAATAGATGTAAAATTCGTCACCTGTCATCGGCAGTGCTGCCATCTTGGCGGGCCTAAACCTTAGTGCTACCAACATAACGTAACTAGCGCGTGGTAAACAAAGCCACGTGATTTTTGACAGCCACGTGCTTTTTTGACAGCTGTCATCCGCCACCTTTAAAACGCAGAGCACTGTGCTGCCCTCTTTATCGTATTAGATGTAAAATTTGTCACCTGTCATCGGCAGTGCTGCCATCTTGGCGAGCCTAAACCTTAGTGCTACCAACTTAACCTCACTAGCGTGAGATAAACAAATCCACGTGCTTTTTTGACAGCTGTCATCCGCCATCTTTAATCTATAGAGCACAGTGCTGCCCTCTTTAGCTACTTACCTTTGAAATGGGGTGGCGGATAATTTGAAAAATGTTTTTTGACAGCAGCCATCTTTAATCTAGAGAGCACCGTGCTGCCCTCTTTAGCTAGATACCTTTGAAATGTGGTGGCAGCCAATTCCACATGACAGCAGCCATCTTTAATCAAGAGAGCACCGTGCTGCCCTCTATGTGGTGGCGGCAAATTCTACATGCTCTTGTTTGGAAACAAACTCACGCGCGTTTTTGACAGCCGTCATCCGCCATCTTTAATCAATAGAGCACTGTGCTGCTATCATGCGGACAATTTCATCAGCTGTCATCCGCAATCTTTAATCCACAGAACACCGTACTGCCCTCTTTATGACATGTAGTAGCGGGCAATTTGAAAAGTTCTGTTAGCTGTCATCCGCCATCTTTAATCAAGAGCGCACCATGCTGCCATCTTTAGCTAGATACCTTTGAAATGTGGTGGCGGCAAATTGAAAAATTCCACGTGCTCCTGTTTAGTAAACAAACTCACGCGCTTTTTTGTCAGCTGTCATCCGCCATCCTACATCGCACACCTCAGTGCTACACTCTTTAGGTACATACCTTTGAAATATGGTGGTGGATAATTTAAAAAGAAAAATTCTACAGCAGCCATCTCTCGACGCTAATTGCACAAGATGGTGGCTATACATGACTCTTTAAAGGTGCTTGTGCAAGATGGCCGCTATACATAGGTTCTTATGAGACGCCCTTGGGATGCTTGCGCAAGATGGTGGTTATACATGGCTCCTTATGAGATGCCCTAGGGATGCTTACGCAAGATGGCGGACACAAGATGGCGGCTATACACGTCTCCTTATGAGACGCCTTAAGGGTGCTTGCGCAAGATGGCTGCTGCTCTTATGAAGAAAGCTAGCTTAGAGGCTAACGCGTCGTGCTAGTTCGATTCATTATATTTGGGGCTTAAATGCAAAATGTTAAATATCTCGAAAGCGGTGCATCGTAGAGCAAAACGGACAAAAAATTTTCTGCCCAGTACCTCGGTTCGCAGTACGAGGAACAAGAAAAACACAGTCTTATAATGAGATCAACGGTTCGGTTCCTACTTAGGCCCTTTGGCATTCGCTCTGTTTTAGCTTGTATTGAAGCAAGTATTCGTAACATGATCAGGTTTAGCTATGGTAGACAGTATAACGTGCCGTGCAGGTTCGATTCATTAAATTTGGGGCTTAAATGCAAAATGTTAAATATCTCGAAAACGGTGCATCGTAGAGCAAAACCTGATACCTAGGTTTGCAGTATCAGGAACAAGAAAAAAACATAGTCTAATGATGAGATCGTCGTTCGATCCCTACTTAGGCCCTTTGGCATTGGCAGCTATCTAATTCTACAAGATGGGGGCTATACATAGCTTCTTATGAGGCAGCTTAAGAGCGCTTGCACAAGATGGCTGCTGCTCTTATGAGACGCCCTAGGGGTGCTTGCGCAAGGTAGCAGCGACAAGGCGGTGACTATACACAGCTCCTTATGATACGGTCTAGAGGTGCTCACACAAGATGGTGGCTGCTCTGATGAAGAAAGCTAGCTTTGCATCGTGCAGGTATCTTCACAGCACTAAACATCATACCTTTGAAATGTAATTTGAAAAATTCTACGTGCTTTTTCTTAACAGCAGCTATCTTTAAACAATAGCGGCTATACATAAGCTGTTAAGGCCTCCTCTTATGTCAAGGCATAAACCTGCATCGGGATAGCTAGAGTAAGCACGTGCTGCAGTGATCACGTCATTATGCATGTTTAGACTTGCAAATCACTAAAGAAACATAACAAGACTAGAATCGAACACTGCACTCTATGCTGTTAACTTTATCATGTGATCGGAACATTGCTTGAAGTGTTTAGAACACTAAATAAGTGATCAAGACTAAAACAGAACACTGTACTCGATACAACATGTCAGGGGATACCTTTGTTCTAAGAAGATTAGATTACCGCACATTCCCTGTAGGGCTAATAGGCTAAAGGGCTAATGGGCAAAAGGGCTAATGGGCTGAAGGGCTAAAGGGCTAATGAGCTAAAGGGCTAAAGGGCTAGGGTGCCTCTCCTCTCTTTATCCGGGCTTGAGACCGGCTCTACAACTAGAGGCGGAGTTAACACCCTAAGGAAGGGAGAATGTTGGGAAATAATCTATACGAATATAGCTACTCGATCGACTATATACTACAGATGGATGACTTAGGTGAGGGTAAGCGCTTACTTAATAATACCAACACGACGTAATTCATGCTCTATTTCAAAAATATCTTCTTTGTACTGTGTGTAACCAGCATCATGATAGGCTCTTAGCAGTTGTAAACGTTTTACCAGTACGTTGGGGTCTTTACAGTAGCTTATATCTACATAGGCTAACAGAGGCTCGTTGTGAACTTTGAGTCTATATGCAGACAGTTGATGTGTAGGGACTTGTTTTGATATAATACGTGCTTCAGCAGTAGCGTTTCTAGGTACAAACTTAACTTGTTTCGATAGCGACGAAGCGTTGAAATTTCTTTCTTCTTTACCTTGCATCTCTTCTTGAGATGTTTGCACTGCGACAGAACGTGTAGTAGGCTTAGGAAATGAAGTTAAATCATCAAGCTGTAATGGCAATGAAACATTCAGATTTTCTACTTCTACTTTCCCTTTACTACTGTTTTGATGAACATCATTATCCTAATTATCATAATCATGATCTTGCCTCTCTTTATCTTGAAGTTTGTGCTTAGTAACAGAACTTGCAGCAGGTCTAGACAACAAGGGAGAATTAAAAATCTCTCGCAGAGGTGTACTTTTTAAACATAAGGCAGTGTTCGCTGGAATATGGTTGAGCTCTTTGTATTTTGTTCCCGATGAAGCTGCATTACACGCGGCTTCATGACGTTGAGCGTTGTATGCGTTCTTGAACTCTCTTCTACAATGTTTGCATTGAAAAATTGTCCTGCATGATATCTCATGACGTCTCCTGTGATAGCTTCGGGTAAATGCTTTTCCACACTCTTCTCAAATATACCTAGAAATAGGTTTTTCCATGACGGACTTTTATCTTCTGCTAACAGATTCTTCTTTAAATCTACTCGACATTTGTTACTCTCTACTTCGATGATGCGAACAGCTTAGCGATTAACAGTAAACTAGCACAAAAGCGTATAACCAAGGTAGCAACAGTAAGGTTTAAGCCCATCAAGATGGCAAGAGCGACGTTCTGCTGTTGGATTTTAAATTCCGCGCTATAAGATGGATAAGGTGGCAGCCTTGAGGTTTACTGCCGTAAAGATGGCAGCAGTGAGGTTAGCGACGCTCTATTGTCCTTCAAAGTGAGGTTAGGGTTGGTGAAGAAGACAGCTGTCAAAAAAGCACGTGTCTATGTTTACCAAACAAGAGCACGTGGTCGTGACGTCACGGTCACGTAGTATGCTGCTTCAGCATGCAAAGTTCAATGTCTACACCTACGTAGTAAACACTCTGCTATGTTCACAAAATGTTTACTCATAACTACTTTTTATGTTTTAAGTTCGTGCACATAGGTTATGTTAAGATAGCAGCACACGTACAAGCGATGGTCACGTGCTCTAGTAGAAGATGCATGCATTATCAAAAGGTGATATGTACACGCTTTTAAACCTTGCTATTCTTACCGCTGCCAAGTTCGCAATATTTTCAAAGATCGCTATTCTTTGTGGTTTAAGTTCGTTCGCATAGGTCATGCTAAAGTAGCAGAGCAAACACATCCGAACGTTGTACATTCTAGCGGGATGTGTTTAGTACGATAGTTGATGCATGCAAAATCGATAGGTGTTGTGTACACACTTTGAAACTTAACTATTCTTCGTGCTTTAAATCCGTGCACATAGGTTATGCTAAGATAGCAGCACACTCTTGCGGGAGAGGTTTTTTACTCTAGTTGATGCATGTATAATCGATAGGCAATGCGTACACGCTTTTAAAACATTGCTATTCTTACTGCTGCTGCAGCTATGTTCACAAGATTTTTATACATCAGTATTCTTTATGCTTTAATTTCATGCGTATAAGTTATACTAAGTTAGCAGCATACTTATAAGGTTGTTGCACGCTCTGGTGAAAAATGTTTAGTAAGAAAGACGATGCATGCAAAATCGATAGGTGATGTGTACACGCTTTGAACTTGGGTATTCTTTGTGCTTTAACTTCGTGCACATACGTTATGTTAAGATTGCAGCACACACAAGCGATGATCGCACGCTGTTGTGGAAGAAATTTAGTACAAGAGTTAATGCACGCAAAATTGACAGGTGTTGTGTACACGCTATTCTTTAAGTTCACGCACATAAGTAGCAGCAGACAATTGCGAACGTTGTACACTCTAGCGGTAGAAGTTTAGTACGATACTCGATGCATGCAAAATCGATAGGTGATGTGTACACGCTTTGGAGTATAGCTATTCTTTGTGCTTTAACTTTATTCACATACGTTAGCAATACACATATGCGATCGTTGTACACTCTGGCGGTAAAAAATAGTCGATGCATGCAAAATCAATAGGTGATGTGTTCACGCTGTTAAACATCGTTATTTTTTGTGCTTTAAGTTCGTGCGTATAGGCTATGCTAAGATAGGAGTACAATCTAGCGGAAGAAGTTCAGGGTGATATGTACACGCTTTGAAACATGGTTATTCTTTGTACTTTAAGTTCATGCACATAGGTTATGCTAAGATAGCAGCACAATCTAGAGGAAGAAGTTTAGTACGAGAGTCGATGCTTGCAAAATCGATAAGTAATATGTACACGCTTTGAAACATGGCTATTCTTTGTACTTTAATTTCATGCGTATAGGTTATGCTAAGATAGCAGCACAATCTAGCGGAAGAAGTTTAGTACGAGAGTCGATGCATGCAAAATCGATAGGTAATGTGTACACGCTTTCAAACATGGCTATTCCTTATACTTTAAGTTCATACGCATAGGTTATGCTAAGATAGCAGCACGATCTAGCGGAAGAAGATTATTGCGATATTTGATGCCTGTAAAATCGATAGGTGATGTCTACACGCTTTAAACATGGCTATCGATACTGCTGCTCTGTTCCTAAGATTTTTAAACATAGCTAATCCTAATGCTGCTCTTAACAACGCAGAGCTAAGGATTGATTACGTGCCGTGACGTCACGTGCTCTTGTTTGGTAAACATAGCTACGCGCTTTTTTGGCAGCTGTCTTCTTGACGAACCCTAACCACACCTTGAAGGAAGAATAGAGCGTCGCTAACCTCACTGCTGCCATCTTTACGGCAGTAAACCTCAAGGCTGCCACCTTATCCATGTTATAGCGCGGAATTTAAAATCCAACAGCAGAACGTCGCTCTTGCCATCTTGATGGGCTTAAACCTTACTGTTGCTACCTTGGTTATACGTTTTTGTGCTAGTTTACTGTTAATCGCTAAGCTGTTCGCATCATCGAAGTAGAGAATAACAAATGTCGAGTAGATTTAAAGAAGAATCTGTTAGCAGAAGATAAAAGTCCGTCATGGAAAAACCTATTTCTAGGTATATTTGCGAAGAGTGTGGAAAAGCATTTACCCGAAGCTATCACAGGAGACGTCATGAGATATCATGCAGGACAATTTTTCAATGCAAACATTGTAGAAGAGAGTTCAAGAACGCATACAACGCTCAACGTCATGAAGCCGCGTGTAATGCAGCTTCATCGGGAACAAAATACAAAGAGCTCAACCATATTCCAGCGAACACTGATTTATGTTTAAAAAGTACACCTCTGCGAGAGATTTTTAATTCTCCCTTGTTGTCTAGACCTGCTGCGAGTTCTGTTACTAAGCACAAACTTCAAGATAAAGAGAGGCAAGATCATGATTATGATAATAAGGATAATGATGTTCATCAAAACAGTAGTAAAGGGAAAGTAGAAGAAGAAGATCTGAATGTTTCATTGCCATTACAGCTTGATGATTTAACTTCATTTCCTAAGCCTACTACACGTTCTGTCGCAGTGCAAACATCTCAAGAAGAGATGCAAGGTAAAGAAGAAGGAAAATTCAACGCTTCGTCGCTATCGAAACAAGTTAAGTTTGTACCTAGAAACGCTACTGCTGAAGCACGTATTATATCAAAACAAGTCCCTACACATCAACTGTCTGCATATAGACTCAAAGTTCACAACGAACCTCTGTTAGCCTATGTAGATATAAGCTACTGTAAAGACCCCAACGTACTGGTAAAACGTTTACAACTGCTAAGAGCCTATCATGATGCTGGTTACACACAGTACAAAGAAGATATTTTTGAAATAGAGCATGAATTACGTCGTGTTGGTATTATTAAGTAAGCGCTTACCCTCACCTAAGTCATCCATCTGTAGTATATAGTCGATCGAATAGCTATATTCGTATAGATTATTTCCCAACATTCTCCCTTCCTTAGGGTGTTAACTCCGCCTCTAGTTGTAGAGCCGGTCTCAAGCCCGGATAAAGAGAGGAGAGGCACCCTAGCCCTTTAGCCCTTTAGCTCATTAGCCCTTTAGCCCTTTAGCCCATTAGCCCTTTTGCCCATTAGCCCTTTAGCCTATTAGCCCTGCATGGAATGTGCGGTAATCTAATCTTCTTAGAACAAAGGTATCCCCTGACATGTTGTATCGAGTACAGTGTTCTGTTTTAGTCTTGATCACTTATTTAGTGTTCTAAACACTTCAAGCAATGTTCCGATCACATGATAAAGTTAACAGCATAGTGTGCAGTGTTCGATTCTAGTCTTGTTATGTTTCTTTAGTGATTTGCAAGTCTAAACATGCATAATGACGTGATCACTGCAGCACGTGCTTACTCTAGCTATCCCGATGCAGGTTTATGCCTTGACATAAGAGGAGGCCTTAACAGCTTATGTATAGCCGCTATTGTTTAAAGATAGCTGCTGTTAAGAAAAAGCACGTAGAATTTTTCAAATTACATTTCAAAGGTATGATGTTTAGTGCTGTAAAGATACCTGCACGATGCAAAGCTAGCTTTCTTCATCAGAGCAGCCACCATCTTGTGTGAGCACCTCTAGACCGTATCATAAGGAGCTGTGTATAGTCACCGCCTTGTCGCTGCTACCTTGCGCAAGCACCCCTAGGGCGTCTCATAAGAGCAGCAGCCATCTTGTGCAAGCGCTCTTAAGCTGCCTCATAAGAAGCTATGTATAGCCCCCATCTTGTAGAATTAGATAGCTGCCAATGCCAAAGGGCCTAAGTAGGGATCGAACCGACGATCTCATCATTAGACTATGTTTTTGTCTTGTTCCTGATACTGCAAACCTAGGTATCAGGTTTTGCTCTACGATGCACCGTTTTCGAGATATTTAACATTTTGCATTTAAGCCCCAAATTTAATGAATCGAACCTGCACGGCACGTTATACTGTCTACCATAGCTAAACCTGATCATGTTACGAATACTTGCTTCAATACAAGCTAAAACAGAGCGAATGCCAAAGGGCCTAAGTAGGAACCGAACCGTTGATCTCATTATAAGACTATGTTTTTCTTGTTCCTCGTACTGCGAACCGAGGTACTGGGCAGATAGTTTTTTGTCCGTTTTGCTCTACGATGCACCGCTTTCGAGATATTTAACATTTTGCATTTAAGCCCCAAATATAATGAATCGAACTAGCACGACGCGTTAGCCTCTAAGCTAGCTTTCTTCATAAGAGCAGCAGCCATCTTGCGCAAGCACCCTTAAGGCGCCTCATAAGGAGACGTGTATAGCCGCCATCTTGTGTCCGCCATCTTGCGCAAGCATCCTTAGGGCGTCTCTAGCCATCTTGTGCAAGAACCCTTAAGTCGCCTCATAAGAGCAACCGCCATCTTGCGCAAGCATCACTAGGGCATCTCATAAGGAGCCATGTATAACCGCCATCGTGCGCAAGCATCCCAAAGGCGTCTCATAAGAACCTATGCATAGCGGCCATCTTGCACAAGCACCTTCAAGGAGTCATGTATAGCCACCATCTTGTGCAATTAGCGTCGAGAGATGGCTGCTGTAGAATTTTTCTTTTTAAATTATCCACCACCATATTTCAAAGGTATGTACCTAAAGAGTGTAGCACTGAGGTTTGCGATGTAAGATGGCGGATGACAGCTGACAAAAAAGCGCGTGAGTTTGTTTACTAAACAGGGGCACGTGGAATTTTTCAATTTGCCGCCACCACATTTGAAAGGTATCTAGCTAAAGATGGCAGCACGGTGCGCTCTTGATTAAAGATGGCGGATGACAGCTAACAGAACTTTTCAAATTGCCCGCTACTAAATGTCATAAAGAGGGCAGTACGGTGTTCTGTGGATTAAAGATGGCGGATGACAGCTGATGAAATTGTCCGCATGATAGCAGCACAGTGCTCTATTGATTAAAGATGGCGGATGACAGCTGTCAAAAAAGCACGTGGCTTTGTTTCCAAACAAGAGCACATGGAATTTTTCAAATTGCCGCCACCACATTTCAAAGGAATCTAGCTAAATAGTGCAGCACTGTGCTCTGTTGATTAAAGATGGCGGATGACGGCTGTCAAAAACGCGCGTGAGTTTGTTTCCAAACAAGAGCATGTAGAATTTGCCGCCACCACATAGAGGGCAGCACGGTGCTCTCTTGATTAAAGATGGCTGCTGTCATGTGGAATTGGCTGCCACCACATTTCAAAGGTATCTAGCTAAAGAGGGCAGCACGGTGCTCTCTAGATTAAAGATGGCTGCTGTCAAAAAGCATTTTTCGAATTATCCGCCACCACATTTCAAAGGTAAGTAGCTAAAGAGGGCAGCACTGTGCTCTATAGATTAAAGATGGCGGATGACAGCTGTCAAAAAAGCACGTGGATTTGTTTATCTCACGCTAGTGAGGTTAAGTTGGTAGCGCTAAGGTTTAGGCCCGCCAAGATGGCAGCACTGCCGATGACAGGTGACGAATTTTACATCTACTACGATAAAGAGGGCGGCACAGTGCTCTGTGGTTTAAAGATGGCGGATGATAGCTGTCAAAATAGCACGTGGCTGTCAAAAAGCACGTGGCTTTGTTTACCACGCTCTAGTTAGGTTAAGTTGGTAGCACTAAGGTTTAGGCCCGCCAAGATGGCAGCACTGCCGATGACAGGTGACGAATTTTACATCTATTACGATAAAGAGGGCAGCACAGTGCTCTGTGGTTTAAAGATGGCGGATGCATCTGTCTAAAAAGCACGTGGCTTTGTTTACTACGCGGTAGTTAGGTTAAGTTGGTACTACTGAGGTTTAGGCCCGTCAAGATGGCAGTACTGAGGTTAGCGATGCGTTGTTGTCTGTCAAAAAGCACGTGGCTGTCAAAAAACACGTGGATTTGTTTACCTCCCGCTAGTTAGGTTACGTTGGCACTACTGAGGTTTAGGCCCGTCAAGATGGCAGTACTGAGGTTAGCGATGCGTTGTTGTCGATGACAGCTGTCAAAAAGCACGTGGCTGTCAAAAACACGTGGCTTTGTTTACCTCACGCTAGTTAGGTTAAGTTGGCACTACTGAGGTTTAGGCCCGTCAAGATGGCAGCAGTGAGGTTAGCGATGCGTTGTTGTCGATGACAGATGTCAAAAAGCACGTGGCTTTGTTTACAAATTCAAATCTCGCGCCAAAATTCAAATTTCCCGCCAAAAATTCAAATTTCCCGCCAGAATTAAAATTTCCCGCGGGAGGAGGCGCCAGAACCATCCAATTATACTACTTACACCATCTTCCGTAGAATCCAGAAATCAAAGGGATAGAATTGTGAAGAGACTTAGATGCTGGTTGAAGCTGCAGAAACACGTTACTTACGTAGATGCTCAAGTACTTTATCACATCCACAAGAAAGGTAAATACATCAGAGGACGTTCAGTATTTTTAAATTCCACTTATCCAGGCTTCATATCGCATTTGGAAACCAAATGCCGGAGCGGAGTAAATACACGTCCTTCCTCCATCATACACAAGGAACGACTCATGGCGGCCCACACCGATAATGAGCATGGCCCCACAGAGCAGAAAGGAGAGTCATAGGCTCGCCCACAAGAAGACACTACAACTTAGGCCACGTAATTTTACCAGACCCAGTTTAAGGATTCCAAGGGAAAACATTAAAGTAATATAATCTCATGGTGACAATGACGAAGGTGGTATCAAATAAATAAAGAGGGCAAAACCACGTAGAAGGTACTAGTTGAATACAAGACGGAAATAATTTCCGAATAACACAAATTTCAATAGCACGAATGCAGATTCGAAATATGGTTAGGGAGAGCTATAACTCGGCACCCCCGTGACAAACCTGCCAAGTTGGGGTCGGAAAGCCAGTGCTTCAACCGTCTGAGCCACTCAGCTCGACATCTTCGAATTCTTTCTCGAGTAATTTCATCATCATTATTATTATTATTATTATTATTATTATTATTATTATTATTATTATTATTATTATTATTATTATTATTATTATTATTATTATTATTATTATTGTTGTTTCGTTTCGGCCAACTAAGGACCACGTCATTTCAACTGTTTCCCTTGAGCTTTAATGTTGGGCCAGTACTCCTTCATTCGTATACGGTGTTGCTCCTTTCGTTCTTCCGTCCATGCCTTTCCAGTTTTCATCTTCGGCTTTGGTAGGAAACTCTGATGTTCTTGGAGTATTTTCTTAAGTGGGACACGCTCCTGGATATCTTCAAATGAGATCCCAATCTCCTGCAGATCTTTCTGTACTTCACTGAACCATGCCCCCTTTGCCTTTTTCTCTTGGAGGAAAGTGAAAATGCGGTTGGTTAACCGTGTTGAATTCATTCGGGCCATGTGTCCATAAAAAGTAATCCTCCTTTTTCGCATCACAGCAGTTATTTTCTCCACATGCGACTACAACTCCTGGTTGTGCCGTCTCCTAAACTCGCCGTTGTCTTTGACTGGACCTAAGATTTTTCTCAAAATCTTTCTTTCCTT
This sequence comes from Anabrus simplex, assembly GCF_040414725.1. Classification (NCBI taxonomy): domain Eukaryota; kingdom Metazoa; phylum Arthropoda; class Insecta; order Orthoptera; family Tettigoniidae; genus Anabrus; species Anabrus simplex. Next base: position 1,072,085 of record NC_090272.1, on the reverse strand, counting down.
GGCCTCCAATTTCTCCATCATGCCTTTTTTGTTCATGGCGAGACATTCCGCAGCATATGGAGCCTCTGGCCGGATAACAGTGCAATAGTGTTTGATTTTTGCATTCAGAGATATAGATCTTTTGTTATAGACATTTTTACTCAGATGGTAAGCCATTTCCATTTTATTCATGCGTGAAGAAAAGGCTTCTTTTTCGGACAAGTTAGGTTCTATCCATTCACCAAGATACTTAAATTTTTCAACTCGCTTGACTTTTCCATGAGTCCCTTCTAGCTCACTTGGCGCCTGTTTGATCTTCGTAATGAATTTCGTTTTCTCAAAGGAGATTTGGAGGCCCGCCTTTGCAGCTTGTGTTTGAAGCTGGTTGATCTGCTTCGTGGCCACATAAAAGGAATCAGCGAAAACCGCGAGATCATCTGCAAATGCTAGACAGTCAATTGAAAGGTTCTTGTTCTTGTGGCCTTGTCTGACTCCGCTTTCGACTCCTTCATAACTCATTTCTCTGCGCCATTCACGGATCACTTTCTCAAGAACTCCTGTCCGTATTTCAAAGGCCTCTGAAATCTCTCCTCTGAACTTCACTTTTGTGATGGTGTTGGTGAGAGTCTGTTGGATGATCCCTCTTGTTTTACCGTCCAAGCCAAATTCCTTTAAGATCTGAAGTAGGGTAGTTCTATCAATTGAATCATAGGCCTTCTTAAAGTCGATGAACGTTACTACAAAAGGCTTGCTTCTTAGTTTAAGATATGAAAGGACAGATTTCACATTCATAATCTGCTCCGCACATGACCGTCCTTTCCTGAAACCTCCTTGGTAATCACCCAGCTCTGGATCTAGCTGTTCTTCTGCCCTGATTTGAAGAGCTTTCGAGAGACTTTTGTAGGTTATAAGTAGGAGGGAGATGCGGCGATAGTTGTTAACATCCGACTTGTCTCCTTTCTTATGAAGTGGGTGGATTAGGGCAGATGTCCAGTCACTTGGAAGTCTTTCAGCGTTCCAGATTTCATGTATGATGTCCGTTAATTTTTCCACTGCATTATCACTAGCAAACTTCCACAATTCAGCTATTATCGAATCTTCACCCGGCGCTTTATTATTCTTCAAGGATTGGATAATCTGTCTCACTTCCTCTTTCGTAGGTGGAGCTTAATCTAGGTGAACTGTTGTTTTATCTTCAAATGTGAATCTGGACATTGGGGCCTCGCAGTTAAGAAGGGATTCGAAGTATTTTGCAAGGATCCGGCAGTTTTCCTTGTCGTTATGGGCTAGGTTTCCATTGGAATCTCTGAACTGTAGGCTCGGTGGGTCGTATTTCCTCAAGTTGCTTTTAAATGTTTTATAAAAGTCGCGTGTATTGTTCTTGAAATCCTGCTCAATTTGAGCCAGCTGGTGTTTATCAAAAGCCCGTTTAACGCTGCGGATGGTTTTTGCTGCACACTTTCTCTCATTTAAGAAGTTTGTCCAGTTGACTTGGTTCTTTAGCGAGTTCCATTTCTGCCAGGCGAACTGTCTTTGCCTTATCGCTGCATCGCATTCACTGTTCCACCAAGCATGCTTCCTGGGCCTAGTTAGCTGAACCGTCTCTTTAGCTGTTTTGAGCGGGGCATCGCGCAGCTGTTCCCAGTTCTCTGCATCCACCGATTGTAGTTTCTGAGTGAATTCATGGTTAGATCCTAGTTTTTCTCTATCAAATCTTTCAATCCTTTTGGCTCGAACTCTCCTTGTGTTTCTCGGGAGCAGTTTGATTTTTATCTTGGATAGATAGTGATCTGAGTCCAGTTTTGCTTGTCTTAGAACTTTAACATTCTGAATTTCTCTTTGAGCCTTCCGCGCGATCGCGACATGATCAATCTGGAATTCACCAAGGTGGTGATTTGGGGATTACCAGGTCTTCTGTTTCTTGGGCAGGTGTTTAAAAGCAGTAGACTTCATTACGAGGTTAAATGCCTTACACAGCTCTATTAGCCTTCCTCCATTACGATTTGTTCTCTGGTGAGCAGGATAGTTGCCAACGATGTTTCGGAACTTTCTCTCTTTGCCTACTTGGGCATTGAAATCTCCAAGCATGATTATGGTATGTTTGTCTGGAATCTTGGATAATATCTCCTCTAGTTCTTCCCAGAATCTATCAGATCCCTCTGGGTCTCTCTTGTTCGCTTGATTGATCGGCGCATGAACGTTCACAATAGTATAAATTTTGTTTGTGCTTCGAAAGGACAGAGTCGAGACTCTGCTATTCACAGAGGTGAAATTTGTTATTGAGTCCAGAATCATTTTGTTGACTACAAATGCTGTGCCAAGGTGGGGGACAGTTTTTATGACACGTTTACCAGGTTTACCCTTGAAGATCCTGTAACCTTCAGATTCAAAGGCCTGCTCATCTGTAAATCTCGTTTCCTGAATTGCTGCAATCAATATTTGCTGTTGTGATAGGATATATGTGAGCTGTTTCAGTTTTCCTACCTTCTGGAGAGAATTGGCATTAAAGGTAGCAAAGAAATTCTTGGCTCTATGTTTGATCTTTCGTGGAGTCTCCGATACCTCCAAGCATGTCGGTGCAGGCTCCCCAGAATCCGAAGGCCCGCTAACGTCGTACAAGACGACGGTGGATTGGTTACCATCTGGGGTAGTAGCTTTAGCTGAAATTTCCTCCATGCTTTTTTCACAGTTGAAAAACTGTAGAATGGGGTCGGTGATTTTTCGCACCGACCAAGGTACTACCAAGGTTGTGAGCCTTGGAGCCCCCAGCACTGATCGGTTCACCGACCCAGTTTCCTGCTGGGATTGGTTACCCAACCTTCCACTGGGTTGCTCGGCTTAACAGGGGCACCTCGTGTAGGTTACGTGCTAGAGTTGGAGTGAAAGAGGCTAGTTGGATTCTCTTGCTGAATCCAATAGTTTATTGTTGCAGATGGTCGCAACGACGCATTTCACTCCCATTTGCCAGGGAAGTGAAGTCCCTTCCTAGGTTGACTCCTAGGACCCTGTTATTATTATTATTATTATTATTATTATTATTATTATTATTATTATTATTTCGTTATGCTTGACTGAACTTTTGTAACTTAGTTGATATCATTGCCTTTTGCTTTTCCCAAAATCTCTTTATTTTCTCGATGTGGCATTTCTTGCGATCTTCTCACAGGTTTTGTTGTTGGTGTGTAAAGCGGAGATTGTCGACTCATTTCCTGAACTTGGATCTCTCTGTCATGCGCATTTCCAGCAGATCATTTCCAATTTCGAACAGCCAATTGTTCATTACTTTCGTTGATAGGACAAGGATGAGAATGCTTTAGGTCAATTTTTGATAACTCATTCTCAGAATATTTCAAACGTCTTTTCCTATATGAAGCGGTTATTATTGAAACCCCGTAAGTCACTTCTGGGAAAACAGAAACTGGCTGGTAATTTTTTGTCTCTGAGGATTAATACTTATAGAAATTAGGATATCAAGTTTTATTCTTTATTAACTTTGCCAATGGATCAGTTTAAAACTCGGTGAATTGCGGGAACAACTCTGTATTACTGATTTTAAGAAAAACCAAAATTCATATTCATATGATTTACTGATATGCATATCTGCTTTATTCATGCATAAAAAGCTGTAAACATTCACAGTGCCAATAAATTCCGCCAAAAATCTTACAAGAAATTATAAATATGTTAATACATGGAACATGCTTCGTAAATAAAAATGGATATTTCCCATTTACTCCTTGTTAGTGGTGCTCCGATTATAAACAGTATCCCAAAAGACAAATTAGAACGCTTGCAGAAGTTATCTTCAAATGAATTATCCACTACCTGTAAGCAAATATTAGGTTAAAAATAAAACTACCTGCAAGGTATGAGTACTTCGTGAGTAGTATAATACAGGGATTCGGCCGCCTCCGCCTCCGCCTCCGCATCCGCATCCGCCTCCGCCTCCGCCTCCGCAGGCTCCCAGGGGCCTCCTCCTCCGCCACCGCACTGGGGGGACTCCCAGGGGCCTCCTCCTCCGCAGCCAGGGGGCCCTTCCAGTGCTGCCAACTTAAACTTACTAGCGCGAAACTTGAATTGGTAAACAAAGCCACGTGCTTTTTTGATAGCCACGTGCTTTTTGACAGCTATCATCGACAACAACACATCGCTAACGTCAGTGCAGTTATCTTAACGGGACTAAACATTAGTGCTGCCAACTTAACCTTACTAGCGCGAGATTTGAATCGGTAAACTAATCCACATGCTTTTTTCGACAGCTGTCATCCGCCATCTTTAATCAACAGAGCACCGTATTGCCTCTTTAGCTACATATCTTTGAAATGTGGTGGCGGAAATTTGAAAAATGCTTTTTGATAGCGGCCATCTTTAATCAACAGAGCACCGTGCTGCACTCTTGTGGCAGGCAATTCCACGTGACAGCACCCATCTTTAATCAAGAGAGAACCATGCTGCACTATTTAGTTGAAATGTGGTGGCGGCAATTTGAAAAATTCCACGTGCTCTTGTCTGGAAACAATGCCACATGCTTTTTTTGAGAGCTACCTTCCGCCATTTTTAATCAAGAGAGCACCGTGCTGCACTCTCTAGTTGAAATGTAGTGGCGGCAAATTCGAAGTGCTTTACAAACTTACGTGCTTTTTTGACAGCTGTTATCCGCCATCTTTAATCAAGAGAGCACAGTGCCGCACTCTTTACTTGAAATGTGGTAGCGGCAATTTGAAAAAATTCCACGTGCTCTTGTTTGGAAACAAAGCGACGTGCTTTTTGGACAGCTACCACCCGTTATCTTTAATAAAGAGAGCACCGTGCTGCACTCTTTAGTTGAAATGTGGTGGCGGCAAATTCCACATTCTCTTGTTTCGAAACAAACTCACGTGCTTTTTTGACAGCTGTCATCCGCCATATTTCATCGAGAGCACCGTGCTGCACTCTTTAGTTGAAATGTGGTGGCGGCAATTTGAAAAATTCCACATTCTCTTGTTTGGAAACAAACTCACGTGCTTTTTCAGCAGCAGCCATCTTTAACCAAGAGATCACCGTGCTGCACCCTTTAGCTACATACCTTTGAAATGTGGTGGCAGAAAATTTGAAAAAGGAGCTTTTTGACAGCAGCCATCTTTAATCTACTGCGCACCGTGCTGATCATGTTACAAAAACTTGCTTGCGGTCAATTCCGTCAGCTGTCATCCACCATCTTGCATCGCAAACCTCAGTGCTGCATTCCTTAGTTGAAATATGGTGGCGGATTATTAAAAAAATTCTACAGCAGCTATCTCTCGACGCTAATTGCACAATATGGCGGCTATACATGACTCTTTAAGGGTGCTTACACAAGATAGCTGCTTTACATATTTTCTTATGAGACGCCCTTGGGATGCTTGCGCAAGATGGCGGCTATACATGGCTCCTTATGAGACACCCTATGGATGCTTGCGCAAGATGGCGACTGCTCTTATGAGACGGCTTATGGGTCCTTGCACAAGATGGCTTGAGACTCCCTAAGGATGCTTGCGCAAGATGGCGGACACATGCTGGCGGCTATACACGACTCCTTATGAGACGTCTTAAGGGTGCTTGCGCAAGATGGCTGCTGCTCTTAAGAAGAAAGCTAGTTTAGAGGCTAACGTACCTTGCTAGTTCGATTCATTAAATTTGGAGCTTAAATGCAAAATGTTAAATATCTTGAAAACGGTACGTCGTAGAGCAAAACGGACAATACTTCTTTGCCCAATACCTAGGTTCGCAGTATCAGGAATATGATAGCATAAGAAAAACAGTTTAATGATGATATCAACGGTTCGGTTCCTACTTAGGCCCTTTGGCATTAACGGCTATCTAATTCTACAAGATGGAGGCCATTGAACCCATGAACTTTGTGCCCTAAGAATATTATGTGTTAAATTGTCAATTGGAACAAGAAGTTCGATTCTTGATAGCACGGAATTGACACGTGCCGGGAGGGTGGCTGCCTTCTGTCCCACGCTCTGGGATACGTGACGTCATTCGCACGTGTCGACGGCGGAAGAATCTTAAGTCATTTTGGGGGCTATTTCAGAAGAGCGCGTGTGTATGGCGTGCCCAAGCCAAGTCGACAAAATATAGTGCCTAGCAAATGAGGTCATTTATCCAGCTAATTAAATACGTATCAGTTTTAAATGTCCATGAACCCTACCGCCGGAAATGTAGCAAGTATGTAGTCACCTTCAATACTCTTGTAATTACAGTCTAGTTAAATCAGAAAGGATACGAATGTTTTCTTGGCGGCAAAGGGAGGTGCCCGGAGAGAGGGAGAAGTTTCTATAAATAAGAATTTACGCCATGCCGAAGCCCCTGCATTTAGTATCACGAGGCTGAAGACAGAGGGTTGAGCCGCTCTGTAAAATCGAACGACAAAAGTAGACTAAGTCCAACCAACAGATTTTAGCCGTTGTGGCTGGGGTCTTGACTCCATGTGGAGTTCTTCTTGAGTGGAAATAATTGTACCAGATAGGACGGTCAAAGTACCGAATAAATTTGTATGTGATAAAGAAAGTAATTCGTGTGCGGAAATAATACAGTCCATTGTATGCGCTCAACAAGTACAAGTGAAGGGCAATTTTATGCTTTCCAGGAAACCGGAAGAATAAAATGATCTGGACAAACAGAAATGTAAAAATGGCTAAATAAAAATGCCAGGGTCACAGGTGAGCCCTATGATGAACGCTACCGTTACTTAAGGCATGTGACTAACCATCTTACCACCTATTATATCTTGTTTCATGATGTCTAAAATATATGTAATTGAAGGGAGCATATACGACGCAGTTGGTCGCCCCTATATGGTTTTTGTAAATGTTAGAATACGACGAAGAAGGTGTCATTTGTTTCATTTTCCACTTGGATAAATTTGTGAAGTCTTGAGAGTGCCGTATGATGTTTTAAAAAGTTATTAAATAGGGTTTCGAAGTGATATCACGTCCAATGTAGATCGTCATTTCCGTGTGTTTATTGCCTATATTTTGTGATGTCGAATTAAGATGTTCATTCGACGTAAAAAATTTCTGTCTGAATTTTTTACGTAAATAATATAAGAAATCCATGGTTGCCCATTTTCAATCGAGTGGAAGCGAGCTGTCGGGTGAGAGTATAGAGTGATGAATTTGGTCACGGATTGAAACCTTTTTTTCTAGGCCCATTTAAACTGTGTCTGACTGACAATAAAAAAAGGTTTAGTAGAATTTTACAGTCATTTTCGTGAAAATCCATTTATTAAAATACGATATCATTTTATGCGAAGTTGTTCATTATTAAAGCACTGTGCGTTATTAGACGTCGTGGATTCTAGTAAGGATTTTATTTCAGTTCTTTTGTCAGAGATACTCGTGAGTTTCGGAACAGAGGTCAGTTTTTTCTTGTGAGTCGAGATGAGATTTGTGAATTAGGTTGGAGACCTGTCATTGAAGCCGGGACTTGTGGAAGCCCGAGGAAGATTTTATAATGTTGGGAATGGAAAGCAGTATACAAGAATCCGCGCAGGTATTAATTTGCGATGTGTATAATTATTGTAGGCATGTAGAAGTATAATCTATGTGCATTTTGGTGGTTAGGATATCGTATTTGTGTAATTATGTCGGCAGAGTTTAAAGGTTGCATTCTGAGAGTCCAGTCAGGTAGAACGACCAGATGTCTCATATCACTGCCAAGCGGGGTTGGGGCAAAATGCCGTCAGCTGATAGGGGTTCGCCGATGGAATAACGAGACATGCAGAGTGTGTTACGCATTGAATTGAGATTGCATTTCTCGGCAGAGGATAACGTTAAATGTTGGATTTAGTTGAAATTTTCATCCAGTAATAACGTGTGTGTTATTAGATACTGTAAATTTGTTTAATTGAGAACGTAATGTGCATTTGATACCTCGAACTTAGAATATAATGAGCAGGATTAGCAATTTCAGGGTGGTCCAAAATATAGAGCGATGGTAGTGATGATTGTTTTGTCTGTGAGGGGTGCGCAAACTTTATGGAATGTTATGACGAGATATGACATCGTAATTGGCTTACATTATATGGTGAATTACTTTGCTTTGTACGTAAATTATTAGGGTTATCCAAGTGTTAATTATGGCTAGGGTTAGATTAGACGTAAAGTGTGAAGTCAAGAAACAAGATATAAAACTGGACATGAATGATGTAATAGTTCTTTTCCAGCTATCGGAATCAACAGATAAACATCACAGGATTAAAAATTATACGTCACATTGCGTAGGAATTTCTGAAGAAACCATCCGTCCGCGGAGATAGAATTTGCTGTTCATTAAGATTTCATTAAATTATTTAAATTTATTTAATTATTAAATTCAGTGAAAACCGTATTTTGAAATAACTTTAAATCAAGCGAATAACTTGGAGATGCATCCTGGAAATCTTAGTTTGTTTTCTGGGGAATGTGTAAATGTTAACGTAACGATTAAGGGCACATATCCGAAGGTAATGGATTTTACTGCCACAAAGTATTGTGAGCATTGCTATTGTTGTATTATTTAACTTTGATGGATTGAGCAATGAATGTGCTGGGGATAGTAAAGTGGAAACTTCGGTCATCAACCGATGTAACTTAAGTGTTTAGCCTTCAGCTCAGGAACTTGGATGGTCAAGGGGTCGTCAACCTCAGTGACTTAGATTAGGGCCATATGCCACTGTAGCATCATTTTCCTTGCGGTCATCATCCACAATGACTTTAAAGTAACTTAGAAGTGTAGATGTCGGTCCATGATGTAGTCACAGGTCATATCGATTCAATTAAGGGTCCATGCCGTATAACCACTGTGTGGCACACACCGATTGGACTGCTTTAATTATACCCAGAGTCCAGATTTCGTGTTATGATGGCTGGACCATAAAGAATCACTATGATGGTACATGTAGTCTCACATGGAAGCCGAATTGAAGGATTTCCAGAATTTCCTTTCTTTAATTAATAATTGAGACAATGGTTTCTAGTAAGAATGCCCATCAGGCAGTTACGTCAAAGGCTCATACCAGTGTTCTGACCATCTATGCGAAAATAATTGTGGTGTCCAGTGGACACAATTGAGTTAAATGGTACCGTTGATAAAACAGAAATGTTTCATCAAATATGTGAATAAATAGGAACATTTTTAAACAAACCTTTCATTTGAGTAGATAGATTAGAATTACTGAACCCTACCTTTACCTCAGCAAGTGACGAAGAACCAGATACGATCCAAGAGACAGATCTCATGAACTTTGCTGATAGGTAAGAAAGCTAGGTATCCTTCGGTATGGACCAAAGGGTTTACTATACATAACTTCTTATAAGGAAGCTTAAGGGTGCTTGAACAACATGCCTTGAGACGCCCTTGGAATTCTTGTGCAAGATGACGGACACAAGATGGCTGCTATACATAGCTCCTTATTAGACGGCTTACGAGAGCTTGTACAAGATGGCTGCTGCTCTTATGAGACGCCCTAGGGGTGCTTGCGCAAGATAGCAGCGACAAGATGGTGACTATACATAGCTCCTTATGAGACAGCCTAAGTGTGCTCGCACAAGATGGCGGCTTCTCTTATGGAGAAAGCTAGCTTAGAGGCTACTGCGCAAAATGGCGGCTGCTGCTTTGCATGCGCTGGAGGGCAATTTGAAATTCTATGTGCTTTATCAACAGAGCACCGTGCTGCAATCTTTAGCTACTACCTTTCAAATGTTGTGGCGACAATGGCTACGTAACAGCTGCTATCTTTAATTAACAGAGCACCGTGCTGCCATCTATAGCTACTACCTTAGGTACGCGGTAGCGGGTAATTTGAAAAATTCTACGTGCTTTTTTGACTGCGGCTATCCTTAATCAATACAGCATAATGCTGCTATGTTTAGACACTACCTTTGAAATGTGCTAGCAGGCAATTTGTGGCAGCTCTCATCTTTAATCAACAGAGCATTGTGCTGCTATCTTTACAGCACTAAATCTCATACTTTTGAAATGTGGTGGCGGGTAATTAAAAAAATTCTTCGTGCTCTTTGACAGCTATCAGCGGTCATCTTTAAACAATAGCGGTTATACATAAGCTGGTAAGGCCTTTTCCTATGTCAAGGCACTGCTCTATCGAACAAGTTTAAACCTGCATCGCGAAGGCAAGAGTGTGCATCGAGAAAATTATTGTGCATGTTTAGAGTTGCGAAACATAATAAGACTAGAATCAAACGCTGTACTCGATACAACATGTGTTTAGAACATGGCTTGATGTGCTCAGAACACTAAATAAGTGATCAAGACTGTACTAGACACAACATATGTTTAGAACATGCCAGGGGGGACCTGAAAATCAGATTACAAAAGAAGTGATTGAAACATAACAAGACTAGAATCGAACACTGTACTCGATGTCGTTAACTTCAACATGTGATCAGAACATTGATTGATGTGTTCAGAAAACAAAATAAGTGATCAAGACCAGAATCGAACACTGTACTTGATAAAACATGTGTTTAGAACATGTTAGGGGGTACCTTTGTTCGAAGAAGATCAGATTGAAACATAACAAGACAAGAATCGAATACTGTAATCGATGTTGTTAACTTCAACATATGATCAGAACATTGTTTGATGTGTTCAGAGCAAAAGTACAATTTCAATGATTTGCGTAGTGTAAAATCAAAAACTATGGAAACACACTGTGCACATATCGCGTAGCTAACTCGCTCAGTAAACGACATTGCACAACTACAACTTAAATGATTTGCCTAGTGTAAAAAAACTGCACATACTGCGTAGCCATCTCGCTCGGTAAACGATAGAGCAAAAGTACAACTTCAAATGATTTACCTTCCATCATTCGTCTTGTGCGAAAATCAGTCGAACGAGTTATCGCATAAACATAAAATATCAGTCAATCTGTTAGCATGGGTTGCAAGCATATAGCTCATGCGGAAAGTAAAATTAAACAGAACGCTTAGTGCTATAAGAAATACACCGCTTACATTTAAGTCCCTAGCAGTTGAACAAATTATCGCATAAACATGTAACATAAAATATCCGTTCGGAAATATGTTATTGTTTCAGTCTGTTGGCATGGGTTACAAGCATGTAACTTGTGTAGGAGAGTACTACTATGCAAAATGCTGAACCGAAAAAATAATCGTGATAGGGAATATAAACCCGGGGTTACGTCTTATCATAAGAGCAAGGGGACTTTTCCTCCACCTCCCCCTCCCCTACTCCTTCTAGGGCTAATGGGCTAAAGGGCTAAAGGGCTACTGGGTTGAAGCGCTAAAGGGCAAAAGGGCTCCTCTACTACCTTACCACGCCCTCCTCTTAGAAGTGGTTAGCTGAAGTAGATACATTTTTAACAGCAGCAACACCCTCATCGATCGCTATCATCAAGAATGCTTCTACTTTGTTAAGTGTAGCAAATTAATCTTTATTGGTAAATGGTTTTATGTTCAGAACAAGGAATGGAACCTAGGGGTCACCTCTTATCAGAATTACCTAATAAATTCCCCGAGGTGCAATGAGTTGCCTTTTTCTAACAGAAATCAGTATCTGCTCGATAGCTTTTAGCGTTTGGAACACTGAACTTTTCAAGAAGGCAGCAGTTAAGTTAGCGATGTTCTGTTCTTGGATTTTAAATTCTACGCTACGGTATGTATAAGGTGGCAGCCTTGAGGTTTAGCACTGTAAAGATGACAGCAGTGAGGTTAGCAATGTTCTGTTGTTGGATTATAAATTCCGCGCTACGACATGCATAAGGTGGCTTGAGGTTTAGCGGCGTAAATATCGCAACAGTGAGGTTAGCGACTCTCTCTTGTCTTTCTAAGTTAGGTTAGAGTCCATCAAGATGACTGCTGTCAAGAAAGCACGTGGCTTTGTTTACCTAAAAGAGCACGTGGCTGTGACGTAACGGTCACGAAATCAATTCTTAGCTCTACGTCGTTAAGAGCAGCAGTAGGATTAGCTATGTTTAAAAATCTTGGGAACTAGGCAGTAGAAGAATAGCCATGTTTTAAAGCGTGTACACATCATCTATTGATTTTGCATGCATCAACTATCGCACTAAACTTCTTCCGCTAGATTGTACTGCTATCTTAGCATAACCTATACGCATAAACTTAAAGTACAAAGAATAGCCATGTTTCAAAGCGTGTACATATCACCTATCGATTTTGCATGCATCAACTATCGCACTAAACTTCTTCCGCTAGATTGTACTGCTATCTTAGCATAACCTATACGCATAAACTTAAAGTACAAAGAATAGCCATGTTTCAAAGCGTGTACATATCACCTATCGATTTTGCATGCATCAACTATCGCACTAAACTTATTCCGCTAGATTGTACTGCTATCTTAGCATAACCTATACGCATAAACTTAAAGTACAAAGAATAGCCATGTTTCAAAGCGTGTACACATTACCTATTGATTTTGCATGAATCGACTATCATACTAAACTTCTTCACTATACTAATGAACTTAAAGCATAAAGAATAACGATGTTTAACAGCGTGTACGCATCACCTATCGATTTTTTATTCATCTACTACTTTTTCTTCAAGAGTGTACAACGATCGCAATTGTGTGCTACTAACCTATGTGTATAAAATTAAAGCACAAAAAATAGCGTGTACATATCACCTATCGATAATGTATGCATCTTCTTCTACAGCGTGTGATCGCTTGTATCTGCTGCTATCTTAACATAACGTACGTATGCGAACTTAAAGCACAAGGAATAGCTATGTCTCAAAGCATGTACACATCAAATATCGATTTTGCATGCATCAACTATCGTACCAAACTTCTTCCGCTAGATTGTACTGCTCTCTTAGCATAACCTATGCGCATGAACTTAAAGTACAAAGAATAGCCATATTTCAAAGCGTGTACACATCACCTATAGATTTTGCATGCATCGACTATCGTACAAAACATTTTTCACTAGATTGTGTTAAAATCGTATAAGTGTGAATTATCCTATACGCACGAACTTAAAGCACAAAGAATAAAGATGTTTAAGATCGTGTACACATCACCTATCGATGATGTATGCATCGTCTACTAGAGCGTGCGACCATTGTTTGTATCTGCTGCTATCTTAACATAACCTATGTGCATGAACTTAAAGCATAAAGAATAACTATGTGTAAAAATCTTGTGAACATAGCAGAGTGTTCACTACGTAGGTGTAGACATTGAACTTCGCATGCTGACGTAGCATACCGCGTAACTAAAGTACCAAATATAGCCATGTTTAAACCTTGTACACATTACCTATTGATTTTGCATGAATCGACACTCGTATTAAACTTTTTCTACTAGATTGTGCTGAAATCGTATAAAGGTGCAGCTTACCTATACGCACGAACTTAAAGCACAAAGAATAACGATGTTTAGCAGCGTGTACATATCACCTATCGATGATGTATGCATCTTCTACTAGAGCGTGCGATCGATCATTGTTTGTATCTGCTGCTATCTTAACATAACCTATGTGCACGAACTAAAAGCATAAAGAAGCACAATGTGTAAAAATCTTGGTAAACGTAGCAGAGTGTTAACTACGTAGGTGTAGACATTGAACTTCGCATGCTGACGTAGCATAATACGTAACCGTGACGTCACAACCACGTACTCTTTTTGGTAAACAATGTCATGTGCTTTTATGACAGCTGTCATCTTGATAGACCCCAACCTCACTTTGAAGGACAATAGAGCATGCTAACCTCACTGTTGCCATCTTTACGGCGCTAAACCTCAAGGCTGCCACCTTATGCATGTCGCAGCGTGAAATTTAAAATCCAACAACAGAACATCGCCAACCACACTGCTGTCATCCTTACAGCGCTAAACCTCAAGGCTGCCACCTTATACGTGTCGTAGCGTAGAATTTAAAATCCATCAACAGAACATCGCTAACCTGACTGCTGTCTTCTTGAAAAGTTTAGTGTTCCAAACACTAAAAACTATCGAGCAGATACTGATTTCTGTTAGAAAAACGCAACTCATTGCACCTCGGGGATTTTATTAGGTAATTCTGTTAAGAGGTGAACCCTAGGTTCCATTCCTTGTTCTGAACATAAAACCATTTACCAATAAAGATTAATTTGCTACACTTAACAAAGTAGAAGCGTTCTTGCTGATATCGATCGATGAGGGTGTTGCTGCTGTTAAAAATGTATCTACTTCAGCTAACCACTTCTAAGAGGAGGGCGTGGTAAGGTAGTAGAGGAGCCCTTTAGCCTTTTAGCCCATTAGCCCTTTAGCCCTTTAGCCCAATAGCCCTAGGGGGAGAAGGAGGAGGAGGATGTAGAGGAAGAGTCCTTTTACTCTTATGATAAGTCATAACCCGTGGGTTCCATTCCCTTTCACGATTATTTTTTTCCGTTCAGCATTTTGCATAGTAGTACTCTCCTACACAAGCTACATGCTTGTAACCCATGCCAACAGATTGAAACAATAATATGTTTCCGAACCGATATTTGAGGCGGTCCGTTCCAAAACTCGTCTTATCCATCATAAGTGATTTTTCAGGAAAAGCGAAAAACCTGTAATTTTTGTAATATAAGTCTCACTTGTTTAAATGTATTACGACGCGTTCAAGTCCAATGTCATAGTGTCGTCTTACTGAAGAATTATAAATATAATTAGTAGAACGTCAATAAATTACATTTGTATTTTGGATAAGACGAGTTTTGGAGCACCCAGAAAAATTCAAAATATATTACCTTACACAACTTATTTTAAAACAAGAAAAATGAAATGATTGAGAATATAATGTTGTAATAAAACTCACCAGTACACTCATGCACCTTTTTGCTATCATTATGATGATATTCACAAATAAACTAAACACAGCAGTGCGATTTATCATATTTAAATCCTATCCATAGTATTTGGAGAGAATTCTTCCTTTATACGCTACACTGCACTCACAATAGAAGTATATTGAACAATAAAACATCACTTTGTTGTTAATCAAACTCTCAAATCTGTTCCCTCCTCTTGAGGTCCATCACAAAGAACTTCTGTTTCTTCAACAAGATTGTTTTCGTCTACAGAAATTGAGGTGAACAGATTCTTATAAAAAGAAAGCAACTCATTCCTATCCCAATCCATTCCAAAATGCTTTTCAAGCAAACTTTTAACGTCCTTTATTTGGCGGGATTCAAGTTTACTCCTGGCAATAATTCAGGTGGCATTAGCATATCTCGGAGGCGTTTTCCCTTTTTCATTACGGATTTTCCTAAACCGATCTCTGAGTTGTAATGAGGTTCTCCCAATAAGGGTGACATTTCCCAGTGAGTCTTTGCTAATAAAAAATCGTTTCACTGAAGAAAATTCAAAGTGCCAAGAAGCAGGCATTTTCATCATATTTTCAGAAACCATTTTCCAATTGTTCACGGAGCAGTCTCTGCCAAACTTGAAGACTTCAGCATGTTTGCTAAAGATATCTTCATATTCTGCTGGATTACAGATTATAGGGCATTTCCGTATCACTTTCTCTCGACTTGAGCAAATACCCTGTCAGAGGGCAGAAATGAGTGGCCTGTCATAGGAAAGACCAATTCAACACTTTTTATATTAGGCGGATCTGTGTGTGTCAAGAAATATGAGCACATTGCAATCATTATAGAATTGCGCTTCTGTACTCCGCAGCCATCCGCACGAATTTGTATAGTAGTGAAGTTTGACAAATCAGTTTGTGATAATCGATGGTAAACTGCAGATGACGTTTCCTTAGACCCCTTGTTGAATTCATGCTCCATCCATGTGTATGTAAAAACATTCTCCTTTGTCAACTTGGCATGTGAGGTACCCCTCACAATGGTAAAATTATAGGTGTACAATTGGTGACTGTAATAAGCAATTTGATCTGGAACTTTTGGATTCACAAGATTCTTTTGGCAGTCAAAGAAAATATTGCCATGCTGTCCCTTTCTTCTTGGAGCTTTTTGAAAAAAGCTGCAGCCCTTAGTTTGTGTACTCTAAGTTCCAAGATGAAATCATTCTTCAATGATACGTTCGAACTTTCAAGTTTAATTTTCTCCTTGAGCTCTATGCACTTTGAGCAAGCGTCAGTAACTGGTTTTCCGAATCCTATGTTGTAGCAACGCGTAAAAATTTCACGGAAGAACCACCGCTTCACCCTGAGTTCTTCAGGTGATTTCTTGTTATACATTTTGTAAAGCTTAGCGATGCTTAAATTTCCGGGTAGATACCGTCTGACCAGCGACTTTCCGCGGCAATAGTGACTTTCACAACAGTGCAAACCTTCAATGAAACGTTTCACGGAGTGCCTCTTTTCAGTGTTCTCTGGTTTGATCCTAGCTCCTTCCCTCTTTTTTGTTGGAAGTTTCCCTGTCGTGAAGTGATTTCTGGCAATCCTCTGAAGCCGATCTTTGCTGACATGCAATACATTCAAGAATGTCTTTTGGCAGACCTGAATGTGAAACTGTTCTGTATTAGCAAGTTTTATATACCTTCCACAACAAGAGCAATATCTTCGGTCATCTTAATACACTCTATTCACAGCACAAAACTGCATGAAAGACTAACACAATTCAAGAACAACCCAAAGAGTGGAAAGACTGGCATAAAACGCGGGTAAATTGTAGCGTGAGTCACGTGCTGAAATTATCCTTTCCTATTGGTTGATTGTATATGGCGAGTTTTGGAACGACAATCGCCGTGGATAAGGCGAGTTATGGAATAATGGCCTAAGTTTGGTGACAGATTTCCATGGGAAAAGGCGAGTTTGGTGCTTAATTTTGTGATAGAACTATCGCAAACATCACCAAGAAGGCAATGCTACCCCCAAACTCATTTTTTAAAACGGATAAGACGAGTTTTGGAACGGACCGCCTCATTTTAAGTTACATGTTTATGCGATGACTTGTTCAACTGCCAGGGTCTTAAATATAAGCGGTGTATTCCATATAGCACTAAGCGTTCTATTTAATTTTACTTTCCGCATGAGCTACATGCTTGCAACCCATGATAACAGATTGACTGATATTTTATGCTTATGCGATAACTCGTTCGACTGATTTTCACACAAGACGAATGATGGAAGGTAAATCATTTGAAGTTGTACTTTTGCTCTATCGTTTACCGAGCGAGATGGCTACGCAGTATGTGCATATTTTTTACACTAGGCAAATCATTTAAGTTGTAGTTGTGCAATGTCGTTTACTGAGCGAGTTAGCTACGCGATATGTGCACAGTGTGTTTCCACAGTTTTTGATTTTACACTAAGCAAATCATTGAAATTGTACTTTTGCTCTCAACACATCAAACAATGTTCTGATCATATGTTGAAGTTAACAACATCGATTACAGTATTCGATTCTAGTCTTGTTATGTTTCAATCTGATCTTCTTAGAACAAAGGTACCCCCTAACATGTTCTAAACACATGTTGCATCGAGTAGAGTGTTCGATTCTGGTCTTGATCACTTATTTTGTGTTCTGAACACATCAATCAATATTCTGATCTCATGTTGAAATTAACGATATCGAGTACATTGTTCGATTCTAGTCTTGTTATGTTTCAATCACATCTTTTGTAATCTGGTTTTCAAGTACCTCCTGGCATGTTCGAAACATATGTTGTATCGAGTATAGTGTTCTATTCCGGTCTTGATCACTTATTTAGTGTTCTGAACACATCAAGCAATGTTCTAAACACATGTTGTATCAAGTACAGCGTTTGATTCTAGTCTTATTATGTTTCGCAACTCTAAACATGCACAATAATGTTATCGCTGCACACTCTTGCCTTCGCTATGCAGTTTTAAACTTGTTCGATTGAGCAATGCCTTGACATAGAAAAAGGCCTTAACAGCTTATGTATAACCGCTATTGTTTAAAGATGACCGCTGATAGCTGTCAAAAAAGCACGAAGAATTTTTTAATTACCCGCCACCACATTTCAAAAGTATGAGATTTAGTGCTGTGAAGATAGCAGCACGATGCTCTGTTGATTAAAGATGAGAGCTGTCACAAATTGCCTGCTAGCACATTTCAAAGGTAGTAGCTAAACATAGCAGCATGATGCTGTATTGATTAAAGATGGCCGTTGTCAAAAAAGCACGTAGAATTTTTCTAATCACCCGCTACCACGTACCTAAGGTAGTAGCTAAAGATGGTAGAACGGTGCTCTGTTAATTAAAGACAGCAGCTGTTACGTAGCCTTTGCCGCCACCACATTTCAAAGGTAGTAGCTAAAGATAGCAGAACGGTGCTCTCTTGATTAAGCACATAGAATTTCAAATTGCCCTCCACCGCATGCATAACAGCAGCCGCCATCTTGCGCAGTAGCCTCTAAGCTAGCTTTCTTCATAAGAGTAGCCGCCATCTTGTGCGAGCAACCCAAGGCTGTCTCATAAGGAGCTATGTATAGTCACCATCTTGTCGCTGCTATCTTGCGCAAGCACCCTTAGGGCGTCTCATAAGAGCAGCAGCCATCTTGTACAAGCGCTCGTAAGCCGTCTCCTAAGGAGCTATGTATAGCCGCCATCATGTGTTCGTCATCTTCAGCAAGCATCCTTAGGATGTCACAAGCCATCTTGTGCAAACACCCTTAAGCTGTCTCATAAGAAGTTATGTATAGCCGCCATCTTGTAAAATTAGATAGCCGTTAATGCCAAAGGGCCTAAGTAGGAACCGAACCGTTGCTCTCATCATTAAACTATGTTTTTCTTATGCTATCATATTCCTGATGCTGCGAACCTGGGTATTAGGCAGAAAAAAATTGTTTGTTTTGCTCTACGGCGTACCGTTTTCAAGATATTTAACATTTTGCATTTAACCCCAAATTCAATGAATGGAACCAGCATAGCACAATATACTCTCTACCATAGCTGGGCCTGATCATGTTACAGAAACTTGATTCAATACAAGCTAAAACAGAGCAAATGTCAAAGGGCCTAAGTAGGAACCCAACCGTTGATTTCATCATTAGGCTATGTTTTTGTTATTCTATCATGTTCCACATACTGCGAACCCAGACATTAGGTGGAAAAATTTTGTCCGTTTTGCTCTACGATGCACCGTTTACGAGATATTTAACATTTAAGCTCCAAATTTAATGAATCCAACTAGCACGGTACGTTAGCCACTAAACTAGCTTTTTTCATAACAGCAGCAGCCATCTTGCGCAAGCACCCTTAAGACGTCGCATAAGGAGACGTGTATAGCCGCCATCTTGTGTCCGCCATCTTGCCAAGCATCCTTAGGGTGTCTCAAGCCATCTTGTGCAAGGACACTTAAGCCGTCTCATAAGAGCAGTATCCATCTTGCGCAAGCATCCCTCGGGTGTCTTATAAGGTGCCATGTATAGCCGCCATCGTGCGCAAGCTTTCCATGGTTGTCTCATAAGAACCTATGTATAGCAGCCATCTTGCTTAAGCACCCTTACGGAGTCATGTATAGCCGCCATCTTGTGCGATTAGCGTCGAGAGATAGCTGCTGTAGAATTCTTTAAATTATCCGCCACCACATTTCAACTAAACATTGCAGCACTGAGGTTTGCGATGCAAGATGGTGGATGACAGCTGACGGAATTGACCGCAAGATAGCAGCACGGTGCTCTGTAGATTAAAGGTGGCTGCAGTCTTTAGTTGAAATGTGGTGGCGGCAATTTGAAAATTCCACGTGCTCTTGTTTTGAAACAATGCCACATGCTTTTCTGAGAGCTACCATCCGCCATATTTAATCAAGAGAGCACCGTGCTGCACTCTTTAGTTGAAATGTGGTGGCGACAGTTTGAAAAATTCCACATTCTCTTGTTTGGAAACAAACTCACGTGATTTTTTGGCAGGAGCCATCTTTAATCAAGAGAGCACCATGCTGTACTCTTTAGCTACATACTTTTGAAATGTGGTGGCGGAAAATTTGAAAAATGCTTTTTGACAGCAGACAGTGTTGTGATGCCTTAAGTTGGCATTTCGGGATATGGATTTTTTATTATATCTCTTCCAAGGGAGTCTGTACGCACTTTGCAATTTAAGAGATCCTTTCTTTGTTTCACAGTCCACAAGGTTGGATTACTTCTCCCAGGTATTTGAATTTTGGCACTTGGGATATTTTGCCATATTAATATGTTTTGATTGGTTGTCCATTAAGGTTTCGAAGAGATCCTTCCATGTAGCGGGTTTCTGGTATGAGGTCAGGAGTCTTGTTCCTGATGGAATTCCATGAGGTTTTCCAATCGCTTCCTGTCTGTTAGAGGCCAAGCCTGCTAAGTAATCAGCGAAGGCCAAAAACTGTAAATTCATTTTTGTTTTCACGTAGTCTACCAAGGTTTATTTCTTTAACTTCTTTTTCACAAGTCCTTATCACTTTTACCAAAACGAGATTAAACGAGGTTGAACCCATGTATTTATCGGACTCCTGTTTAAACATCAAATAGTTCAGACAATTCCCCTAATAATTTGGCCTTTGATATGATGCTTGTTAGTGTGTGCATGGTTAATTAACTTGTTTACCTGACTGCTTTGAATATTCCAGTACACGGTCTGTGTGTAGAGTTTTATGCCTTTATGAAGTCCACAAAAGTAATCAACTTTCGGTCTGCTTTTACGAATTAGTGGGATAGTCTTGAGGTTAATCATCTGTTCCTGATCCCTGCCTGATATTCTCCAATCAAATTATCTGTTTGCATTTCAAGTCACTTGAGTAGGAGTGCTGAAAGAATTTTGTAGGTAACTGCTGGTAAGGGGAATACCTCTGTAGTTATTTATAACAGTTAAACCCTTTTGTTATGTAGTGGGTGAATTATTGCAAACATCCGGTCTTCAGGAATTGTTTCCCTGGTCCAGATATCTCTAGGAATTTTATAGATAATCTGAGCCAGATTTCTGCCATCTAGTTTCCATATTTCGGCAATTGTAACATCTTCCACTGGAGATTTGTTGTTTTTTAAACTCGTGTGTTATTTGTTCAACTTCTTCCCTTGTTGGAGGTTCTGAATCTGAATTTGGTTCTGATAATTCGAAAGTGAGTTAGCAATTTAATAATAAGGTTATTGGCTTCAGGTTCCACTGAATACTCTTTTACAGTTTTCGGAGACGCCGAACTGCCGGAATATAGTATCGCTGGTTTTCTTTTACGTGCCAGTAAATCTACCGACACGAGGCTGACGTATTTGAGAACCCTTCAAATAGCACCGGACTAAGCCAGGGTTGAGCCTGAGTCAGAAGGCCAGCGCCTCAACCGTCTGCGCCACTCAGCCCGTCATTCGCAGTTTAGAAGGTTGATGAAATGATCTGTCAAACGTTCACAGGTTTTCTTTTTCATTACTTGTCTCTAAATTCCCATCCGATGGTTTAAAGTGAGTGCCCTACTGAAGGTCATTCAGGACCTCTGGGGATGAGTTTTGAAGGATAATCAGTTTATGAAAATCGACTAACGATCATGGTCAAATGGAAAGCCAGCATTTCTAGCTATAGCCCGCAACGTAATTTCCATTGCAGCACACGTTTTCGCAGAGCTAGCATCACCTCTCCACACGGGATTTCCATAAGCCATTGATAGTGCGTGGACGTCTACTTCCTAAGACCTTTTTAGGACTCCAAATGCACAGAAGACCACGGGTGACCCATCGGGTGCCTTTACTGGAATGTCAGTAAAAGAAATTGCACGAATTCTAGTATCTATCTCCATTCCCTCTAGGAACAGACGAATTGAACTAGAGGTGTGGCTGGATTTTTACCTGATTTTTCGCCCTCCCATACAGCGCTGTTGTAAAACCTGTTGCTGATAGCATGTAGAGTTCACCTTCACATTATTTGCGACACGGCGAATGGTTAACTTGTCATTGTAGCAGTGTCCAGTGATGATCATGAAACCACTTGGAAAACATTCCTGGCATTCGAGCGGCACTAAGGTACACATATGCTTCGTCCAATGTCACCAAATTTATCCCTGCCAGATAGACCTCATACAGCTGTACTGCGTTAGTGCGACGTCCCGAAACGTGACAAGGCACCAGCGCTGATGACGCATGTCCCTGTTGATTATGTTGTTAACTGCGAAAACAGACATCCTCAACTTATATGTGAGGGCAGGGTTACCATCTGTGTTAACGGCATTCACTTTCCTCACCACTTCTGGCTTACGGGTGGTGGTTGGGTCTGGATTTGCCTGTTTTTTCCACTCTGGAATTAAGCCCAGTGTCCTTTGCCCTTTTTAATCAATATAGCACTGATTCTGTTCTTTGATACCAAGAAATCACGCTCCTTCCTTGCCTTGCAGGATAGCTAGGGTTGTTATGTAGCCCTCCCAGTAAAGGTCAATCCGCTACGGCATCGTTGCAGCTAATACGTTCTCAGTACTGTTGTGAATCATCACTCCCTGTTTCGACGTGCTGAAGTTGATTACAACGCCACCACCGGCCTTCAAAATCGTCACCAGGGACCCAGAATGACCTTCTCTATAACTCGTCAGTTCTTCTTTAAAGGTTCTTTAAAATATGCTAGTATATGTTTTTCTGAACTCTTCCTCGATTTCTGCCAGACTGATTTGACCATGGTGACGTACTTCCTTCTGGATGTTAATGAAGGCATGCCACTTGTCTTTTTCTGCGAATTCCAGTCTTGCCATGCTTTCATGCGGAGTTCTAACGCCGTATCACATGTATCGTTCCACCACTTACGCTTACGTTTCCTCAGTGGCATGTTAGTGTACTAGGCTGCTTTTACAAGTTCGCCTTCAAGTTCTGAACAACTAATAGCATTTCGCTTGGAGATATTGGCCAAGAAAGAGCTTTCTGTTCTCTTCAGTATCTCCAGATCGATTCGAGAGTTTCGCCATTTGAGTGTGTTAGCTTGAAACTTCTCTTTGATTGAGAGAGGTGGTGATGAGACTCGATGATACCCTTCTTGACTCTTACATTCATGATATCCTTTTTTGTTTCCCTTTGTAATAGCCACTTGGTCTACGTGAACTTCTCCTAAATGGACGATCGAGGACCTTCAGATTGTTCTGCGGGTGTGCTAGAAAATGGGTTGACATTAGTTTGAGATCAAGGGTCCCACAGAAGTTGCTTAATCTTTCTCCATTTTTATTAGTTTTTCGGTAGTATTGTACTTCTTTTCTTCGCCTGGTTTTGCATTGAAATCTCTCATCCAAGTTTTGGCCCTATATTGGGCTGCTAATCCTTCTAGTAGATCTGAATTCATTCACCGTTTCTGGGTCTGTTTGGTTGTGATTATTTGTAGGTGCATGAGTATTGCTTAGTGAATACGCCTTGTTAACTGATTTTATTGCTAGCACTGAATATTTCACAGGGAAATGTGGAACTATTATTATTATTATTATTATTATTATTATTATTATTATTATTATTATTATTATTATTATTATTATTATTATTATTATTGTACCGGGTGGTACACCTCCATGCCGCTAATTCAAACTTTGCGCCAGTTGAAACTCCCCTACTGGAGGAAGTCTGAACTTTATCTACTGCGTAATTTTCAAGTTTCTCAGAAGATGTCACTACTTATAAAATTTGAAGTTTCTGAACTGGGTCGTTTTCGATGTATTTTTGTTTTGCCTGTAGTAAGAAGTGTGGACATTCTCTTCCAGATGGCACTACTGAAGAAATACAATTATGCACCCTGGTGCGAAGTGAAAGAACTATGTTTTTGAAGAAATTTGGTGTTCATAAGTTTGTTCTTTGTTAAATTTCTTTCAGTCATTGTTTAAGTTGGCAGTATTAACCCTTTCTCTCCCCTTGTTTTGAATTTAGCCAATCCCGAATTTCTTTAATTAATTTATGACCAATCAGGTGTATCTTCTTCAACTTGGATATGTTGCTTAACCCTAACCAATAAAATTCTTGTGGGAGGGTGTTATCATTTCTGAAACGCCTCGAACTTTCCGCGGGAGTATATAAACTGCTGATTTTCGGGTCTCCGCGCCACTTCAGTAACATCTTTCAGTGTGTAAAGTACATAGCAGGGGGCGGGAAGCGCCTCTTTCTTCGGGCAGCAGTTCAAACACAAGGTAATGGCCTTTTAATAACTTCTTTTCTTGCTAGCTCAGCAGTTTAACTCTCGGGGCAGGTCCGAAGCCTTTTTACCATGTAACTATTCCTAAAATGTAAAGACACTTAGTATATATTCTATCTTCTAATCTACAAATTGGGATAGAGAGTGCTTAACCCTCTCGAGCTCCCACTCATATTGCTTTGAGGTGAACTTATTTTTCTCAACCGTTTCTTCCAGTCTAGCGTAATGTAAATTGTCTTCTCGTATAAGTCACCTCTTTAGAATGGAATTAGCCCTTGCATTAACGGCCTAGTGCCAAGTAGATTTTAAACAAAATATATTAGGAGTGCAGTTGTGCCTCCCCTCAAGTTGGTGTTGTCGAGGCCATGTAATATTTCTGTTTCTTTACTTAATAGGCCTCAGTAGGTTGGGTATTTGTACCCCTGTGTCTATGTCCTTGGAGGACAGCTTGAAGGTGGAATTTGGTGTGGCCTTTGATAGGCTAGAACTTTGAGAGCGGGTTGCTCTTTCCAAAATAAAAATTTGTTTTTGCGTGCCTCGAGGAGGCTTTACTGTGTAAAGGGGAGCAAGTGTTCCTAGGCATGATTGGGGTCTTCTGCCCCTTTGTTGAACCTTGTATAGAAGGAAAGTTGGGCTCATTGCTCAAGAATTGTGTGTCTGGCTCTCGGAGCCCAAATCCTGTAACTCTGTAATTGTACATTCTGGAATAGTTGCTTTGCTACTCTGTACCTGCCATTCTTGTTATTTCTTGATTTTTGCAAAGAAAATATAACCTTGTTAAATTTTAAATTAACTTTAATTTCGTAGCTTGAGACCTGTTCATCCCAGCACCTTCTTTCACCTCTGCTGTTCCACAGATATCTCGGAACAAGTGGTAGCAGAGCGTGGTTGAATGGTCCCAATTTAGCCCCTTTTGACGGCTAAACATTGCTTTGATCCGAACTCTAACAATTTTCTCAGTTGCTCGAATTTTTTGATTGTTCTTTTTTCAAAACTGTTCTGTCATCATGCCCGGCCCTCGCGATGTTCTCCATCTTAACTATTTGCGCAAGGAGGAGTTGATCTATGAATTAACTATTAGAAATGTGCAATCTGGAGGAACGGTTGCGGTAGACACAAATAAGCTTAGAGAGTCCCTTGATTTGCCCATTTCCATCCCCACTTTGTGAGAGAAAGAAATTGACGACTCTCTTTCCACGATCACTGACAATACTACTGAGCTAGCATCGGTAGTTAGTTTTTTGAAGAAAATGATCCTTCTCCTAATCAAATTAAACGTGTGCAAGCCAGGTTATTTCATTTTTCTAATAGAGTTAACGATCTGTTGTCTCTGAAGTTGAATGACGTTCAGAGGAAGGAAGCTAGTATGGTTCTTGAAAATCTTTCTGAATTGTCCAGTAAGGTTACCCAATTGTTAACTGGGGAAGTTCCTCCCAAAATTGATCAAACCACTACGGTGAATGTAGGTAGCGAGGAAGAGCCTCCTAAGGGAGAAGTCAATAGGAAAACCGTTGGAGCTCAAACAATCTCTGCCCCATTGGACAACGAGTCTGAACGCCGTACCTCGTTGAATAATGTACGTTCTGAATTAACTTCTTTGTCACTTAAACCTTTACCAACTATGTCAACTGGGTTCAGCAGCTTGCCTCATCCATTAGCAATGTTGCTCAGAGGTATCTCTAAGTTTTCTGTTAATACCACCAGTGAAGTAATTTCCTTCTTAAGGTTTTTAGTTGAGTTTCAGGACCATGCTCTTGTTTTTTCTCTTTCTCCATGTCAGATTTTGCAAATCATCTATCCCTATGCAATTGGTATTCTATCAGACAAAATAGTAAGAGCCATTGCCGAACAATCATCTATTGAAGACTTCCACGCCCACTTGCTAGCTAACTTCATTCCGGCTAGGGCAAGGTCCTCACTTATTCAGAAGTACTATTATCGTGTACAACGGTTGGATAAAAACTTGGCAGATTTCATCCAAGATATTAAGTTCTATACTAGGGTGTTTGCGCTTCACTTCCCTGAAGATCAAATTGTACAAGCTATTGTGGAAGGTATCTCACCACCCTATAGGTCATATTTGTGTTTCGCGGCGTGCCCGCAAACCTTCTCTGAACTTGAAGCATTGGCCGTCTCAGCGGAAGGAGTTAGATACGCCGATTCCTTGCGTGTCGCGAAAGAACCCCCTCCTTCTTTTAGTAATCCTCGGCCCCCACCTCGCCGACCAGTCACACCTCGTAAATGTTATGCTTGCGGGTCGCCTGACCATCTTCGGAACAAGTGCCCATTGATCAAATCTAGTAGGGCAAATAATGGAGCTGGCTCATCACAAGGCTGATTTAAATGTGGGGCTTTCTCACATATCTCCAAGAATTGCCCAAATTCAAATAGCACCCCCTCCTGCTCAACTTCTGTTGCAACTTCCACCAATGTCACTAATAATAAGTGACTAGCGGCTTCGGCTGAGTCGACTAATTCAGCTTCCCATGGCTCAGCCCCCGTTAAACAGCTCGACAATTCAGGGAAAATTCAGTCTTCAAATTCATCTTTTGAATGCCCCAAAGAATGTCTTAGGATTACGGCGGACTCCCCCGCACCCGAACCTTTTCTCAAAATTGAGTTAAATAATGAACCTGTAACAGCTCTATTAGATTCAGGCAGTGTTTGTTCTGTTATTTCGGCTGAATGGTATTCAAAATTGAAATCTGTTTGTAAGCTTCCTGACTATTGTTCGTCTTCGGTCCAATATGTTTTGGCTAATTCATCTCCATTAGAAATTCTAGGTTCTTTAAATGTCAAAATTCTCATTTTTAAATTTACATGGAAAATTAAATTGTTTGTGGCCAACCACTTGTCTTGCCCCATAATATTGGGAGCTGACTTCATTTCTCACACTGGTCTAGTGCTCGACCTTCAGGGTAAGTCGTGCTCTTTCAAATTTGCTTCCAATTGTAAAATCCCATTGTTAAAGTGTAATTCTGTATCATGTTCCTCTATTTCGCCTACCCAGGATGAGATGTTGTTAGACCTTAGACATCTACCTGAGGAGCAGGCTGATAGTATTCGCAAGTTGTGTCAGTCGTTTCCAGAGGTGTTCTCGGATACTCTTGGTGTTACTGACCTGATCGAATACAAAATTGAGGTCACGGATTCGATTCCTGTCCGTTTTCCACCATATAGGCTGTCTCCAACTAAAATGAAGGCTCTGAAAGAAATCATTGATCAAATGTTAAAGGATGGTATTATTCGGCCCTCTAAGTCAGCGTATTCGTCACCTATTTTTCTCGTCCCGAAACCCCAAGGGGGCTTCTGGCCTGTCATTGCTTATAGGGCTCTCAATCGGAAGGTGGTGTTACAATCTGTGCCCCTTCCCCACCTTCATTCTTGTTTTTCATGGTTTCATAAGGCCACGTTCTTTACTATCTTGGACCTGAATCAGGCCTACAATCAAATTCCCCTAGCCGAAGAGTCTAAACACCTTACAGCTTTTGCCACGGATTGGAATTTGTATGAATACAACCGCGTGCCTTTCGGGCTCCCTATGGGAGCAGCTGTACTCACTAGACTGCTAGATAGGGTCTTCTCCGACATCAAATTTGAGTACTTGTATCACTATCTTGATGATGTCGTCGTATTTTCGGAGACTTTCGAAGAACATCTAGATCATCTGCGAGAAGTTCTCAATCGCCTTCGTAAGGCTGGGTTAACTGTGAAGTTTTCCAAGGTTGCCTTTGCTAATCCCTCCATGTTATTCCTAGGGCATATTTTGTCACCTGATGGTGTTGCAGTCGATCATTCTAGAACACAGGCCATCCGTGATTTTAAACCTCCCAAGGACATTAAAGTTATCGCCAGGTTCATTGGTATGGTGAATTTCTTCAGGAAGTTTATTCCAAATTTCGCTAATAGAGCGGCGCCCTTGAACTTACTCCGTAGGAAAGGCGTCAAATTCGAGTGGGGGCCTTCTCAACAAGCCGCTTTTGAAGACCTGAAATTAGCTCTCTGTAATGCCCCTGTCCTTGCGATGCCAGATTTCTCGAAGAAATTCATCGTCCAAACCGACGCGTCGTCGTCAGCGGTAGCTGCAGTCCTTCTTCAAGAGACTGAACTAGGGAGGGGACCCATCGCCTATGCATCTAGGACTCTATCGGCTCAAGAAGCCAAGTATTCCATCTATGAGCTCGAGGGTTTGGCAGTCTTATTTGCCTTAGAAAAGTTCCGTCTCTATCTGGAACATGTCAAATTCGACCTGGAGACGGATAATCAAGCCTTAAGCTGGGTCTTAGGTAGGCCGCGTCGTACTGGTCGTATAGCCCGTTGAGCCATCCGAATTCCTGCCTTCCAATTTGATGTTAGGCATATCAGAGGTACTGAAAATGTTGTCGCAGACAGACTCAGCCGTATGTTTTCCAACGACGTCGAGACCTTTGAACAGGTCGATAGTTCATCACCTCCCGAGTCCATACTACCTAATGTTAATGCCATCTTAACAGATGCTACCATGCTCTTTAGGGATATCGAGAAATACCAACGTGAAGATCCGACGCTGGCTCCGATAATGGAAACCCTTTCTTCTGGGGAACATGTCGTCCCTTATGTAATGAGGAATGGTGTTTTATGTTGCCCATCGAGCCATGATAAGATGATGAAGGTTGTCGTTCCAGCTGTTCTTGTACCTATGATCTTTAAGTACTATCATGAGACCCCATTAGGGGGGCATCTAGGCATCTTTAAAACTCGTGAAAAGATTCGTGAAAGGTTCATCTGGAAGGGTATGGACGGTGAAATCCGTGAGCTAGTAAAGGCTTGTAAATCCTGTTTGCTTAGTAAACCCACCATGTCCACCAAGGTAGGCCTTTTGTCTTCTCATCAAGCTTCGCGCCCTATGGAACGCCTGTATATTGATTATGTAGGACCCTTCCCCCAGTCAAAGGGAAATGCCAACAAGTTCATCTTTGTATGTGTAGATGGTTTTACAAGATTTTCCTGGCTATTTCCGACTAAGCTGGCTACCGCTCAGTCCACCATTACTTGTCTAAATTCTATCTTTGCTTCTTTTGGTCCGTGTCAATATATTGTGTCTGATAATGCTAAGGCTTTTACATCTAATCTATTTCGTAAATTCTGTTTTGACCTGTCCATCTCTCATGTGACAACTTCTGCTTATTACCCTCAACCATCTCTGGCTGAACGGGTTAATCGTAATCTCAGGTCCGCGCTTATTGCCTATCATCATGAAGATCATTCTAGGTGGGACACGTCCCTGCATTGGTTAGCCTTTGCTTTGAACTCGGCGGTTCATGAATCTCATAAGTTTACGCCAACTTCGCTGATGTTCAAGTTTGTTCCCAACACGCCGCTCTCTAACCTCTGGTCTCTGAGTGACATTCTACCTGAGACAATAGACCCAGATAACATTAAAGATCTTTGGAAGAAGGCTAAAGCCAATCTTAAAGTGTCTCATGAAAAGGTTAGGGAAAGATATGATCGTGGACGGAGACCCATCAATTTGAAGGTAGGCGACCAGGTGATGGTCAAGAATTTTGTTCCCGCGGGCAAGCTTGCCCCCAGATTTCACGGGCCGTGTATCATTCTCGATTTCCTTACTCCCGTTACCTTATTGTTAAGTAATCCAGCCACCGAGAGGATATTCATGGTTCACCTGTCGCAGGTGAAACCCGTATAATTTCTTTGTTAACTTGCTTCATATAATTTTGAAATAAATATGAAGGTTATATTTTGTTTGACGGGTTTCACTTTTAAGGCCTTCTGCCCTTGGAATCTGTTTCCTTTGTGTGTAATTATTTTTTGTAAACCTCCCCCGATCAGTTAAACTGCCATCCTGTCCTTACCATGGCCATTACCACGCTCCCGTCTCCTGCTAACATAACACACAGTGGCTTATATATGAAATGAATTTCTTCACGCCGCTGGCCCCTCAACCTCTCCACAAAGCCTGTGCCCTCAAAAAATGATGATGGTCCAACAAAATTCTTCCGCCGAGCTTTAATGTTTCAGTGCCCCCGCAGCAGCGCGGCGCCGTACCGCTACTGAGGCAGGGTAAGGGCCCGCCCTTCTCCAGTGAGGCCAACCAGTGTACGGCGAGCCGGAGTCCTCCTCCCGGCCAAGGCTGATGTGCGGCGCACAACCTGTAACTGGCCCGCGACCTGCATGTTCGCCGCGGGTGCAGCGTGCTTCAACTCCACTACTCCTCTCATAGTGCGGGCGAGCGGTATCTCAGGGTACTTGAGGGGTCCGAGCGGCCTCCTCTGGACACAAGCAGCAGCGGCCGTTCTGGCCGTCTAACTTAATCAACCTTGGATATATGTAATCAGCTACATGGACATTTAACATCAACAATTACTACAAGTTTAGAATCCAACTGCAATATCTGGTGGACTTAGAAAATTTTTCCGCAACTTTAAAAACTAAAAGTTCCCTTCTGATTTCAACCTCTACAAGCATAAAGACATTACATCAATAGTAATCAAAGAATTTTAAAACTGGACCCAATCATTTTAAGAAAATCTGTTGGTAAATACTTCTGCAATTAACTCCATATCAACATCATAACTTGAACCTTGTTTTCAAACAAATTTGATGTGTCACCCCTTATAGGAACTTTTTTGGGGGGGGAGGTCTGTACCGGGTGGTACACTTCCATGCCGCTAATTCAAACTTTGCGCCAGTTGAAACTCCCCTACTGGAGGAAGTCTGAACTTTATCTACTGCGTAATTTTATAGTTTCTCAGAAGATGTCACTACTTGTAAAATTTGAAGTTTCTGAACTGGGTCGTCTTCGATGTATTTTTGTTTTGCCTGTAGTAAGAAGTGTGGACATTCTCTTCCAGATGGCACTACTGAAGAAATACAATTATGCACCCTGGTGCGAAGTGAAAGAACTATGTTTTTGAAGAAATTTGGTGTTCATAAGTTTGTTCTTTGTTAAATTTCTTTCAGTCATTGTTTAAGTTGGCAGTATTAACCCTTTCTTTCCCCTTGTTTTGAATTTAGCCAATCCCGAATATCTTTAATTAATTTATGACCATTCAGGTATATCTTCTTCAACTTGGATATATTGTTTAACCCTAACCAATAAAATTCTTGTGGGAGGGTGTTCTCATTCCTGAAACGCCTCGAACTTTCCGCGAGAGTATATAAACTGCTGATTTTCGGGTCTCCGCGCCACTTCAGTAACATCTTTCAGTGTGTAAAGTACATAGCAGGGGGCGGGAAGCGCCTCTTTCTTCGGGCAGCAGTTCAACCACAAGGTAATGGCCTTTTAATAACTTCTTTTCTTGCTAGCTCAGCAGTTTAACTCTCGGGGCAGGTCCGAAGCCTTTTACCATGTAACTTTTCCCCTAAAATGTAAAGACACTTAGTATATATTCTATCTTTTAAACTATAAATTGGGATAGAGAGTGCTTAACTCTCTCGAGCTCCCACTCATATTGCTTTGAGGTGAACTTATTTTTCTCAACCGTTTCTTCCAGTCTAGCGTAATGTAAATTGTCTTCTCGTATAAGTCACCTCTTTAGAATGGGATTAGCCCTTGCATTAACGGCCTAGTGCCAAGTAGGTTTTAAACAAAATATATTAGGAGTGCAGTTGTGCCTCCCCTCAAGTTGGTGTTGTCGAGGCCATGTAATATTTCTGTTTCTTTACTTAATAGGCCTCAGTAGGTTGGGTATTTGTACCCCTGTGTCTATGTCCTTGGAGGACAGCTTGAAGGTGGAATTTGGTGTGGCCTTTGATAGGCTAGAACTTTGAGAGCGGGTTGCTCTTTCCAAAATAAAAATTTGTTTTTGCGTGCCTCGAGGAGGCTTTACTGTGTAAAGGCGAGCAAGTGTTCCTAGGCATGATTGGGGTTTTCTGCCCCTTTGTTGAACCTTGTATAGAAGGAAAGTTGGGCTCATTGCTCAAGAATTGTGTGTCTGGCTCTCGGAGCCCAAATCCTGTAACTCTGTAATTGTACATTCTGGAATAGTTGCTTTGCTACTCTGTACCTGCCATTCTTGTTATTTCTTGATTTTTGCAAAGAAAATGTAACCTTGTTAACTTTTTAAATTAACTTTAATTTCGTAGCTTGAGACCTGTTCATCCCAGCACCTTCTTTCACCTCTGCTGTTACACAGATACCTCGGAACAATTATTATTATTGAAAAATCTTCTCTCAGCCCGACAGGAAATTCCCTAACACCTTCTTTGGAAACCGAACACGGAGATACCATTTCTTGGATTTCACTCTTCTTTTATCCACCTGCCCACACGAGGAACTACCTGGGACTAGTGTGCAGCCCTCGGGAGAAACAATTCTATGAGCAGGCATTAAGGAAAATGAGGAGAGAGCGATTTTGCAATGCCATTAAAACTTTAAACGGAGGAGAGAAATGAAGGTAGGTGTCCCTCAATCAATACATAAGATACGGTAGGTAGCCAAGGAGGGGAAGGAAGAGAAAGACAGACGGGGTTATATCTTAAGGGGAAGGAATATGAGAACTGAGCGGTCGGAGAGGGTGAGTTTAGAAGAGGTGTCGGTGATGAATCAGTATGTGTCACTGTAGACAGAAAATCAGAGGGAAGTGTTACAGAGCACGGTGAGGCAGGAGGAACGAGAAGGGTAGGAGAGGGAAACGTAGAGTGGAGGAAGGGCATCCGACCATAAAAGAGATCCTTATGTTTCTTGCAATTATACGTTGTCAGAGAGACAGACGATCGCGTAGGAAAAGGCTACGAGCGGCCAGCCACCCCCTAGCATTTGTCATTTTCAGGGCTGCCTACAGTAGGGGTTCGAACCCGCTATTTCTATATCTTATTCATAAGTTAGAAGTAACAGACATGAAAGAAGTAGCGAGAATGATTGCTGGTACAAGATGTTGATGGTGATTCATCTGTCGGATGGAGACGTAAAGCCTTGTGCGGGCCCCTTGTTGCTGATCGACTGGAGTAGCCTATGTGCCGGCACCGGGTTTCACCAGGGCATCCGGTTATAGAACCCGCTACGACAGTGTTATCCTACTTCATATCGCGTATACTGCGATTTAAAATCCCTAGTCCTTAGACATTTTAGCGTCAGGAAGGGCATCCAGCCCTAAAACAGCTTCTTGCGTTTTAAAATCCCGGTCCTTAGACCTTTCGTGTCAGGAAGGTTATCCGTCTGTAAAACAATATGCTTTAACCATGCTTTTGCGGCAACTGTAAGAGTTTATTTTTTTAGTCCTGAACTCTGAGTCGTAGTCTGCTCTTTGCTAGTGCTTGTAAACGGAAGTAACTCAACACACTAGATACTGCGATTTAAAATCCGAGTCCTTTTACGTCAAGGACATCCGGCTGTAAAACAGATTCTCGCAATTTAAAACCCCGATCCTTAGATTTTTGCGTTAGGAAGGTCATCCGGCTCTAAAACTGATTCTTGCGATTTGAAATCCCGGTTCTTGCGTCAGGAAGAGCATTCAACTGTAGAACAACAACAACATGCTTTAACAATCTGCTCTGCTTGTAAAAAAATGCACATGACGTTGTTCGTGAAGTAAGATGCTAGATACTGCGATTTAACATTCCTAGTCCTAGCGTAAAGAAGGGAATTCAGCTGTAAAAGGGATTCTTGCGATTTAAAATCCTGGTTCTTGCGTCAGGAAGAGCATTCAACTGTAGAACAACAACAACATGCTTTAACTGTCTGCTCTGCTTGTAAAAAAATTCACATGCGTTTTTCGTGAAGTTAGACACTGGATACTGCGATTTAACATTCCTAGTCCTAGCGTTAAGAAGGGCATCCAGCTGTAAAACAGATTCATGCGTTGTCGTCAACAAAGCTATCTTTCATTCTCGCGATTTAAAATCCCGGTCCTTAGATTTTCCGCTTCAGGAAGTGCATCCGGCCGTAAAAAACAACATGCTTTAACTGTCTGCTACTGCATGTAATAAATGCACATGACGTATTAAAACGCTAGACTCTGCGATTTAAAATCCCCAGTCCTAGCGTCAAGAAGAACATCCAGCTGTAAAACGAATTCTTGCGCTCTCGTTAACAAAGCTATCTTTGATTCTTGCAATATCTCAGTCCTTATACCTTGGGCGTTAGAAAGGAAATCCAGCCGTAAAACAGATTATCGCGATTTTAAACCCCGATCCTAGCATTTACAGTGTAGCTCGAATCCGGGTATTTAGGGGTTATGCTTTGGGAGTAGGCTGTGTGCCGGCACTAGGTTTCTAATAAGGACTTGAGCAGACCTTGGAATTCCGACTACGGGTTACGTCTCGTGTTGTCAACATAGCAGGTTCGATCCTAGCTCAGTCCGGTAGTGCTCGCTCGATTTACTAGCAGAACTCCCGTAGGAAAAAAATTCGATCACCTCAGCATCTCCGAAAATCGCGTAAGTAGTAAGTAGGACGTAAGACAACAATTCTAGCTCAGGAACTTAAGTTTCTTTCTGTTCAATAGTAATTACTTGTAGAGTTTGTGTCAGGAAGGGCATACGGGTGTATGGTCGAAGATATACAGCGTTAGCTTATAAAGGCCCTTGTTATGCATAGCAGGTAAAGCCGCTTAGGTCAGGTACTAGTTTTATTTTCCAACCGAAAGTATAACTCTTTAGAACACTGTCTTTCAGGCACTATCTGTGTGTTACAGAGTCAGTCAGAGCAAGGTAAAAAATGTACCCGTCAACAGAAATTGTACGCTGTTTTTCCGGCTGTAGTAACCTTCAGCAAGCAGCGAGGACACTGTGTATGATTAAACATAAGGCATACAGTTTACACACCTATATGTCAACGATCGATAACAGTGCAATGGCATTTTCTTGACCGTGTAGGTAATTCCCTCAGCATTGCTTTCCAGCATTTAGCTGGTCTAAGTTCCTGAGATAAAATATTATGATTGTACGGAGAGGGTAAAACTCGGTGCCGGCAGATAGCCTACTCCTGTCGAATAGCACCAACGGGTCTGCTCAAGGCTTACGTCCCCATCCGACGGACGAATCACCATCAACAGCATTACATACCCTCAATCTGATAGAATTTAATGCGGGATTTTTGCACACACATTACTTATTCTAAATTGTATACTACTACCTCCCCCAGGATGTAGTATACGACAGTAGGGATAGGAAACCCGGTGCCGGCACATAGCCTACTCCTATCGAATAGCAACAAGGAGCCTGCACAAAGCCTAACGTCCCCATCCGACAGATAAAACACCATCAACAGCGTTATATGCCCTTACTCTTTTAGAATTTAATGCAGAATTTTCGCACACCCTCTAGTCATTAGAATTTGTAAACTACCACCTCCCCGAGGATGTGATATACGACAGAAGGGAGAGGGTAAAACCCGGTGCCAGCACATAGGCTACTGCTGTCGAATAGCACCAAACGGCCTGCTCAAGGCTTAAGTCTCCATCCGACTTATAAAACACCATCAACATCTTGTACCAGCAATAAATCTCGCTACTTCTTTCAGGTCTGTTACTTCTAACTTATGAATAAGATATAGAGATAAGTAGATATATTGGACAGTTCTGCCGCCTCCTACTCCTCCGGCTCCCAGGAGCCCGCTACTCCTCCTCTTACCGGTGGCCTTCCCAGGGTTCTCTACCTCCTCCCGCGGGAAATTTAAATTTGTAAACAAAGCCACGTGCTTTTTGACAGCTGTCATCGACAACAACGCATCGCTAACCACACTGCAGCCATCATGACGGGGCTAAACTTCAGTGCTGCAAACTTAACCTTACTAGAGTGAGATTTTAATCGGTGAACAAAGCCACGTGCTTTTTTGAGAGCTGCCATCCGCCATCTTGCATCGCTAACCTCAATGCTGCTATCTTAACGACACACAAAACCTCACCAACAACCCATCGCTAACCTCAGTGATGCCCTCTTTATAGTACTAAACTTTATCGTGGTGGTGGTGGTGGGAAATTTAAAATCCACGTGATTTTTGACAGATGTCATCCGCCATCTTTAATCAAGAGAGCACCGTGCTGCACTCTTTAGCTACTTACCATTGAAATGTGGTGGCGGCAGTTTGAAAAATTCCACGTGCTCTTGTTTGGAAACAAACCCACGTGCTTTTTTGACAGCTGGCAGCAGCCATCTTTAATCAACAGAGCACCGTGCTGCTATCTTTAGCTACATACCTTTGAATTGTGGTGGTGGATAATTTGAAAAAAAATTCGTTAGTTATCATCATAAAAACTAGTGCATTCGCAAACCTAACCTCTCATCTACTATCTTGAAGGAGACTATAGGATACCTCCTCCACCTCCTCCTCCTCCTCTATCAAGGCATAGCTTTATCGAACACGCATCGCGAAGCAAGAGTGTGCAGCGATAATATTATTGTGCATGTCTAGTCTTGCGGATTACAAAAGAAACATAACAAGACTAAAATCGATTTTCTCAACTTCAACATGTGAATAGAACTTTGATTGATGTGTTCAGATCACTAACTAGAACCGAACACGGTACAACATGTGTTAAGAACATGTCAGGGGATAACTTTGTTCTAAGAAAATCAGATTAAAACATAACAAGGCTAGAATCGATACCGTTAACTTTAACATGTGATCAGAACATTGATTGATGTGTTCAGATCACTAAACAAGTGATCAAGACTAGAATCGAACACGGTACTCGATACAACATGTGTTTAGAACATGCTAGGGGATACCTTTGTTCTAAGAAGATCAGATTGAAACATAGCAAGACTAGAATCGATGCCGTTAAATTCAACATGTGATTAGAACATTAAAACAGATTGAAACATAACAAGACTAGAATCGAACACAGCACTTGATGTTGTTAACATCAACATGAAATCAGAACATTAATTGATGTGTTCAAAACACTAAATAGATGATCAAGACTAGAATCGAACACTGTACATCACGTGTTTAGAACATATCAGGGGATACCTTTGTTCTAAAAAGATCAGATTACAATAGAAGTGATTAGGAATAGAATCGAATGTACTCGATACAACATATGATCAGAACATCGACTGATGTGTTTACAACATGATACAACATGTCTGAGGGAAAAAATAATAAGACTAGAATTCTGAGCTGCTTGCGTAAGATAGCGATTGTTACAACCTCCTTTTCCTCTTCCTGCTCTGTCAAGGCATAGCTTTACCGAACATACAACGCGATCTTATGCATATCACGTAGCTATCTCGCTCAGTAAACGATATAGCAACACTTCAATGATTTGCCTAGTACAAAAATGAAAAACACACTATGCACATATCGCGTAGCTATCTCGCTCAGTAAACGATATACAACTTCAATAATTTGCCTAGTAGGAAAATCAAAAACACACTGTGCACATATCGCTAAGCTAACTCGCTTAGTAAACGATATAGCAACACTTCAAAATGTTTTGCTTTGTACGAAAATCAAAAACACACTGTGTACATACTGTGTAGCTAACTCGCTCAGTAAACGATATAGCAACACTTCAATGATTTGCCTAGTACGAAAAAACCACACTATGCACATATCGCGTAGCTAACTCGCTCAGTAAACGAAATAGCAACACTTCAGTGATTTGCCTAGTATGAAAATCAAAAACCATACTGCGTAGCTAACTCGCTCAGTAAACGACATACCAACACTTTAAGTGATTTGCCTTGTTCTGTGCGAAAATCAAAAACCATACTGCGTAGCTAACTCGTTCACCGCACTACCGAGACGCTTAGTATTTGCAAATACACTAGAACACTAATATATGTGATGTAAAAATAAAAAACCAGACTGCGTAGCCAACTCGCTCGGTCACTCGCTTAGTAATTGCAAATACATCCCCGAAACACACACGAACAAGAATGTTGCGAGATACTACATACTTGCATGTGTTAAAAAAGGGAGAATGAAAAATCATAAATTATTCGTACGCATGTTACCTCCTCCAAGTTGTAAGAGCAAATAGAAGCTGTACTGTATACTGTGGGTTTCTGCTTGCTTAGAACGTGAACGGAAGTGGCATGTTATCTTAGCAAAAAATACGCATGACCTTGCATACATGCAAGCCAGAAACAATGATGGATACCGCGATTTAATTCCTGGAAACTTATGCCGTCAGGAAGGGCATCGGCCAGATCCTTGTCAGGAAGACTGACGATCGCGCAGGAAAGGGCTAGCAGCGGTTAGCTACCCCGCCTAGCTTTTGCTATCTTCAGAGCTGCTGACAGTAGGGTTTCGAACCCGCTATCTCCTGAAGTAGCGAGAATGATTGCGGGTACAAGAAGTTGATGGTGATTTATCTGTCGGATGGAGGCGTTAAGCCTTGTGCAGGCTCCTTGGACGGGAGTAGGCTATGTACCGGCACCGGGTTTTACCCTCTCCCTACTGTCGTATATTACATCTTCGGGCAGATGGTAGTATAAAATTTCGAATAACTAGAGGGTGTGCAAAAAGCCAGCATTATATTCTATAAGACTAAGGGCATATAACGCTGTTGATGGTGATTCATCTGTCGGATAGGGACGTTAAGCCTTGCTCACGCTCCTTCGATAGGAGTAGGCTATGTGCCGGCACCGTGCAGGCTTCTTAATGCTATTCGAGGCTATGTGCTGCTACAAGGTTTCGCCCTCTCCGTAGAATCATAATATTTTATCTTAGGAACTTACACCAGCTAAATGCTACACGACCAAGAAAATGCTCGTTGAGTTACAAATGCCGTATCATACACACAGTGTCCTCGCTGATTGCTGAAGCTTACTACAGCCGGAAGACTAGTGTACAATTTCAGTCAACGCATGCATTCCTTACTTCGCTCTGACTGACTACACAGATACAACTTCAAAGACAGTGTTCTAAGCGGCTTTACTTTTTATGCGGAACAAGGATCGAACCTGCTATATTAACAACAAGAGATGTAACCCGGTGCAAGCACATAGCCTGCTCCTAAAGCTTAACACCCGAACTACACTGTAAATGTTAGGAGCTCCTGTTTTACAGCCGGATGCGGTTCCTAACGTAACAGGACCGGGATTAAAAATCTGTTTTACAGCCGGGTGCCCTTCTTGACGCAACATTTTAAATCGCAAGAATCTGTTTTACAACCGGATGCCCTTCTAGGATTTTAAATAGCAGTATCTAGCCTCTTACATCATACACCATTGTTTTACTGTCGGTTACTCATCCTGACGTCAAAGGACCGGGATCAAGAATCTGTTTTACAGCCAGATGCCCTCTTTAACGCGAGAATCGGGGTTTTACAGCTGGATGCTCTTCTTGATGCAAAGATTTTAAATCGCAATATCTAGGGTCTTATATCACGAACCACTGTTTTACGACTGGTTGCCTTTCCTGACGCATAACTAGGATTTTAAATAGAAGTATCTAGCCTCTTACGTCATACACCTGACGTGAAGAACTAGGATCAAGAATCTGTTTTACAACCAGATGTCCTTTTTAAAGTAAGAATCGGGGTTTTACAGCTGGGTGGTTTTCTTGGTGCAAGAACTAAGATTTTAAATCGCAGTATCTAGCGTCATACATCATAAGCCATTGTTTTACAGACGGTTACCCTTCCTGACGTCAAAGGACTAGGATCGAGAATTTTTTTACAACTAAATACCCTTCTTAACACGAGAATCGGGGTTTTACAGCTAGATGCTCTTCTTGGCGAGAGAACTAAGATTTTAAATCGCAGTATCTAGCGTCTTACATCATACACCATTGCTTTAAAACCGGTTGCCCTACCTGACGTCAAAGGACCGGGATCAGGAATCTGTTTTACAAATAGATGCCCTTCTTAACGCGAGAATCGGGGTTTTAAAGCTAGATGCTATTCTTAGTGCAAGTACTATAATTTTAAATCGCAGTATCTAGCGTCATACATCATAAGCCATTGTTTTACAGCCGGTTACCCTTCCTGACGTCAAAGGACTAGGATCGAGAATTTTTTAACAACTAAATACCCTTCTTAACACGAGAATCGGGGTTTTACAGCTAGATGCTCTTCTTGGCGAGAGAACTAAGATTTTAAATCGCAGTATCTAGCGTCTTACATCATACACCATTGCTTTAAAACCGGTTGCCCTACCTGACGTCAAAGGACCGGGATCAAGAATCTGTTTTACAAATAGATGCCCTTCTTAACGCGAGAATCGGGGTTTTAAAGCTAGATGCTATTCTTAGTGCAAGTACTATAATTTTAAATCGCAGTATCTAGCGTCATACATCATAAGCCATTGTTTTACAGCCGGTTACCCTTCCTGACGTCAAAGGACCGGGATCAAGAATTTGTTTTACAACGAGATACCCTTTTTAACGCGAGAATTGTGGTTTTAGAGCTGGATACCCTTCTATGATTTTAAATCGCAGTATCTAGTGTCTTACATCATACACCAATGTTTTACGGCCGGTTGCCCTTCCAGACGCAAAACTAATATTTTAAATAGAAGTATCTAGCCTCTTACATCATACACCATTGTTTTACGGCCAGTTGTCCTTCCTGACGTCCAAGGTCCGGGATCACGAATCTGGTTTACAACTAGATGCCTTTTTAACACGAGAATCGAGGTTTTACCGCTGGATACTCTTCTTAACGCAAGAACTAAGATTTTAAATCGCAGTATCTAGTGTCTCACATCACGAACTATTGTTTTACAGCTAGATGCTCTTTTTAACGCGAGGACTGAGGTCAAGAAATTGTTTTACAGCCGGTTGCTCTTTTTGATGCGAGAAATAAGATTTTAAATTGCAGTATCTTGCGTCTCATATCACGAACCATGTTTAAGGGCTAGATGTCCTTCTTGAAGCACGATTTTTAGCCGCAAAAATTTGTTTTACAGCTAGATGCTTTTCTCGACGCAAGAACTATAACTTTAAATCGAAGTATCTAGTGTCTTACATCGTAGTCTATGGTTTTACGGT
Source organism: Anabrus simplex (assembly GCF_040414725.1). Classification (NCBI taxonomy): domain Eukaryota; kingdom Metazoa; phylum Arthropoda; class Insecta; order Orthoptera; family Tettigoniidae; genus Anabrus; species Anabrus simplex. The sequence continues at coordinate 1,031,209 of NC_090272.1, read as the reverse complement.
CGGTTGCCCTTCCAAACGTCAAAGGACTAGGATTTTAAATCGCAGTATACGTGATAAATCTGTTGTAGCGGGTTTTATAACTAGATGTCCTAGTAAAACCGGTGCCGGCACATAGCGTACTCCTGTCGAAAGAGCCTGCACAAGGCTTAACGCCTCCATCCGACAGATGAATCACCATCAACATCTCGTACCCGCAATCACTCTCGCTACTTCAGGAGATAGCGGGTTCGAACCCCGACTGTCGGCAGCTCTGAAGATAGCAAATGCTAGGCGGGGTAGCTTACCGCTGCCAGTCATTTCCTGCCCGATCGTCAGTTTTCCTGACAAGGATCTGGCCGGATACCCTTCCTGACTGCATAAGCTTCCAGGATTTGAATCGCGGTAACCATCATTGTTTCTGGCTTGCATGTATGCAAGGTCATGCGTATTTTTTCCTGAGATAACATGGCACTTCTTTTCACGTTCTAAGAAAGCAGAAACCCACAGTATACAGCTTCTATTTGCTCTTACAACTTGGAGGAGGTAACATGCGTACGAATAATTAATGATTTTTCATTCTCCCTATTTAAACATGTCAGTATGTAGCATCTCGCAACATTCTTGTTCGTGTGTGTTTAGGGGATGTATTTGCAATTACTAAGCGAGTGACCGAGCGAGTTGGCTACGCAGTCTGCTTTTTTATTTTTACATCACGTATATTAGTGTTCTAGTGTATTTGCAATTACTAAGCGTCTTAGCAGTGCGGTGAGCGAGTTAGCTACACAGTATGGTTTTTGATTTTGGCACAAGACAAGACAAATCGTTTAAAGTGTTGCTATATCGTTTAGTGAGCGAGTTAGCTACGCTTTTTTGATTTTCGCACAAGACAAGGCAAATCATTTAAAGTGTTCTATATCGTTTACTGAGCGAGTTAGCTACGCAGTATGGTTTTTTATTTTCATACTAGGCAAATCATTTAAAGTGTTCTAAATCGTTTACTAAGCGAGGTAGCTACGCGATATGCGCATTGTGTTTTTTTATCTTCGTACTAGGCAAATCATTGAAGTTTTGCCATATCGTTTACTGAGCGAGTTAGCTACACAATATGTGCACAGTGTGTTTTTGATTTTCGTACAATGCAAAACATTTTGAAGTGTTGCTATATGGTTTAGTAAGCGAGTTAGCTACGCGATATGTGCACAGTGTATTTTGATATTCGTACTAGGCAAATTACTGAAGTTGTATATCGTTTACTGAGCGAATTAGATACACAGTATGTGCATAGTGTGTTTTTATTTTCATACTAGGCAAATCATTGAAGTGTTGGTATATCGTTTACTGAGCGAGTTAGCTACGCAGTATGGTTTTTGATTTTCATACTAGGCAAATCACTGAAGTGTTGCTATTTCGTTACTGAGCGAGTTAGCTACGCGATATGTGCATAGTGTGGTTTTTTTCGTACTAGGCAAATCATTGAAGTGTTGCTATATCGTTTACTGAGCGAGTTAGCTACACAGTATGTACACAGTGTGTTTTTGATTTTCGTACAAAGCAAAACATTTTGAAGTGTTGCTATATCATTTACTAAGCGAGTTAGCTTAGCGATATGTGCACAGTGTGTTTTTGATTTTCCTACTAGGCAAATTATTGAAGTTGTATATCGTTTACTGAGCGAGATAGCTACGCGATATGTGCATAGTGTGTTTTTCATTTTTGTACTAGGCAAATCATTGAAGTGTTGCTATATCGTTCACTGAGCGAGTTAGCTCGACAGTATGTTTTTTTTAAATTTTCACACTAGGTAAAATCACTGAAGTGTTGCTATATCGTTTACTGAGCGAGATAGCTACGTGATATACATAAGATCGCGTTGTATGTTCGGTAAAGCTATGCCTTGACAGAGCAGGAAGAGGAAAAGTAGGTTATAACAATCGCTATCTTACGCAAGCTGTTCACAATTCTAGTCTTATTATTTTTTCCCTTAGACATGTTGTATCATGTTGTAAACACATCAGTCGATGTTCTGATCATATGTTGTATCGAGTACTGTGTTCGATTCTATTCTTAATCACTTCTTTTGTATCCGATCTTTTTATAACAAATGTATCCCCTGACATGTTCTAAACACATGTTGTACAGTGTTCGATTGTAGTCTTGATCACATATTTAAGGTTTTGAACACATCAATTAATGTTCTGATCTCATGTTGGGGTTAACAACATCGAGTGCAGTGTTCGATTCTAGTCTTGTTATGTTTCAATCTGATTTAATGTTCTAATCACATGTTGAATTTAACGGCACCGATTCTAGTCTTGCTATGTTTCAATCTGATCTTAGAACAAAGGCAGTGGCGGCTGGTGCAGAAAATCAGTTGTGTGCTGTAATCCATCCCCACTCCAAAAAAATAAAAGATATTTAGAAACATACCGGTATGTGGTTTTCAAGAGGTTCTCCGCTTCGTTTTCCACACTGAACAAACACGCAAACAACCCCAACACATATACACATTCCTCATAAAAAGCTATAAAACTATATAATTAAACACTCAGTAACACCTGCAATGGCAAAATATTCACGAATTTGGTGTGAGCGTGCAAAAACAGAACTTCCCAACGTTACCAACATCATTGAAATAAAACCAGCAACGTCGAATGCAAAATTACATGTTATGTTTTTATAGTGACATTTATAAACTAGATATTTTTAATTAAAGAAAATCACAATATCATGTCCTTATTCTGACAACATGAAAAATACAATTTTTATAATTCATCGATTTACAAATGTGGCTATGGAGTAGGCAAGTTTGTAGTATTCTATCCTCTTTGGTATTAAAAGACCTGACGGGAAAAGCTATAGAGTATTTTTTTTTCCCGTTTGCTTTGAACGATCCTCTCTCGGATACTACCGCTGAGTCAAGAGGGTGCCAGCTGCCACGTTCTCATATCGGTCGTAATGCAAGTGTGTCTAGTGCAAGTGCTGCCTCTCTGTGGTCGAACGAAGAATCGCTTTGAAGTGATGTCTTGGCTGTTGTTTCCACAGCCTATCGGATCCCATTTTCTTTGTTGGGGACGCATGCACAAAAGGCAGAGTTCCTGGTTTCTGGCTAAAAGCTTAGCTCTCGCTGAGCTGTGACCACACAGCACCCGGCGTGGAGCGCGTCAGTAGAGTTACCTGGTTTTGAGGGGTGTTGAATAATTTCCTATTCTTTGGCTGACGTCTTTTTCAATGCACTGTATTTTATTGTGGATAATATTTTAAAACTTATTTATTTTTCCAATAACCAGTGTGCTGCAGCACTTCAGCACATAAGGTACGGCCGCCCCAGAACAAAGGTATCCCCTAGCATGTTCTAAACACATGTTGTATCGAGTACCGTGTTCGATTCTAGTCTTGATCAGTTGTTTAGTAATCTGAACACATCAATCAATGTTCTGATCACATGTTAAAGTTAACGGCATCGATTCTAGTCTTGTTATGTTTTAATATGATTTTCTTAGAACAAAGTTATCCCTTAACATGTTCTAAACACATGTTGGCCGTGTTCGGTTCTAGTTAGTGATCTGAACACATCAGTCAAAGTTCTAATCACATGTTGAAGTTGACAACATCGATTTTAGTCTTGTTATGTTTCTTTTGTAATCCGCAAGTCTAAACATTCACAACACTCTTATCGCTGCACTCTCTTGCCTTCGCGATGCGTGTTCGATAAAGCTATGCCTTAATTGAGGAGGAGGAGGCGGAGGAGGTTGGGAAGGAGGAGGAGGTGGAGGAGGTGGAGGACGTGTCCCATAGTCTCCTTCAAGATAGTAGAAGGGAGGTTAGGTTCGCGAACGCACCAATGTGTAATGATGATAAGTAGGGCCCGGATGTTCATGCAGTAATAGGTTAGAATGCAAACTTCCTGAAGCGAGTAACAAGTATAGTCTAGCTTCACAACGACTATGCTACGGGGTTTGCATAAACAATAGGGGTACGGCCCATCAAAACCCCTATAATTTATGTTACTCTTGCTACATTATGGAAGAGCGGGTGCCCGACACTTCCTACTAACCAAATTAGTTTGCAATCTAAGCGGTTACTGCATAAAAATCCAGGCTCTAATGGTAAGTGACGGATTTTTCAAATTATCCACCACCACAATTCAAAGGTATGTAGCTAAAGATAGCAGCACGGTGCTTTGTTGATTAAAGATGGCGGATGACAGCGGACGGAATTACCCCTAAGATAGCAGCACAGTGCTCTCATGAGTAAAGATGGGGTATGACAGCTGTCAAAAAGCATGTAGATTTTAAATTTCCCACCACCACAATGATATGGTTTAGTACCGGAAAGATAGCAGCACTGAGGTAAGCGATGTAAGATGGCGGATAACATCTGACGGAATTTTTCAAATTATCCGCCACCACATTTCAAAGGTATGTACCTAAAGAGTGCAGCACGATGCTCTCTTGATTAAAGATGGCTGCTGTCAAATAGAATGTTTCAAATTGTCCGCCTCAAAGGTAAGTAGCTAAGGAGGGCAGCACTAAGTTTAGCGATGCAAGATGGCGGATGACAGCTGTTACGTAGAAATTACCCACTACTACGATAAAGATAGCAGCACGGTGCTCTGTTGATTGAAGATGGCATCTTGTCAAAATTAATTTTTTAAAATTGCCGCCTCAAAGGTAAGTAGCTAAAGAGGGCAGCACGATGCTCTGTTGATTAAAGATGGCTGCTGTCAAAAAGCATTTTTCAAATTATCCGCCACCACATTTCAAAGGTATGTAGTTAAAGAGGGCAGCACGGTGCTCTGTTAATTAAAGCTGTAGGATGACAGCTGTCAGAAAAAAGGATGTGGCTTTGTTTACCGATTCAAATGTCGCACTAGTGAGGTTAAGTTGTCACCACTGAGGTTTAGCCCTGTCAAGATGGCAGCAGTGAGTTTAGCGATGCGTTGTTGCCGATGACAGCTGTCAAAAAGCACGTGGCTCTCAAAAAGCACGTGGCTTTGTTTACCCATTCAAATCTCGCGCTAGTAAGGTTTTCTTGGCACCACTAAGGTTTAGGCCCGTCAAGATGGCAGCAGTGAGGTTAGCGATGCGTTGTTGTCGATGACAGCTGTCAAAAGTACGTGGCTTTGTTTACCAATTCAAATTTCCCGCGGGAGGAGGAGCAGGCCCCTGGGAAGGCCTCCCGGGTGGCGGCGGAGGAGCGGACCCCTGGGAAGGCCCCTCGGGAGGAGGAGGAGCGGGCCCCTCGGAGCCGGAGGAGGAGGAGGCGGCAGAACTGTCCATTATATATACTGAGATAGCGGGTTCGAACCCCTACTGTCAGCCGCCCTGAAAATAACAAATACTAGGCGGTGGCTGGCCGCTCCTAGCCCTTTCCTGCACGATCGTCAGTCTTCCTGACAACGTGTAATTACAAGAAACACAAGGATCTCTTTTATGGCCGGATTCCCTTCCTGATGCCAGGACCGGAATTTGAATCGCAGTGTCCATCATTTTATTTCTGTAAGTGTCTGACTTGCGTGTATGCAGGAACAAGGTAATGTGTATTTTTTCTGAGGTTACATGTCACTTCGCTTGGTTACACATACCGCAGTGCTAAGACGCTCAGTGATTGCAAATACATCACAACACGGGTTATCGACTAGAACACTGATATACGCATACACGTCATGCGAAAATAAAAAACATACTGCGTAGCCAACTCACTCGGTCACACAGCTAATACGCTTAGTAATTCTAATACATCGTAAAACAATCAAGCTACCATTATGAAAAAGTATGTACACCTTCCGTTAACGTTAGCAATCTACAAATTTATAAAAATTGGGTACTCATCTCTGCCTTGTAGTTTGCCAAGGTGGACGAGGAGCATGGGTCCCGTCCAGTTTAGCACGCTATACTGCTGGTCTCCAAATCAGCAAGCAGAGGTAACCCTTGACACTTTTCAATATTACACACTTCTAAATTTTAGGAAAACCAATAACGTTTTACACTTGGAATATTTTGCACTCTAAATTTTACACAAAAATTTTACACTATTGGCTTTTTACCTAGCCCACTTAATGTAAATATACATTCTTCATTCCTTCCTCGGGCACTAAGGAACAGGGGATATATCGGTATCACCTTCAACAGCCCGGCGCACACTCGAGATTCCGACCCTGCACTTTCGTGTCTGTTCGCTTTTGTCCCGTCTCACGTTCGCATGGCTGACCAGGTCTCAGTTAGTAATCGACTGTTCACTGGTGAAATTACGTCGAATCCCCGCGACCGTTCCCCGTAACATATACTGTTCTCGAGATAAAATCTCTCACTCCTACCTGTAGGTTTCGATTTAATGAGTTACGTACAAGTTCGAACTCCTGATAGTAGACTGTTCAAGACTGTAACACGTACTAATTCACATCCTGGATCACTGTGCTACCTAACATAACAACACCTCATATCATATTTTGCAAATGCCTATGCGCTGGCGTAGTAATAGCTAGAACGAAAATCTATAAGTCAGTCTATACGCACTCGCGTATTAACAGCTCCAACAGTTTTCATAAGTGAATCTGTACGCACACTGGCGTTGTAACAGCTCGAACAATTCTTCATGCGTAAGTCTTCCGTCGCCATGACCACTTATTTACAGGAATCTCACACCTTCTCCGAGTTCACGAGAGGCCACGTTAGAGTGATCAGTTAAAATATCCTCATACGACTATTTGCGGGCCAGCCAGTGGCTTAAACTTGGGATCCACTGATGTAATTATGCTATTTTAGCCTATATGCCGAATCTCAACTAATTTCGTTCGCTGGTAATTAATATAATTTTAAATTTAGCTCCCGTATGCTGGGCGGAAAATTTCGCGACATTTGTTGGGTCTCTTGCCTTTAGCCAATCAGCGAATAGCGTCCTTGAGTTCTCAGAATTACGCCATTCAATCTTACTCAATTAATAAATGTAATAAATTGTATTATACGGTTAGACTTCTAAATTTCACCTTATCTCGATTTTATAATCCATTTTCTTCTATAAATTTAATCCATGGGGTTACCTTTGATAGTGCCTCTTATAATACGAATTTGGCGTGACTGCCTTTCCCCGACGAATGTTACCATTGGTCCAAGCAATGCGGGACTGAGAAGTTTCATCTTGATTTTCTTTAAGAACCAGCTGTGCGCCCATCTCTCGGCTGATACACTGGTGTTCCCCTGACGTTATTACCAGGAATTTTGCTCTCGGCCCGTTCGTTGTTCCAACTATAACTTCGCCCGCGGCTTGGGGACTTTCCACTGACTCGGAAATAAACACCCCTTTCTCTTTCCACCTTGGTAACAATTTCTGAGACAACGAATTCTGCTGGCCATTGTATTTCCTAATCTCTAGTGCAGACAGCAGTTTGTGGTAGGTTTCACAATGCCATTCGAACTGGCCCGTACTTACAATAAATGAAGTAAGATATTCTTACTTATGAATATGAAAGATATATTCCTCAATAATTAATTACAATTGAATGACGCAGCTGACACCCCCACCATGGTGCAGTACGGTGCTCAAGCGGGCCATAATAAACATTCCGAAAGTTCTGAACTTTACACAGCTATTTTCAACAAAGGGAAAATGATTGTGTTCTAAGTACACCATAGCAATAAACAGAGTTGAGGAGTCAATGGAAACAATTTCTGATTCAATATCTCATTTAATTGCGAGATTCTGGTGAGTCGTACCCGACCGGTTACAGAGACAAGTGGTGGTGGTTAGAGTGTTGTGGAGACGATTCTGTTACTTTACACGCAATTCAGAATGCAAGTGTCGTGAGGGAACTGAAGATTGAAATGAAATGGCAGGAAACCATAGTGAATGCTACCCGGCGGCAGAAGATATTAAACAGTCTGCAGGGTGTTCAGGTAGAACAAGTACCGGTTTCCGAAGTCAACGAAATTATCGTACGAGAGGCCAATTCACATAAAACCGAACAAAGTTTACTCATTCCTTTAAAATGTATAAAATATTCGTTTCCAGTTTTCTCGCACTGATTTATTCATTTACTTTGCTATGTGCTTTACGTCGCACCAACACAGGCGACGATGGGACAGGAAAGGCCTAGGAATGGGAAGGAGGCAACCATTTCTTTCAATTGTTACCTTCCTGGTGGAGAATTTATTGCTGCAAGTCTTGTTTCAAATTTTGTCATCAAATTTAGAGTCTTTGTTAATCTATTGGTCATGAAGACCACTTATATATTCAACTTTGTCATTTTTTATATTTTTAATGTCTAGTCATGTTATTAAATTTCAATATTGGTCTGGCTTGGACCAACCTTCAGGTTAATACAATTTTTTCAGATATTCTGAATTTTTGTCAGCTTCAATAAGACATCAGTCTTGTTTATATTTATATCATGTGCACAGCCGGTGGCAGTTTTTGGCTCAAGGACATGTGTACGCTACCTGATTTCAAAGCATAGCCATTGTTCAAATCATTCAAATTATTTATTGTTAATTTCTTGAATATTATAATAAATGTTGTGACTGCTGATAACTTACTTTTCTCATTTCCCGTAAAAGTTTGGAAACCTACTCTGGCCTTTCCTAGTTTTCTCCACCACTCGATTAAATGCGAGAAGAGCAAAAATAATACAGCTGTTCCAACTTTTCTTTACAAAGATGAAAACTACTTACGAGGTGATGAGTCACGGATGGCTGCATGCATGTAGCGACGTGAAGAACTCTGTGTAACGACATCACTATAGCTACACGACCCATTAATCACGGATTGTTGAATATTTCCACACTCCGCTGATTGAGTGGTGGTGGTGATTATCAATTTCTTTACAATTTTCTTTATGTCTTATGGCGGCGATTGGTTAGGAAAGGGCTAGGAGCGGGAAGTAAGCTGCCATGGCCTGAATAAGGTACCTGCTGTGAAAATGGGAAACCATCTTCAGGGCTGCCGACAATGGGATTCGAATCTACTATCTCCCCGATGGAAGCTGACAGCTGAGCGCCCCTAACAGCACGGCCAACTCGCCCGGCACAGATACAGTTTCAATGGCGACGATGGGATAGCAAAGAGCAAGGAGTTGGAAGGAAGCGACGGTGCATTTCTTTGAGGTAGAGTCCCAGGATTTTCCTGGTTTGAAAATGGGAAACGACGGTAAACGATCTACAGGAATGCCTACAGTGGGGATCGAACCCACTCTCTCCCGGGTGAAAGCTGACAGACCACTCAGCCACTCACCTGGTGATTACAATTGAGCAACCATCCTCTATCAGCACCAATCAGAAGGAAAGTAAAAGACGCGGGACACTTCGTATAATGAAGGTATCGACGAAAGAAGGAGAGAAATACGAAGAACGTGAAAGGAACAAGAGTCAGCCAAGGAGACTGAGAGAAGTTCAGAAGCCCTCGTTCCTCTTTTAGTTGCGTCTTACCGCGGGCGGGAGGTGCCGTCTATGTATTTTCCCACCCTCACTCACGCATGATAGCAATTAAGAACGACTTCTAATTAGTAACGTATTTCGTGTGCTTCCTTCAATTAGAGAGGAAAGCAACGGGAAACTACAGTACTCCTCATTTCCCTAGTACGCCTCTCCAGCGATGAGGATCCAACCAGCCTTAGGGCTGAATACCCAACAAACATACATACTTACACACATGCATACATACTTCAGTTAGACATCTCATGTACATTCTCGCTGTGGTACTGTTCGACCCTCACTCAGTACTTCCTGTATACATCATAACCACATCCTGCCTCATGCATGTGATACATATCCACCTCGGGTCATTAAATTCAAAATGTTCTACTTATTGCATTCCCTTTGCTTCTTTACACCTATCGAAAATATTTACACTTATACCACCTATAACGGCTTGAGTTTACTAGAGAGTAACATTGATAACGAACAGGTCTGTCGGTACCTTACTATTGCACGTGTTCAGTCTCGTCAGAGACAACACTGGCAGTAGAAATGCGTTTTAGGAGGAGGAGGAGAGTCGTGTATGAGGTAAGTCAGAAGTTTGCGAGGGAAAGGCCAGCGTCTCAACCGTCTGTGCCATTCAGCCTAGCGGGGTAAGGTAGGTCGTAGTATACAATCATTAATTACTACCGGGCTAGTTGGCCGTGTGGTTAGGTGCGCGCAGTTGTGTGCTCGCATCCGGGAGATAGTGGGTTCGAACCCCACTGTCGGCATCTCTGAAGATGGTTTTCCGTGGTTTCCCATTTTCACACCAGGCAAATGCTGGGGCTGTACCTTAATTAAGGCCACGGCCGCTTCCTTCCCATTCCTAGGCCTTTCCTGTCCCATCGTCGCCATAAGACCTATCTGTGTCGGTGCGACGTAAAACAAATAGCAAAAAAAATATTAATTACTAGATTGTGTGCCCAAAAATGCCTTCTAATCCCCTCCCCAGTGAGGGCATATAACGCTGTTGTTGTTAGTTATTTATCCGTCGGATAGAGACGTAACGCCTTGAGCAGACCTCTCGAAACTGATCGACAGGAGAAGGCTATGTGCCAGGGGCGGCTTTTCAGGTGAAGTGTCACTTCACCATTTACTTTTATCGGAATTAACTTTTCAAAATTTATTTTTCTTATGATATTTGTTCGTTTTACGGAAAGAACATGTTTTTGTCCGGCGTTTGGAGTACCAAGAGCTCACATAACATGAGAACCAGGGGAACTCACGAAAGCGCAGGCTGTCGGCTACAGTACGGCGCGTGAGATTGAGTGAAGACAACAGATTCCGCAGCTGTCTCTACCTCCCAAGTGCTCCCTCGTACCGCTTGGCCTTGGCGGTTGCCATGACAACCGTGACATCACCAGCGTACGTTCCTCTTAGCGGAATGTGCAGGTGAGTTGCCGGAAGATCGGAATGTTTCGCCTTCCCTGCGTCATCCTGTGTGAAGTGCGAGTACTTACGCATCGCGGTTCATTCGTAGTGTTGTGATGCCCTGAAGGAAAATGCTAGACTGTATATTGTACAGTTCAATGAAAATGTACGCTTAAATAGGCTTTTCCTTCAGTTGGTAATTGATGCATTGCTCTATTTAAGTGAGCAAGAACTAGCCTTTCGTGGTCATGACGAAACATTAAATTCAATAAATCGTGGTAATTTTAAGGAATTGAGTAGTATAATAGGACAGTTCGGGCGCCACCACCACCACCGGGCTCCTAGAGGCCTCCTCCACCACCACCACAGCCAGAGGCCTCCCAGAGGCCTCCTCCACCACCACCACAGCCAGAGGCCTCCCACAGGCCTCCTCCGCCTCCCGCGGGAAATTTGAATTCGTAAACAAAGCCACGTGCTTTTTGTCAGCTGTCATCGACAACAACGCATCGCTAACGTCAGTACTGCCATCTTGACGGGCCTAAACCTCAGTGGTACCAACCTAACCTCACAAGCGCGAGATAAACAAATCCACGTGTTTTTTGACAGCCACGTGCTTTTTTGACAGCTGTCATCCGCCATCTTTAAACTACAGAGCACCGTGCTGCCCTCTTTATCGCAGTAGCTGCAAATTCGTCACCTGTCATCGGCAGTGCTGCCATCTTGGCGGGGCTAAACCTTAGTGCTACCAACTTAACCTCACTATAGTCTATTGATAAATAGTTGTTCTCTTTAATCCTCATGCTATAGAAGAGGTTAATCTTACAATTTCAAACTCACAGTCATGTCCGACCTCTATAGGTTGAACATCGCAACTTTAGGCTAATCTCTACTGGTTGTTCTCTTTTCAGATGTTTCCCTGCTCGCAGTGCGATGTAATTTTACAAGACGAGATGCCCTTACGCGTCATGTAAAATCGAAACATCGTGAGGCGTCTGATACGTTCTCCTGCAAGCAGTGTGAGGCGACGTTTTCCAGGGTAGATGCCCTTACGCGTCATGTTAAATCAAAACACCCTAGCATAACATCCGCTTTATGTGATGTTTGCGGGCTGTACTTCGCTAATGTACAGCAATATCAGGCTCACTTAGCAGAGGTACATCAAATATCTACTTGCCCTCAGGTAGTAAGGAAAAAGCGTGCAGCTACTGATGTAGCTGTAGAAAGTACTAGTAGTAAAAAACCTAGGAAAAATGAACTTCAAACTATTCACTGCGAGCACTCTAACACTGATGTACCATCTTCACATTTTCAGGGACACTTACGGAGTAATGCACATAAAAATAATGCGTGTAGAAGTGGCTGTAATGCAAACATCGAGGAAATTAATACTGCATTTAAAAGTAGGATTTCTAGTTACAGAATTCGCACCAGTCAAAAGCTTCAGAGCACTTCAAACTTTTTAAATTGTGTTCAACCGGATGTACAACAGCTTCTTGCTAAATCTTTGTCCAATCAAAATTTATTTAAAGTTAATTTTGAACTTTTCGCCTTGTACATTAAAAGCACGGATGAATCCGAAATAACGGACATTAAATCATTTAATACGAAGAATTTTGTCATAAGTGAGTCGACTAATTTTGGTGATGTACCTAGGGATGTCTCTAACATTATTTCAACTAAGAGCGAGGAATTTCAGGTAAAGGAATCAGGGTGCGCTTTAGTTGAAATAATGTATCTAGAAGTTAACATCAATAAGTACAATCCCATGCGAGGTTCATCGTACATCGAGCTGCCGACATGGATTCAGCGAAAAGAAGCTGTTGAAAACATCCAAACCAATGACGACGCATGTTTTGCATGGGCGGTGATGTCTGCTTTAAATCCTGTGAAACGGAATGTAGCGAATAGAACATCATCGTATACACACTATTCAACGCAGCTAAATTTCGATAGTATAGAATTTCCTGTGCAGTTAAAAGATATTAAGCGCTTTGAAGAACTAAATAACATTAGTATTAATGTGTACGGTGTAGATAAAAAGTCTGTAGTAGGCCCACTGTATTATACATGTCATAAGAAGAGTACTCATGTTAACTTACTCTATATCGAAAACAGTGAGAATAGCCACTTTTGCTGGATTAAAAATCTGAGTAGACTTGTTGGTAGTCAGTTGTCAAAACATGATGGTAAAAAGTGGCTATGTGATGGATGCTTGCAGTATTTTAGAACTGAAGATCAGTTAACGAAGCATTCCAAAAATGACTGCAATCATGTACGTACAGAGATACCTACTACAGGCAATAATGTTTTAAAATTTACAAATTTTCACAAGCAGATGTGGGTACCTTTCGTGATTTATGCAGACTTTGAAGCCATCCTTACGCCATGTAACACATGCTCACCTAATCCTGACAACTCTTTCACTAATACTACGCACATGCATGTCCCGTATAGCTTCGCGTATTACATCAAGTGTAGTTATGATAGCACGCTTAACAAGTTAGAGCTGTATCGAGGACCTGATGCTGCTAAAGTATTTTTAGAAAGACTTGAAAGTGATGCAGTTCGTCTTGGTCGTATTCTAAATAGTAATATTCCTATGAAGCCACTCACCGAAATTCAGTTAAATGATCATGAACGTGCTACAAAGTGTAGCATTTGTGATGGGGAATTTTCCGAAAATGACCCTAAAGTTTTTGATCATGATCATTTAACTGGTTTCTACAGATTTGCCGCTCATTATAGCTGTAATCTTAAGTACAGAGTTCCTAAATTTATTCCTGTAATTTTTCTTAAATTATCTGGTTACGACTCACATTTCATCATTTCACAATTTGGAGCTTCAGATGAAAAAGTAGATATAATCCCTCAGAATAATGAGCGGTACATTGCGTTTGCAAAATCTCTAAAAGTAGATGCGGAGCATTCTATAAAACTGAGATTTCTTGACTCGTTTCGCTTTATGGCGAGTAGCCTCGATAAACTTTCTAGTCATTTACAGCCAGAACAATTTACGGAAATTCGATGCGTTTTTCCTGAAGAAGGCAGTTTAATTTACTTCGGCGTAAGGGTGTTTTTGTTATGAATATCTTGAATGCTTAGTAAGCTTCGAAAAACGTGCCTTACCATCGAAACAATCCTTTTACAGCTCGCTGAATTCAGCAGATATTAGTGATGATGACTATTTACATGCACAACATATCTGGGAGCAGTTCCACATTCAAACGCTAGGTGAATACTCCGACTTATATCTAAAGACGGATGTACTTTTGTTAGCTGATGTTTTTGAAAATTTTCGCTGTGTTTGCAAGAAAACCTACAGCCTTGACCCATGTCAGTATTTTACTGCACCTGGGTTAAGTTGGGATGCGATGTTAAAATACACGCAGGTGAATTTGGAACTGCTAACTGATATTGATATGGTGCACTTTATAAAATCGTCTATTCGAGGTGGTCTAAGTCAGTGTAGTGGGCGGTATTCTAAGTACATGCCGAGTTTCGATTCTAGTGAGGAATCTCAGTATATTGTTTATCTCGATGCTAACAATCAGTATGGGTGGGCAATGAGTCAGCATCTACCGGTGAGTGGTTTCCGCTGGCTAACACAGTGCGAAATTGATGCTTTACAGCTACACGCCCTAGGCGATGAAGCTGATAAAGGCTCTTTCCTCGAAGTTGACTTACAGTATCCTAAAGAGTTACACACTTCTCATAATGACCTACCGTTCTGCCCTGAAAATGTGAAGTCCCCGTACATCGCATCAACGACGAAAATGCTAATTGCTAATTTGTATGATAAATATAAGTATATCATTCATTACCGAAATTTAAAACAGTGTTTGCAGCATGGTTTGAAGTTATCCAAAATTCATCGCGTACTAGAATTTAATCAGTCACCGTGGCTAAAGCCATATATCGATCTGAACAATAATTTAAGAACGAATGCGGTTAACGTGTTTGAAAAAGATTTCTACAAGCTCATGAATAACAGTGTGTTTGGTAAGACTATGGAAAATGTTGACAAACGCGTTGATGTAAAATTGATTACAAACTGGGAAAATATTAAGAAAAGGTATGGTGCTAACTATTTAATAAGTAAACCAAATTTCCACAGCTGCACTATCATACATGAGAATTTAGTTATTATACAGATGAATCGTGTTAAGGTTAAGTATGACAAACCTACCTACGTCGGCTTTGCAGTACTTGAATTGGCTAAAACACTCATGTATGAATTCCATTACGATTATATGATGAAGAAGTACGCGCGTAATGCGCATTTGCTCTACAAATTTATCAAATCAAAACTGATGACTATTACAATGATATAAAGCCAGACTTGGGTAGGTTTGATACAAGTAACTATCCTGCAAATAATCAATATCATCTACCGCTAGTGAAAAAAAGGTTCTAGGTAAAATGAAAGATGAATGTGCTGGGAATATTATCGATTCATTTGTAGGTACTAAATCCAAGTCATATTGCATAAAACTCTGAAATGAACTACAAATAAAGAGATTGAAGGGGGTTAAAAAGAATGTCGTTCAGAATCAGATAAGTTTTGGAAACTATAACAATTGCATTAAAAGTAATCCACCTGTTTTGCATAAGCAAATGTCTGTCATTAGAAGCAAGAAGCACCAGTT
The DNA here is from genome assembly GCF_040414725.1 of Anabrus simplex. Lineage (NCBI taxonomy): Eukaryota > Metazoa > Arthropoda > Insecta > Orthoptera > Tettigoniidae > Anabrus > Anabrus simplex. The sequence goes on along the minus strand of NC_090272.1, from coordinate 1,015,764 downwards.
GTACACTCATTTAATTAGTAAGGTAGCCCTTAATAATGATGATTGCAAACGGTTTGTCATCCCAAATTCTACCAACACTCTAGCCTGGGGGCATAGTAGTATTGATAGGTACTACTTTACATAAAGCAGATGTGTGTAAACATTATGCTAGAGGTGTGTACTTTGTAATATATACGTTAAGCTGTCTTACATCACAATTCACTGTACATATTGTATAAAGATAGGGAGAGGTACGCTGAGAGCGTAGTACGGCAAGTTTAAACTTGTACATACAAGAATTGTGTCGAGAAGTACGCAAACATCACTAGGGTAAAATGATTCGAGATAAAACTTGTACATACAAGATGTAAATAAATAATGTATAATTGGCATATACTTTTATTTTAGGTTAGGTATTACCTTCTTTCCGCTCCTTATTTGCAAGATAGAGTTTCGTTTATTACTCAAAGAACAAAAGCAAGAAAGAAGGTGCTGAGCAGATTCGTAAGTATGTTATTGTCTAGTTCGGTAAGTATGTTGAGAAGAGAACTTTTTTCTTTTTCTAAACAGTGTTTGATTACAATACAGTGTTCAACAACATCGAACTCTAAACGGTAGTATGTGTTCAAGTCTAAACTTGCACACTCTTGCTTTTGCAATGCATGTTCGATAGAGATGTACCTTAACAGAGCAGGGAAAAGAGGATAACACAATCGCTATCTTACGCAAGCCGTTCAGAACTGTAGTCTTTTCTTCTCCTAGAACAAAGGTATTCCTTGACATGTTCTTTTTAAATTGTCCGCTACTACGATCAAGAGCGCAGCACGGTGCTCTCAGATGGCGGATGTGGAATTTGCCGCCACCACATGTCAAAGAATAAAGATGCCTATACGATGCTCTCTTGGCAGCTTTTCAAATTGTCCGCCACCACAGAGTGCAGCGCGGCGCTCTGTAGATTAAAGATGGCGAATGTGGAATTTGTCACCACCACATAGAGTGCGGCACTGCTCTCTCTTGATGCAAAATGGCGGGTGACAGCTGACGGAATTGCCCGCAAGAGTGCGGTACGGTGCTCTGTAGTTTAATGATGGCGGATGACAGCTGACGAAATTGCTCGCAAGAGTGCGGCACGGTGCTCTGTAGTTTAAAGATGGCGGATGTCAGCTGACGCAAGAGGGCAGCACGGTGTTCTGTGGTTTAAAGATGGCGGATGACAGCTGACGAAATTGCCCGCATGATAGCAGCACGGTGCTCTGTTGATTAAAGATGGCGGATGACAGCTGTCAAAAAAGAACGTGGCTTTGTTTCCAAACAAGAGCATAAAGAATTTTTCAAATTGTCGCCACTACATTTCAAAGGTATCTAGCTAAAGAGTGCAGCACTGAGGTTTGTGATGCAAGACGGCGGATGACAGCTGTGACGTAAAAATTACCCGCCACCACATTTCAAAGGTAAGTAGCTAAAGAAGGCAGCACTGTGCTATATAGATTAAAGATGGCGGATGGCAGCTGCACGTGGATTTGTTTATCTCGCGCTAGTGAGGTTAAGTTGGTAGCACTAAGGTTTAGCCCCGCCAAGATCTCAGCACTGCTGATGACAGGTGACGAATTTGCTGCTACTGCGATAAAGAGGGCAGCACGGTGCTCTGTAGTTTAAAGATGGCGGATGACAGCTGTCATAAAAGCACGTGGCTGTCAAAAACACGTGGATTTGTTTATCTCGCGCTAGTTAGGTTAAGTTGGTACTACTGAGGTTTAGGCCCGTCAAGATGGTAGTACTGAGGTTAGCGATGCGTTGCTGTTTGTCAAAAAGCACGTGGCGGTCAAAAAACACGTGGATTTGTTTATCTCGCGCTTTTGAAGTTAAGTTGGTACCACTGAGGTTTAGGCGCTTCAAGATGGCAGTACTGAGGTTAGCGATGCGTTGTTGTCGATGACAGCTGACAAAAAGCACGTGGCTTTGTTTACCAATTCAAATTTCCTGCGGGAGACGGAGGAGGCCTCTGGGAGGCCTCTGGCTGTGGTGGGGGTGGAGGAGGCGTCTGGGAGCCCGGTGGTGGTGGTGGCGCCCGAACTGTCCTATTATACTACTGAATTGTTAACACTGCTGGTATCAAGGAGCCCTGCACAAATACAAAACCAGTATTCTAAAATGAAAAGTGTGTTTTGTGGCGAATCAAAGAGTATTCAAAATGAGTTCATCGAGTGCATTTCGGAATACATCGATGATTTCGTAAAAGCAGAATTGACGAGTGCTGACTTTTTTTCTGTTCAGGTGAACGATACGACAGTATCACACAGATGTGTCAGTGTTCTGTAATTGTGAGGTTAGTTAATACTGAAAATTTCTTAGGTTTCTACGATGTAAGTGCTGATAAATCCTCAGATGCTTTGTTTGCTTTATTAGACAACATTTTGGGACCATTCGATTACGAGCACAAATTAGTAGGACAGTGTTATGATGTCTGGCCATTTAAATGGACTGCATAGAAAGATGAAAGAGATAGCTCCTCTTGCAGTATGTGTATACTGTTTGGCGCACCTATTATATTTGGTCTTACAACAGAGTTGTAAAACAATACGAAAGTGTCGCATATTTTTTTCTTCAATTTCTGGAATACCATTCTTTTTCCATCACTGGGCGATAAGAATTTACGCCATTTCTGCTGTATCGGGGCCACGCATTCCAACCGTTACTCCTGACCGCTGGAGCTCGAACTGAGTGTAATTTTGAATGAAACGGAAGAGATGAAAGAAGTTTTCGAATATATAGTTACCAGTGAACAGTCCGGTAACAAATGTATTCTACTTGCCAGAGTCTTTCTTCACGACATGAACAGCTTTGAATTCACTCTTGTGGAAGTAGGGTTTCATGAATTTTTTTTATTTAACTGATAATCTTTATGATATTTTGCAAAAGAAGTAATTGGTTGTGAACTATTGTATATCAAAAACAAGAACAACATGTGATCTTCTAAGAAACAAGAGGACCCATGAGCATTTTCTAATTATATTTGAAAAGGCCAGCAAAATGACGGATTTGCGCCAAACCCGAGAGTATAGCACCCTCACTCAGGACGAATGTGTTCAGATGTATCGAGAAATATATTTTGAAATTTTGGATAATATTTTGATGGAAATTGATGGGAGATTTCGCGATTGTGAAAAAATTAAATTTGTTTGCTTAGCCGATAACACAAAATTTGAAGAATACAACACGTGATTTCCGTCTAGTGCTCTTGAAAACGTGCAAAATTTATTTGGATCTGTGTTTCCCAAGATGCATCACTTAAGAAACGAACTCTCTATTTTGTATGTCGGTGAAAATTATAGACATGTTTCTACTGAAAAGATATTCCAAATGCTTCACGAAGATAAAGACATTTTTACGGACGCTTATAAAATGTTCTCCCGTATTCTGTCCGTCTCATCTACTACTGCGTCAGTGGAAAGAAGCTTTCCTTACCTAAAACGTATCAAAACATACCTTTGAACTGCCATTTCAGAAGAGATACTTTCTTATTTGGGGGAATATTGCTTTTCAGAAGGAACTACTTCTGCAGTTAATGAACAAACAACCATTCTATGAAGACATTACCGACAAGTTTGCAGCTTTAAAGGACCGGAGGATCGACTTGATGTACAAAAAAAATTGTGAGTTCGATTATTAAAAAAAAACAATTAATTTAAATATATATAAATTTTCTTTATTACTATAACTTTCCGGTTTCTAGCGTCAGTAAACAGCTGTGCGTCGCGAATGAAAACACGACAAAATGTTGAGCTCTCCCGAGGGTGCCGCCCTTCCATATTTGTTAGTATCGCGGTCACATCTTATCGCTAAATGCAGCCACATGCCGTTACACAGCGCTCCGGTCTGGACCTTCCGCCAGTCACAGGTACGAGATACGACTACAAAACAACCAAAATCTGTCACTCGAAACCGAACGGGTTATAGCTCTTCACCATAATTTACAGCCACAAGCCTCCACTGCTATGTGCCACTACCGGGTATTACCCTCTCTCCATATATCATGACATTCATTTTATCTTCCCTGACGTTAGGAAGAGCATATGGTAATCGATCTTAACAGATTCATCTTATTACAAAAATCCGACACCGTAGAGAAACGAGACAAGGAATGGACACACGTCATGCACCCTCATCCATCAGCCCGCATTTAAAATCACTCACGCTGTGACGTCAGAGCTCTGTCAGGAGAAGGCTTGCGCGTTCGGTTATGTGCATTTTTATATCGCCCAAGTTTATTACATCACAGCTCTGTCACTACTCCAAGGGGTGACTAAGCCAGATGAGGAGGAGAAGGGAAGGACATCTGTCCGTAAAACTGGGCCCAAGATGGCAACTGTGTAGTTAGGCCTCTCCAAAATATCGTCTGTGAGGAGAGAAGCGCATCTGACCGGAGAACTGAGACCAAGATGGCGACTGTGTTGTTAGAATCCTCCAAAATGGCGACGGGAAGGGCATCTGTCCATAAAACTGGCCCCTGTGTACTTAGGCCCCTCCAAAATGGCGATGGAAATGGAATCTGACCGTAAAACTGGGCCCTGTATGGTTAGGCCCCTACAAGATGGCGTCGTGAAGGGCATCTGGCAATAAAACTAGGTTAGGCCATATGTGCCCCCTCTGGTGGGAGGATCAAGTGGCGACTGGAATGGCATCAGGCCGTAAAACTGGACCCAGGATGGCGACGGTGTAGTTAGTCCCCTCCAAAATGGTGCCGGGGAGGGCAACTGACCGTAAAATTAGGCTCTGTGTAGTTAGGCCTCTCTATGAGGTTACGCATGCTCTCTTATCCGAATCCCCATGGCCCTACTACTCAAGATAGCGTCGGCAAAATCCGCGATTCCCCATTGTCCTACTACTCAAGATGGCGTTGGGAGGGGCAATTGGCCGTAAAAGTGAAGTTAGGCAATTCCATGATGTTAGGCTTGCTGTCTTACGCGAATCCCTATTGCCCTACTACTCAAGATGGCGTCGCGCGTGGATCCCCATTGCCCTACTATTCATAATAGCAATTGTGAGATTAGGTTTGCTCTCTTATGAGTAGTATAATAGGACAGTTCGGCGGCCTCCTCCTCCTCCCGCGGCGCGGGAAATTTGAATTCTGGCGGGACATTTGAATTCTGGCGGGAGATTTGAATTTTGGCGGGAGATTTGAATTTGTAAACTAAGCCAGGTGCTTTTTGACAGCTGTCATCGACAACAACGCATCGCTAACCTCACTGCTGCCATCTTGACGGGCCTAAACCTCAGTAGTGCCAACTTAACCTAACTAGCGTGAGGTAAACAAAGCCACGTGTTTTTTGACAGCCACGTGCTTTTTGACAGACAACAACGCATCGCTAACCTCAGTACTGCCATCTTGACGGGCCTAAACCTCAGTAGTGCCAACTTAACCTAACTAGCGCGAGGTAAACAAAGCCACGTGCTTTTTTGACAGCTGTCACTTAATCTAACTAGTGCGAGGTAAACAAAGCCACGTGTTTTTCGACAGCCACGTGCTTTTTGACAGACAACAACGCATCGCTAACCTCAGTACTGCCATCTTGACGGGCCTAAACCTTAGTGGTACCAACTTAACCTAACTAGCGCGTTGTAAACAAAGCCACGTGCTTTTTGACAGCCACGTGCTTTTTTGACAGCTGTCATCCGCCATCTTTAAACTACAGAGCACTGTGCTGCCCTCTTTAGATGTAAAATTCGTCACCTGTCATCGGCAGTGCTGCCATCTTGACGGGCCTAAACCTTAGTGCTACCAACTTAACCTCACTAGCGTGAGATAAACATAGCCACGTGCAGCTGTCATCCGCCATCTTTAATCACAGTGCTGCTCTCTTTAGCTACTTACCTTTGAAATGTGGTGGCGGATAATTTGAAAAATGCTTTTTGACAGCAGCCATCTTTGAGCACCGTGCTCCCTCTTTAGCTACTTACCTTTGAAATGTGGTGGCGGTAAATTCCACGTGCTTTACAAACCTGTATGCTTTTCTGACAGCTGTCATCCGCCATCTTTAATCCAGAGAGAACAGTGCTGCAATCTTTGTAGTGGCGGCAAATTCCACGTGCACTTGTTTGGAAACAAATCAACGTGCAGCTGTCAACCGCCATCTTTAATCACCGTGCTGCCCTCTTTAGCTACTTACCTTTGAAATGTGGTGGCGGTAAAATTCCACGTGCTTTACAAACCTGTATGCTTTTCTGACAGCTGTCATCCGCCATCTTTAATCCAGAGAGAACAGTGCTGCCCGGTGGCGGCAAATTCCACGTGCTCTTGTTTGGAAACAAAGCCATGTGCAGCTGTCATCCGCCATCTTTAATCAACAGAGCACCGTGCGGCGGGCAATTTCGTCAGTTTTCATCCGCCATCTTTAATCCACAGAACACCGTGCTGCCCTCTTTATGGCTACTACCTTAATCACGTAGTAGCGGGCTATTTGAAAAGTTCTGTTAGCTATCATCCGCCATCTTTGAGCACCGTGCTGCCATCTTTAGCTAGATACGTTTGAAATGTGGCGGCGGATAATTTGAAAATATACTTTTTGACAGCATCTATCTTTGAGCACCGTGCTACCCTCTATGTGGTGGCGGCAAATTCTACATGCTCTTGTTTGGAAACAAACCCACGCGCTTTTTTTGACAGCCATCATCCGCCATCTTTAAGCAACAGAGTACAGTGCTGCCCTCTTTGTTGTGGCGGCAAATTCCACGTGCTCTTGTTTGGAAACAAAGCCACATGCTCTTTTGACAGCTGTCACCCGCCATCTTTAACCAACAGAGCACTATGCTGCTATCATGAGGGCAATTTTGTTAGCTGTCATCCGACATCTTTAATGAACAGAGCACCGTGCTGCCCTCATGCGGGGCAATTTCGTTAGCTGTCATCCGCTATCTTTTAATGAACAGAGCGCCGTGCTGCTCTCTGTAGTAGCGGGTAATTTGAAAAGTTCTGTTAGCTGTCATCCGCCATCTTTGAGCACCGTGCTGCCATCTATGTGGTGGCGGCAAATTCCACGTGCTCTACAAACTCACGCGCAGCTGTCATCCGCCATCTTACATCGCAAACCTCAGTGCTACACTCTTTAGTTGAAAAATGGTGGTGGATAATTTAAAAAGAAAAATTCTACAGCAGCCATCTCTCGACGCTAATTGCACAAGATGGTGGCTATACATGTCTCCTTAAAGGTGCTTATGCGAGATGATCGCTATACATAGACACCCTTGGGATGCTTACGCAAGATGGCGGTTATACAAGGATCCTTATGAGACACCAAAGGGATGCTTGCGCGAGATGGTGGTTGCTCTTATGAGGCGGCTTAAGGATCCTTGGCTAGAGACGCCCTAAGGATGCTTGCGCAAGATGGCGGATGCAAGATGGCGGCTATACACGTCTCCTTATGAGACAGCCAGTACTCAATACAACATGTGATCAGAACATGTGTTCAGAACACAAAATAAGTAGAATCGAACACTGTACTCGATACAACATGTGATTAAAACATTGTCTGGTGTGTTCAGAACACTACATAAGTAGAATCGAACGCTGTACAACATGTTAGGGGATACCTTTGTTCTAAGAAGATCAGATTGAAACATAACAAGACTAGAATTGAACACTGCACTCGATGTCGTTACATGTGATCAGAACAATGATTGATGTGTTCAGATCACTAAACAAGTAGAACCGAACACTGTACAACATGTTAGGGGATACCTTTGTTCTAAGAAGATCAGATTGAAACATAACAAGACTAGAATTGAACACAGCACTCGATACAACATGTAATCAGAACATTGATTGTAGTGTTCAGATCACTAAACAAGTAGAACCGAACACTGTACAACATGTTAAGGGATACCTTTGTTCTAAGAAGATCAGATTGAAACATAACAAGACTAGAATTGAACACTGCACTCGATACAACATGTAATCAGAACATTGATTGATGTGTTCAGATCACTAAATAAGTAGAACCGAACACTGTACAACATGTTATTGGATACCTTTGTTCTAAGAAAATTAGATTGAAACTAACAAGACTAGAATCGAACACTGCACTCGATGTCGTTAACCTTAACATGTGATCCGATACAACATGTTAGGGGATACCTTTATCCTAAGAACCGAACACTGTACAACATGTTATGGGATGCCTTTGTTCTAAGAAGATCAGATTGAAACATAACAAGACTAGAATTGAACACTGCACTCGATACAACATGTAATCAGAACATTGATTGATGTGTTCAGATCACTAAACAAGTAGAACCGAAAACTGTACAGCATGTTAGGGGATACCTTTGTTCTAAGAAAATTAGATTGAAACTAACAAGACTAGAATCGAACACTGCACTCGATGTCGTTAACCTTAACATGTGATCCGATACAACATGTTAGGGGATACCTTTATCCTAAGAACCGAACACTGTACAACATGTTAGGGGATACCTTTTTTTAGATTGAAACTAACAAGACTAGAATCGAACACTGCACTCGATGTCGTTAACCTTAACATGTGATCCGATACAACATGTTAGGGGATACCTTTGTTCTAAGAAAATTAGATTGAAACATAGCAAGCCTAGAATCGAACACTGTAAGAACATTGTTTGATGTGTTCAGTACAACTTCAATGATTTACCTAGTGTAAAACACACACTGTGCACATATCGCATAGCTATCTCAAAAAAAAAACACTGTGCACATATCGCATAGCTAACACTTCAAATGATTTGCTTAGTACGAAAATAAAAATCTATACCGCGTAGCTAACTCGTTCATCGCACTGCTCAGACGCTTAGTAATTGCGAATACACTCATACTAAAATCAAGAAAGCACACTGCGTAGCCAACTCGCTCGGCTCACTCGCTTAGTAATTGCAACACTGATACACACACGGATAAGAATTTTTCCGAGATACTACATACTTACATGTTTTTTAAGGGGGGTGAAAGATCATAAATTATATGTACACATGTTGTATCCTCCAAGTTGTAAGATGAAATAGACGCAGTACTGCGAGTTTCCGCTCTAGCTGGCGAACGGAAGTAGCATGATATCTCAGCAAAAAAAAAATACGCGTGAGCTTGCAAGTCAGACACAATGATGGATACCGCGATTCAAATCCTGGCAACTTATGCCGTCTGGAAGGGCATCCGGCTAGATCATGTAATGACGATCGCGCAGGTCCCTCGCCTAGCATTTGCTATTTTTTTACGGCTTCCAGTTCGAACCCGCTATCTTCCGAAGTAGTGAGAATGATTGAAGAGTGTTTGAGGGTGATTCATTTGTTGGATGGTGGCGTTAAGCTGTGTGCAGGCTTCTTCGGTAGGAGTAGGCTATGTACCGGTACCGGGATATCTAGTTATCGATTTAAAATCCTAGTCAGGAAGGGTAACCGGTCGTAAAACTATGGTGTATGATCTAGGAGGCGGGGTGTGCAAAAAAAAGCCAGCATTAAGTAAGGGTTGTTGATGGGGGCGGTAAACCTTGTGCAGGGTCCTTCGAAAATGATTGTGAGTACAAGAGTGTTGAGGGTGATTCATCTGTCGGATGGAGACAATAAGCCTTGTGCAGGCTTCTTCGGTAGGAGTAGGCTAGAATCGAACTCGTACCTCCGGGGGTAGCAGCTAATCACACTAACTACTACACCACAGAGGAGGACTATTTCAGTTTTACAGAACAGAATATTTTACAACCTTAATTGGCACTGTGTTTTAACCTCTCCGTACAATCATAATATGTTAAGAGCTTACATGGGCAGAATGCTACTCAGCTAAGAAAACGTTCGTGTGTTACAAGTCGCTTATCAGCACACCGTGTCTTCGTTCAAGGTTACTACTACAGCCGGAAGATACGTGTACAATTTCAGCTAACACATGCATTCCGCACCTCGCTCAGAATGACTGCGTCGATACAACTTCAAAGACTGTAGAACAAACCCATAGCCTACAGTTTAGTTTAGTGTGCATGCCTCTCACCCGGTAGTCTCGGGTTCGATTCTCTTGGGGTTAAAAATATGTTTTACAGATTTTAAATCGCAAGAATTTGTTGCGTCGTCCTTCCTGACGCAAAACTAGCAGTATCTAACCTCTTACATCATACACTATAGTTTTCAACCGGTTGCCCTTCCTGACGTCAAAGAACTCGGATTAAGAATCTGTTTTGTTTTAAGACTAGTTGCCCTTCCTGACGCAAAACTGGTAGTATCTAAGCTCTTACATCATACACTATTGTTTTCGAACGGTTGCCCTTCCTGACGTCAAAGAACTCGGATTCAGAATCTGTTTTTCGACTTCTAACACGAGAATCGGGAATTTACAGCTAGATGCTCTTCATAGATTTTAAATCGCTGTATCACTACAGCCGGATGCCCTTCCTGACGCAAAACTAAGATTTTAAATCAGAAGAATTTGTTGAGTCGCCCTTCCTGACGCAAAATTGGTAGTTTCTAGCCTCTTACATCATACACTATTGTTTTCGACCGGTTGCCCTTCCTGACGTCAAAGAACTCGGATTAAGGATCTGTTTGACTACACGAGAATCGGGGTTTTACAGCTAGATGCACTTCTTAGATTTTAAATCGCTGTATCACGAACTATTGTTTTACAGCCGGATGCACTTCCTGACGCAAAACTAAGATTTTAAATAGTAAGAATTTGTTGAGTTGCCCTTCCTAACGAAAAACTAGCAGTATCTAGCCTCTTACATCATACACTATTGTTTTCAACCGGTTGCCCTTCCTGGCGTCAAAGAACTCGGATTAAGAATCTGTTTTACAACTTGAGAATCGGGGATTTACAGCTAGATGGACTTTTTAGATTTTAAATCACTGTATCACGAACTATTGTTTTACAGCCGGATGCCCTTCCTGACACAAAACTAAGATTTTAAATCGCAAGAATTGGTTTTTTTTTGCTAGGGGCTTTAAGTCGCACCGACACAGATAGGTCTTATGGCGACGATGGGATAGGAAAGGCCTAGGAGTTGGAAGGAAGTGGCCGTGGCCTTAATTATGGTACAGCCCCAGCATTTGCCTGGTGTGAAAATGGGAAACCACGGAAAACCATTTTCAGGGCTGCCGATAGTGGGATTCGAACCTACTATCTCCCGGATGCAAGCTCACAGCCGCGCGCCTCTACGCGCACGGCCAACTCGCCCGGTGGAGAATTTGTTTTAAGACTCAAGTCTTGTTATGTTTCTTTCGTAATCCGCAAGTCTAAACATGCATATCGCTGCACACTCTTGCCTTCGCGATGCGTGTTCGATAATTATTTTCGACCGTTTACCCTTCCTGACGTCAAAGACCTCGGATTAAGAATCTGTTTTACAACTTCTAACACGAGAATCGGGGATTTACAGCTAGATGCTCTTCTTAGATTTTAAATCGCTGTATCATGAACTATTGTTTTACAGCCGGATGCCCTTCCTGACACAAAACTAAGATTTTAATCGCAAAAATTTGTTTTAAGACTCAAGTCTTGTTATGTTTCTTTCGTAATCCGCAAGTCTAAACATGCATATCGCTGCACACTCTTGCCTTCGCGATGCGTGTTCGATAATTGTTTTCGACCGGTTACCCTTCCTGACGTCAAAGAACTCGGATTAAGAATCTGTTTTACAACTTCTAACACGAGAATCAGGGTTTTAGAGCTAGATGCTCTTCTTAGATTGTAAATCGCTGTATCACGAACTATTGTTTTACAGCCGGATGCCCTTCCTGACGCAAAACTAAGATTTTAAATTGCAAGAATTTGTTTTAAGACGAGTTGCCCTTCCTGACGCAAAACTGGCAGTATCTATCCTCTTACATCATACACTATTGTTTCCGACCGGTTGCCCTTCCTGACGTCAAATAACTGGGATTAAGAATGTTTTACAACTTCTAACATGAGAATCGGGGATTTACAGCTAGATGTTCGCCGGATGCCCTTCCCGACGGCATAAGTTGCCAGGATTTGAATTGCGGTATCCATCATTGTGTCTGACTTGCAAGCCCACGCGTATTGTTTTTTTTTGCTGAGATATCATGCTACTTCCGTTCCCCAGCTAGAGCGGAATCTCGCAGTACTGTGTCTATTTCATCTTACAACTTGGAGGAGACAACATGTGTACTGTGCCCGTCCTAGTCAGTCATCGAACACGAGACACCTCAGGGGTGCTCAGTTCGGTGGCTGTAGGCTTATAAAATAGATGAATGTGGCAGGATTATCATAGGGTTCATCAAATGAGTGCGTTCCAAGTAGAAAACAAATATGACACTTTTATTCAATTAAATGCAGTATTGGCCATCCTGAAATCTATGATTGTGATTATGATCGTTACGTTATGGATTTTTATCTGGCTCTTGATGTAACAAACCTAGGCGCACACAAATGGGATGGTACACGGCAGTTGTTTCCCTGACATTCTAACAGAGTATTTACATTGTAAAAATTTTTTTATCGTCTTCAAAGTTATTAAGTTATTTGTTTAAAGTTGAATTAAAAATTTTCATCCAGAAAAATGAGGTCTGGGCCAAGCCTTCATCGATAATCTGAAAAAAATGCAGTAATTGTAAGGACGAATTTAGTAAAGAAATAACCAAGATTCAAAAAGTTAACACTTATGACAAAATAATAAAATTTACAGTCGTTATCTTAACGATAAAATGAAAAGTTGAATTTGCCTTGGTTTTCTCTAAGTTAATCCGAGACGTCGGATATACCTGTTCACGTCATCTCACATCTCCTTTCGTGAGAATTTATATTGAACATTAAGTATTTGACCAATGATTAAACTAAATAAAACGCCTCTTGGGCTTGCAAACGTAAATAAATGGGGATAATACCATCCATGTGGAGATCCTGTCCACTATCAATCGATAATATCAGTGTCACATGTTTCAGAATAGAACACATAAAAAAAAAATAACCCTCTAAATACTAATAAATCACTACTTCTACAGCTAACTACGGAAATTGGTGAGAAGACTGTGAGTACAAAGAAGAAAATATCTACACTATGTACATGTCGACGAGTGTCGATCAACCGTTTTACTCTCCTATTAACAAATTTATGGAGTTACAGCAAGATTGAGTTATCACATGAGAGTAAAATTTCATCAACGAATGAGCTGGTATAATCATGAATCAGACATTATTTAGATATTTCGTCGAAGACTTGTTCTTTAGACCTAAGGCCTTCTCGAACATTCATCTGTACCTTGAGATTGAAATCACTGGATTACTTGAGAAAATTTGGGATATTCCCACGAATTAAAAGTACATCGATAAACATGGACTTTCATTTTCTTCATCTGAAGACACTAATATTAGGCTACACTGCATTTATCGCGAATAATCAATAAACATGTGAAAAGCTCAGTATCGCGAAGATTCATGCCAATTATTCCATAAACTCTATACGTACAATATACCACAATGACGACTTTAACTTGTCGCATCTTAATCTCAAATATGTAGCCGTGAAATATCAGGACCTACCATCGTCCTACAAATACATAATATCCGCTTAAAAGTGTCTCGATGATTAATTACATCCAATTAATTATCACATGCTTCCAATGCACATGTTCACATTAAATTCGCACATAGAATTCGGACTCAATATCCCGATGACACGTTGTCTCAGACACGAGGTACAAGTAGAAGTTCAAACACAAGGAAAATATAGAAAATACGGACGAAATATCCTACCATTAAATCCATCAAACATAAACTAATTCATATTCGTGACGAAATTTACTCAATAAGCAAAGATGGTGTCGATAACACATGGATAACTCTATCAGAACCCTCACTGTCAAATTCATGGCCACATGGTCATTAAATAGTCACATGTGTCAGTTTTATGACGTATTCGAGCAAATAAACTGCCATAAAAAAAGTGTCAAAATAGCTTACTAAGAAAAGAAAAGGATAGAACAAAACTACATAGAACAGATATAAATGAGACGTAATCGACTTAACTTATAGATGAATCTTCATGTCTGGAAGTCTGGGTTCTCAATCAGCCATGTCAGGAAGAAAGAATCTGCATCCCGGCGCCGCCAACGATGGTCAAAGGTTTAGAACCTCATGGTGAAGCACTGGTAATCCATGATGTGAGATTCCGTCCTCTTCTGGAATTTATTCACGTCCACGTCTTCCGCGTCCACTCGTAAGAAAGCTGAAACTTACACAAAATGTTTTAGAGTAGGCTCCAAGCACACACGTAACAGTATTTTAGAAATGACACGTACTTTAAGGGATTAATGTCTGCACATTCGACGTCTGATCACAGCACTGTTCTAAATTATATCCAATTTTCAGACGTGTAGAGCACAGGAGTGAAGCGACGTTCCACGCTGAGCGACTGAAGGTGATAGTCCAAGACACGCCAGAGGGTGTGTGAGAGCGAGTATTCGTATCACATGACTTAAATATCATGTCTGGTGCACATGCACGGAAGTAAAGTCAATTGAGGGGCTAAATTCTTCTCCTGTACGAATCTACAACTTCATCACCATCTTAGCCACAAGGTCGTGCAAATTATTCCAAAATTTCAGTTTTTAATTTATATCCTCCAAATGTGCTATTCTTTTATCCAGTTTATTTTACTTTAGTCCTTGAGCCTTCCGTAATTATGCACGTCGCCACCAAAGATATTACAAATATTTCATTCATATCATTCCTCGCAAGTACCGGTGACACGCGCTGGCCTCCTTCTTCCAGTCACCAACCTTCATTTTTTTTATTTTTATCCCGTTAGCCAGTCGGCCGCTCTCTGCACAAAAAAAAACTCGTTCTCGCCCCTGCCAAGGTCGTGCGCACCCCATCTCGCCGACAAGCAGACACAAGCCGCACCAACACCTGTTCTTTCATTTGTGGCCTGACGGTCACATCCACCTCTTACTGGGACAAAAATTTTTAAGCAAGATTAAAAATTTTTACAATCGTGTTCATTCCTTAAAATGTGGTCCGTATGCTGCCTACTTCACTGTTTAATTTTCCATGGTATTTATAATTTCAGGCATCTGTCAGTTTTCTGAACGGTAGTCATTCTGCACGGCACAAACTGGTATTTCTTCGATAGCCGACCTGGGTCTTTTCTTTTTTCTTTCTTCACTCTTCCGCTTTACGGTAGAGTCTTAGGTTCGAGGCATTGAATATAACTGTTTATAGGAGAGTAATGGTTTGATATCTTCACATTGGAGTCTTTCTTCTGGCGCCCTGATTTTCAGGTTGATATTGTGGTGCCGAGGGATTTAATCTATCGTCATGAGGTGAATTTCGATGTTGCTGGAACTGTGGGCTCTCGGCTCCCATCACATCTGGATCGGTGTCTTGATTATGAATGGCGTCCTTCCATTTTGAGCCTTTTTCAGTTTCCTTCCTTAATTCTTCAATGTACCTCATGCTTTCTCGATGACGGTTCTCCATTTCATCTCTGAAATTCCGGTAGTTACGATCTGAAGAATATCTAGGTCTATCATAAGGCCTATTCCGTCTATAGTCCTGTGGTCGATCCCGTGTCCTGTAATTTCCCCTTCTTCGGACATTCTTCGGATCTTCCATCCTGTCCTCTCTGGGTCTCATTCTTCTCTCTTCCCATCGACGATTGTACGCTCTGGGATAGTTTTTGTACTCTTTAGGTCCACTCTGATTTCCGTTTTCAGGCATTGGAGGCGAATTCCGGTTTTTCGGAATGTCTATTACGTTGACCTGATAAGTATTGCTCCTTTGAGTTTTCGGTACTGTTGAGACATTCATGGTGTGGTCGAGCTGTCTGAGAATAGTCTCAGCCTGCACGGCGGTCTGGACATTAGCAGCAATGAGTAAGCGCTGTACTTCCACAGGAAACTGCTTTGTTATCGCCTGGACCAACTCATTTTCAGATGGTGGAGTGTCGAGGTCTTTCATTCGTCGTACTTGATTACAGAAGTAATTAGCGTACTGCGTCTGCCCATCTGTGGAATATTTTCGTGAATACAAATCCAACCGTAGTGCTTGTTGCAGATCCGCTCCCCAGTATCTCTGTAGGAATAAGCGCTTGAAACTTTCATAGTCTTCAAACGTATAACGGAAAGCATGGTACCAGTTGAGCACGTCTCCCTCTAAAAATTTCTCCGCTGTTCGCAGATGTTTTTCAGTAGGGATCTTCTGTTCACGAATATATTCATCAAGGTCCCTAATGAAATTTTTAGGTGTGACCCCATTTAAGTTGTTGAATTTTCTAGGCCTGTCCTCGCTCATTCGGATAAAATTAATGATTTGAGGTACGCTTTGTGCCGGTGTAGTACTGGGATTTACTGTGGGTTGTTCAATGTGGGTAATATTCTGAGACGATTCAGCTATGGGCGATATTCCTTCTGTTGCAGTAGATTTAGCCTGTACGACCTCTTCGACATTACTCTGTCGGTCCATTAATGATGTCACTAAGACCCTAGTGCTCCTATCCTGCAACTTCAAGAATCCTACTTCTTTTTCTAATTTTTGGAGGGCGTCCATATTTTCCTCCATCTTCTGTTTCCCGGACTTGACATCTCCGGCAAGATTAATAATTTGCTCGAGTATTTCCGACTTGTCTTTATCAATCATGCTCTTGATATCATCGAACTGGAGTGAAATATCTTGTATCTCCATTTGATTGACTGAGATACTGTCCTTTACGGAACGGAGATCATCGTCGACCTTCTCTTTTATTTTCTTCAAGTCTTCTGTGACCTCTCCTCTAAGATTTTTCACTTGTTCTGACATCTCTTCTTGTGCCGTAGAAATCTCTACCCTTATAACATCTATCTCCTTCCTCACTGATTCAATGTTATTTCTGACTAGGACTACGTCACTCTGAAGAGCGGTGACCTTCCCGGTGATAACCTTATTATCCTCTTTAATCTGGCTCGTCAAAGTAACAACTTGTTCCAGGGTTTTTTTCTGATTTTCCCTGCACTCTAACACGATATTGTCAATCCGACAACTAGTTTCCTCCAGTTTTGCATATAGTTCGTCACGACCTTTTTTCGCCTCTTCCTGTATCGCAGCACCCATAATGTTCATTTTTTGACTCAACCGTTCATTACTATCTTCCTGAATTTTCCTAAATTCCTCTGTATATTCTTCCTGTATTTTCCTATTCTCTTCCTGTATTTTTCTGAATTCCTCCTTATTCTCGTCTTGTGCTCTCCTACTCTCTTCCAGCATTTTTCTGAATTCCTCTTTACTCTCTTCCTGCATTTTTCTGAATTCCTCTTTATTCTCCTCCTGTGCTCTCCTACTCTCTACTGTCATAGTCTCTAATAACTTCCTAATCTCCTCGAGATCCATTCTATTATTCATAAAGTGACCTGTGTCAGCAAACGCCGAAATGCAGAAACTTTCCCCCCAGACATGTTGATTGTGATAAGGCAAATTCAAGTTTCACGAAGAAAATTCCTAACCCTCATTTTTCCATGTGAAACACATAATCTTAAGTAAAATACTCTGAAAATTCCGCGTACTCTGTTAGAATTCTACCTAACTGGGATGGCATTAAATCTGAAATGAACCTGCCGAACCGTGAATAATTAATAATTTGAGCAAGTCAATTTAAACCACGTGGAGAAGCAATTAATCAAGTTCCACAATGGATTAAGCCACATTTTTAAGCCACAAATCGAGCCCCACGGATGGGAAAAGCCACTAAGATGTGCCCGTCCTAGTCAGTCATCGAACACGAGACACCTCAGGGGTGCTCAGTTCGGTGGCTGTAGGCTTATAAAATAGATGAATGTGGCAGGATTATCATAGGGTTCATCAAATGAGTGCGTTCCAAGTAGAAAACAAATATGACACTTTTATTCAATTAAATGCAGTATTGGCCATCCTGAAATCTATGATTGTGATTATGATCGTTACGTTATGGATTTTTATCTGGCTCTTGATGTAACAAACCTAGGCGCACACAAATGGGATGGTACACGGCAGTTGTTTCCCTGACATTCTAACAGAGTATTTACATTGTAAAAATTTTTCTATCGTCTTCAAAGTTATTAAGTTATTTGTTTAAAGTTGAATTAAAAATTTTCATCCAGAAAAATGAGGTCTGGGCCAAGCCTTCATCGATAATCTGAAAAAAATGCAGTAATTGTAAGGACGAATTTAGTAAAGAAATAACCAAGATTCAAAAAGTTAACACTTATGACAAAATAATAAAATTTACAGTCGTTATCTTAACGATAAAATGAAAAGTTGAATTTGCCTTGGTTTTCTCTAAGTTAATCCGAGACGTCGGATATACCTGTTCACGTCATCTCACATCTCCTTTCGTGAGAATTTATATTGAACATTAAGTATTTGACCAATGATTAAACTAAATAAAACGCCTCTTGGGCTTGCAAACGTAAATAAATGGGGATAATACCATCCATGTGGAGATCCTGTCCACTATCAATCGATAATATCAGTGTCACATGTTTCAGAATAGAACACATAAAAAAAAAATAACCCTCTAAATACTAATAAATCACTACTTCTACAGCTAACTACGGAAATTGGTGAGAAGACTGTGAGTACAAAGAAGAAAATATCTACACTATGTACATGTCGACGAGTGTCGATCAACCGTTTTACTCTCCTATTAACAAATTTATGGAGTTACAGCAAGATTGAGTTATCACATGAGAGTAAAATTTCATCAACGAATGAGCTGGTATAATCATGAATCAGACATTATTTAGATATTTCGTCGAAGACTTGTTCTTTAGACCTAAGGCCTTCTCGAACATTCATCTGTACCTTGAGATTGAAATCACTGGATTACTTGAGAAAATTTGGGATATTCCCACGAATTAAAAGTACATCGATAAACATGGACTTTCATTTTCTTCATCTGAAGACACTAATATTAGGCTACACTGCATTTATCGCGAATAATCAATAAACATGTGAAAAGCTCAGTATCGCGAAGATTCATGCCAATTATTCCATAAACTCTATACGTACAATATACCACAATGACGACTTTAACTTGTCGCATCTTAATCTCAAATATGTAGCCGTGAAATATCAGGACCTACCATCGTCCTACAAATACATAATATCCGCTTAAAAGTGTCTCGATGATTAATTACATCCAATTAATTATCACATGCTTCCAATGCACATGTTCACATTAAATTCGCACATAGAATTCGGACTCAATATCCCGATGACACGTTGTCTCAGACACGAGGTACAAGTAGAAGTTCAAACACAAGGAAAATATAGAAAATACGGACGAAATATCCTACCATTAAATCCATCAAACATAAACTAATTCATATTCGTGACGAAATTTACTCAATAAGCAAAGATGGTGTCGATAACACATGGATAACTCTATCAGAACCCTCACTGTCAAATTCATGGCCACATGGTCATTAAATAGTCACATGTGTCAGTTTTATGACGTATTCGAGCAAATAAACTGCCATAAAAAAAGTGTCAAAATAGCTTACTAAGAAAAGAAAAGGATAGAACAAAACTACATAGAACAGATATAAATGAGACGTAATCGACTTAACTTATAGATGAATCTTCATGTCTGGAAGTCTGGGTTCTCAATCAGCCATGTCAGGAAGAAAGAATCTGCATCCCGGCGCCGCCAACGATGGTCAAAGGTTTAGAACCTCATGGTGAAGCACTGGTAATCCATGATGTGAGATTCCGTCCTCTTCTGGAATTTATTCACGTCCACGTCTTCCGCGTCCACTCGTAAGAAAGCTGAAACTTACACAAAATGTTTTAGAGTAGGCTCCAAGCACACACGTAACAGTATTTTAGAAATGACACGTACTTTAAGGGATTAATGTCTGCACATTCGACGTCTGATCACAGCACTGTTCTAAATTATATCCAATTTTCAGACGTGTAGAGCACAGGAGTGAAGCGACGTTCCACGCTGAGCGACTGAAGGTGATAGTCCAAGACACGCCAGAGGGTGTGTGAGAGCGAGTATTCGTATCACATGACTTAAATATCATGTCTGGTGCACATGCACGGAAGTAAAGTCAATTGAGGGGCTAAATTCTTCTCCTGTACGAATCTACAACTTCATCACCATCTTAGCCACAAGGTCGTGCAAATTATTCCAAAATTTCAGTTTTTAATTTATATCCTCCAAATGTGCTATTCTTTTATCCAGTTTATTTTACTTTAGTCCTTGAGCCTTCCGTAATTATGCACGTCGCCACCAAAGATATTACAAATATTTCATTCATATCATTCCTCGCAAGTACCGGTGACACGCGCTGGCCTCCTTCTTCCAGTCACCAACCTTCATTTTTTTTATTTTTATCCCGTTAGCCAGTCGGCCGCTCTCTGCACAAAAAAAAACTCGTTCTCGCCCCTGCCAAGGTCGTGCGCACCCCATCTCGCCGACAAGCAGACACAAGCCGCACCAACACCTGTTCTTTCATTTGTGGCCTGACGGTCACAGTACATATAATTTATGATCTTTCACCCCCCTTAAAAAACATGTAAGTATGTAGTATCTCGGAACATTCTTATCCGTGTGTGTATCAGTGTTGCAATTACTAAGCGAGTGAGCCGAGCGAGTTGGCTACGCAGTGTGCTTTCTTGATTTTAGTATGAGTGTATTCGCAATTACTAAGCGTCTGAGCAGTGCGATGAACGAGTTAGCTACGCGGTATAGATTTTTATTTTCGTACTAAGCAAATCATTTGAAGTGTTAGCTATGCGATATGTGCACAGTGTGTTGTTTTTTTGAGATAGCTATGCGATATGTGCACAGTGTGTTTTACACTAGGTAAATCATTGAAGTTGTACTGAACACATCAAACAATGTTCTTACAGTGTTCGATTCTAGGCTTGCTATGTTTCAATCTAATTTTCTTAGAACAAAGGTATCCCCTAACATGTTGTATCGGATCACATGTTAAGGTTAACGACATCGAGTGCAGTGTTCGATTCTAGTCTTGTTAGTTTCAATCTAAATAAAGGTATCCCCTAACATGTTGTACAGTGTTCGGTTCTTAGGATAAAGGTATCCCCTAACATGTTGTATCGGATCACATGTTAAGGTTAACGACATCGAGTGCAATGTTCGATTCTAGTCTTGTTAGTTTCAATCTAATTTTCTTAGAACAAAGGTATCCCCTAACATGTTGTACAGTGTTCGGTTCTACTTGTTTAGTGATCTGAACACATCAATCAATGTTCTGATTACATGTTGTATCGAGTGCAGTGTTCAATTCTAGTCTTGTTATGTTTCAATCTGATCTTCTTAGAACAAAGGTATCCCCTAACATGTTGTACAGTGTTCGGTTCTACTTGTTTAGTGATCTGAACACATCAATTAATGTTCTGATTACATGTTGTATCGAGTGCTGTGTTCAATTCTAGTCTTGTTATGTTTCAATCTGATCTTCTTAGAACAAAGGTATCCCCTAACATGTTGTACAGTGTTCGGTTCTACTTGTTTAGTGATCTGAACACATCAATCAATGTTCTGATTACATTTTGTATCGAGTGCTGTGTTCAATTCTAGTCTTGTTATGTTTCAATCTGATCTTCTTAGAACAAAGGTATCCCCTAACATGTTGTACAGCGTTCGATTCTACTTATGTAGTGTTCTGAACACACCAGACAATGTTTTAATCACATGTTGAATCGAGTACAGTGTTCGATTCTACTTATTTTGTGTTCTGAACACATGTTCTGATCACATGTTGTATTGAGTACTGGCTGTCTCATAAGGAGACGTGTATAGGCGCCATCTTGCATCCGCCATCTTGCGCAAGCATCCTTAGGGCGTCTCTAGCCAAGGATCCTTAAGCCGCCTCATAAGAGCAACCACCATCTCGCGCAAGCATTCCTAGGGTGTCTCATAAGGAGCCTTGTATAACCGCCATCTTGCGTAAGCATCCCAAGGGCGTCTATGTATAGCGATCATCTCGCATAAGCACCTTTAAGGAGACATGTATGGCCACCATCTTGTGCAATTAGCGTCGAGAGATGGCTGCTGTAGAATTTTTCTTTTTAAATTATCCACCACCATTTTTCAACTAAAGAGTGTAGCACTGAGGTTTGCGATGTAAGATGGCGGATGACAGCTGCGCGTGAGTTTGTAAAGCACGTGGAATTTGCCGCCACCACATAGATGGCAGCAAGGTGCTCAAAGTTGGCGGATGACAGCTAACAGAACTTTTCAAATTTCCCGCTACTACAGAGAGCAGCACGGTGCTCTGTTCATTAAAGGATGGCGGATGACAGGTAACGAAATTGCCCCGCATGAGGGCAGCACGGTGCTCTGTTCATTAAAGACGTCGGATGACAGCTAACGAAATTGCCCGCATGATAGCAGCATAGTGCTCTGTTGGTTAAAGATGGCGGGTGACAGCTGTCAAAAGAGCATGTGGCTTTGTTTCCAAACAAGAGCACTTGGAATTTGCCGCCACAACAAAGAGGGCAGCACTGTACTCTGTTGCTTAAAGATGGCGGATGATGGCTGTCAAAAAAAGCGCGTGGGTTTGTTTCCAAACAAGAGCATGTAGAATTTGCCGCCACCACATAGAGGGTAGCTCGGTGCTCAAAGATAGATGCTGTCAAAAAGCATTTTTTCAAATTATCCGCCGCCACATTTCAAAGGTATCTAGCTAAAGATGGCAGCACGGTGCTCAAAGATGGCGGATGATAGCTAACAAAACTTTTCAAATTGCCCGCTACTACGTGATTAAGATAGTAGCCATAAAGAGGGCAGCACGGTGTTCTGTGGATTAAAGATGGCGGATGACAACTGACGAAATTTCCCGCAGCACGGTGCTCTGTTGATTAAAGATGGCGGATGACAGCTGTCAAAAAAAGCACATGGCTTTGTTTCCAAACAAGAGCACGTGGAATTTGCCGCCACCACATAGAGGGCAGCACTGTTCTCGCTGGATTTAAATTGGCGGATGGCAGCTGTCAGAAAAGCATATAGGTTTGTAAAGCACGTGGAATTTACCGCCACCACATTTCAAAGGTAAGTAGCTAAAGAGGGCAGCACGGTGATTAAAGATGGCTGCTGTCAAAAAAGCATGTTGATTTGTAAAGCACGTGGAATTTGCCGCCACCACAAAGATTGCAGTACTGTTCTCTCTGGATTAAAGATGGCGGATGACAGCTGTCAGAAAAGCATATAGGTTTGTAAAGCACGTGGAATTTACCGCCACCACATTTCAAAGGTAAGTAGCTAAAGAGGGCAGCACGGTGGTCAAAGATGGCTGCTGTCAAAAAGCATTTTTCAAATTATCCGCCACCACATTTCAAAGGTAAGTAGCTAAAGAGAGCAGCACTGTGATTAAAGATGGCGGATGATAGCTGCACGTGGCTTTGTTTATCTCACGCTAGTGAGGTTAAGTTGGTAGCACTAAGGTTTAGGCCCGTCAAGATGGCAGCACTGCCGATGACAGGTGACGAATTTCACATCTAAAGAGGGCAGCACAGTGCTCTGTAGTTTAAAGATGGCGGATGACAGCTGTCAAAAAAGCACGTGGCTGTCAAAAAGCACGTGGCTTTGTTTACAACGCGCTAGTTAGGTTAAGTTGGTACCACTAAGGTTTAGGCCCGTCAAGATGGCAGTACTGAGGTTAGCGATGCGTTGTTGTCTGTCAAAAAGCACGTGGCTGTCGAAAAACACGTGGCTTTGTTTACCTCGCACTAGTTAGGTTAAGTGACAGCTGTCAAAAAGCACGTGGCTGTCAAAAAGCACGTGGCTTTGTTTACCTCGCGCTAGTTAGGTTAAGTTGCACTACTGAGGTTTAGGCCCGTCAAGATGGCAGTACTGAGGTTAGCGATGCGTTGTTGTCTGTCAAAAAGCACGTGGCTGTCAAAAAACACGTGGCTTTGTTTACCTCACGCTAGTTATGTTAAGTTGGCACTACTGAGGTTTAGGCCCGTCAAGATGGCAGCAGTGAGGTTAGCGATGCGTTGTTGTCGATGACAGCTGTCAAAAAGCACCTGGCTTTGTTTACAAATTCAAATCTCCCGCCAAAATTCAAATCTCCCGCCAGAATTCAAATTTCCCGCCAGAATTCAAATTTCCCGCGCCGCGGGAGGAGGAGGAGGCCGCCGAACTGTCCTATTATACTACTCTTATGCAAAATCCGTGTCGGGAAGGGCATCTGGCCGTAAAGTGGGGTTAGGCTCCTCCGAGACAGCGCCTGTGAGGTTGGCTTTGCTCTGTTATGCAAAATCCGCGAATCGACACTGCACTACTCCTAAATTAGGGGTCAATAACCTGGGTTCAGAACCCGCATAGGTACACTGCTATGGTCAATGACCTCGTGGGAAAATGCTGATTCAGCACCCATTGTTTTAGCATCCCCCTTGCTACACTACTCACCTCTTATCCCGCAAGCACGTGACTTCTCGTCAGACGGCCATGGTGGTAAACAATTGAGAGGGAATCTGCCACCTCGTCCGCGACCCTAAATGCAGATCACTGATGACTGGTTGAGACAACTTTCGGGTGTTTAGGCAACGATCCGTCTATATCCCTTCCATCAAAAGGCACCCTTAGTGCGCGAACCAGTAAGCAAGAAGTGGCAAAGACATTGTTTTTTTTTTATTAAGAACTACTGGTGTTGTCCCACTGAACCACGTCTTCGTTAATGCCAAAACCCATTGGTCCAACTCGTGAGGGCCATCGAGCTGAGGGCGCTGTGTCGTTTTAGATTATTGACATAACGTACGTTTCAACTCCCTAACTCCTGAATGTTCCGTGCTTCGTGGCAAGCTTTCACTGATCGGTTTACGATGTTATTCATTCACTGGAGATCGGCAGTGGTATCCAGTTCCCCCTGCCTGTCGTAAGGCGCCGCATGAACTCTAAAATGGGAGCGTGGGTTGGCGACCACGGGCCCCTCAGGTAGTCCTGGCGTTGCTTCTAGTTACTTGTGCCAGGCTCCTCATCCCATGGTCAACCCTTGTTCTTTGCAATCCCCGACGGTATTAGGTATCGAGGCCTAGGGATATCTTCGTTTTTGAAGTGACGGATCCCTTCCATTTTTTTCTCTCTGATTAGTGTTTAATAGAGGATGGTTGCCCAGTTGTACTTCCTCGTAAAACAATAATCACCACCATCACCTCTCTCAAATTGGGAGCGTGACCACCGTTCCCCTAGCTGAGTCTGACTTTGCTCTCCACTTTCATCTTTCCTGTCTGACCTCCCATTTTCCGACCGCGTGGTACTAGGCTTTACCTTTCCTTTACGATACCTTCCCTTCTCATTAGTGTGAATGCCAGTTATAAAGCCGTCAAAAAATGTATTACTGTAGAAATCGACACAAACCAAAGCTCATGGCACAACAGCCGCGAAAAGCCTTGGCCTACCAAGCGACCGCTGCTCAGCCCGGAGGCCTGCAGAATTCGAGGTGTTGCGTTGTCGGCACGACGAATCTCCTCTGCCATTATTATTGGCTTTTTAGAGCGGCGCCGCCATCTCAACGTGAGGCAGTTCCTCAAAGGAAATCTCGTAGGTTTAGTGGACCTCAGAACAGCACTCAGATCAAATCCCTACCCTGACCGGGAACCGATCCCGGGCCTTCGAATAAGTGGCAGGGGCCACCAGACATTCATACAGCGTTTCTCATAAAGTCTGACGTCCTAATATTGTGTATCACCGGAATCGTTTATCCTTGCGTGCAGGAAATCTGTCCCATTCATGCTGAGCACAACAGCAGCTTCCTTCCCGCCCATGGCTGCTTTCAAGTAAATATCGAGGAACGAAAATAAACCATGAACGATGCTACATTCGGTGTTAAATGAACGACTCAAATGAAATTTGCTGTGACTGGAGTAACTGCAGTGAGGAAGTGTGTCAAGCGCTTGTCCACTGGGGGAGGAAGAAGGCAGAGAGCGGGGTTGGCGACGGAGTAGGCAGGTCTGTTAGCCAAGCGAAATCTCTAACCAAACAGTATTTTTACATTCGTATTTGTATACAGATATACTTCCAATAAAAATCGAACATTTATGACATTAAAAATAGACATAATTTTAGCTTGATTTTACCCGTCCGTTTAGAACAATAGGTGACCACCAATAATGTTAGAGATATTAATGGATTCTTCTTTGACCCCGTAGCAACAATAACATCGGTAACTCAGGAAACAGCGTTTGGAAGAGAGCACTAAATCTAGTGCTTTAGAAAATTCAAAGTGAATGTCTGATACAAAACTACAACTATCTGAAAGTACTCCCGGCAGTGTGAAAAATGTCCACTTTGCGCCGGCCGACAATAGGAAGAAAAGAAAATACCGAAGGGATCAGGAAATCCTTGGGAAGTCGTCAGGCCGCGGAGTGATGTCGTATCTCATTCGTCTCGGCAAGGCCGCCCTAGGCCACTCGTGGAACATGATCATCAAGGTGCTACCCGACTACACAATCCCCATGTAGGCCTTATTAGATCCATTAAAGATCTGCACCCTATAAACCTCCCTTCTTAGTTTGCCAGTAGTACGGTCTTCACAGCTTGCTGCAGAACATCATGTTACTGTAAATTGTGTAAGCACACTTCACTTTCTGTATGGAGATATTCACTGCTGTTAGAGATGTCACTGATACCCTGAATATGATTGCATAACACTGCCATACCTCATGGAAACACGAGCGCAATGAACAAATGCACGGCGCTTCTCGCGATGAGTGGTTGGTTAACATTGCCACATGTCTTTGAATTTATTTTGTAATGAACCTAAATCTTCAAAAATATAATATCCAGGTATGTTTACTCATCAGCCAGTTCCGCAGTTAGCAAGTAAGTTCCTCTACACAATGCAGTCCAGGATCCCAGTAACACTGTACCAAAGCAACATTGAGCGTGGTCAGTACCTGGCTGGGTGACCACCCAGGACTACCACACCGATGCACACTAATAATTACCGTGTTAGCCAACATAACAGCATAGCTGTTACCCTGGTCTCACACTAACACACCAGGCCTAACACCTAAAACATATAAGATCAAACACACAATGAAATAAACAACTTAAATTTAGAAACCACAATTTAATACACTCATTACAGATCGACAGAGAACTGCCAGAGAGTGCACCGGTGTCGGTACCTCAGACAGCACCCATCTCTTCGGAGATAGGTGGCACATACAGATAACCAGTCCCTGTAACAATGCATGCAATCTAGTCCGTTCTCCTTTCGTGACACATTAAATCAGCCCTAGGAGAACGATGCCATCTTTCTGTTATGTCCTTAGTTTGCTGGCAATCTTGTGCGCCGACGACCATTTCAATTTTTGAGCGATTTAAACAACTTTGACTCAAATGGTCAGTTGTTATCGTTCCCAGGCATCCATATTTAAATACGGTATGCAATGTTTGTAGAATTCAGAAGATACTGCGTCATAGTTTATCTCCTTTTATCCCGTGAATGTTTCTCTTATTTTCAGGCAAAAGCGATAGGCACGTGATAGGTAAAGGTGGCCAGTTGAACTGTGTGTAAGCGGAGATGTTCAGATCGTCGACGTTGTACAGGAAGCTGTGTTCCTTGCTTGTGTGTATGACTCGGAAATTTAGTCAGTTTACACCATCCTCACGAATACATTTAATATTGGCTGCTTCACATTTATTGCAGCTCTGAGCTGAATGGAACTTAACTTTATGAGTTGGTGGGTAAAACTATATGTGGATAGCCATAAGACGGCGTTTCGTTATATCTCTTCTATATTTTTCTAAATACAGCAGTTGTTTAGTTACACGCGAGTGTGTGCCGAGATTTACACTGTCTGTAATGTAGTGTATTGTAGTGAATCTAGGAGACTGGTTTACTTCTATATTTAACCCTGGCTGCTACTACTACAACACCTCCGAATAATAATAATAATAATAATAATAATAATAATAATAATAATAATTGTACCGGGCGGTACACCTCCACGCCGCTAATTTAAAATTTGCGCCAGTTGAAACTCCTCTGCTGGAGGAAGTCTGAACTTTATCTACGCTATTAATTCTCTACTTTCTCAGAAGATGTCACCACGTGGAAAATTTTGAGTTTTTGAACTGTGTCATTTTTGATGTGTTTTTGTTTCGCTTGAAGTAAGAAGTGTGAACTTTCTCTTCTAGAGGACACTACTGAAGATCAACAATAGTGCACCCTAGTGCGAAGTCAAAGAACTATTTTGTTGGAGAAATTTTTATTTCAAATGTTTGTTCTTTGCTAAATTTTTTTCAGTCATTGGTTAAGTTGGCAATATTAACCCCTTCTTTCCCCTTGTTTTTAATCTAGCCTATCCCGAATTTCTTAAATTAATTTTCCACCAATTATGTGTTTCTTCTTAGTATTGTGTAGGGGGTTTATTGATGAACCAATAAAATCCTCGTGGGAGGGTGTTCTCATTCCCCTAACGCCTAGAACCTTCCGCGAGAGTATTTAAACTGCTGATTTTAGGGTCTCCGGGCCACTTCTGTTCCATCTTTCAGTGTATTAAGTACATAGCAGGAGGCGGGAAGCGCCTCTTTCCTCGGCAGCGGTCAACAACAAGGTAATGGCCGATTAATAACTTCTTTCTTTGCTAGCTCAGCAGTTTAACTCTCGGGGCGGGTTCTAAGCGTTCCACCATGTAACCTGTTCCTAAATGTAACTACTCTTTCATATATTCTCTTTTAAAGCTACATACTGGGATAGAGAGTGCTAACCCTCTTGAGCTCCCACTCATATTGTTTTGAGGTGAACTTATTTTTCTCAACCTATTCTTCGTTAACGTAAAACAAATTGTTCTCTTCTTAAGTCACCTCTTTAGTATGGGATTAACCCTTGTATTAACGGCCTAGTGCCAAGTAGGTCTTATTCAAAGTGTATTAGGAGTGCAAGTTCGCCTCCTGTCAAATTGTTGCCTTAGAGGTCATTTAATTAACCTTCTTTTCATTTAATAGACCTCAGTAGATTGGGTATTTTACCCCTGTGTTTAGGTCCGTTGAGGACAACTTGAAGGTGGAGTTTGGTGTGGCCTGGGAGAGGCTTAAATTTGAGAGCGGGTGGCTCTTTTGAAAATTGAGTGTTGTACGCCTCGTGGAGGCTTTTCTGTGTAATTTGGAGCAAGGGCTCCTAGGCATGAATGGGGTTTTCTGCCCCTCTGTTGAAACTTGTGTTTGGGGTAAAACTGGGCTGATTGCCCTAGCATTGTGGAGTTAGGGCGCGAAGCCCAAATCTTGTAAATATTGTAACTACCCTTTGGACTTGATACTTTGTACCTGCCATGCTTGTTATTTCTTTGTTTTAAAAAAGAAAATATAACCTTGTTAAATTTTAAATTAATTTTATTTTAGTAGCTTGAGACCTGTTCACCACCCCGCACCTTCTTTCACGCATAACTACCACAATAACTCGGTAACAAGTGGTAGCAGAGCGTGGTTGAATGGGTCTCAATTTAGCCCCTTTTGACGGCTAAACATTGTTTTGTTCCGAACTCTAACTATTTTCCCAGTTGCTGGAATTTTTTGAGTTTTTCAAAATTGTTCCGTCACCATGCCCGGCCCTCGCGATGTTCTCCATCTTAACTATTTGCGCAAGGAGGAGTTGATCTATGAATTGACTATTAGAAATGTACAATCTGGAGGCACGGTTGCAGTAGACACAAACAAGCTTAGAGAGTCCCTAGATTTGCCCATTTCCATCCCCAATTTGGGAGAGAAAGAAATTGACGACTCTCTTTCCACGATCACGGAGAATATTACTGGGCTAGCATCTGTAGTTAGTTTTTTTGATGAAAATGATCCTTCTCCTAATCAAATTGAGCGTGTGCAAGCTAGGCTATATCACTTTTCAAATAGAGTTAATGATCTGTTGTCTCTGAAGTTGAATGACGTTCAGAAGAAGGAAGCTAGTACGCTGCTTGAAAATATGTCTGAATTATCTAGCAAGGTCACTCAATTGTTAACTGGGGAGGTTCCTCCCAAAACTGATCAACCCGTCACGGTGAATGTAGGTAGCGAGGAAGAGCCTCATAAGGGAGAAGTCAATAGGATAACCGTTGCTGCTCAAACAACTTCTGCCCCATTGGACGAGTCTGAACGCCGTGCATCGTTGAGTAACATCCGTTCTGAATTAACTACCTTGCCATTGAAATCTTTACCTACTATGTCACCCGGGTTTAGCAGCTTGCCTCATCCATTGGCAATGTTGCTCAGAGGTATCTCTAAGTTTTCGGTTAATGCCACCAGTGAAGTAATTTCATTTTTACGATTTCTGGTTGAATTTCAGGATCATGCCCTTGTGTTTTCTCTTTCTCCATGTCAAATTTTGCAAATCATCTATCCTTATGCAATTGGTATTCTTTCTGACAAAATAGTAAGAGCCATAGCCGAACAGTCATCTATTGAAGATTTTCATGCACACTTGCTTGCAAATTTTATTCCCGCCCGCGCGAGGTCATCTCTGATTCAGAAGTACTATTGTCGTGTACAGCGCTTGGATGAGAACTTGGCTGATTTCATACAAGACATTAAGTTTTATACTAGGGTGTTTGCCCTTCATTTTCCTGAAGATCAGATTGTACAGGCTATTGTAGAAGGCATTTCACCATCTTATAGGTCATATTTGTGTTTCGCGGCGTGCCCGCAAACTTTCTCTGAACTTGAAGCGTTGGCCGTTTCAGCGGAAGGAGTGAGGTACGCTGACTCTTTGCGGGTGGCAAAAGAACCCCCTCCTTCGTTTAGTAATACTCGGCCTCCACCTCGCCGACCAGTCACACCCCGTAAATGTTATGCTTGCGGGTCGCCTGACCTTCTTCGCAATAAATGTCCATTGGTCAAAACTAGTAGGGCAAATAATGGAGCTGGTTCAGCACAAGGCTGTTTTAAATGTGGGGCTTTCTCACATATCGCCAAGAATTGCCCAAACTCGATTAGCACCCCCTCCTGCTCAACTTCTGGTGCAAATTCTACCTATGCCAATAATAAAAAGTGACTAGTGGCTTCGGCTGAGTCGACTAATCCATCTTCCCGAGACTCAGCCCCTAGTAAACAGGTTGTAAATTCAGGGAACGAGCAATTTTCAAATTTATCTTTTGAAGGTCCCAAAGAGTGTCTTAGGATTGCGGCGGATTCCCCCGCACCGGTTCCTTTTCTTAAGATTGAGTTAAATAACGAGCCTATAACAGCTCTCTTAGATTCAGGCAGTGTTTGTTCGATTATTTCGGCTGAATGGTATTCTAAATTGAAGTCTGTTTGTAAACTCCCTGACTATGTCTCATCTCCTGTTCAATATGTTTCGGCTAATTCATACCCATTAGAAATTCTAGGTTCCTTATTGGTCAAAATTCGTATTTTTAAATTCACATGGAAAGTTAAATTGTTTGTGGCCAAGCTCTTGTCTTGCCCCATTATATTGGGAGCGGACATTATTTTTCACACTGGTCTAGTGCTCGACCTTCAGAGTAGGTCTTGCACTTTCAAATTTGCCTCTAATTGTAACATCCCTTTATTAAAGTGTAATTCTGCATCATGTTCTTCTATTTCGCCTACCCAGGATGAGATGTTGTTAGATCTTAGACATCTACCTGAGGAGCAGGCTGATAGTATTCGTAAGCTGTGTCAGTCGTTTCCAGAGGTGTTTTCTGATACTCTTGGTGTTACTGACCTGATCGAATACAAAATTGAGGTCACGGATTCGATTCCTGTACGTTTTCCACCGTATAGGCTATCTCCACCTAAAATGAAGGCTCTGAAAGAAATTATCGATCAGATGTTGAAGGATGGTATTATTAGGCCCTCTAAGTCGGCGTATTCTTCGCCTATTTTCTTAGTTCCGAAACCCCAAGGAGGTTTCAGGCCTGTCATTGATTATAGGGCTCTCAATCGGAAGGTGGTGTTGCAATCTGTGCCCCTTCCTGACCTTCATTCTTGTTTTTCATGGTTTCGTAAGGCCAAGTTCTTTACTATCTTGGACTTGAATCAGGCCTATAATCAAATTCCCCTTGCCGAAGAGTATAAACATCTTACAGCGTTTGTCACGGACTGGAACTTATACGAATACAACCGCGTGCCTTTCGGGCTCCCCACGGGAGCAGCTGTACTCACTAGGCTACTAGATAGGGTCTTCTCCGACATCAAATTTGAGTACTTATATCACTACTTGGATGATGTAGTCGTATTTTCAGAGACTTTTGAAGAGCATCTAGATCATCTGCGAGAAGTTCTCGATCGCCTTCGTAAGGCTGGGTTAACTGTTAAGTTGTCCAAGGTCGCCTTTGCTAAGCCCTCTATGTCTTTCCTAGGGCATATTGTGTCATCTGATGGTGTAGCCGTCGATCATTCTAGAACACAGGCCATCCGTGATTTTAAACCTCCCAAGGACATTAAAGGTATCGCCAGGTTCATTGGTATGGTGAATTTCTTCAGGAAGTTTATTCCTAACTTCGCTAATAGAGCGGCGCCCTTAAACCTTCTTCGTAGGAAAGGCATCAAATTCAAGTGGGGACCTTCTCAACAAGCCGCTTTTGAAGATCTTAAATTAGCTCTCTGTAATGCCCCTGTACTTGCTATGCCTGATTTCTCGAAGAAATTCATCGTCCAAACCGACGCGTCGTCGTCAGCAGTAGCGGCAGTCCTTCTTCAAGAGACTGAACTAGGGAGGCGACCCATCGCCTATGCATCTAGGACTTTGTCGGCTCAAGAAGCCAAGTATTCCATCTATGAGCTCGAAGGTTTGGCAGTCTTATTCGCCTTAGAGAAGTTCCGTCTCTATCCGGAACATGTTAAATTCGACCTGGAGACAGATAATCAAGCCTTAAGCTGGGTCTTAGGTAGGCCGCGTCGTACTGGTCGTATAGCCCGCTGGGCCATTCGTATTTCTGCCTTCCAGTTTGATGTTAGACATATCAGAGGTACCGAAAATATTGTCGCTGATGGACTCAGCCGTATGTTTTCAAACGACGTTGAGATCCATGAACCGGTTGACAGTTCATCACCTTCCGAGTCCACACTATCTGATGTTAATACCATCTTAACTGATGCTCCCATGCTTTTTAGGGATATTGAGAAATACCAACGTGAAGATCCGACGCTGGCTCCGATAATGGAAACCCTTTCTTCTGGGGAACATGTTGTCCCTTATGTTCTGAGGAATGGTGTTTTATGTTGCCCATCGAGGCATGACAAGATGATGAAGGTTGTCGTTCCAGCTGTTCTCGTGCCTATGATCGTCAAATATTATCATGAGACCCCATTAGGAGGGCATCTTGGAATCTTTAAAACCCGTGAAAAGATTCGGGAAATGTTCATCTGGAAAGGTATGGACGGTGAAATCCGTGAACTAGTAAAGGCTTGTAAATCCTGTTTGATTAGTAAACCAACCATGTCCACCAAGGTAGGCCTTTTTTCTTCCCATCAAGCGTCACGCCCCATGGAACGCCTGTACATTGATTATGTAGGACCCTTCCCCCAGTCAAAGGGTAATGCTAACAAGTTCGTCCTTGTATGCGTAGATGGTTTTACCAGATTTTCTTGGTTATTTCCGACTAAGCTGGCTACCGCTCAGTCTACCATTACTTGCTTAAATTCTATTTTTGCTTCTTTTGGTCCGTGCCAATATATTGTATCTGATAATGCTAAGGCTTTTACATCTAATTTATTTCGTAAATTCTGTTTTGACTTATCCATCTCTCATGTAACTACTTCTGCTTATTACCCTCAACCATCTCTGGCTGAACGGGTTAATCGTAATCTCAGGTCCGCACTTATTGCCTATCATCATGAAGATCATTCCAGGTGGGACACGTCCCTGCATTGGTTAGCTTTTGCTTTGAATTCGGCGGTTCATGAATCACATAAATTTACTCCAGCTTCTTTGATGTTCAAATTTGTTCCCAACACGCCGCTCTCTAACCTCTGGTCTCTGAGTGACATTCTACCCGAGACAATAGATCCGGATA
Source organism: Anabrus simplex (assembly GCF_040414725.1). Lineage (NCBI taxonomy): Eukaryota > Metazoa > Arthropoda > Insecta > Orthoptera > Tettigoniidae > Anabrus > Anabrus simplex. Next base: position 981,878 of record NC_090272.1, on the reverse strand, counting down.
ATATTAAAGATCTTTGGAAGAAGGCTAAAGCCAATCTTAAGGTATCTCATGAAAAGGTTAGGGAAAGGTATGATCGTGGACGGAGACCCACCACTTTGAAGGTAGGTGACCAGGTGATGGTCAAGAACTTTGTTCCCGCGGGCAAGCTTGCCCCCAGATTCCATGGGCCATGCATTATTCTGGATTTCCTTACGCCGGTTACCTTATTGTTAAGTAATCCAGCCACCGAGAGAATATTTAGAGTTCACCTGTCCCAGGTGAAACCAGTGTAATTTCTGTGTTAACTTGCTTCATATTATTTTGAAAGGAATATGAAGGTTATATTTTTTTTGAGTTTCACTTTTAAGGCTTTCTGCCCCTTCTATAATATTTTGTCTTATATGTAAGCTTTTTGTAAAACCTTCCCCGATCCGTTAAACTGCCATTTTGTCCTTACCATGGCCATTACCACGCTCCCGTCTCCTGCTATACACACTGTGGCTTGATTACATTAAATGCCATGGACACCTGCACGCCGCTGACCCCTCAACCTCTTCACCAAGCCTGTGCCCTCAAAAAGATGATGGTCCAACACAATTCTGCCTCCTAGCTTTAATGTTTCAGTGCCCCCGCAGCCGCGCGGCGCCGTGCAGCAACTGGGGCAGAGGACGGGCCCCCTCTTCTCCAGCGAGGACTTCAGGTGCACGGCGAGCCGGAGCTCTCCTCCCGGCCAAGGCTGATGCGCGGCGCACGACCTGCTACTTGCCCACAGCCTGTATATGTTCACCGCGGGCGCGGCGTGTTTCAACACCTCTGCTCCCCTCATAGTGCGGGCGAGCGGTATCTCAGGGTACTTGAGGGGTCCGAGCGGCCTCCTTTTGGACGCAAGCTGCAACGGCCGGTCTAGCCATTCAACTTAATCAACATCAACTACATGGACAGTTACGATAAGCAATGACTACACTTGGGAATTCAACAGCAATATTTGGCGGCAATTGCAAAATTTTTCTTCACCTCTAAGTATTAAAAGTTTATCTTCAGAAATTCAACTTCTACAAATATAAAGACTTTACTTCACCTGCAACAACAAAATTTTGAAACTGAATCAAACCAAATTAAGAAAATCTTATAAATGCTTCTGCAATCAATCTTCATATCCACAGCATAACTTGGACCTTGTTTCAAACAGATTTCATGTGTCACCCCTGGAGGTACTTTTAGGGGGGGAGGTCTGTACCGGGCGGTACACCTCCACGCCGCTAATTTAAAATTTGCGCCAGTTGAAACTCCTCTGCTGGAGGAAGTCTGAACTTTATCTACGCTATTAATTCTCTACTTTCTCAGAAGATGTCACCACGTGGAAAATTTTGAGTTTTTGAACTGTGTCATTTTTGATGTGTTTTTGTTTCGCTTGAAGTAAGAAGTGTGAACTTTCTCTTCTAGAGGACACTACTGAAGATCAACAATAGTGCACCCTAGTGCGAAGTCAAAGAACTATTTTGTTGGAGAAATTTTTATTTCAAATGTTTGTTCTTTGCTAAATTTTTTTCAGTCATTGGTTAAGTTGGCAATATTAACCCCTTCTTTCCCCTTGTTTTTAATCTAGCCTATCCCGAATTTCTTAAATTAATTTTCCACCAATTATGTGTTTCTTCTTAGTATTGTGTAGGGGGTTTATTGATGAACCAATAAAATCCTCGTGGGAGGGTGTTCTCATTCCCCTAACGCCTAGAACCTTCCGCGAGAGTATTTAAACTGCTGATTTTAGGGTCTCCGGGCCACTTCTGTTCCATCTTTCAGTGTATTAAGTACATAGCAGGAGGCGGGAAGCGCCTCTTTCCTCGGCAGCGGTCAACAACAAGGTAATGGCCGATTAATAACTTCTTTCTTTGCTAGCTCAGCAGTTTAACTCTCGGGGCGGGTTCTAAGCGTTCCACCATGTAACCTTTTCCTAAATGTAACTACTCTTTCATATATTCTCTTTTAAAGCTACATACTGGGATAGAGAGTGCTAACCCTCTTGAGCTCCCACTCATATTGTTTTGAGGTGAACTTATTTTTCTCAACCTATTCTTCGTTAACGTAAAACAAATTGTTCTCTTCTTAAGTCACCTCTTTAGTATGGGATTAACCCTTGTATTAACGGCCTAGTGCCAAGTAGGTCTTAATCAAAGTGTATTAGGAGTGCAAGTTCGCCTCCTCTCAAATTGTTGCCTTAGAGGTCATTTAATTAACCTTCTTTTCATTTAATAGACCTCAGTAGATTGGGTATTTTACCCCTGTGTTTAGGTCCGTTGAGGACAACTTGAAGGTGGAGTTTGGTGTGGCCTGGGAGAGGCTTAAATTTGAGAGCGAGTGGCTCTTTTGAAAATTGAGTGTTGTACGCCTCGTGGAGGCTTTTCTGTGTAATTTGGAGCAAGGGCTCCTAGGCATGAATGGGGTTTTCTGCCCCTCTGTTGAAACTTGTGTTTGGGGTAAAACTGGGCTGATTGCCCTAGCATTGTGGAGTTAGGGCGCGAAGCCCAAATCTTGTAAATATTGTAACTACCCTTTGGACTTGATACTTTGTACCTGCCATGCTTGTTATTTCTTTGTTTTAAAAAAGAAAATATAACCTTGTTAAATTTTAAATTAATTTTACTTTAGTAGCTTGAGACCTGTTCACCACCCCGCACCTTCTTTCACGCATAACTACCACAAAAACTCGGTAACAAGTGGTAGAAGAGCGTGGTTTCGATCCACGGACCTCTGGGTTATGGGCCCAGGGCCCGTGTTCGATCCCCGGCATCTCCACCCCCACTTGTTACCGAGTTATTGTGGTAGTTATGCGTGAAAGAAGGTGCGGGGTGGTGAACAGGTCTCAAGCTACTAAAGTAAAATTAATTTAAAATTTAACAAGGTTATATTTTCTTTTTTAAAACAAAGAAATAACAAGCATGGCAGGTACAAAGTATCAAGTCCAAAGGGTAGTTACAATATTTACAAGATTTGGGCTTCGCGCCCTAACTCCACAATGCTAGGGCAATCAGCCCAGTTTTACCCCAAACACAAGTTTCAACAGAGGGGCAGAAAACCCCATTCATGCCTAGGAGCCCTTGCTCCAAATTACACAGAAAAGCCTCCACGAGGCGTACAACACTCAATTTTCAAAAGAGCCACTCGCTCTTAAATTTAAGCCTCTCCCAGGCCACACCAAACTCCACCTTCAAGTTGTCCTCAACGGACCTAAACACAGGGGTAAAATACCCAATCTACTGAGGTCTATTAAATGAAAAGAAGGTTAATTAAATGACCTCTAAGGTAACAATTTGAGAGGAGGCGAACTTGCACTCCTAATACACTTTGATTAAGACCTACTTGGCACTAGGCCGTTAATACAAGGGCTAATCCCATACTAAAGAGGTGACTTAAGAAGAGAACAATTTGTTTTACGTTAACGAAGAATAGGTTGAGAAAAATAAGTTCACCTCAAAACAATATGAGTGGGAGCTCGAGAGGGTTAGCACTCTCTATCCCAGTATGTAGCTTTAAAAGAGAATATATGAAAGAGTAGTTACATTTAGGAAAAGGTTACATGGTGGAACGCTTAGAACCCGCCCCGAGAGTTAAACTGCTGAGCTAGCAAAGAAAGAAGTTATTAATCGGCCATTACCTTGTTGTTGACCGCTGCCGAGGAAAGAGGCGCTTCCCGCCTCCTGCTATGTACTTAATACACTGAAAGATGGAACAGAAGTGGCCCGGAGACCCTAAAATCAGCAGTTTAAATACTCTCGCGGAAGGTTCTAGGCGTTAGGGGAATGAGAACACCCTCCCACGAGGATTTTATTGGTTCATCAATAAACCCCCTACACAATACTAAGAAGAAACACATAATTGGTGGAAAATTAATTTAAGAAATTCGGGATAGGCTAGATTAAAAACAAGGGGAAAGAAGGGGTTAATATTGCCAACTTAACCAATGACTGAAAAAAATTTAGCAAAGAACAAACATTTGAAATAAAAATTTCTCCAACAAAATAGTTATTTGACTTCGCACTAGGGTGCACTATTGTTGATCTTCAGTAGTGTCCTCTAGAAGAGAAAGTTCACACTTCTTACTTCAAGCGAAACAAAAACACATCAAAAATGACACAGTTCAAAAACTCAAAATTTTCCACGTGGTGACATCTTCTGAGAAAGTAGAGAATTAATAGCGTAGATAAAGTTCAGACTTCCTCCAGCAGAGGAGTTTCAACTGGCGCAAATTTTAAATTAGCGGCGTGGAGGTGTACCGCCCGGTACAATAATAATAATAATTTTATTCATTTATTTATTCGTGCCAGTAGCACAATATAAATTACAGATTGCAAATTAGATAAAATATATGAAATTAAAATATTACATAAAATTAAACAGTTATTTACAAAATATCGGCGCAGAATTTGGCCACGTTAACAGCACTGATCAAGTTCTGTGCATTTAACAGGGCATGGACATTTAATAAGGTGCCTTGTTGTTTGTACCACGCTGCATTCACATAGGGTCTGATCCCCCTTCAGGAGGCCTCATTTCTTCATATTGTCCTTTGATCTTCCAACCCCTGATCTTAGTCTCTTCAGTGCCTTCCATGTAGTCCAGGCTTTTTCATGACCAGAGGGAAGCTTTTCCTGCAATTTTGAGCGTTCTAGATGAAAAGGGATCTTTTGATTCTAGAGTGGAAGTCTGGTCTTCCTTGCATCTGCACTAGCAGGGAATGAGAGGACTTCAATCGAGTGGGTGGTAGTTTGTGTCCATGTAGGGGGGTGGGCTGAGCTGGCAGAAGCCCTTAACTTCTCCACATTTGCAGCTACTTCGCGTCTGATCTCAGGAGGGGCTATTCCTGCAAGGGAGTAGAGTTTGTCTGTTGGTGTTGGTTTCAGACATCCTGTAATATGTCTGCATGTTTCATTCAGGACGACATCGACCTTTCTGGCATATGTAGATTTATACCAAACGGGACTAGCATACTCCCCTGCTGAGTAACAAAGTGCTAAGGCTGTTGTCCTTACCGTGTGAGGGTGAGCGCCCCACTTTGAACCTGTCACTTTACGGAGCAGGGAGTTCCGAGAGGACACCTTTGCCTTGATGTTTGAACAGTGCTCCCTGTAAGTTAGAGAACGATCCAAAGTAACACCCAAGTATTTCGGTGTGTAATTATGTTCTAGGACTTTGTCCTTCCAATTCACTTGCAGCTTCCTTGATGCTTGTTTGTTCTTCAGATGGAAAGCACATACTTGAGTTTTTGATGGATTTGGTTTGAGATTATTGGTCTCATAATAGTGAGACAAAATATCCAATGCTGAAGTGAGATTGTTTTCTACTCTTTCAAAGCATTCACTCTGAGTAGGCAAGGCCAGGCCATCAGCGTATAGGAAGGAGGTGGATGTGGCTGGTCGTTGGTATATATATTGAGAAGTAAGGGAGCTAGCACATTTCCTTGCGGAAGACCGTTCTTTTGTGTTCTCCATTGACTTCGCTGACCCTGAAATTCAACAAAGAATCGTCGGTTCTGTAAAAGGGCAACAACAATTCTGGTAAGCTTCAAATCCTTTGTAAGGCTGTACAGTGTTTGTAACATGATTTGATGTTGTACGGTGTCATAGGCACAAGAAAGGTCTACAAACGCTACTCCTGTGATTTTTCGGGATTGAACACCATCCTCTATGTACTTGTAACGTTCCAGACGTTACAGTGTAATTATGTTAATTTTATTATGTGTAATTAATTCAAGAATTTAACGTCATGATATTTATTTTGGTATGTAATTGTATTATAATTCATGTTTAATCATTTGCTCACTATCATTTCATTACTTTGTAACTACGACTTGTAAACGAGGGCTGAATATTCTAATATTCACTTAGATTCTTGCGACATTTGTTTAAAATTAACTTGCAGTAGATTTCCTCTATATTGCTACATCACCGAGGAGGGAGAAAGGACAATTTTAGACATCAAGTTCTGGGAAAAGCGAGCACGTGTTCACGCGTCCCAACGTAAGCTACCGTATTTCGACCAGAATTATTCAAACTGGACAACGCCTATATTTTCAAAGGAGCGTCATGTTGCCATGGATAATGAGTGAATGGACCAATAGAAGAACAGTTAATATCAGAGTTAAGACCCGTCAACTCTAATATCTGGAGTGGGGAGAGACATGTCATCTGATTGGACCACGTGTTGCGACCTGTAATTAGCACCAGTAAAGGTTATAAAAGGGCATGCTGGAGCTCTTGGCTTCATCTCTACTACTGGACTCGGCTGCATTCTACTTGATCTTCTTCGTTTGATTCTACGTTAGTATTTTACTTCATTACCACGACGTGGTACTTAGAAATTCCGAATGAGGGGTGTATAGCCACTCTCATCAGGAAGTACGTACAGCTCGGCTACAAGACCGGTTTGAACCAGTCTAAGTCAATAGGTAGTATTAATCTAGATAGAAATGAAACTTCAGAGAACATTTTCAGTAAAGTTGGAAGGATTCTTAATTGAGTATCCTCTCCAAATAACCCAAGGTGGTTCTACTAACTATGACTTAGGGCTTATCTCCAATATATGGGATAAAGCATAATAGGGAGTGTTAGTTTTGAAGTCATCTTCCAATTAGTGGTGGATCCAATTTGCAAGGCAGGAATGGTACTGAGCTGCAGATGAAGAGATATCAAAGACGACCGGTGATGTTCCAGCTACAAGGGTGGAAGCTTTCCAAGGACCAGCAGAACAAGACTACATGGTGAGCAAGCGAGTTAAAGATATTGCAAGTTTTCGCGAAGTAGAGTCATTCAATTTTTTATTAAATTCATTTTCTATTTTAAATTCAGTCTTCGTTAAACCGTCGTCATTTATATTAAATCTAATAAATAGTATTTTTCGAGTTTACCTTAATCAATCTGCCTTAATTAGCCTTTTGATTTTTAATTCTCCTGCTTAATGATTAGTGCACTATCACCCCACCCCTGTGATAAGAGTCCGTCCAAGCTTGATTATAAATTTTATCTTTAAGTCATCAACTTAAAGATTGGCGCCCTTAGCTTGAATGGTTGCATTTCTCATTTGATGATGTTCTCCGAGAGGGGAAGTCACATAAATGCCGCTCCAACGTGTGGCGAGAAAATCATTAAGTACGGAGCAGTTAATGACAGTAACGATATCAGAATTAGTATTATGGGCAAAATTTGGATATCCACGTTTCATTAAGAGTGCTTGATTGTGGGAAGGGTCATGGCTGATCAGACGAAAGAGGAGAGGATGTTGCGCAGTGGACGGGCGATAAAAGGCAATAACGTATTGAGTTCAGAGGAAGAGTTGTGTAGTCTAGTAGAGGAAATTGAAGATAGAAGTGTAAGTAGTATGGAGAGTGAAGGCAAGCAGAAAGAAGTCAGTATGGAGTCAGATGATAGTAGGATGGGGGGCGAAGCAGAAGTGAACACTAACAATGAAAGTAATAATAATGATCAGTTAATGGGAATGATGCAGTTAATGTTAAGTAAGATAGAGGACAGTAAAACTGAAATAAAAAGTGAATTGGAACAAATTAAAACAGATGTAGAACAAACTAAAGCTGAGCTTAAAGGTGAATTAGAACAAACTAAATCTGAGCTTAAAGGTGAATTGGAACAAATTAAAACAGATGTAGAACAAACTAACACTAAAATTGAGAATATTAAATATGAACTTAAAGAACAGTTAGAGCAAACTAAAGCTGAATTAAGCAGGGAGATGAGGGAAAATAAGGAGGAAGCGAATCGGAGAATGGACGAACACAGTAGGCAGTTACGCGATCTGGTGGTAAAAAATGAACATTTTAATAAGCGATTAGATGACCAGAAAAGTGAATATGAACGGCGAGGGAAAGAGCTAGAAGAAAAGTTTGCGGGGCAGAGAAGTGAATTCCTGGAATTAATGGGGAAGGAAAACAACTCTACTAGGGAGGAAGTAATGAGGCAGGTCACTAGTATTGATAAGAGAGTTGAGACTCAAAGAGGGGAAATACGGATATTTAAAGACCACGTCCAACAAGAGATTGACACGGTAAAGCTTAGAATAGAAGATGAGACCCGGGCAAGTGAAGAAAGGTTTGCGATAGCTGAAGAGAATAAGATTGAAATTAGGACATTGAAAGAGAAGCAGGTTAATTTGGAGAGAGAAATTGATAGGAGAGACAGAGATGTAGAATGCCGGATGGAGAAAGCAGAAAATCAGTTAAAACAGGTGGCAAAGGATAAACAGGTTTTCACGGGAAGGCAATGTCTAGGAAATAGCTACATTAGGGAAATTGAACTACCTAAATTTAATGGGAAACAAACGAACCCGCTAGATTTCCTTAAGATGATAGAAAAACGATTTGAAAAGCGTCTAGAGGAAGGGTCTATGGACTGGGAAGACGTTATGGAAAATATTGACCATGCTTTTGTAGGAGAAACACGGTCTTGGTTCATGGTATATAGGCAGACGATGACGAACCTGAAAGAATTCAGAAATAAGTTTAGAGAGAAATTCTGGAATGAAGCGATACAAGCTCGGGAGAGAGAAAGGGTGGTATTTGGGAGGTACAAACAGCATGAAGGAGTTACTATGACCGAGTACTTCCTGGCACATGTCATGATTTGTCAGAACTTAGATGGTATAACCGAGGGGTCTGATGTAGTAAGACTACTTTTAAGACATTTTCCGGACAGGGTGAGAGAAGCAGCCTGTATGCAAAAAGTTGGTACTATTCAGGAGATGGAGAACCTACTAGGCAGTTTTGATGCGTTAGGTAACCTTAGGAGTAGAACGGAGAATACTCAGAACTTTAGTCATCACAACGGAATGAGACATAACGGTAGTACACAGAATCACGAAGCTCGCAATCAGTTCAGACCTCAGCAGAACAGCAGGAGCGGAGCACAGGAATATAGGACAGGAAATTCCCAACGGAGGCCAGAGCAATGTACTAATGAGTCCAACGTCAATACACAAAGGGAAACTTTAAACTAACTAGAGGCTGTAATGTAAGGTCAGAATTCCAGCCTAGTACGAAGGTAGCGAAGTGTCTTGCCATGAAAGTGTTACCATATGACCTCGATGTTAGAGACGATTTGTTGTATGAACCCGAGCAGAATAATGGAGATTCAAGTAATAAAGTAGTCAATCCCGTTGTTAAATTGAAAGTCTGGGGGGCGTGGGTTAAAGTTTTGATTGATTCTGGTAGCCAAATATCATGTATTAGTTCTCAGTGGTATGAGTCATTAGTGAAACAGGGTATTCAGTTGGAGGAAATGCCTGTTAAGTCTACGTTCATCATTACGGCTGTTGGAAAGAAGTCTAAGCAAATTTGTAAACAAGTAGCTGTCCCGATTTGCATTAATAATTCTATTAGCGTTCAGATATGTTTGGTAATTCCGCATTTGATATTTGATCTTATCTTGGGATCTGACTGGTTAACGTTAAAATTGGCTCAATTAAATTACTATGATCTTGTGCTAAATTTGAGGTGGAATAATGAGGATATCAAGGTTAAGTTTGAGGAGGAAATTCAGAGGAAAACGGAAGTTAGTACAGTGTGGAGAATGAGAGAGGTTTCTAAAGTAAATGAAGAGGCTAGTGAGGGCCTGAAGTTGTGTCAGTTGTGGATTAATGAGGATAAAATATGTGGCTTGAAAGAAGCCGTAAGTAGAAATGAGTTAAATGAAATCCAGAAGGACAAGTTATTTGAAGTGTTGTGTGAACACGTGGAGATTTTCTCCGAGAAACCTGGTGTTACCCATCTGTATGAACATTCTTTTTCTGTGCTGGATAAGACTCCATTCAGCGGACCGCGGTATCCGATACCACACAAATATGCAAAAGCTGTAGAGGATCAAATTCAAGCTATGTTAGCAGACGATGTGATTGAATTATCAAACAGTCAATACGTTAATCCCTTAATTGTCGTGCCTAAGTCTGATGGATCAATACGTTTGTGTATTGATGGCAGGGAGATGAACCGACGTATTGGTGCTGATCAGTTGAGATCACAAACCATTGAAGAGTTGATACAGAATTTTCAGGGTAAGAGTTGGTTTTCTACGTTAGATCTGAGGAGTAGTTTTTGGCAGATACCTTTAAGATCAGAAGACAGGCCTCTTACTGCTTTCAGCTATAAGCATAGTTTGTACCAATTTAGGCGTGTTCCTTTTGGGACCCGTACGAGTTCGGCAGCTCTTATTCGCGCACTTAGTATTGCCTTGGGAGAGGATACTGGAGATTATGCTACTATTTATATCGATGATTTGGTTATAGGATCTAGTACCTTTGAAGAGCACTTGGACCACTTGGAGAGGGTTTTTTCTAAATTAGAGTATGCTGGTTTTACTCTGAAACTTGACAAATGTGTTTTCAGTAGACGAGAGGTGACTTTTTTGGGGCACCGTGTATCGGCGATAGGAGTGACGCCTGAGAGCACAAGAATTGACAAAATATTGAATACTACGACACCTAGAAATATTAAGGAGCTCAGATCGTATATTGGTGTATGTAATTTTTTCAGACGATTTGTAGTGAGATTTGGTAACTTACTAGAGCCATTTAGAGAACTATTGAAAGCTGGCAGTAAGTGGGAATGGACACAAGATCATGATAGAGCTTTACTAAAATTAAAAGAAGGATTCAGGCAGGCGGTTGTTTTGAGATACCCCATGCCCGATAGGAAGTATGTGTTGCTGACGGACGCATCTCACTGTGGTATCGCTGGTGCACTATGTCAAGTAGATGATGATGGTAATTTAGGGATTGTGTCTTTAGCTTCCAGAGGTTTAAGTGCTGCTGAAAAGCGTTATACTATAACGGAACTTGAATTCCTAGCTATCGTATACTCCCTGAGTAAATTTAGGATGTATGTTTTAGGTACCGAATTTGAAATTAGGACGGATCATCATGCTCTTTCTTTTGTATCCAAGTGTAAATTATCATCTAACAGAGTTAGTAGATGGATACTCGCCCTACAAGAGTATGATTTTAAGGTAACTCACATTAAGGGAAAGAATAATGTCCTTGCTGATTTATTGTCACGTGATCCGAAGTTGAGCGAAGAAGGTAGCCTTATAGAGCCACGTGAGGGCATTATTATATGTACATGTCTGTCTAAGGAAAATGAAACTGCTCTAAAGAGACTACGTAACCTATTGGTTGAACAGTCGGTAGACGAAGAATGTCGGGAACCTTTGTCTGTACTTCAGGGAGGAGAGCAGCTCACTGTGTCGCATGGTAGGCACACGTACAAACTGGTTAACGGGTTTCTAGCCAGGAAATGTGGCGAGGATCTCTGGGGGATTTGTGTACCCAAAGCGCTACGTGTGGAATTGATTTGGTTTATTCACAAGGAATTAGGACATTTTGGAGCTAATAAAGTTCTGTATGAGATCCGACAGAATTTTATATGGGACAAGATGGGAAGAGATATAAGAAAAATTCTTTCCACTTGCGATCTGTGTCAGCGTAGCAAAGTTCCTAACCGCTATTTAGAAGGACCTCGTCAGGCAGTAATCTCAGAAAGACCTGGTGACTTGGTGTGTACTGATTTATTTGGACCTGTGGTAAAGGGACAGTTCGGCTTCCAATATATTTTAGTCATTATTGATGCTTTCTCGAAATTGGTCAGATTATACGGTATGAGAAAAGCCACTGGAAAATCTTGTAGTCGTATAATCAAAGAGAAGTATGTCCCTGAATTAGGTACTCCTCTTAGAATATTATCAGACAGTGGACCGCAGTTTATTTCGAGAAAATGGAAGTCCATAATTAGAGAGCTAGGTATTACACAGGTTCATTCATCTATTAGATACCCTCAGGGCAATATGTGTGAGCGCGTTATGAAAGAGTTATCTCGCATGTTTAGATGCTTAGTGTTCGATAAGCATACAGCCTGGGTGGCTCATTTATCCCGCATAGAGACATGGATCAATGCAGTTCAACATGAAAGCACGAGATTGACGCCGTCACAAGTTCATTTTGGTTGTAAGCCTCAGAATGAACTAGTGAGAGTGTTAGGTTTGCCTGAGGAACCGCCTCGTAATGCTGAATTTTACGTCCGACTGGCACGGGAGAACCTGATTAAATCTGGAGATAAACGCAAAAGACAGCAGAAACGTAAGGTACTTGATAACTTTGAAGTAGGTGATATGGTTTTGGTGAGAGTTCCCATGTTGTCAAATAGTGAGGATAAGGTGACTAAGAAATTTTTTCTGTTATATCAAGGCCCTTATAAAGTACATCGTAAACTTGGACCCTGTGCTTACAAGTTAGCGGATGGCGAGAGCGTAATGAATGGTTCATATAACATTAGTAGCTTACGGAGATACCTGTCGTGTGAGGTGGCTGAACCGGATTGTGAGATATAGGTCAGTAACTCGGGGAAGTTGCTACTTGTTATGTCAGACTACGAGTGGATGTGTTTACGTCTCTATTGTGGTGGTATTTCCTAGTTGTGTTTGTAAACAAGGGAGGTGTTTGTGTGACGGTAGATTTACGCTTGTTCATTGACGGTCGATCATCTGTTTTCCGTAAGTGAGGCCATGAAATTTTATATATTTGTTTTCTGAGATGTTACAGAAGGCTAATTAAAGCTGACGACGGCAAATAATTAATTTTCCCGTATGTGCATTTCTAACTTGCAATAATTTTACCGTGAGCTTAAATCACGTGTGTATTCGAGTGAAGTGTATTGCATCCTGCTTCAAGATAAAGTTGAAACATTCGAAAGAGTGATAAAAGTGTAAATTGTTTGTATTATTTGTTTTCCATGTTTCGAATGTATAAGATTGGAAGAGAATGTGTTACTGCTATATAGCAAAGAATGTCGGAGAGATGGGGAGTAAAAGGACAGATAGACACTCGGCAGAGTCTATAATCTGAAATTGTATATATATTATGTTATATTTTCTAGGATAATCTTGTTTTTTTTTTTTTACAAAAGTGAAAAGTTGCTCATGTTGGGCATAATTTAGCATCTAAACCTCAAGATGAACTGAAATAACAGACAGTCGCAATGGTAAGCAGTCTAAGAGAGATATGATGGAAAGAGTGAGAGATAATTAATTGTATGAAAATACTGTCGCTCGTTATGGGCAGGTAATAGAGGTATTTCAAGTCAATGTGGGAGTAAGTGTGTGAGTTCTCAACTCATATGATATTTGTTAAGAACTCATGGGGGCGTATGTAACGTTCCAGACGTTACAGTGTAATTATGTTAATTTTATTATGTGTAATTAATTCAAGAATTTAACGTCATGATATTTATTTTGGTATGTAATTGTATTATAATTCATGTTTAATCATTTGCTCACTATCATTTCATTACTTTGTAACTACGACTTGTAAACGAGGGCTGAATATTCTAATATTCACTTAGATTCTTGCGACATTTGTTTAAAATTAACTTGCAGTAGATTTCCTCTATATTGCTACATCACCGAGGAGGGAGAAAGGACAATTTTAGACATCAAGTTCTGGGAAAAGCGAGCACGTGTTCACGCGTCCCAACGTAAGCTACCGTATTTCGACCAGAATTATTCAAACTGGACAACGCCTATATTTTCAAAGGAGCGTCATGTTGCCATGGATAATGAGTGAATGGACCAATAGAAGAACAGTTAATATCAGAGTTAAGACCCGTCAACTCTAATATCTGGAGTGGGGAGAGACATGTCATCTGATTGGACCACGTGTTGCGACCTGTAATTAGCACCAGTAAAGGTTATAAAAGGGCATGCTGGAGCTCTTGGCTTCATCTCTACTACTGGACTCGGCTGCATTCTACTTGATCTTCTTCGTTTGATTCTACGTTAGTATTTTACTTCATTACCACGACGTGGTACTTAGAAATTCCGAATGAGGGGTGTATAGCCACTCTCATCAGGAAGTACGTACAGCTCGGCTACAAGACCGGTTTGAACCAGTCTAAGTCAATAGGTAGTATTAATCTAGATAGAAATGAAACTTCAGAGAACATTTTCAGTAAAGTTGGAAGGATTCTTAATTGAGTATCCTCTCCAAATAACCCAAGGTGGTTCTACTAACTATGACTTAGGGCTTATCTCCAATATATGGGATAAAGCATAATAGGGAGTGTTAGTTTTGAAGTCATCTTCCAATTAGTGGTGGATGCAATTTGCAAGGCAGGAATGGTACTGAGCTGCAGATGAAGAGATATCAAAGACGACCGGTGATGTTCCAGCTACAAGGGTGGAAGCTTTCCAAGGACCAGCAGAACAAGACTACATGGTGAGCAAGCGAGTTAAAGATATTGCAAGTTTTCGCGAAGTAGAGTCATTCAATTTTTTATTAAATTCATTTTCTATTTTAAATTCAGTCTTCGTTAAACCGTCGTCATTTATATTAAATCTAATAAATAGTATTTTTCGAGTTTACCTTAATCAATCTGCCTTAATTAGCCTTTTGATTTTTAATTCTCCTGCTTAATGATTAGTGCACTATCACCCCACCCCTGTGATAAGAGTCCGTCCAAGCTTGATTATAAATTTTATCTTTAAGTCTTCAACTTAAAGATTGGCGCCCTTAGCTTGAATGGTTGCATTTCTCATTTGATGATGTTCTCCGAGAGGGGAAGTCACATACTGTGTTAGGTTTACTACTTGTGGAGTACAGTTCATGCCTGGCCTAAAACCAGCTTGCTCTGCGATTAACAAAGGCTCCACAGATGGTGCAAGACGATTAAGAAGCGTTCTTTCAAAGATCTTGTAGAGGTGACACAAAAGGGAGATCGGTCGAAAGTTCTTAGGGTCATTAGGGTCCTTGCCGGGTTTAAGAATAGCAACTACTCTGGCCTTCCTCCAGATTATTGGAATGTGACAGCGCTCCAGGCAATTATTGAAGAGTTGGAGTATCCATTCTTTGGTAGCATTTCGAAAGTGTTTGATTTGCTCTATAAGAATGTCGTTAAGACCAGGTGCTTTTATTTTCTTACACATCTTGACAGCGTTTTCCAGCTCTCCAAAATCAAAAGGTTTGGATATTTCACAGGTTTCATCTTCAATGTTCCTTAGAAACTTTGGTGGTCTAGCTCTGTGTTTAACTTTGCCATTCAATAAGAGCTGATGGGCGATGTCATTTGGAGATAGATTACAATGAACAGATGCCTTGGTGGGGTCATTATTCAAACATTTTAGCAGTCAGCCAACGGCTGTAGCCGTGTTGAAACACCGGATCCCGTGAGATCTCCGAAGTTAAGCAACATTGGGCGTGGTCAGGAGTTGGATGGGTTGCCACGCGCTGTTGGTGGGGGGTAAGGGAATGGAGGAGCGGAAAGGAACTGGCCACCCTACCGCACGTAAACTCCGGCTCAGGAACACCTTTGCGGAGGTTCGGACCTGCCTTCGGGCAGAATAACCCTTACTTTACCTTAGTAGTCTCCAGGCTTTCATGCTGCTCTGCGAAATAATAATAATAATAATAATAATATTGGCTTTACGTCCCACTAACTACTTTTACGGTTTTCGGAGACGCCGAGGTGCCAGGATTTAGTCCCGAAGGAGTTCTTTTACGTGCCGGTTAATCTACCGACACGAGGCTGACGAGTTTGAGCACCTTCAAATACCACCGGACTGAGCCAGGATAGAACCTGCCAAGTTGGGGTCAGAAGGCCAAAGCCTTAACCCTCTGCCCACTCAGCCCGGCATCTTCGAATTCTTTCTCGAGTAATTTTATTATTATTATTATTATTATTATTATTATTATTATTATTATTATTATTATTATTATTATTATTAGTATTTCGTTATGCCTGACTGAACTGTTGTAACTTAGTTGATGTCGTTGCCGTTTGCTTTTCCCAAAATCACTTTATTTTCTCGCTGTGGCATTTATTGCGATTTTCACCAGGTTTTGTTGGTGGTGTGTAAAGCGCTGATTGTTGACTCATATCCTGAACTTGGATCTCTCTGTGATGCGCATTTCCAGCAGATCATTTCCAATTTCGAACAGCCAATTGTTCTTTACTTTCATTGATAGGGCAAGGATCAGAATGCTTTAGGTCAATCTGTGATAACTCATTCTGAGTATATGCCCGTAAAATTTGAAATGTCTTTTCCTATATGCATGGTGAATAAACTAGAAACTGTTTGTAAACTTTCTGTCTCTGAGGATTAATACTTATAGAAAGACATCATAGAAGTAGGATATGAAGTTTTATTCTTGATTAACTTTGCCTATGGATCAGTTTCAAACTCGGTGACTTGGGAGATTTTAAAACCAAGTGAAGAACACTGTATGACTGACTTGAAGAAAAACCAATATTCATACACATATGATTTACTGATGTCCGGCTCCATGGCTAAATGGTTAGCGTGCTGGCCTTTGCTCACATGAGTCCCGGGTTCGATTCCCGCCAGGATCGGGAATTTTGACCGTCATTGGTTAATTTCGCTGGCACGGGGGCTGGGTGTATGTGTCGACTTCATCATCATTTCATCCTCATCACGACGCGCAGGTCACCTGAGGGAGTCAAATTAAAAGACCTGTACCTGGCGAGCCGAACTTGTCCTCGGACTCTCCCGGCACTAAAAGCCATATGCCATTTCATTTCATTTCATTCATTTACTGATGTGTATATCTGCTTTATTCATGCATAAAAAGCTAGAAACATTTACAGTACCAATAAATTCCGCGCAAATTTTACACGGAATTATAAATAGTTTAATACATGGAACATGCTTCGTAAATTAAAATGGAAGTTTCCCATTTACTCCTTGTTAGTGGTGCTCCGGTTATAAACAGGAAGGGAAAGGTAAGGAAGGGAAATGTAGAGTAGAGGATATGAAAAGACAGGTGGAACATGGTCATGGGAAGGAGAAAAGGGAGGTGGAAGTAGCTTCCGCAGCTATCAGGAAAGATAGGGCTGACCAAGAGGGGAGGGGATCAAATGAGGTGTGTAGGGTTGAGGCTCTGGTCATAGCGGATTCCATGGTTAGACATGTGGGGAAAGTGTGCGGACGAAAGGGAACCAGGCTCGAGTGTTATCCAGGAATTAAGTTGAGGCAGATGTTGAGGAAAGTAGAAGAGAGGGAGGAGGGGAAGGAGAAGGTGGTAGTGTTTCATGTTGGTACCAACAACGTAAGGCAAGCTGATATAAGTACCAACATACTTGGAGATGTGTGAGATCTGGTAAATGCAGCACGGGTGAAGTTTAAGGAAGCGGAGGTTTTTATCAGTGGAATACTGTGTAGGAGGGATACTGACTGGAGGGTGATTGGGGATTTAAATGAGACTATGGAGTGGGTATGTGGGAAACTGGGAGTGAAATTTCTATATCCTAATGGGTGGGTAGGAGATAGGGATCTGCGCTCAGATGGCCTTCACTTAAACCGCAGTGGTACATATAAGTCAGGAAATTTGTTTGGAAGGGTAATAGGGAGGTATATTCAGGGAAACGGGGTGGCCTAGGGAGCGGTTATAAGGGAACAGGGAACTGGAAATCAAGTAGGGATGACATAAAAATGTTAGTGTTGAACTGTAGAAGTAATGTAAAGAAAGAAATAGAATAAAGTACCTAATTTAATAGATATATACTTACCAGATATTCCATTAGGAGTTGAATCATGGCTGGGAAATGATGTAATGGATGCAGAAATTTTCTCACGGAACTACAGTGTGTATCGTAGAGATAAGATAGGAATGGTGGGTGGGGGAGTATTCATTCTGGTGAAAGAAGAATTTGTAAGCTACGAAAAAGTTAAAGATGAAAAACATGAAATTTTAGGTGTAAGACTCATTTCTAAAGATAATAGACAACTTGATATATTTGGAGTGTACAGACCGGGAAAGGGTAACGCTGACAAGGATTCAGAATTATTTGATAAGATAATCAGCTATGTGGGAAACGACATGGAAAGGAATGTGATAGTAGCAGGTGATCTCAATTTACCAGATGTCAATTGGGAAGGAAATGCGAACGACAGGAAGCATGACCAACAAATGGCAAATAAGTTAATATGGGAAGGACAGCTGATTGAGAAAGTGGTGGAGCCAACTAGAAGTGAAAAATATCCTGGATGTGGTGCTGGTAAAACCAGATGAGCTCTATAAAGAAACCGAAGTAATAGATGGTATTAGTGATCATGAAGCTGTTTTTGTCGTAGTTAAAAATAAATGTGATAGAAAGGAAGGTCTTAAAAGTAAGACTATTAGGCAGTACCATATGGCTGATAAAGCAGGCATGAGGCAGTTTCTAAAAAGTAATTATTACCGGTGGATAACGGTAAATAAAAATGTAAACAGACTCTGAGATGGGTTTAAAGCAATATGTTGAGGAATGTGAAAACAGGTTTGTACCATTTTATAATAGAGAAATAAAGAGATTAAAATGGGGGTGCAGATTAGAAAGAAATAGAGTTAGAAATAGCTGTGGAAGTAAGGAGAAATTGAAGGAACTTACTAGGAAATTGAATCTAGCAAAGAAGGCAGCTAACATGATGCCAAGCATAATTGGCAGTCATACATATTTTAGTGAAAAATGGAAGGGTATGTATAGTCATAAATAGGTTCCAAGAAGGACATTCCAGGTAGTAGTAGCACCTATGTATAAAGGAAAGGATGATAGACATAAAGCTGAAAATTACAGGCCAGTAAGTTTGACATGCGTTGCATGTAGCCTAATCTTTGGGAAGGCATTCTTTCTGATTATATTAGACATGTTTGAGAAATTAGTAACTGGTTCGATAGAAGGCAGTTCGGATTTAGCAAAGGTTATTCCACTGAAGCTCAACTTGTAGGATTCCATCAAGATATAGCAGATATCTTGGATTCAGGAGGTCAAATGGACTGTATCGCAATTGATCTGTCTAAAGCATTTGATAGGGTGGATCATGGGAGACTACTGGCAAAAATGAGTGAATTTCGACTAGACAAAAGAGTGACTGAATGGGTAGCTATATTTCTAGAAAATAGATCACAGAGAATTAGAGTGGGTGAAGCCTTATCTGGCCCTGTAATAATTAAGAGGGGAATTCCTCAAGGCAGTATTATTGGACCTTTATATTTTCTTATATATATAAATGATATGAGCAAGCAGGTGGTATCAGAGGTAAGGCTTTTTCCGGATGATGTCATTCTGTATAGAGTAACAAATAAGTTACAAGATTGTGAGCAACTGCAAGGTGACTTCGATAATGTTGTGAGATGGACAGCAGGCAATGGTATGTTGATAAACGGAGATAAAAGTCAGGTTGTGAGTTTCACAAATAGGAAAAGTCCTCTCAGTTTTAATTACTGCGCTGATGGGGTGAAAGTTCCTTTTGGGAATGATTGTAAGTATCTAGGTGTTAATATAAGGAAAGGTCCTCATTGGGGTAATCACATAAATGGGATTGTAAATAAAGGGTACAGATCTCTACACATGGTTATGAGGGTGTTTCGGGGTTGTAGTAAGGATGTAAAGGAGAGGGCATATATGTCTCTGGTAAGACCCCAACTAGAGTATAGTTCCAGTGTATGGGACCCTCACCAGGATTACCTGATTCAAGAACTGGAAAAAATCCAAAGAAAAGCAGCTCGATTTTTTCTGGATGATTTCCGACAAAAGAGTAGCGTTACAAAAATACTGCAAAGTTTGGGCTGGCAAGAATTGGGAGAAAGAAGACGAGCTGCTCGACTAAGTTGTATCTTCCGAGCTGCCAGCGGAGAGATGGCGTGGAATGACATTGGTAGATGAATAAGTTTGTGTGGCGTCTTTAAAAGTAGGAAAGATCACAATATGAAGATAAAGTTGGAATTCAAGGGGACAAATTGGCATAAATATTCATTCTTAGGAAGGGGAGTTAGCGATTGCAATAACTTACCAAGGGAAATGTTCAATAAATTTCCAATTTCTTTGACATCATTTAATAAAATACTAGGAAAACCACAGATAGGGAATCTGCCACCTGGGCGACTGCCCTAAATGCAGATCAGTATTGATTGATTGATTGATTGATTGATTGATTGATTGATTGATTGATTGATTGATTGATTGATTGATTGATTGATTGATTGATTGATTGATTGATTGATTGAACAGTATTCCAAAAGACAAATTAGAGCTCTTGCAGAGGTTATTTTCAAATAAATTATCCATCATTTGTAGGCAAATATTAGATTAAATATCAAACTACCTGCAAGGTATTCGTATTTCGTGGATAAACTTCCTTGTTATTGAAGCCTACATATGAAGTTTGGTTCATTCTTGCTGTTTGTATTTTGTTACACTTATATAAATGCGTATTTCTAATTCATTTTTCTTGTTCACACTAACATAATTATCGTCTGAAAAAGACATGCGTGCACAACTATCGGAAACGCTTCCAAAAAACACGCAAGTAATGTGGTTCCCACGATTAGTGAAATTCGTGTTACCAACAGCAAATGCTGACAGCACACACTAGCAGTAAAACACTGTTACCTTGAGAAACCCAGCAAGTCAATGACTTACGGAGTTTCAAAACCAAACCAAATATTGACGATCGATTCACGGCCATTGTATACAGCCGACTTACGAGGGTTCTACACTTCAACATTCATTTTGTCACAACATTCCTTTTGTCACATAAAACGAAATTGTCAAAAACTGTGACTTACGGAGTTTTAAAACTAAACGATTCAAAAGTGTCTGAGATTTTCTCTGAGTGCTGGTACAGGTCAGGAAATTTCTTTTCCAGATTCCTCTGTACAGACTGGTCCAAAAAGTGTCCTTAAGTTTTTCCTTTCTTGTTTTTCTACGTCTTTAATAAATGATCTGATCACAATGATCAGTGTTTCATAGTGCTTGATCCTTGATTAGAGTGTTGGGATGCCTTAATTTTACACTTCGGGAAGTGGATTTTTTTATTATATCTCTTCCAAGGGAGATCCTTTCTTTGTTTTACAGTCCAGAAGGTTGGCTAACTTCTCCCAGGTATTTGAATTTTGGCCCTGGGGATGTTTTGCCGTATGAATATGTTTTCATTGGTTCTCTCTCTAGGTATCGAAGAGATCCTTCCATGTAGCGTATTTCTGGTATGAGATCTGGAGTCTTGTTCCGGATGGGATTTCATGAACTTTTCCAACGGATTCAATCGCTTCCTGTCTGTTACTGGCCAAGACTGCTAAGTCATCAGCGAAGGCCAAACACTGTAAATTCATTTTTGTTTTCACGTAGTCTGCCAAGGGTTATTTCTTTAGCTTATTTTTCACAAGTCCTTATCACTTTTTCCAAAACGAGATTAAACAATATACGGGGCAACCCATTTCCTTATCGGGCTCCTGTTTTAACATCAAATGGTTAAGATAATTCCCCTATACAATACGAATATTTCGAGAAAAATAGACATAAAGGTTTTGATGAATAATTATTTAGAGGAAGACGTTTACACTGTTATAAAATGTTCCAATAATAGAAGTTATTTTGTATAATGTATTCGCATATTACAAAAGGGTAAATATAAGTGCCAATACATGCTAACTTGAATAGAAAAGTAAAGTTTTGGACTTGATTCTTTTGTGCTCTGAATGTACTGAACATGTACTTTGGATTTGGACTTGATTCTTTTGTGCTCTGAATGTGTTGTACTTGTATCTTCCTCTTTTTTATAAGCTTCTGGTTTTATTAAGAACACAATAAATGAAATACCTTTCTTGAATATATAAGTATAATTTTCTCTATGTCTGCTTACAACAAATATTTCCAAACAGTAAGTTATACAATTCATATTCAAAGAAATATGTATTCACTTTCGTCTGCTTGCCCCTGCAAAGTAGAGGAAGCTCTTGAGGCAGTTCCTTTCGGTAGGCTCTTCAAAAAATGATGATGCACAGGCGGAATGTATAGCAGGAAATCCTCCATGTCCTTTTTCTTCGTTTTTGTTACTGGTCGATGTTGGGTATAAAGAGGGCCTTGCTGGATGTTATAAAGGTGTGTTATGCGATGGTCGGGAGACTTCTTTCTCACATCAACTTCGTCAAATTGCATATCAGAGTTCAGAGTCTTCTTAAACAACAGGGTAAATAGTGATTCTCTATTATAACGCAACCATCTCATAGTCAGCCAGTTGGTGTCATAACCATCAACCGTTTTTTCTGTTCGTTACTGAATTCTCCAAGTTTCTGGTGGATAAGAAGTCTGAGAATTTGATTTCAATGACCTCAAATCCAGGGGACGTTTTCTTTGCTTGTCTAACGATATCCATCCCATCATTTGGTGTGTAAATGTACGACATTTTCCTACCGGGTTTCTCCACTAAACCAAGATCACTGTCATTAGGTAAGTAAGAATGTCCTGATACCAACAATATGTGATCTTTCTTGTTGTTTTAAGGGGCCTAACATCGAAGGTCATCGGCCCCAATATGTGATCAATGGCTGAGACATTCATACCCGGATCTTGATACAACTTCATCAGAGACAATGACATTTTAATTAAATCTCGCACACCGACAAAAGAAACCATGGAAACTGTGAGAATGGACCTGTTCCCATTGTGCTCTGAACAAACGACTCCTTCCCTCCGGGCTCAACAGATTTGTCAATCGTATAACAGTTATTTACAATATCTGGACATGAATCGTTTATGCTCTGAAAGCAGCTTCATAAATAGTACTTAAATGTGGAAAAAGTCCAAAATGACCAAAAATGGACTTGATTACCTTGTGCTCTGAACGCCCCATTTGACCTTAGAAGTGGTCCTTGTTAGTGCGTGCATGGTTAATTATCTTGTCTTCCTGACTGATGAGCCATGTCTGCATGGCAAATTCATAAATGAAAAAATTCTATTACTGCTAATGGCCTCTTCCGGCCTCACCTTGAATGACTTAACTATTTCCATGATTGTACTAGAGAGAGCAGCTCCATCGATGGTATATACGGATGATCGATCTTTCCGACGAGATACTAATTTTATCTCTTTGACTCGAATCTTTGTTTTGGTTTAGAGAGAAGAATAAAAATGGACTCCACGCAGATCGGAGTAGCGTTTTTTATTTACACAAGGGTTTTTAAACGATTCAAACTTAGCCTATACTACCATCCTTCTTCTTACCTTGCTGGTTAATATATTCCAGGTATGGTAATTCTTTCATATTATTATTTGTTCGACTGTTCTTTCGTAATATTTGTTCTATTATTCATAGCCGATTAATATGCGTCTTTTCGCTCCGCAGTATGAATGGGTTGCACGTTTTCTTGTGGTTATTTTGATTATGATGTGTTGATACTTGGGTCTCCTGTTCATGTGCAATGCATTCTAATGTAATCTGCCATCTGATGACTGTTTGCCCTTCGTGTCGGCGCAAGCTTCTACTCGTGCCGTACTTAGTGCGAACCCTGTTGGGTTTGTGCATGACTACGGGATTTCTCTGATCCCACAGCTAAATTCCTTTGTGCTGTGCACGCGACTTCTGACATTAATAAGACCTCGTTTGTGACCTTGGAGTCATGCTACATGAAATTGAGTTCGCCGTTTAACTGGCGCTGGTGCTCATATTGTTTGCCGACCCCGGGTGTGTCTGAATGTGTGCAAGTATGTTGGTATGAGAGGGGAGCGAAAGAATGAAGTATCGGTCAGCTAAATTTACATTTTAATCTTGTTTCTCTATCTTATTTTTGCATTTTCGTACGGTGCTATTTCTTTTGCCTTCACACCTGTTTGGCCGCTCGCTTACCCATGGGGCCGCCATGTTTATGTTTCTTATATTTAGGCTATTCGCATGCCTGGGATTTTCCCTTTGGTTATTTATGTTGTTTCCTTGGTCCTGAGATGTTTCACTTTGTGACATGCTGATATCTTACTAATTTTATTTTTTCTGCTCGGGTTTTTTTCTCCTTGATGCGTGGGAGTTTGAAGATCTATGGTAATTGTTGGTGTGAGGGTGGAGTTGAACGATGTGTGTGAATGATGATACGATATTAAACTCGTGGAAAGAACGATCTCTTTGACCTGTGACACTAATATTAATACTGGCATATTCAATAACGATACTGTATTTAACCGAGTGAGCTCGCCAGAAGTTTAATTTTATCTTGGGGTTTGATTACGTCATGCTCACATAACAATGCCATGCCATCAACTGGACCGAGTTTACTCATGTATGTACCCGTTCTCATCCTTTTAATTGATTTCTTTTAGTCTTTCCTTCTACTTTCATTTTACGATATTAATAAAACTTCATTACGTGTACTTGAATTTTATTACTTGTAGAATTAGTCTCTTACTATTTTTTATAGGTAATGAGGCCTTTTTTTCTAGTTCAAGGCTGTTTTCTTTGGCCTTTCCTAGTCGCGATCTACGCCTTAAATCTCTCACGGTATTTATTTGTGCTGGAATTGTTTCCGCTACCGGTATGGGAGGTGGTGTGGCTCACTGCTTTGAATATTTCAGTACATGGAAAAGTGTCGGTCTGTGTGTAGAGTTTTGTGCCTTTATGAAGTCCACAAAAGTAATAAAATTTTGTCTGCTTTTACGAATTAGTGAGATAGTCTTGAGGTTAAGAATCTCTTCCTGAACCCTGCCTGATATTCTTTAATCAAATTATCTGTTTGAACTTCAAGTCACTTGAGTAGGAGTTTTGAAAGAATTTCGTAGGTGACTGCTGGTAGGGGAGTACCTCTGTAGTTATTTATATCAGTTTAACCCATTCGTTATGTAATGGATGAATTATTGCAAACATTCGGTCTTCAGGAATATTTTCCCTGGTCCAGATATCTGTAAGAATTTTATAGATATTCTGAGCGAGACTTCTGCCTTCTAGTTTTCAATTGTAACATCTTCCCCCGGAGATTTGTGTGTTATTTGTTCAACTTCCTCTCTTGTTGGAGGTTCTGAATCTGGATTTGGTTCTGATCATTCAAAAGTGAGTTAGGAATTTAATACGTTCAGTGCGGATCAGGCGCTGGGCGCGTGACGCTACTTTATAGGCAGGTGCGGAGCACGCGCCTAGCGCGTCATGGGACGGTTGCTAGCAAATGTAAATCATAGGTTTCCCGCATGGTGAGAAAGGCTCTAATTGCCATCCCACACATCGTGTAAGTCCAGTCTACTAGCAGATTCATCCGTAGCCATATTTGCGCATGCGTACTCCGTTTCCCGCGTATTTCCTCTCCAGAGTTGTCGTCATACGTCATCATTCATTTATGGGATCTTTGAGCAGCAAGACCACTTCAGTGCGAGCTAAGATACTGCATTTTCTGTTTATTAACTCTTCAGGAGAATTACGAGTGGTTCCGCTTTTGAAATAAATAAATTACACTACTGCAATATGTTCAGTAAAAGAACTGAACTTGTAATTGTCGTTTATTCTTGCATCATATATGTGTATAACACGAAAGAACTTCTAATTGTTATTTATTCCTCATCACATTTATAAGTAACTAGAATGAACGTGCAGTAATCATTTTTGACTGCGTCGTAATGCTTATGTTATCATTTTATTTATATTTTTCTCTGATGGCCGACAATGTGGTTCCTTCAACATCACGAGACCTACCCAATTAGCCAAAGTATTTCATTTTTGTTTGTCAAATTCTGTAAGAGAGAAGTGTAAATATGAATATATTTATGTCTGTAACATACTTTATGCATTTGTTTGCTATCCGTGGTAAATAATGCACAGTAATCTACCAACGCGCATGGTGCGTGATCCGTCTAGTGACCAGTATTACTTCACGATTTCAACCACCGTGCGGGTCACGCACCAGGCGCGTGAGTGGGATAAGTCCACGAGTTCGATAGAACTCGTCCTACCAACGCACAAATCTGCGATAATTACGGCTTTTAGAGTCCCATACAAATATTATGCTCAGGTTGGTGGGTATGTCACGCTCTGCTAATACGCAGTGAACGTGTTAATAATAACATTATTTGCTTTAGGTCCCACTAAATACTCTTTTACGGTTTTTGCAGACGCCGAAATGCCAGAATTTAGTACCGCTGGTGTTCTTTTACGTATCAGTAAATCTACAGACACAAGGCTGATGTATTTCAGAACCCTTCAAATACCACCGGACTGAGCCAGGGTTGAGCCTGAGTCAGGAAGCCAGCGCCTCAACCATCTGAGCCTCTCAGCCCGGCATTCGCAGTTTAGAACGTTGATGAAATGATCTGTCAAAAGTTCACAGCTTTTTTATTATTTGTCTCTGTTGGGTGACAGGCAGTGTTTATTCTGTGAACCTGGGAACTCTAAGACTATTTTATATAAACCCCTGTGCTATCCAAACCCCTGGTCTGTTGTTTAACTATGAGAAATTGAGGTGACATGTGAAACATGTGTCAAGTGTCAATAAATTCTTAGTGTAAGAATAAAACGGGTAGTTTTGTTTCTGTCCTAACATTAGTGGTGACCCCGACGTGATATTTAGCCGATATCGGTAAGTCTAAATATCCTTGCATTATTATTATAACAAAGTGAAAGTTGCAAGATGTTAACAGACGTGAAAAGACGCGAGGCAGTAAGAGCAATTTTTACTAAGACTTATGACAAGTTTATTGAAGAAATACACAGCGAAAATCCCGATAGAGAAGTTGTGAAAACGAAGTTTACGACTGTTCAGAGGTTAGCAGTTGACCTACAAAAGCTAGATGATAACGTCGCTTCGTTGATGCTAGAGGATGAAAATGCCAACTTTGAGGCCGACTATTCAACTGTTGAAGAATATAGAGAAAAGAAGGACCATGCAAGAGTGAAGATGGAGAATTTTACTGAGGCTAATCAGGTACAATTTGTAAGTGTGGTGGAATCAAATGCTTCATCACCGGTTGCAGATAGGAGAAAATTAAGTCTCCCGAAAATAGAATTAAAGACATTTAGCAGAGAGATTAAGGACTTTCTAAGCTTTTGGAGCCAGTTTAAGAGAATGCATGAGGACGATGAGATGGAAAACGAAGACAAGTTCCAGTATCTGATTCAAGCAACTGTCGAGGGCTCAAGAGCACGAGAGAATGTGGATAGTTTCACTGCCACCGTGGAAAACTATGAGAAAGCCATCGAAAGTCTGCGAAATAGATTTGGTAGAGATGAACTTTTAACGGAATATTATGTAAGGGATCTGTTGTCATTAGTAATTAAGAAGGCTGCTGGTGCAGAAAACAAGAACGCCCGCGACCTATCTCGGCTGTATTACAACTTAGAAGCTCACTTGCGCGCGCCGGAATCTATTGGCATTTCATCGGACAAGTATGCGTCCATGCTATTTCCACTTGTAGAATCCTCCATACCAGAAGATATTCTGAAGATCTGGTTACGAAATCAGCCAACACTTCGTGAGGATATTTGAAGTCAAGTCTATGGAGATCGGTTAAAACATTTGATGTTATTTCTGAGGAAGAAAGTAGAATATAGAGAAAGAATCTCGCTGGCAAGTGCTGGATTTAAATTAAGTAAAGACGAGGTCCAAAGAAACAGAAGAAAAGAGAAGCCCCTTGGCGAAGCCGCAGCAACTGCAATGGATCTACTCTCCTGTGAACACAAGAACACTAGAGTTGCCTATATATTTTGTGACAAGTCTCATGAAAATAAGGAGTGCTTCCAGGCACAGAAGAAAAAGCGAGATATCTTGAGAAAGAAGAAAGGATGTTTCGTCTGCTTGAAGTGAGGGGATCACAAAGTAAGTTGCATTGTTTGTTGCAAGACACATCATACGATTGTGTGCCCTCAACTGGAGACCAAGCAGAAGCGAGCATCAGAAGAGACAACAGAGAAAGTGCTGAATGTTTCGCTCTCAAATCAGTCGAGTTCAGAAGTAGTTCTCCAGACCCTTCTAGTGAACCTTGAGACCAAAGGAAAATTTCGCACTGTAAGAGCACTCATTGATACTGGTTCTGAAAGATCCTATATATTGAAGAGAACTGCGGAGGATATGGGATGTATAGCTGTTGACTCTGAAACAGTGATACACGCACTATTTGGGGGAGGTTCGACGAAAGAAATAAAACACAAGC
Source organism: Anabrus simplex (assembly GCF_040414725.1). Lineage (NCBI taxonomy): Eukaryota > Metazoa > Arthropoda > Insecta > Orthoptera > Tettigoniidae > Anabrus > Anabrus simplex. The sequence continues at coordinate 953,965 of NC_090272.1, read as the reverse complement.
GCTACAACATTAGATTGAAGAGTTTGACAGGAGACTTTTCATGTGAGGTCCAGATGTTGGATCAGCCTCTAATATGGTGGAATCGCACGCCCTAAATGTGGTTCTTGGCTTAAAGAACTAAAGGCGAAGGGGATACATCTTACTGACCTGGGAGTTGGACAGCCACCTGTTGAAGTACTGTTAGGAGTGGATGCATTAGGAAAACTGTACACTGGCACCATAAAGGAACTGCAGTGTTGTCTTACTGCCGTGCAAACGAGACTGGGATGGGTTGTGATGGGCAAGTTTATTACCGAAACTGAGTCTATGACCCATGCCACTATGCTAACTACGCTTCTAACCCACACCTATCGATTAGCGGATCTTTTGAATTTGGATGTCTTCAGTATCACAGACCCCTGTAAAAGTCCAACAAAGGAAGAAGTAGAAACCGCCGTGCGAAACCATTTCAAGGAAACTGTGAAAAAAGATCCTGGCGGAAGATATGAAATGAAGTGCCCTTGGGCAAATAGCGTTGAAGAGTTACCGGATAATCGAGGGATAGAAGAGAAGAAATTGATCTCAACGACAGCAAAACGCTGTGCTACTGGGAGACTTGAGCGTTATGATGAGGTTTTACAAACGTGGCTAATGGAAGGAGTAACACAAATCGTTCCAGAAGATTAAGTACAATGACCTGGACATTATCTACCTCATCACGGGGTGTTCAAAGAGAACTCGACAAAAAGTATAAGACCAGTGTTTGATGCTTCTTGTAAGGTGAAGGGAAGTCCTTCATTAAATGACTGTCTGGCTAAAGGGCCGAATCTATTAGATCTAATCCCCTCAGTCCTTCTAAACTTCCGTTGAGGGGGGATCGGCGTGATCTCTGATATTAAAAAGGCTTTTCTTCAGATCTCTGTTCACGATCGGGATAGAGATTTTCTGAGGTTCCTTTGGTGGGAGAATCTCGAAGAGAAGAAGATGAGGGTTATGAGACCCTGTAGAGTGGTTTTTGGGGCGAACTGCAGCCCATTTATTCTGAGGGCTGTCATACAGCACCATTTGCATCAATGTAAACCATCTCAGGGAGAGGTGGCAGAGAAACTGAGTAGTTCATTTTATGTAGACAAATGCGTCACGTCAGTTGATTCAGTAGAGGAACTGAAGACATTTGTGGAGCAAGCTACTGGGATCATAGCTGAAGGTAGATTTGAGCTGAGAGGTTGGGTGAACACTCCCTCACTACCAAGCAAAGAAGACTCAAGGCCTCGGACTCTCGTGGGACAAGAATGAAGATAAACTGTTCTGCAATAATGACGGACTGAGTAAGCCTGTAGGAGTAGTAACTAGGAGATCTGTTTTGTCAATGGCGCATGGAGTATTCGATCTAATCGGATTCAGTTTTTACGTCTCTCTCTTCCCTAAACTACTACTGCAAAAAAGCTGGAAGGCCAAGTTGAGTTGGAACTCCGAGCTATCAGAAGAAGTGAAGTCAGAATTTTTGAAATGGGTTGAAGAACTACTTATTTTGAATGATGTACGGATACCATCTATGGACTTCGCTGACAAATGCCGACTCCTGTTCCTTGCACATCTTTTGCGATGCATCAAAATTATCCTATGCAACGGCTGTATTTCTGAGATGTGAAAATATACAGCATGTAACTGTAAGTTTGCTACAAGCAAAATCGAAGGTTGCTCCACTCAAAGGTACAACTATTCCTAGGTTGGAATTGTTGGCTTGCTTAATAGGAGTACGTCTAGCCATACAAGTGAAGAAAGGGTTAAATATAACTGACATGAGGGAGTATTACTGGACAGATTCAACCACTGCGTTGCACTGGATCACTAGAGAAGGTCACTGGGGAACATTTGGTGAGAACGGGGTGAAAGAAATCCGCACCAACTCCAATCCTAGGGACTGGAAACACATCCCCGGACAATAAAACCCTGCCCATATACCTTCCAGAGGCAGTAATACAAGAAAGCTCCTAGAGTCGCGATGGTGGGAGGGTCCAAGCTCGGTCAAATTGTCTGAAGAAGAATGGCCAAAGTCCCAGCCTGTCGTAAATCAAGAAGAGGTAAACCAAGAGAGAAAAAGGAAGATGTTTTATCGCTGGTTACCTCCTGTCAGAAAGAGGCATGATACTTGAGCTATTTCTCTACATACAACAAGATCCTTCGAATGGTAGCGTGGATGCAGCGATTCATTAACAACGCAAGGAAGAAGACTATTACTGGAGAGTTGTCTGCCAGAGATTTGGATGCTGCAGAAAGGAATTTAGTAAAGATCGTCCACCATGAACGTTTCAGATATATGAAAGATTCGCGCTGTATATGTTTTGATTCTGTAAGTTGTTAGAATCAGAAGGTGGGAGGATGTTAGGTAACGGGCTGTGTTTATTCTGTGAATCTGGAAACTCTAAGACTTTTTTTTATCCAAACCCCTGGTCTGTTGTTTAACTAAGAGAAATCGACATGACATGTGAAACAAGTGCTAAGTATCAATAATTACTTAGTGGAAGAATAAAACGGGTAGTTTTTTTCTGTCCTAACAGTCTCTAAATTCCCACTCGATCGTTTAATGCAGACAGTGAGTGCCCTACCGAAGGTCGTTCAGGACTTCTGGGGATGAGTTTTGAAGGATAATCAGCTTATGAAATCCATTTCTCCACTAACGATCATGGTCTAATGGAAAGCCAGCATTTATCCCGACAACATAATTTCCATTGCAGCAGACTTTCTCGTAGTGCTAGTGTTACGGAACCTAATTTATTCCATGGACTGCCGTGTCATATCTTACTGGCATATCTATGAACATTACATGTGACACAACACTGTTTATCTTGTTTGTATAATCTTTGGTTGTGGTGTAGATCATGGCGTACAATGTATCTCTTGGTCAGTGCAGTGAATTGTAAACTTGTTTTATGTAAATAAATTGGAGCATTTGTGTTAAATTGTGTTAACGTCACGTTATAAGCACTTTTCTCAACATCTGGCCACCGTGATAGGATTAGTTTCCGCGTAAATATGGCAGAAATTACGAAATTAAAAAGTGAACGAACACAATTGCGCCGATTGGTTACACGTGCTGGCAATGACTTTGAACAGAAGTTAAATGCAGAACAACCCACAAGAGAAGAAGTCTCCGCAGGATTCAAGATCTTCGAGGACAAAGCTGAACGATTATTCGTGCTCGATGAAAAATTTCGTGATGTTTGGTACGCCGGAGAGCACGAAGAAGAAGAAGAGATCGCTGCCGAATACGAAATCATGGAGGGATACCGCGAAAGGTGGTTAACCTTAAAGACCAGGTATGAGAATTTTTTGCATGATGACACACTCAGTGACAATGGGGCAAATAGTATTGCTAGTACTAGTTCTAGTAAATCCAGGAGTAAAAGAAATTTAAGATTGCCGAAATTAGAACTTAAACAGTTCGATGGAGATGTGCGCAACTGGATAGCCTTCTGGGGGCAGTTCAGAAAGATACATGAGGATGACGAAATCGAGGAAGAGGATAAATTCCAATACCTTTGCCAGGCTACTGTACCCGGGACGTCAGCTAGAGAACTCGTGGAAAGTTTCCCACCCTCAGCATCGAATTATTAGAAAGCTATAGAGCAATTAAAATCGAGGTTTGCAAGAGATGAACTTCTGATTGAGATTTACGTTCGTGAACTCTTGCAATTAGTACTTCAAAAGAGTAACATGCTAAATGATATAAGTCTACGGAGTCTTTTTGATAAACTGGAGACCCAGTCAAGGGCACTAGAGTCACTAGGGGTTACTAGCGATAAATACGCGGCAATGCTCTACCCGCTTGTAGAATCAGCACTACCAGATGACATTTTGAAAGCATGGGAGCGGTCTCGTATGTCGCAGGCATGTAAGAAGGGTGACCAATCTAATTATCTCGAGACACTTTTGAGATTTTTGAGACAAGAGGTAGAAAGTGAAGAACGTCTCTTTCTGGCTCGTACTAATTTCCTAGGTGGCTGTGGGAGTGCATCACAAAACAATAAAGAAAAGTTACCGACGGCACCAGTAATTTTCTCGAGTGAAGAGAAAAGGAGTGATAGGGCATGCATTTGGTGCGATAAAGGGAACCACATGTCTCAGGACTGTTTTAAAGCTAGAGGTCTCACTACAGAGAAAAAACAAGAAGTTTTGAAAAAGAAAGGAGCATGTTTTCATTGCCTCAAGGTGGGCCATGGTGCAAAAAAGTGCAAAGTTGTACTCAAATGCTTGATTTGTTGTAAGGGGCATCACACTATTATGTGCAAGGGTTTAAAGGATATAATTCCAGTCGATAGCAGCAAGAAAAGTTCGGTTGAGAAAGGAAACGAACCAGGTAGAACAGAGAACTTACTGTCTCATCAAAAGGGTCAGACATTGTTGCAAACTTTGGTAGTTAAAGTGTCGGTGGACAAGGTTGTTAAGTTGGCAAGAGTGTTACTAGACTCGGGATCTCAAAGATCATACATCACGAAGGACAGTGTTCACAAGCTTGGGCTAGAGAAGATAGGGGAAGAGACGTTAATACATAATCTGTTTGGTGGAGTAGAAACAGGGCAAGAAGTGCATGGTATTTATGAAGTTACTCTTATAAGTTTAGCTGAAAAATTGGAGTGCACCATTCCTATGTTGGACCAACAGAAAATTTGTGATTTTGTACCCCGGCTTGAGACCCAGCGGTATAACCCTGTGCTTCGAAACCACAACATAATCTTATCAGACACCGGGCGAGTTAGCCATGCGCGTAGAGGCGCGCGGCTGTGAGCTTGCATCCGGGAGATAGTAGGTTCGAATCCCACTATCGGCAGCCCTGAAAATGGTTTTCCGTGGTTTCCCATTTTCACACCAGGCAAATGCTTCGGGCTGTACCTTAATTAAGGCCACGGCCGCTTCCTTCCAACTACTAGGCCTTTCCTATCCCATCGTCGCCATAAGACCTATCTGTGTCGGTGCGACGTAAAGCCCATAGCAAAAAAAAAAATCTTATCAGATGTAGGCTATAATGTTCCTGAGGTAAAGATATTACTTGGGGCGGACGTAATGGGGCAACTGCTAACAGGCTGCAGATTAGTTTTAGATGACACGATTGTTGCTCTCGAAACTAAGCTGGGCTGGACGGTGATGGGGCAGCGTAGAATATTCAGCAACTGCAATACAGTAACTGATCTCTTTTGTATGGCAGGTTTTAATGTAGCTGATTTGTGGCGTCTGGAAGCCATAGGCATTAGCGACCCGGCAGATGTCAAAACCAAAGAAGTTCTAGAAGCAGAGACACTTGAATTCTTCGAGAAAACAGTGAAAGTTGACCAAGAAGGAAGATACGAGGTTTGCCTACCCTGGAAAGAGGGGCACCCGCAGCTGAGGGACAACTACGATCTAGCGGAGAAGAGATTGTTGAGTGTAAGCAAAATACTAGAAACCATTGGCAAGTTGGAAGAGTATGATGAAATCTTTCGTGAATGGCTGCGGGAGGGCATAGTGGAAATGATACCCTCTGCCAGCAAGAATGATGGTCACTACCTCCCTCACCAGCCAGTAATAAAGGAATCTAGTATGACCATCAAAATTAGGCCTGTGTTCGATGCCTCAGCCCAGATAAAAGAGGCAACTCACTTAACAGCTGTCTGGAAAAAGAGCCCAATTTGGTGGAATTAATACCCAAGCTGTTGATACTGCACCCTTGCAGAGCTCCTTCGGTATTGACTGGATGTCAAATGTTGCCTCGGCTGCCCTAAAAAAAATACTTACCGAAGGTGTGTGAGATCGTCTTCTCAGGCGCGATCAGTCCCCGTCGTCGAATAGGGATGCATAGGGATAGTGCATAAGGAAAACTACTCACTATATTAGATATGACACAGACTGATTTCAAATTAAATGTGTGTATAAAATTTTATTAATAAAATCAAAAGAAGGTGAAGATATTTTTTTAAAATGTGAAATAAATGTTGTTAAAGTCATATCATTACATTATGAGACCGTACAAACTAAAGTTCTCTTAATAACACACATGACCACCTCATTTGTTAATTAAAACAATATTTATAATCAATTAATTATTAATTTATATATCAAATAATAATTTCCAGATTTGTTCACCCAATTACTTGATATCAGTGTAACTGTACACATTACTAGGAAGGTAGCGTTTATATAACATGTGGATCAATAAATAACAGTAATAATACAATAATAAGAATATTTGATAGTAATAATAATAATAATAATAATAATAATAATAATACCGATGTGAATGAAATTTAATGTGGCTAACACAAGTTAATCGTCGGAATACTATTTGACGTCTGTCGAAATAATAATAATAATAAATACTTCTAAGATATTTAAATAAATAAAATATGTTGATATTAATTAATTAATAGAAATTTTGATAACACTGAAATGCATACTAAACTATTTAAAAGAACTCAGAAATGTCTCCACAATGTATCACAAATCCCAATATAAAGTTTTAGAAAGCCAAATGAAAATGTGATAAAATAGTAATAATAATAATAATAATAATAATAATAATAATAATAATAATAATAATAAATAACTGAAATAATATGACGATTCTCCGAAAATCATAGTCCAGAAATATTATTAATAACTCCCCAAAATAAAAAAGTAAGTTACAAACAAACATGCCAGAAGTTACTGTAAAAAAATATTAACTTTATTTTAACTAGTTAAATTTTGATCAAATTAATTAATTAATTAATTACGTAGCTGACCATTATAAATCATTTATATGACTCCAAATCCTCCAACCTCATACTATCAAATGAATTTGCAATGCATTGAAATAATAATAATATTGCAATAATAATAATAATAATAATAATAATAATAATAATAATAATAATAATAATAATAATAATAATAATAATTTAATGAATATTAATTATTGGATATCATTAAATAAATCCTTAAGAACATTAATAATTGTATACCAAAATTCAATACTGTTGATAACCAAACCGTAGATAAATTGAATAGCAAAAATATAAAAATATTTATATTGAATTAATCATTAAATCACAATTGACTATCTCAAATGATTAATATTGTACTTATTAGGCCTTCCAAATAGCCTGTGAATTACACTGGTAAGATATTAATAATAAGAACCAATATTAATAATAATAATAATAATAATAATAATAATTATAATAATAATAATAATAATAATAATAATAATAATAATAATAATAATAATAATAATAATAATAATAATAATAATAATAATAATAATATGTTAACCTGACATGGACTTACAGTACTATTGATCCACCATCCTAATAAACCATAATGAATTTGCGTCTGTTACCTTAGAACATTCATTTTACCATAATCCGTATCATTGGAGTAAAAGTTTTATTAACAGTACTTACTGAATTTTCTTCATCTATTAAACCATATTTGCCAGGATAAATTATAATTCAACGAAATACCTGAATCACTGTGTAAAGGCGTAAACATCATTTTTCCACAACAGGTTTTATAATATTAATAATAATAATAATAACCTTGCTCTGAATAAAACTGTTACTGACTTCCCATGTGGAATTTATAATTTTAAATATCCTCTTTCCAGGTACACTAAACAATAATTTTAAACCTTAGAATTCAGTAACATGTAACTCAAACAATGGACCTTGGTTGTTGCTGTATGTGAATCTAAAACTTTGCTTTTCATAGATGCGAGTGTCCTTTTCTTAGTTGCCTTAAATTTATGTGGAGAAAATATACTCTCCCACTTAAAATTAAAATATATTCTAAATTATTTTTCTATATACACCACGCGAGATAACACAGCCAGAAACACTAACCTAATGTATAAATAAGTGCTAAATATACACAAATGTACGTTGACAAATCCTCATACTGAATTATTGGTTTATTTCAGCGTCCAAGTGTTTATAATTCGCTGAAAATCGACCACAACTCAGAACAATTATTATTGTGGTCCACACACAATAGAATACTCTGACAGTGTAAAGACAATAAAAAATGCACCTAATGATTGCTAATAAGAAGCAAAAAAATAATATATATTTTAATAATAATAATAATAATAATAATCATCTGTCGTAACCAACGAAAGTAGTTCCTACTAGCGAGCATTCATAACAGCTCAGTTGGGTGTTCAATGTTGCCAACATAATATTAAAATGGCACTCAAACGCGTACGATAACTTTCATCTTAGTAAGCGATATTGTGTCACAGTTGAAATAGTAAAAATATCAAATGGTCCTTCTAAATCATACATCATCTTTGACTGGCTTATTTTTCCACTACATTTTTCATTTATGGAGTCATTTCCACTTCATTCTGCATAAATTCATTTATATCTCAGCTATCACCCTCATTTCCAGTCAAACTAGAGAATATGTTCACCATATTCTTTTATTTTATACTTTTCTTCAGCAAATAACCATGTATCACTATATGATCATAAATATGGACCTTCAAACATCTCAAACATATTACCGTCACCCAATATCGTGCTTATTGCTCAACAGCACTTCATATATCCGAACCAAAATTAATTTATTAGTACTGTCCACCCAACTGTTTAATTATGGTACTTGCCAGAGCAACAAAAAAATATATGGATGTATATGTGTTACTGTCGACCAAGCAGAATTTTCGACAGTAACTATCATATATATGGTTTCATCATTAATTCACTTCATCACTCATCTACCACGGTGTCTACGTCTGCATCAAACAAATAAAATATCTGCCTAAATGAAGTATTAATTATACTAATAATAATAATAATAATAATAATAATAATGCAAGTATACAGAAACCGCTTATTACAATTACTTCAAAATAAATATATATTAGTCGATACTGAAAGATGAAATAGTACTTCTAAACTATATCACACATGATATTAATAATAATAATAATAACTACTATAAACATGAACTGAAATATCCTAACTATCTGGCTGCGCTCTGGGGTCTTCTTATTATACTACAGTCACTCGCATATTTATTTACATCAAGATATTATTTTGAAAGTAAAGCTTTAGATTCTATTAGAAATATGAGATTTGTACTCACATTATTGGCACTTCGGGACCACCAGGACTTGAGGCAGCCATGTTGTTTTACAGACTCATGACAAATATATTAATACCATTCATCATTCTTCCTGTATCCAACATCTGCTTATATACTAATTTTCACCCGTATTAACACTTTTACACACGTTTTCTCTTGATGATAATACTAAATATAACAACTTGTTATAACATTCAACATTAAACACTTATAATATATATTCCCTCCTCTGCGAACCATGTGACCTTGCCGCGGTGGGGAAGCTTGCGTGTCCCAATGATGCAGATACCCGAGCCGCAGGTGCAACCATATCGGATGGGTATCTGTTGAGAGACCAGACTAACGAATGGTTCACCGAAAGGGGGGTAGCAGCCTTTCGATAGTTGCAAGGGCGGCAGTCTTGATGATTGACTCATACGGCCTTGTAATAATACTCAACATGGCTTAGCTGTGTTGATACTGCTACACGGCTGAAAGCAACGGGAAACTACAGCCGTAACTAACTCCCGAGGACATGCAGCTCTCTCTGTATGAATGATATACTGATGATGGCTTCCTCCCGGGTAAAATATTCCGGAGGTAAACTAGTCCCCCATTCGGATCTCCGGGTGGGGACTACACGAGAGGGGGTGATCATCAGGAAGATGGATACTGACATTCTGCGAGTCGGAGCGTGGAATGTTAGAAGTTTGAATCGTTGTGGTAGGTTAGAGAACCTGAAAAGGGAGATGGATAGGCTAAAGTTAGATGTAGTTGGTATAAGTGAAGTACGTTGGCAGGAAGAACAAGATTTTTGGTCAGGCGACTACCGAATTATCAACACAAAATCAAACAGGGGAAATGCAGGAGTTAGTTTAATAATGAATAAGAAAATAGGGCAGCGGGTAAGCTACTACGACCAGCATAATGAAAGTATTATTGTCGTCAAGATAGACACCAAACCAATGCCCACCACAATAGTACAGGTCTATATGCCTACTAGTTCAGCGGATGATGAAGAAATCGAAAGAATATATGAGGAGATAGAAGATTTAATACAATATGTAAAAGGTGACGAGAATCTAATTGTGATGGGAGACTGGAATGCAGTGGTAGGCCAAGGAAGAGAAGGTAATACAGTAGGAGAATTTGGATTGGGACAAAGGAACGAAAGAGGAAGTCGGCTGGTTGAATTCTGCACTGATCATAATTTAGTCGTTGCCAATACTTGGTTCAAACACCACAAACGACGGCTGTATACGTGGACGAGACCTGGAGACACCGGAAGGTATCAAATAGACTTCATTATGATTAGGCAGAGATTCAGAAACCAGGTGTTGGATTGCAAAACTTTCCCAGGAACAGACGTGGACTCTGACCATAACTTGTTGGTCATGAAATGCCATCTGAAGTTGAAGAAATTGAAGAAAGGAAAGAATGCAAACAGATGGGATCTAGACAAGTTGAAAGAAAAGAGTGTGATGGATTGTTTCAAGGAACATGTTGCACAAGGACTAAATGAAAAGGCTGAAGGAAACACTATAGAGGAAGAGTGGAGAGTCATGAAGAATGAAGTCAGTAGGGCTGCTGAAGAAATGTTAGGAAGGAAGAAAAGATCAACTAAGTATCAGTGGATAACTCAGGAGATACTAGACCTGATTGATGAACGACGAAAATACAAGAATGCTAGAAATGAACAGGGCAGAAAAGAATACAGGCGATTAAAGAATCAAATGGATAGAAAGTGCAAGGTAGCTAAGGAAGAATGGCTGAAGGAGAAGTGCAAGGAGGTCGAAGGCTGTATGGTCCTGGGTAAGGTAGATGCTGCATACAGGAAAATCAAGGAAACCTTTGGAGAAAGGAAATCTAGGTGTATGAATATTAAGAGCTCAGATGGAAAGCCACCTCTAGGGAAAGAAGACAAAGCAGAAAGATGGCAGGAGCATATCCAACAGTTGTATCAAGGTAAAGATGTAAATAATTTGGTTCTGGAACATGAAGAGGCTGTTGATGCTGATGAAATGGGAGACCCAATTTTGAGGTCAGAGTTTGACAGAGCTGTGAGTGACCTCAATAGGAACAAGGCACCTAGAATTGATGACATTCCCTCTGAATTACTGACTGCCTTAGGAGAAACCAGCATGGCAAGGTTATTTCATTTAGTGTGCAAGATGTATTAGACAGGAGAAGTCCCATCCGATTTTCGTCAGAATGTTGTTATACCTATTCCCAAGAAAGCCGGTGCTGACAGGTGTGAAAACTACCGCACCATTAGTTTAGTATCTCATGCCTACAAAATTTTAACACGTATTATTTACAGAAGAATGGAAAAACAAGGAAGAGCTGAGTTGGGAGAAGATCAATTTGGCTTCAGAAGAAATGTAGGCACACGTGAAGCAATACTGACTTTACGTCTGATCTTAGAGGATCGAATCAAGAAGGACAAGCCCACGTACATGGCATTCGTAGATCTAGAAAAGGCATTCGATAATGTTGATTGGACCAAGCTATTTATGATTCTGAAGATGATAGGGATCAGATACCGAGAACGAAGAATTATCTACAATCTGTATAAAAATCAGTCTGCAGTGATAAGAATTGAGGGCTTTGAAAAAGAAGCAGCAATCCAGAAAGGAGTGAGGCAAGGCTGCAGTTTGTCCCCTCTCCTTTTCAATGTTTACATAGAACAGGCAGTAAAGGAAATCAAAGAGAAATTTGGAAATGGAATCACAGTCCAAGGAGAGGAAATCAAAACCTTGAGATTTGCCGATGATATTGTTATTTTATCTGAGACTGCAGAAGATCTCGAGAAGTTGCTGAATGGTATGGATGAAGTCTTGGGTAAGGAGTACAAGATGAAAATTAATAAGTCCAAAACAAAAGTAATGGAGTGCAGTCGAACGAAGGCAGGTGATGTAGGAAATATTAGATTAGGAAATGAAGCCTTAAAGGAAGGAGATGAATATTGTTACTTGGGGAGTAAAATAACTAACGATGGCAGAAGTAAGGAGGACATAAAATGCAGACTAGCACAAGCAAGGAAGAGCTTTCTTAAGAAAAGAAATTTGCTCACTTCAAACATTGATATCGGAATTAGAAAGATGTTTTTGAAGACTTTCGTGTGGAGTGTGGCATTGTATGGAAGTGAAACATGGACGATAACTAGCTCAGAAAGAAAGAGAATAGAAGCTTTTGAAATGTGGTGTTACAGAAGAATGCTGAAGGTGAGGTGGATAGATCGAATCACGAATGAAGAGATACTGAATCGAATTGGTGAGAGGAGATCGAGTTGGCTAAATTTGACGAAAAGAAGAGATAGAATGATAGGACACATCTTAAGACACCCAGGACTTGTTCAGTTGGTTTTTGAAGGAAGTGTAGGTGGTAAGAACGGTAGGGGTAGACCAAGGTATGAATATGACAAGCAGATTAGAGCAGATGTAGGATGCAATAGTTACGTAGAAATGAAAAGGTTAGCGCAGGATAGAGTGGCATGGAGAGCTGCATCAAACCAGTCTATGGACTGATGACTCAAACAACAAAAATATATATACAACACACACAGTGCTCAAATACCTTGTAACTTAAGCATGATTTTCTGTACTGTACGCTATTTCAAGTTTGCTGCTAACGCAGTTAAGTCCTTCGTGGTATCTGCACTCCCTTTGAATTTACAAACCAGCTGCGTGGGGACTGGCCTCCCCCTGACCTAAATCTCTGTAGATAGTGAAAGTGTGTCCTCTCCACGCAACGTTCCAAACCACCACTAACTGCTCAGAGTAGCAAGCAAAATATTCTCCACTCAACTACAGCTTACATTCATGTTAGAATGTCTAACTTCTTCTTCGGGCTACATATTCAAACTGTGTTATAATTGACGCAACTACTGCACAATTCCAAGTCACACTTCAACCCTGCGTAGATTGAACACTTATAAAATATGCTAATCTGTTAATCAACTCAATAATGTGGTTTCAAACAGTTACCAACTCAGCTTAGGTTTATAAAACTTGATTCCATCTCAAATATAATGGTGAATACATATAACTCAATACAACTGTACTCGAGAACGGAGCGAAGTTAAAACACGTCTTGACACAAGGAGACTCTAGATGCTGACTGACCAGCGGAAAGCTGCTCCTCGGGGATGTTTGGCGCAGTTATCGGCGTAAAAATACTAATTTTTGACAACTAAAATCCCAACTAAAATAGTGCTAGGTAGCTCCAAAATAAAGTTACTCAAAAATGAAATGTCTTGCACACAAAATTTCCATTATTGCCTGTTACCACCATGATGCATCGTGATTTTTTTTGCTAGGGGCTTTACGTCGCACCGACAGAGATAGGTCTTATGGCGACGATGGGATGGGAAAGGCCTAGGAGTTGGAAGGAAGCGGCCGTGGCCTTAATTAAGGTACAGCCCCAGCATTTGCCTGGTGTGAAAATGGGAAACCACGGAAAACCATCTTCAGGGCTGCCGATAGTGGGATTCGAACCTACTATCTCCCGGATGCAAGCTCACAGCCGCGCGCCTCTACGCGCACGGCCAACTCGCCCGGTCATCGTGATTTTATAACTGTTCATAATTTCTCTCATAATATAGTAGGCGTCAGTTGGACTATATCTCGTCCTGCGCTGCCGAACCACTCTCCGCGCTGGCAAGGGATTCCCACTCCTGTTGCTACCCAACATCTGAGTACGCAAATATATCAATCTGTTTCCTACAAGCCATTTAGTTGGTCAAGAAAATTTTCAGTAATTATTGACATCTTATTGTGACGCAATCTTCATTAATTATTGACCTGGATTATTTATGAGCCACATACAACTCTGTAGCGCTACTTTTGAAAATATATGAATTCAGTGATCTGATTGGAGCACACATTCCGTTATTCAACTGTATGGACGGGTCTATTCCAAATCAAGGGAATTCAGGTAGCTAGGACCGCGATTCTCTATCTCACTCACTCCCAGTAACTTTCCACTACTGCTGCGTAATTTCCAAAGATGACGCAACAGCAGGTGTCTCAGAGATATCAAGTTATTTTTAGAGAAGAAAGGAAGCGTTGGCTTCTGTCAAGGCTTTGTTCTCACGCACTGGTTACTAGAAAATTCTAATGCTGTCCTTTGTCTCACCTTGCCTGACTATTACTATTAGTTATTAAATATAACTACTAAAATTAGCCAATCAGACTCATCTGATGGGTGCAACACTCTCCCACTTAAAAATAACATTTTTGAGTGTAGCGAGAAAATTTTTCACCTCCATGATGATAGTGTAACTTGTGTGCATTACGTGCAACCATCTTTGAGTCTGTGTTATTTATGATCTATTTGACTTATGCATGTTACTTCGGAGCTCTTGATTTTCCTGAATCAGTTGTATCTGCTCCTCAATTAAATGGTCTGCTATGTTCAGTAAAAATTTCCTCAGTTCCATTTGTTCTTGCAGGCATACTGGACAGGCATTTCTTCTCTCTTCTCCCTGGCGTTGGGCCGAAATGGAGACGTCTTCATCCTCGGAAACAAAGGATGTCGCCTCTTCATCTGATGACGGATCCGTGTCCTCCACATCTTCTTCTTCCCCCTCGTAATAGACGTCATCTTCCTCCGATGATTCTTCACAATGTTCGGCGATGTTGACTTGTGGTGGAACTGCCTGTCGCGGTAGTCTATAAAGTTTCAAATTTGAAGCATTGAAAATGACTTCGTTGTTCCCGTCCAGATCTGTTATCTTGTATGCATTGTTATTAAAAGTTTGAGTGACACGATATGGACCTATGTAGAGTGGTGAAAATTTAGCATAATATCTAGCTGCAGGTACAGAAGTAGCTGGACACCGGATCAATACGAGTTCTCCCACTCTCAGCGGACGATGGAATCTTCTTCCCTGAACTCTCCTCAAGCGACGCTGTGCTTGTTGTTGCAGATGTTCAGCTACCTCCCGTATTCTTATTTCTGGTGCAGGTTATGCATCCACTGGGCTATCCACGACAGCGTGCCAAGGTCTAACGGGGTATTGATTTAATGAACCACTGAGGGTATAGTTCCCGTTGCTTCATGGATTGTGTTGTTGATACAATCAGTAATCACTGGCAACAGTTTCATCCATTTGGCATGTTCATTAGGGATATAGATCCTACAAAACTTCGAAATAACTTTCATAACCCTCTCAGATGGGTTACTCTGAGGATTTCTAATGGAACTCATAATATGCTTAATGCCCAGCTCCTGGAGAATAGCTTTAAATTTAGCTGATGTAAATTGAGGCCCATGGTCAGTTAGTAAACTTTCAGGCTTTCCCACGCCAGGAATTATACTCCGAGTGAGGCATCTTATAACAAGTTTTGTATTAGCCTTTTGCATGGGAAATAGGTTGGTAAATTTTGAAAATACGTCCATTGTCACTAAGATAAACCTGTTTCCCCTGGTGGACTTCGGAATTGGGCCAAAAATTTCCATTGCGTACAATTCTTTGGGCTTACTTGGCAACAATGGAATAGGCATTTGCCTAATAAGGTATGAATTTGCCTTGACCCTTTGGCAAATGTCGCAAGTAATAATGGCTTCTCTTACAGATTTTCTAAGATTTTTCCAAATAAAGTTCTCTTGAATGGTAGCCACTACTTTGTCAATTCCACCATCTCCTGTAATCCGGTGAACGTGCCAAATGATCTCTTCCTGGAGTTGAGATGGAATTACTACCCTTCATTTTGTATGATCTCTGTCCAAATATCTGACCAAAAGATTATTTACGACTAGGTATTCCTCGGCCTCTTTCTGAATTTCAATATAATTAGGATCCCCTTGCCGAATTCTTCCCTGGAGAAAGTCAATTAATCTGCTCAAGGTAGCATCTGCCTGCTGATAGAGAGCTAACTGACTCAAATGAAGTAAGACTTCTTGATCTTCCTGTACAAGGTCAACATAATTTGCTTGCTCCTCTTCTTCATTAGGATTTCTTCTGAAAATATCTGCAATAATGTTTTCTTTACCAGGGGAGTGCTCTATTGTGAAATTAAACTGTTGCACATATAGAGACCAACGTGAGACTCGTTGACTAGAAACAGCCGTTTTTAACATAAATGTAAGAGCCTTATGATCTGTCCTGATCTTCACTGGGAAACCGTATACTATTTTCTGCCAGTGTTGCAGCGCCTGAACTATAGCCAACATCTCCAATTCCGTAGTGCTATAGTTGACTTCATGTTTCCTCAAATTTTCTACTGTAAAATGAAATATATCTTTGGCCTTTGGTGGCTGCTCTTCTTCTTGGAACAATACCGTACCAATTCCAACGTTGGAAGCATCCGTCTGCAGTACAAATGATAACTCAAAGTCCGGGTAAGATAGCTTGATACTTCTGGAGAGCAACTCCTTCGTTCGCTGGAAAGACATCTCCGTGACATCCGTCCATCGCCACTTATTATTCTTGTGCAACAATTCCTGCAACGGAGCCACCACATCAGTATAATTAGGACAATGGTCCGCAAAGAATTGGCACATACTCAGGAATTGCCTGATATGCTTAATCTTCCTGGGCCTCTGGAAGTTACTAATGGCCTCTAATTTAATTGGGTTGGGTCGGATCCCCTCACAATCTGTAATATGCCCTAGGAAAAGTATCTCTGTTTGGCAAAAGTGAGATTTCTTTAAGTTGACCTTGAATCCCGTATCAATTAAATTTTGGAACAGCATACTGACTCGGTGTAGACTTTCCTCAAACGATGTGCTGGGGATAATGATGTCATCGATGAATCTGGTTGTAAATTCTTTGACAGCGTCGGTCAGGTTCCTATCCAGGGCTCTTATCAATGCTGCGCTGCTATTCTTCAGGCCAAAGGGTACCCGTTCAAAGGTATACGTATGTTGGTCAAATATAAAGCCAGTTAGTAATTTTGATTTCTCCTCCAGTTGAATGTGATGAAAGGAAGAGGTCAGGTCTACACCCGTAAACATGTTCATGCCGTTGAAACCACGGATGATATCCTTAATTGGTGGCGCTTTATCATTTTCCGGAATGAGCTTTTCATTTAATTGTCGTGCATCCAAGCAAATGCGCAGCGACCCGTCTGGTTTAACAACTGTGACTAAATTGTTTACGAAAGGTGTGACTCTCTTAGCTATAAACCCATTTTCTTCCATTTCCTTTATGATCCTTTTTACTTCCTGGTAGTAATTTTCGGGGATTGGGTATGGCTTTCTCTTGTACGGACGCCAGTCTGTTACATTGAGAGCGTATGCGAAATTCGGAATTTTTCCCACCGTTGAATCAAAAACTTCCTGATACTTTATAAGCATATCCCTCAGCTGTTGTTTTTGTTCCTATGTAGCATTGAATTCAGCCACCTTGACATCAATTAACTCTTCTAATTCTGATTGAATTTCACTATTAAAAATATCCTGAAAAATTTCCTCGTGATAAAAAATATGCTCTATCTCTTCAGGTTCTGCACCAGCTTGATCTACACAGTTAATTTCCTCGCTCATGCCGACCTCTTGACTCATTTGTATATGTTCATTGCCATCTACTTTGCGAAATTTGATAATGTTGCGTGCCAAGTCTACCACAGCATCAGTTTCCCTTAAGAAGTCTGCCCCCAGGATGACATTATAATTCATCCGCGACATAATGACAAACGGATGTGTGAAGGATGAGTTCCCAATCTGAATATCTAAAAGTGTTTCTGACTTGCAAGTTGTAGTTTTGTCCGGCACAATTCCTCTAATTTTTACAGCCGATACAGGTATTTCTGGTAGGTTATGCCTTTCTTTCAAATCATCAAATAATGTTCTAGAAATAATGCTAATAGTGGTGCCGGTATCAGCCAATGCCCTTGCCTGCGTGCCATGTATTCGAACATTTATAACAGGTATTTTCCTAACTTGTGTTGCTTCCCTTTTAATTGGATACTCTAGCAGGTCGGATGGTTCAACAACCCAAGAGTCTACTTGTGCTACCACCCATTCATTTGCATTTTCATCAATCAAGCCAGTATCCTTCCGTTTAGATGGAATTATCAATTCAAATTTGGCGGGTTTTTTCTTGATTATTACCCCCAAGTGGGTAAGATTGAGCCATTGGATTTAGTGACTGTTGGCGTCGACCTTCCTGCTCCCTTGCTCGCTGAAATTCGATACTTTCCGCTCCAGTGAGATCGGGATTCAAATCTTGCCTATCCAATGCTTGTTTCCATTTCTGTTGCTCTTGCTGTTGCTCTCGTAGTTCCTGCACATATCTCTTCTTTTCATAGTTGCGATATTCAGGATCCCTGTAGCCAGATCTCTGCGTTTGATGATCATTCCACCTTTCTCTCCGATTATATCGTTGATATGGCTGACTTCTGTTTCTATTTTGATATCTATTTTGGTCCTTATTCCAATACCGTCTTGGATATGATCTGGGATAGTTATAATACTGTCGATGTTCATAGAATTCTCGACCACTTGATGTCTTCCTTTCATTTGGTAGTCGTCTTGGAATTGCACCAGTATCTTGTCCTTTATTGTCCTGTTTACCGTTGGACTTCACAGCGTAAATTACAAATGTCCTGTGCTCTGTAGCCTTGGCTTGCCTCGGCGTACTCATATTTACAGTATTATCCAGCTGTCGCAAAATTCCTTCAGCTTCCTCAGGACTTTGTACTTTAGCTGTGATCATCATTCGCTGTACGTCCGGGGGAAACTGCTTCACTATAGCTTGCACCAACTCCTGCTGACACGGAGGATTATCTAGCTCCTTCATCTTGACCAGCTGATGTAAAAAATAGTCACTGTATCGCGTGGGCATGCTAGAATTGTACTTCCTTGAGTACAACTCAAGCCTTAAATTCTGCTGAGCGTCACTTCCCCAATAACGATTCAGAAATGCCTTTTCAAAATCTACGAAAGTCTCAAATAAAAATCTGAAACCAATAAACCAGGTTTTGGGAGAACCCTCGAGATATCTTTCTGCGATTCTTAACCTCTTTTCTTCAGGTATTTGCATCTCCTTAAAGCAGGCCTTAAGATCTCTCAGAAACATCTTTGGAGTTAACGATCCATTTCCGTTAAACTTTCGCGGTTGTTCATCTGTAATCTTCAATACCTTGATAAGATTCGCCGGTGCGGCAACTGTCTGACCAGCTTCAACCGAAGTTAGTGGAGTACTGGATTCCTTGCTTATCAACAAATCCCGGAAAGGATTAGTATCTGCCATTTTCTGTGGTGTCGTGGTTTGAGCTAACTGTTTCTTGATTTCGCCTTGTTCCTCTGTTACGAATTTTACCAAGGTTGCTAAATTATCACTTTGTACTTGCAATTGGTGTATTTCATTATTTAGAATTTCTTTCACTTCTTCTCTAACCCCTTCTTCACTAGTGATCAAACCTTTATCTAACCGCTCCCATTTACTATTCATGTCCACCTGCCATTCAGCTATATCTTCTTTCATGTCAGCGAATTGCTGTGTCACCCTTTCCTGGTCTGCTACCCGGTTGGCCTCGACCGTTTTAAATCCCTGGTCCAACCTTTCCATGGTTTCTTGCACTTTAGTACTAACCGCCGTAAGGTTATCACGTGTCTCCGTCTCAACCTGATTGACCTTGTCTTCGACCATAACGATCTTTGGTGACATCTTTTCACACTGAGCTTGCACTTCTTCTTTGGTCTCTTGCAAACTTTTTGTAAATGAGATGCTTACATCGCCTATCTGCTTAATTAATTGCTTATGTGCAACGGCTAAACTATGCAACTCCTTCTTAGTGTGTGCCCTATTCGCCTCACAGAGCTTTAACAACTTTTCTTGATTGTCTAGGAATTCCTTTCTCAGTTGGCCCTGACTACTAACAATTTTACCATCGAGTGTCTCTAACATAGCCCGCGTATTCTCTAGTTTCTCGGAAAAGCTTTCAGTTAGTTCGTCCTGTAACGCACTACGTGTATTTTGCAGTTGTTCTGTTAAGTTACTAGTAATTTCGTCCTTGAGCACTGTTTGACTACTCTCTAAGTTTTCTGTTAAGTTCCTAGTAATTTCGTCCTTGAACACTGTTTGACTACTCTCTAAGCTTTCTGTTAAGTTCCTAGTAATTTCATCCTGACCTTCCTTCATCTCACTTTGTACAGTTTCTACCTTGGTGTTGAGCAGATTAATGTTCGCGACCAGCTGCTCCCACTGCTCTTGTGTTATAACCATCATGCATAAAAAGTCTGCCTCTATGCCTAAGTGACCTTAAGTGCTATATACAACAACAACCAATGTCCCATATTTTACACAAAAATAAATTATTAATAGCATATATTCAATATGTATCACATATATGAAATTCCGCCTTTTACAGTGTTCACTTTACTACAAATTTATGAATGTTCTAAGTTTCAGTCTGGTCATTTAAATAATCCTAACATTGGCTTACCATTT
Source organism: Anabrus simplex (assembly GCF_040414725.1). Classification (NCBI taxonomy): domain Eukaryota; kingdom Metazoa; phylum Arthropoda; class Insecta; order Orthoptera; family Tettigoniidae; genus Anabrus; species Anabrus simplex. The sequence goes on along the minus strand of NC_090272.1, from coordinate 933,507 downwards.
TAATATATGCGACAGTCAAGCCCCACCGTTGGGTGACATAACAACTTTCCTTCTTACTCGACCTATGCACCCTTGCAGAGCTCTTTCGGTATAGACTGGATGTCAAATGTTGCCTCGGCTGCCCTAAAAAAATACTTACCGAAGGTGTGTGAGATCCTCTTCTCAGGCGCGATCAGTCCCCGTCGTCGAATAGGGATGCATAGGGATAGTGCATAAGGAAAACTACTCACTATATTAGATATGAAACAGACTGATTTCAAATTAAATGTGTGTATAAAATTTTATTAATAAAATCATAAAAAGGTGAAGATATATTTTTTAAATGTGAAATAAATGTTGTTAAAGTCATATCATTACATTATGAGACCGTACAAACTAAATTTCTCTTAATAACACACATGACCACCTCATTTGTTAATTAAAACAATATTTATAATCAATTAATTATTAATTTATATATCAAATAATAATTTCCAGATTTGTTCACCCAATTACGTGATATCAGTGTAACTGTACACATTACTAGGAAGGTAGCGTTTATATAACATGTGGATCAATAAATAACAGTAATAATACAATAATAAGAATATTTGATAATAATAATAATAATAATAATAATAATAATAATAATAATAATAATAATAATAATAATAATAATAATAATAATACCGATGTGAATGAAATTCAATGTGGCTAACACAAGTTAATCGTCGGAATACTATTTGACGTCTGTCGAAATAATAATAATAAATACTTCTAAGATATTTAAATAAATAAAAAATGTTGATATTAATTAATTAATAAAAATTTTGATATCACTGAAATGCATACTAAACTATTTAAAAGAACTCAGAAATGTCTCCACAGTGTATCACAAATGCCAATATAAAGTTTTAGAAAGCAAAATGAAAATGTGATAAAATAGTAATAATAATAATAATAATAATAATAATAATAATAGTAATAAATAACTGAAATAATATGACGATTCTCCGAAAATCATAGTCCAGAAATATTATTAATAACTCCCCAAAATAAAAAAGTAAGTTACAAACAAACATGCCAGAAGTTACTGTAAAAAAATATTAACTTTATTTTAACTAATTAAATTTTGATCAAATTAATTAATTAATTAATTAATTAATTACGTAGCTGACCATTATAAATCATTTATATAACTCCAAATCCTCCAACCTCATACTATCAAATGAATTTGCAATGCATTGAAATAATAATAATATTGCAATAATAATAATAATAATAATAATAATAATAATAATAATAATAATAATAATAATAATAATAATAATAATAATAATAATAATAATAATAATAATAATAATAATAATAATTTAATGAATATTAATTATTGGCTATCATTAAATAAATCCTTAAGAACATTAATAATTGTATACCAAAATTCAATACTGTTGATAACCAAACCGTAGATAAATTGGATAGAAAAAATATAAAAATATTTATATTGAATTAATCATTAAATCACAATTGACTATCTCAAATGATTAATATTATACTTATTAGGCGTTCCAAATAGCCTGTGAATTACACTGGTAAGATATTAATAATAAGAACCAATATTAATAATAATCATAATAATAATAATAATATGTTAACCTGACATGGACTTACAGTACTATTGATCCACCATCCTAATAAACCATAATGTATTTGCGTCTGTTACCTTAGAACATTCATTTTACCATAATCCGTATCATTGGAGTAAAAGTTTTATTAACAGTATTTACTGAATTTTCTTCATCTATTAAACATTATTTGCCAGGATAAATTATAATTCAACGAAATACCTGAATCACTGTGTAAAGGCGTAAACATCTTTTTTCCACAACAGGTTTTATAATATTGATAATAATAGTAATAACCTTGCTCTGAATAAAACTGTTACTGACTTCCCATGTGGAATTTATAATTTTAAATATCCTCTTTCCAGGTACACTAAACAATAATTTTAAACCTTAGAATTCAGTAACATGTAACTCAAACAATGGACCTTGGTTGTTGCTGTATGTGAATCTAAAACTTTGCTTTTCATAGATGCGAGTGTCCTTTTCTTAGTTGCCTTAAATTTATGTGGAGAAAATATACTCTCCCACTTAAAATTAAAATATATTCTAAATTATTTTTCTATATACACCACGCGAGATAACACAGCCAGAAACACTAACCTAATGCATAAATAAGTGCTAAATATACACAAATGTACATTGACAAATCCTCATACTGAATTGTTTGGTTTATTTCAGCGTCCAAGTGTTTATAATTTGCTGAAAATCGACCACAACTCAGAACAATTATTATTGTGGTCTACACACAATAGAATACTCTGACAGTGTAAAGACAATAAAAAATGCACCTAATGATTGTTAATAAGAAGCAAAAAAATAATATATATTTTAATAATAATAATAATAATAATAATAATAATAATATAATCATCTGTCGTAACCAACGAAAGTAGTTCCTACTAGCGAGCATTCATAACAGCTCAGTTGGGTGTTCAATGTTACCAACATAATATTAAAATGGCACTCAAACGCGTACGATAACTTTCATCTTAGTAAGCGATATTGTGTCACAGTTGAAATAGTATAAATATCAAATGGTCCTTCTAAATCATACATCATCTTTGACTGGCTTATTTTTCCACTACATTTTTCATTTATGGAGTCATTTCCACTTCATTCTGCATAAATTCATTTACATCTCAGCTATCACCCTCATTTCCAGTCAAACTAGAGAATATGTTCACCATATTCTTTTATTTTATACTTTTCTTCAGCAAATAACCATGTATCACTATATGATCATAAATATGGACCTTCAAACATCTCAAACATATTACCGTCACCCAATATCGTGCTTATTGCTCAACAGCACTTCATATATCCGAACCAAAATTAATTTATTAGTACTGTCCTCCCAACTGTTTAATTATGGTACTTGCCAGAGCAACAAAAAAATATATGGATGTATATGTGTTACTGTCGACCAACCAGAATTTTCGACAGTAACTATCATATATATGGTTTCATCATTAATTCACTTCATCACTCATCTACCACGGTGTCTACGTCTGCATCAAACAAATAAAATATCTGCCTAAATGAAGTATTAATTATACTAATAATAATAATAATAATAATAATAATAATGCAAGTATACAAAAACCGCTTAGTACAATTACTTCAAAATAAATATATATTAGTCGATACTGAAAGATGAAATAGTACTTCTAAACTATATCACACATGATATTAATAATAATAATAATAACTACTATAATCATGAACTGAAATATCCTAACTATCTGGCTGTGCTCTGGGGTCTTCTTATTATACTACAGTCACTCGCATATTTATTTACATCAAGATATTATTTTGAAAGAAAAGCTTTAGATTCTATTAGAAATATGAGATTTGTACTCACATTATTGGCACTTCGGGACCACCAGGACTTGAGGCAGCCATGTTGTTTTACAGACTCATGACAAATATATTAATACCATTCATCATTCTTCCTGTATCCAACATTTGCTTATATACTAATTTCCACCCGTATTAACACTTTTACACACGTTTTCTCTTGATGATAATACTAAATATAAAAACTTGTTATAACACTCAACATTAAACACTTATAATATATATACAACACACACAGTGCTCAAATACCTTGTAACTTAAGCATGATTTTCTGTACTGTACGCTAGTTCAAGTTTGCTGCTAACGCAGTGAAGTCCTTCGTGGTATCTGCACTCCCTTTGCATTTACAAACCAGCTGCGTGGGGACTGGCCTCCCCCTGACCTAAATCTCTGTAGATAGTGAAAGTGTGTCCTCTCCACGCAACGTTCCAAACCACCACTAACTGCTCAGAGTAGCAAGCAAAATATTCTCCACTCAACTACAGCTTACATTCATGTTAGAATGTCTAACTTCTTCTTCGGGCTACATATTCAAACTGTGTTATAATTGACGCAACTACTGCACATTTCCAAGTCACACTTCAACTCTGCGTAGATTGAACACTTATAAAATATGCTAATCTGTTAATCAACTCAATAATGTGGTTTCAAACAGTTACCAACTCAGCTTAGGTTTATAAAACTTGATTCCATCTCAAATATAATGGTGAATACATATAACTCAATACAACTGTACTCGAGAACGGAGCGAAGTTAAAACACGTCTTGACACAAGGAGACTCTAGATGCTGACTGACCAGCGGAAAGCTGCTCCTCGGGGATGTTTGGCGCAGTTATCGGCGTAAGAATACTAATTTTTGACTACTAAAATCCCAACTAAAATAGTGCTAGGTAGCTCCAAAATAAAGTTACTCAAAAATGAAATGTCTTGCACACAAAATTTCCATAATTGCCTGTTACCACCATGATGCATCGTGATTTTATAACTGTTCATAATTTCTCTCATAATATAGTAGGCGTCAGTTGGACTATATCTCGTCCTGCGCTGCCGAACCACTCTCCGCGCTGGCAAGGGATTCCCACTCCTGTTGCTACCCAACATCTGAGTACGCAAATATATCAATCTGTTTCCAACAAACCATTTAGTTGGTCAAGAAAATTTTCAGTAATTATTGACATCTTATTGTGACACAATCTTCATTAATTATTGACCTGGATTATTTATGAGCCACATACAACTCTGTCGCGCTACTTTTGAAAATATTTGAATTCAGTGATCTGATTGGAGCACACATTCCGTTATTCAACTGTATGGACGGGTCTATTCCAAATCAAGGGAATTCAGGTAGCTAGGACCGCGATTCTCTATCTCACTCACTCCCAGTAACTTTCCACTACTGCTGCGTAATTTCCGAAGATGACGCAACAGCAGGTGTCTCAGAGATATCAAGTTATTTTTAGAGAAGAAAGGAAGCGTTGGCTTCTGTCAAGGCTTTGTTCTCACGCACTGGTTACTAGAAAATTCTAATGCTGTCCTTTGTCTCACCTTGCCTGACTATTACTATTAGTTATTAAATATAACTACTAAAATTAGCCAATCAGACTCATCTGATGGGTGCAATACAATTCAGAAAACATGCTTTTGGAGTGACAGCTGATATCAGAAAGGCATTTCTACAAATCAAGCTAGCCCAAGGTGACAAGGTTTTTTTGAGATTTCTTTGGTGGAAGAACTGTCGCAACAAAGAGCTGGCAATCCTCAGGCACTGCAGAGTTGTTTTTGGAGTGTCGTCTAGTCCATTTCTACTGGATGCGACTATATCACATCACTTGAGACATGCGCCTGAGGAACTGAATAGTACTGCAGAGCGACTCAGAGACTCTTTCTACGTGGACAACTGTGTTACCAGTGGAGCCAATGAAGAACAGCTACAGAATTTTGTGAGGGAAACTACTACACTGATGTCTACAGCACAATTCGATCTTCGCGGATGGATCAGCAGCCCCGTTCATCAAGAAGGCAGAGCTGCGATGCAAGATGGAGTTGTTCCAGTCCTGGGTCTCTTATGGGATGTCACTACAGATGAGCTTCTCTGTGATGTCAAAACCATTGCGATGACCACTTGTCGAGTTACTAAGAGGAATCTGTTGTCTGTGGCTCAGCGTGTTTTCGACCCAATTGGCTTCACATGCCCGTCTACCTTACTACCAAAGCTGATGCTGCAAGAAACATGGAAACACAAATTTGGATGGGATGAAGGGCTTCCGGATAGCATTACATGTAAATTCAAGAACTGTGTGGAGCAGATGCAATGGTTAGCTTGATGTCGCCTTCCAAGGAGAATGGTACAAATGGACTGGGGAGCGGAAGATATCAGTCTTCATGTATTTTGTGATGCGAGTAAACTTGCTTATGCAGCTTGTGTATTCTTGAGGGCAAGGAGAGGCGCAGAGGTATCGGTCCAGTTGGTCCAGGCTAGGGCGAGGATTGCTCCTGTCAAACATGTCACTATACCACGTTTGGAACTGTTGGCAGCAGTCATTGGTACCAGAATTTCTACCCAAGTGAAAGAGGCGTTGGGACTACAACGGTGCGGAACATTCTTTTGGAGCGACTCGTCAGTAGCCTTGACTTGGATAAAGCGGGCGGACAACTGGAGTACATTCGTGGGTAACCGTTGTCATGAAATACGACAGTACACCAATACTGATGATTGGCGCCACCTACCGGGGACTCTGAACGCAGCAGATCTTCCATCAAGGGGCTCCAGTCCAAAGGCACTCTTTGAGAGCAAATGGTGGGAAGGACCACGGTGGCTAAGGGATAATCCAGAGCAGTGGCCGTTTTATGAAATTGCCGCACCTGAAGACGAAGTCAATATTGAGAAACGGAAGACAGTTATATCGAGTGTGGCGTGTAGTTTACCTGACTTTTGTTCGCGCCTCTTGTATTTCTCAAGTTATGTCAAGATAGTCAGAATGATTGGTTGGATCATCAGATTTCTCTGCAACTTCACTAAGACAAAACAAGCAAGAAGAGGTGAACTCACTGGTGAAGAAATGCAACAAGCCGAGAACACCTTGTTGAGAGTTGTGCAGCAGGAATGCTTTCGAGATCACGAGCAGGAACTTGAGAAGAAAGTCAGGGTATTCAAGGACGAAATGGGAGTTCTGAGGGTTGAAACAAAACTTATCTCTGGGGAAGAAAGTGAAGCATTCACGAAACCCATCTTGTTGCCGTCAAACCATGCCATCGTGACCAGATTGGTTTGGGACGAACATCATCGGTCACAGCATGCAGGGCTACTGACGCTGTTAGCTAGACCCAGGGAAAGATTCTGGATTCTTGGAGTTAGGAAATTGGCAAAAAGAGTTATTGCAAGATGTGTCAAATGTAAAAGGTACAAGGCTAGTCCTACAGCACCAGCTTTTGCTCCTTTGCCCAAGGACAGATTGGGCTCAACAGCAACTTTCGAGGTCTCTGGAGTGGATTATGCTGGACCGCTGTATCTAAAGTCTGGAGAAAAGGCGTGGGTTGTATTATTTACTTGTGCGGTGTATTGTGCGATACATCTGGAGCTGGTGCAGTCTTTGACAACTGATGCTTTCATTCTGGCGTTAAGAAGATTCATTGCCCGGCGTGGAAGAATTTCTGTGCTGTACTCAGACAACGGGACCAATTTCATAGGACTTAATAATGCCCTGAAAGCGTTGGATTGGGATGAGATTGTCACCCACTCGGCTGTGAGAAAGATTACTTGGAAATTATCCCACCTACAGCAGCATGGTGGGGAGGATGGTGGGAGAGACTAATCAGAACAGTGAAAGACTACTGCGTCGATTCTTGGGACGAGCCTCTGTGTACTATGAAGAGTTATATACTGTGTTGTGTGATTGCGAGGCGACGATCAACTCTAGACCACTTACATACATTGCGGACCATTCGTCTGAACTAAAGCCTTTGACACCAGCAACATTTCTGCAGGGTATTCCTACAAATGAGACTCCAGATTTGGATGCAGTTGACAAGGTTGACTATGTTAAACGTTGTAGGTACCTCCAGAAACTACGTGAGGACCTACGACAAAGATTCAGGAATGAACATTTAGCGCTCCTAATTCACCACGGCCAGAGGAAGACCAACAGCATCAAGGTGGGAGATGTGGTATTGATAGGAGCAGATTCCACAAAACGCATCAACTGGCCCCTAGCGGTTGTCGTGGAAGTGTATCCAGGGAAGGATGAAGTAGCAAGAGTAGCCAAACTGAAGACATCTGAGAGAGAGCTGATAAGACCACTCCAGCGTCTCTATCCATTGGAGGTGCACACAACTCCAGAGGATTGGAAGCAGCCTGAAACTGTGACTATCACTTCGCCTGAGACAAAGCCTCCACATGAAGAATTCAAATCGTCAAAAGGGGGTGAAGAATTAAAGTGCCATCAGGACTTGATTTGTGAATACTCTTGATGTGACCTTGCTTTTGTGTTCATTTATTTATTGTGTTATGTGTTTGTGTTTCAGTTGCGGTACGGAGTATTTTGCAATTGAAAATAACAATTGCAAGGTGGGAGGATGTTACGGAACCACATTTATTCCATGGACTGCCGTGTCATATCTATGAACATTACATGTGACACAACACTGTTTATCTTGTTTGTATAATCTTTGGTTGTGGTGTAGATCATGGCGTACAATGTATCTCTTGGTCAGTGCAGTGAATTGTAAACTTGTTTTATGTAAATAAATGTCCGGCTCCGTAGCTAAATGGTTAGCGTGCTGGCCTTTGGTCACAGGGTTACCAGGTTCGATTGCCGGCAGGGTCGGGAATTTTAACCATCATTGGTTAATTTCACTGGCACTGGGGCTGGGTGTATGTGTCGTCTTCATCATCATTTCATCCTCATCAAGACGCGCAGGTCATCTACCGGTGTCAAATCGAAAGACCTGCACCTGGCGAGCCGAACATGTCCTCTGACACGCCCGGCACTAAAAGACATACGCCATTTCATTTCATGTAAATAAATTGGAGCATTTGTGTTAAATTGTGTTAACGTCACATTATAAGCACTTTTCTCAACAGCTAGCATGTCTATGTCATCTCACTCCTCCTCACGGTATTTCCATAGGCCATTGATAGTGCGTGGACGTCTAATTCCTGAGCCCTTTTTAGGACTCCAAATGCACAGAAGTCCATGATTGACCCATCAGGTGCCTTTACTGGAATGTCAGTAAAATAAATTGTACGGATTCTAGTTTCCATCTCGATTCTCTCTCGGAACAGACGAATCGAACGGGAGGTGTGGCTGGACCTTGATGTACCCTTACCAGATTTTTCGTCGTCCCATACAGCGCTGGAATATCTGTGTCGTAAAACCTGTTGCTGATAGCTTGTGGAGTCCACCTTCACATTATTAGCGATGTATGTTTCCTCTAATGTCCCCTGCCAGATAGACCTCATACAGCTGTACTGCGTTAGTGTGACACCAAGTGATACCAAGAAATCACTCTTCTCTCACATTCCTTGGATTGCAGGATAGCTATAGTAAGCAACGGAAAGGGCTGTTATGTAGCCCTCCCAATAAGGATCAATCCGCAAAGTAACTCTACACGCCTGTTCTCAGTACGGTCGTGAATCATCACTCCCTATTCTGACGTGATGAAGTTGATTACAACGCCGACACCGGCCTTCAATCCCGAATGTCCTTCTTTATAACTCGTCAGTTCTTCTTTAAAGGTTCTTTAAAATTTGCTACTATAGATTTTTCTGAACTCTTGCTCGATTTCTGCCAGTCTGATTTGACCATGGTGACGTACCTCCTTCTGGATGTTAATGAAGGCATGGCACTTGTCTGTCTTTTTCTGCGAATTCCAGTTTTGCCATGCTTTCATGCGGAGTTCTAACGCCGTATCACATGTATCGTTTCACCACTTATGCTTGTGGTTCCTCAGTAGCATGTTAGTGTACTTGGCTGCTTTTACAAGTTCGCCTTGAAGTTCTGAACAACTAATAACACCTTGCTTGGAGATATTGGCCAAGAAAGAGCTTCATTTTTTTTCTTCAGAATCTCTGCATCGATTCGTGAGTTTCGCCGTGATCTATATATGTGTCTGTTAGCTTGAAACTTCACTTAGATTGAGATGGGTGGTGATGAGAATCGATGATACCCTCCTTAACTTTTGTATTCATGATATCCTGTTTTGTTTCTCTTTGTAATAGCCACTTGGTCTACGAGAAATTCTCCTAAATGGATGATCGAGGACCTTCAGGTTGTTCTGCGGGCGTGCTAGAAAATGGGTTCACATTAGTTTGAGATCAAAGGTCTCACAGAAGTTGGTTATTCTTTCTCCATTTTTATTAGTTTCTTTCGGTAGCTTTGTACTTCTTTCCTTCGCCTGGTTGACATCTCTCATCCAAGTTTTGGCCCGATATAGGGCTGCTAATCCTTCTTGTAGATCTGAATTAATTCACCGTTTCTGGGTCTGTTCGGTTGTGATCATTTGTAGATGCTTGAGAATTGATTAGTGAATACGCCTTGTTGTATGTTGGGGTATTCAGCCCGAAGGCTGGTTCGATCCTCAACAGGTTCACCATTAGCTGTCATAGATGGCCTAGGTGTCACTGAAGAGGCGTACTAGGGAAATGAAGAGTGAAGTAGTTTCCCGTTGCTTTCCTCACTGGGCCAGAAGTTGCTATTGCACATCAGTCTGCCAAGACCACTGAAAAGCATGCACCAACCAACCCTATGAGCGACATTTTGACACCATTCATAGCAGGGACTGGCTGCATAAGGAATGGCATTACTAGCGTCACTCATACCTCAGTTACTTTCATATTGTCAAAGCCAAGGATAAGACTGAGACAGATAAATGAAAGTAACAATTTTATTCTAGCCCTTGGCTAAGCATGGAATTTCAAGCTTGTTTTTTCGTGTCCCGATGTTCACACTACATCTTTCCAGCAAATACTGATTTTAATGCTAGCACTGAATTTTTTCAGAGGGAAATGTGGAACTATTATTATTATTATTATTATTATTATTATTATTATTATTATTATTATTATTATTATTATTATTATTATTATTATTATTATTATTATTATTATTATTATTATTATGCGTGAATGGTCCCTTTCGGAACACAGGAAGCTTTATTTATGATTTCGTTTGCGGAGGTTCCAGAATGCTTTCATCTATTGACTAAAGATCCTTTTCCTTTCTTCCGTCCACTTGGTGCCTGCTCTTTTTGGTACTTCATTCCCTGGAGTAACTTCCCACTTGTCATTTTTTTTCTATATATATTTCGATTCAAAATGTCTTCACAGAGAATTTGTGCGTTCTTCATGTCCGCTTTTGTTTGCTGTATCCAAGCAAAATTCTTCAGTTTGTCAACTCTTTCAAGAACTTGGTGGGTTGGTCTAGTTTCTGGAAGCCTATTAACATGTCCATAAAATGTTAGCCTTTTTTTCCTGAGGTCTGCCGCAATATTGGAAAATTTTTCTGTGGATTTCCTGGTTTGGAGGCGGTACCCTTCTCCCGCGTGTCTTGGTCCTAAAATTTTCCTCATGATTTTTCGCTCTTCTTTTAGGATATTTTCCAGTTCCCTCTTTCTATGAAGCGTTAGAGTTTCCCCTGCATATAAAGCCTCCGGTTTGATTACAGTATTGTAATGTTTAATCTTAACGTGGAGAGACATACATTTTTTGTTGTAGATTTCTCTTGTTCTCCCATAAGCTCTTCTGAGTTTTTGGACACGGTTGTTTTGGGCTATTTTCTCTTGTCCGGTTGGTTCGAGGATTTCGCCCAGGTATTTGAAGTGTGGTACTCTGTTGATTTGTCCGTATTTTGTATTGAGACAATGGATGTCTAGTTTTGCACAGAAAAATTCAGTTTTCTGGAAGGAGATATGAAGTCCGACCTTTCTGGCACATTCTTGGAGAATTTCAACTTGCTTTATTGCTGTGACTTCATCGCTGGACAAAAGGGCCAGGTCATCCGCGAAGTCTAAGCATGGAATTTCAAGCTTGTTTTTTCGTGTCCCGATGTTCACTGGGTTCCAGCTATTTTGTGCTTTCAGTTCGTTTTCCCATTCCCTCATCACCTTATCTAGTACAAGGTTGAAGAGGAGGGGTGATAGTCCATCTACTTGCCGGACACCAGTTTTTATCAGGAATTCGTCTGAGATTTCTCCCATGAATTTCACTCTTGACTTCGTGTCAGTGAGGGTCTGTTTGGTCAAGTTTAGCGTTTTGGAGTCCAGTCCCTGTTCTTTCAGGATGCTGAACAGAGATTGACGATCAACTGAATCATAATTCTTCTTGAAATCTACGAAGGTACAGATGATTGGAAGGTTTCTGAGGGCCCTGAATTTTAGAGCGGTTTTGAGGTTGAAGATCTGTTCAGTGCATGATCTGTGAGGGCGGAACCCAGCTTGATATTCACCAATTTTATGCTCTAGTTGTTCTTGTATTCTTTTCAACAGGCATGCAGAGAAAATTTTGTAGCCGACTTCAAGGAGGGAGATTCCCCTATAGTTGTTCACATCAGTTTTGTCTCCTTTTTTGTGAAGTGGGTGAATCAAGGCACATTTCCAGTCTTCTGGGAGTATTTCATTTTTCCAGATTTTCTGTATGACTTCTGTAAGTTCCTTGAGTGAATTTGGACCAAGATTCTTAAGGAATTCTGCAACAATCCCGTCTCTTCCTGAGGTTCTGTTGTTCTTTAGTCGTTTAATGTGGCTCTGAATTTCTGCCTGGTTTGGTGGAGGTGATTCTGGGTGAGTGAAACTGGATGCTTCTTCAAGAAATCTTTCAGTGGGTTCGGGGCAGTTAAGAAGTTCTGAGAAGTACTGTGCAAGTTCTTGTCAGTTTTCTTTAGTAGTAAGCGCCAATTTTCCGTCTTGTTTCCTGAAACATAAGTTCTGTGGAATGTATCCTCGGATTTTTTCTGTGAATGTTCTGTAGAAATCCCTTGTGTTGTGGTTCCTAAAGTTTTCTTCAATTGACTCCAGTTGTTCTTTCAGGTGCTTTCTTTTCTCTTGCCTGATGGTTTTGGATACTTGTTTTCTGGTCTCATAAAATTCTCGTTGAGTTATTATTATTATTATTATTATTATTATTATTATTATTATTATTATTATTATTATTATTATTATTATTATTATTATTATTATTATTGAAAAATCTTCCCTCAGCCCGACAGGAAATTCCCTAACACCTTCTTCGCAAACTGAACACGGAGATACCATTTCTTCGATATCACTCTTCTTTTATCCACCTGCTCACTAGAGGAACTACCTGCGACTTGTCTGCAGCCCTCGGGAGAAACAATTCTATGAGCAGGCATTAAGGAAAATGAGGAGAGAGCGATTTTGCGATAATATTAAAGTTTTAAACGGAGGAAAGAAGTGAAGGTAGGTCTCCCTCAATCAATACATAAGATACGGTAGGTAGCCAAGGAGGGGAAGGAAGGGGATAAATCGTGGGAGACAGACGGGGGAAGGAATATGAGAACTAAGAGTCGGTGATGAATCAGTATATGTCACTGTAGACAGAACAGCGGAGGGAAGTGTTACAGAGCAGGGTGAGGCAAGAGGAACGACAAGGGTAGGAGAGGGAAACGTAGAGTGGAGGATAGGAAAAGAGAGGTGGAACAGGGCCGTGAGAGGGAGATAAAAAATAGTCGTGAGGAGAGGAGGGGATCTAATGAGAATGGTGAGGTCGTGGTCATGGGCGACTCTTGTTAGACATCTGGGGAAAGGAAACCAGGATTGAGTGTTATCTAGGAACTAGCTTAAGCAGATGTTGACGAAGGTGGAGGATAAAGAGAAGGTGGTTGTTTTTCACGTTGGCGCCAACAACTAATACAAAAATATTTTCATTCCTCCCCTGAAGGGGGAGGTGGGCCCCTAAGACGGTAACGCCGTCTCTCAGGCCGGGAGATTTGTTACGGTGAAGGAGATCTTGGGAGAAAGTGAGGGCGTTGACGGCCGTGGCCTATACTAGGAACCGTCCCGATATTCGCCTTAGTTTAGGAGAGTGGAAAACCACGGAAAACCATTCTCAGGACAGCCGGTGGCAGGAACCAGCCCTCTCAGTCCCCCGAATGCAGAGGCCAGCCCTCCTCCGACTCGGTTGGCCGGTGTGGCGAGCAGGAATAGGTACCAACATAGCTGAGGATGTGTGGGATCTGGTTACTGCAGCGAGGAAGAGGTTTGAGGGAGCGCGATACATAGGAGGAGGGACACTCACTGGAAGGTGGTCCGGTATTGAAATGACTGTGGAGTGGGTAAATCCACAGCCCGTTTTCAATCATTCCACTGGTTCAGGGATGGAATGAATGAAGCCCCATCTAGCGGCGGGTGTAGGAGTTGTGCCGGCTGCCGAAACCTATCTCGCTCATCTGGGGCAATGATTAATGACTGATAGATGAAATGGAATGGTATGGGAGAGTGTTGCTGGAATAAGTGATGACAGGAAAAGCCGTAGTACCTGGAGAAAAACCTTTTCATGTCTCCACTTTGCGCAGCACAAAACTCACATGGCGAGACCAGGATCTGAACCTCGGAACTCATCGGTGAGAGTTCGGTGCGCTGAATCGTGAGCCGCGCAGGCTTACGGAGCGTGTATGTGGGGAAATTTGAGTGAGATTTGTAGATCCTAATGAGTGGGTAAGAAAAAAGCGTCTTCACGTGAGCCGCAATGATGCATATAAGCTGGGGAAAACGGACTGGACAAGGGAGTGATGATGAGAATAGAGGTAGGTGGAAGACCAGTGAGGATAACATAAAGTTATTAGTGTTAAACCGTAGATGTATTGTAAAGAAAGATATGCATTTATCGGATATTATAATAAGAGCTCAATCATGGATAAGACGTGATATTAGAGATAAGTTATTTTCTCACTGAACGGGAGTATTTTCCGTGCAGACAGGATGGGAAAGATAGACAGGAAGCATTCATACTGCTGAAAGAGGAATTTGTAAGCAGTGATAAAGTTAAGGATCAGAAACATTAAATTCTAGGTATAAGGGTCATCTCTACAGGTAGTCGGCCACTTCAGGTTTTAGGGATGTACTGTCCTGGAAAGTGTGGCGCTGATGCTGATGCGTAATTATCTGATAGGGTAATCAACTGAGTGGGAAATGACCCTGCAAAGGACATTATTTGTAGGAAGGATCTCAGTTTGCCAAATGCTACTGGGAAAGTAATGAAAATGACAGAAAACAACACACAAAAATCGAGAATGAGAAAAATCTGGGAAGTATAACTGAATCAAAAAGTGGCGGAATCAACAAGAGGAAAAAGTATTCCGTACGCGTTATTAATAAAACTAGATAAGCTGTAGAGGAATTGAAGTCAGAAATAGTGTAAGTGATGACGTAGCTGTTTTTGTCGTAGTTAAAATTAAAGGCGATAGAATGGAAGGTTGTCAAGAAGAGACATCTTAGGCAATGCCATATGGTTGGTAAGAGAGGCAAAGGGGATTTTTATATGCAATTATGATGAGTAGTAAATGGTAAATTAAAATGTTAACAGCAGTTTTTTTATAAGAGAGAAAAGAGATATCTATCCTCTGCACGTTCACTGCGTATAAGATATTTGCGTGAAAGTGTTTAAAAGTTGTGATAATTAGATTTTGAACGTTGCCAGGAGAGAGTTCTATGGAACTCGTGGACTTATCTCACTCACGCGCCTGCTGCGTGACTCGAATGGTAGTTGAAATAGAGAGGAAATACTGGTCAGGCGCGTGGGTATATACTCGGTATTATTACCGCGGAAAGCAAACAAGTGCACAAGTATGATTACACATATATATAAATTCTTATTTACACTTCTCCATTACACAATTTTACGTCACTATGTCTTTATCATTGCAAAGCTGCAAACTGCTGAGGACTTATTTCTTCTATCGATGCGCGCCATTTATTTCGTGGACCTCGTGATGTTGAAGGACCCGCATTGTCGATAATATGAACAAAATATAAATAAAACGATAACATAAGAGTAGAAGGGCAAAGTATGTTCTAAAACAATGAATGCTGAGTCAGCATTATGCAACGAGGTCATTGACCCCTAGTAGTGTACCTATGGGGTTTCGTATCCGCGTTCAATGACATCTCGGTGAAGTTAACACGCGGAATAACGTCATAACCCTGCGTACGAGAGCAAGCCTAACATCACCGACTCAAATGGAGGGGCCTAATTGGTCAGGGAATGATCTGGCGTGTTTTTAACCCCCAGGTGAGGTTATGACGTCATACCCATACATACGGGGGCAATGTTAACCTCACTGGCCAACGAGGAGTGTTTTTAAACGGTAGGTGAGGTTAATGACGTCATACCCCTAGCTACACATTTCTTTCCTGGCTGAAACCCGAGTGGCGACGGAAATTAAACGTACTTACGTTGATATATCGAACTTAGAAGGAAAATCTACCCAAATACATCCCTTCAAAATTCCAATTATTATCCTCATTCCATAATTGTAACACTAGATCTGGCACTTCCCTCACTATTCCCGTCAACCACTCCTCAACATATAACAGATCCTTCGTTGTGGCTGAGTCACAACTTTGGAATTCACTCCCAGCTGCTGTCAGGAACTCAAACTCAATATCGAAATTTAAGACTGCATGTAGAGATTACCTGTTGAATACCGCTTATTGTTTTGTGTGATTGTTTCATGTGTATGATGACGTATGATAGGTTGTGTGATTATTATTATTATTATTATTATTATTATTATTACTATTATTATTATTATTATTACTATTATTATTATTATTATTATTACTATTATTATTATTGTTACCGTGTTTTGGTGATCAGCAGAGGTGAAAGAAGGTGTGGGGTGGAATGGGTCTAACTACAAGGCCGAAATGACTAATTAAAATTTAAATAAATGTTATATTTTCGAACATAGAAGATTTAACAATTTTCACGTAGAATTTGAAAACTCAAACAGTATCAACAACTCAATAATTATCCACTAATCAGGTACAAGGTAGAACATTACAAACGAAAGTACAATTTTAGGGTCTTCACAAGTTTTGGGCTTCGAGCCCCAATTTCACAATCCTTGAGCTATCAGCCCAAATTTACGCATTTGATCAAAGGGCAGAAGAACCCTCAATACGAGGAGCACTTGCTCTCACCTAGTAATGTCTGGCCTCCTAGAGGCACATTTCTAATGCATAAAAGAGCTGACCCGCTCTTAGTTTTCCAAGCCAATTAACGGCATACAATCTTTACAATCTCTTGCCATTAAGGCACACATTACACTACAGAAACGGGGGTATCTCGTACCCAATCTACTGGGCCTTAGCGGAAAAAGAACAGGTTAATTAACTGGCCCAAAATACCAAAATGAAAGGAGGCGAGTACTTGCACTCCTGAATGAAACTTCTTAAAACCAAAGAGGCACTAGGCCGATTACACAGGGGCTACTCCCAAGCTACGGAGGTGACTCGTATACAGAATACCTAAAGACATTACGGAGAAGAAAATCAGTTATCAAAGCGTAGTCACCTCAAACCAATATGAGTGGGAGCTCGAGAGGGTTAAGCACTCTCTATCCCAATTTGCAGTTAAAGGTATAGAGTTTTACCAAATGTTAGAACTTTACATGTTTTGCAAGGTAGGTTACACGTGAAAGGTTTCGGACCTGCCCCGCGGATTAAACTGCTGAGCTAGCAAGAAATAAAGGTGTTAAACGGCCATTACCTTGTTGAAGAGCTGTTGACAGAAGAAAAGAGGCGCTTGCCTCCTGCTACATGTTCACACACTAAGCTAGATGTTGATGAAGTGGCAAGGAGACATGAAAATCAGCAGTTTTATACCCTCAGGGATGTTCGAGGCCTTTCAGGAAAGAAAACAGCCACACCCACTTCGTTTATTGGTGGATGGAAAAGTTACATACAGAATCGAAGAAGAAATACCTCTTTGATAGAAAATTAAGTACAGAAAATTAGAGATGGCCGAATTCAAGACTGGCGGAAGCTGAGATCAATATTGCCAACCCAAAAACAAGAATGAAAGAAATTTAGCAAAGAATAAACTTAAGAATGCAATTTTTTTTCAAATACAGTCCCTTCAGTTCGCACCAGAGTGCGTAATCACGGTCTCTTGGCTGTGGCATCTAGAAGAGAAGGTCCAAATTTCTTGCTAGATAGCAAACAAAACACTTCGAAATTGACACAGTTCAGAAAATTTCAAAATTACACAATTTACTGTAGTGCCATCTTCAGAGGAAAGTTCAAATTAGGTGAAGGCATAGTTCACAGTTTCTCCAGTAGAGGAGTATTTTTAGGCGCAACATTTAAACTTGCGGCGTAGGGGTGTACCTCCCGGTACAGGCTTCCCCCCCCCCCCGCATAAGTCCTTCCAAGGGATGACACAGAAGAACTTAGCAGGGATTAATTTTCCAAGAAAATTTTCAAGGCTTTTGTATTGATAATAGAAATTAGTTGAAGAAGAATTTAGAAGAAAATATAATTTTCTAGTAGCCGAATTTTAATTCCATCTTTAGAGTTTCTTTTGTAGTAAAATTTCAAAAAAGAACTTCAATACTTGAAAGGAATTTTTTTTTAGTCCACCCAAAGTTGATTTTTGTAGCTGTTGAAGTTCGTTACATGCTGTTTGATCTTGACGGTAAGTCCTGCCGCCGCTGGCGATATCCAGTCGAGGCCGCTCGGACCCCTCAAGTACCCTGAGATACCCCTTTCCGCACTATGAGAGAGGTAGTGGTGCTGCACGCCGCATATGACAGGAGAAGTTTAAGTTCCCAGATGAGTTGGCCGAAGAGGCGCAGCACCTCAGCCAGTGCCGGGAGAAGGACTCCGGCGCGCCGTACTCAAATAGACATCACGGGAGTGGAGTGGGACCGTACCCCACCTCAGTGGCGGTAGAGCGCCAAGCAGCTGCGGGGCGCTGAAACATTAAAATCTTGGCGGCAGAATTTGTTGTTGGAGACAATTTATTTTAGGGTACGATGTTGTTGTTGTGGCTGAGGGGCCAGCGGCGTGGACCTTTTCTCTTTTTTTTACTGGTATGGTTTAGCAGGAGACGGGAGCTTGGTAATGGCCGTGGAGGAAAGGACTGCAGAGTAACCAACGGGGGAGATCGTACAATTAACATATAGACACAAGGAACATAATCCAAGGGCAGAAGGCCTTAAAGTAAAACAAACATATAACCTTCAGGGTTCTTACAAAAGGTTAATGACTAAGCAAGGATATTACACACGTTTCACCTGCGACAGGTGAACCCTAAAGATCCTCTCGGTGGCTGGATTGCTCACTAATAATGTCACCGGGGTTAGAAAATCCAAAACGGTGCACGGCCCATGAAATCTGGGGGCAAGCTTGCCCGCGGGAACAAAGTTCTTGACCATAACTTGGTCTCCTACCTTTGAATTAGTGGGCCTCCGTCCACGATCATATCTTTCCCTAACCTTTTCATGAGAGATTTTTAGGTTGGCCTTAGCCTTCTTCCAAAGATCTCTAATATTATCTGGATCTATTGTCTCAGGTAGAATATCACTAAGAGACCAAAGGTTAGAGAGCGGCGTGTTGGGAACAAACTTAAACATCAAGGAAGCTGGAGTCAACTTATGAGATTCATGAACCGCCGAATTCAGAGCGAAAGCTAACCAATGCAAGGACGTGTCCCACCTGGAATGATCATCGTGATGATAGGCAATTAGAGCCGACCTCAGATTACGATTGACCCGTTCAGCTAGAGATGGCTGAGGATAATATGCAGAGGTAGTCACCTGAGATATGGACAGATCAAAACAGAATTTACGGAAGAGATTGGAGCTGAAAGTTTAGCATTGTCGGAAACAATATATTGACACGGACCAAAAGAAGCGATGATGGAATTTAAACAAGAAATAGTGGACTGAGCGGTAGCCAGCTTAGTCGGAAATAACCAGGAAAATCTTGTGAAACCATCTACACACACAAGGATGAATTCGTTGGCGTTCCCCTTTGATTGGAGGAAGGGTCCTACGTAGTCGATATAGAGGCGTTCCATGGGGCGCGACGCTTGATGGGAGGACAGAAGACCTAGCTTAGTGGACATGGTGGGTTTGCTAAGCAAGCAAGATTTACAAGCCTTTACCAACTCACGGATTTCTCCGTCCATACCTTTCCAAATGAACATTTCTCTGATCTTTTCTCGAGTTTTGAAGATGCCTAAATGCCCCCCTAATGGGGTCTCATGGTAGTACTTGAAGATCATAGGTACCAGACCAGCTGGCACCACAACTTTCATCTTTTGATCATGCCTCGACGGGCAACATAAAACACCATTCCTCAATACATAAGGGACGACATGTTCCCCAGAAGAAAGGGTTTCCATAATAGGAGCCAGTGTCGGATCTTCACGTTGATAGTTTTCAATATCCCTAAACAACATGGGAGCATCCGATAGTATGGCATTTACACCAGAAGGTATGGACTCGGGACGTGAAGAACTGTCTTCCTATTCAAGGGGCTCTACATCATTAGAAAACATACGGCTTAGTCCGTCAGCAACAACGTTTTCAGTTCCTCTAATTTGCCTAACATCAAATTGGAAGGCAGAAATTCTGATGGCCCAGCGGGCTATGCGACCAGTGCGACGCGGCCTACCTAAGACCCAACTTAAGGCTTGGTTATCTGTCTCCAAGTCGAACTTGACGTGTTCCAGATAGAGGCGGAACTTTTCTAGAGCAAATAGGACTGCCAAACCTTCAAGTTCATCAATTGAATACTTGGCTTCTTGAGCCGATAGAGTTCTAGACGCATACGCGATGGGTCGCCTCCCTAGTTCAGTCTCTTGAAGAAGGACTGCAGCCACCGCCGACGAAGACGCGTCGGTTTGGACGATAAATTTCTTCCAGAAATCAGGCATGGCAAGAACAGGGGCATTACACAGCGCTATTTTGAGATCTTCGAAAGCGGCTTGTTGAGAAGGACCCCACTCAAATTTGACGCCTTTCCTACGAAGTAAGTTCAAGGGCGCCGCTCTATTAGCGAAGTTAGGAATAAATTTCCTGAAGAAATTCACCATACCAATGAATCTGGCAATTCCTTTGATGTCCATAGGAGGTTTGAAATCACGGATAGCCTGTGTTCGCGAATGATCCACAGCGACACCATCGGGCGACACAATATACCCTAGAAATGACATGGAAGGCTTAGCGAAGGCAACCTTGGACAACTTGACCGTTAACCCTGCCTTACGAAGGCGATTAAAGACCTCTTTCAGATGATCAAGATGTTCTTCAAAGGTCACAGAAAATACGACGACATCATCAAGATAATGACATAAGTATTCAAACTTGATGTCAGAGAAGACCCTATCTAGCAGTCTCGTTAACACAGCTGCTCCCGTGGGGAGCCCAAAAGGCACGCGGTTGTATTCGTACAAGTTCCAATCCGTGGCAAACGCTGTAAGATGTTTAGATTCTTCAGCCAGAGGTATCTGATTATAAGCCTGATTGAGGTCTAAGATGGTGAAGAACTTAGCCTTTCGAAACCACGAGAAATAAGAATGAAGGTCTGGAAGGGGCACAGATTGTAACACCACATTCCGATTGAGAGCTCTATAATCAATCACAGGCCTGAAGCCACCTTGGGGTTTCGGAACTAGGAAAATAGGCGATGAATACGCCGACTTAGAGGGCCGAATTATACCATCTTTCAACATCTGATCTATGATCTCTTTCAGAGCCTTCATTTTAGGAGGAGATAACCTATAAGATGGATATCGAACTGGGATTGAATCCGTAACTTCAGTCTTGTATTCAAGAAGGTCAGTAACACCAAGAGTATCGGAGAAAACTTCTGGAAACGACTGACACAACTTACGAATACTATCAGTCTGCTCCTCAGGTAGATGTCTAAAGTCTAACAACATCTCATCCTGGGTAGGCGAAACAGATGAACATGATACAGAATTACATTTAAGTAAGGGAATTTTGCTTACTAGCAAATTTGAAGGTGCACGACTTGCTCTGAATGTCGAGCACTAGACCGGAGTGGGACATGAAATCCGCTCCCAATATAATGGGGCAAGACAAATGCTTCCCCACAAGCAGTTTAACTTTCCAAGTAAATTTAACAATTCTAATTTTTGCATACACAAAACCTAGAATCTCTAATGGAGAACGGTTGGCCGAAACGCATTGACCAAAGACGAACAATACTCAGGAAGTTTACAAACAGATTTTAATTTAGAGTACCACTCGGCCGAAATAATGGAACAAACACTACCTGAGTCTAAAAGAGCAGTTATAGGCTCATTATTTAATTCAATTTTGAGAAACGGAACAGGTGGAGAAGCAGTTTCAGAAGGTGCATTATTTAACACAAAGGGAGGAATGGATGTGCGACGACCGGACTCAGTTTCTAATGGAACAGATGTTTGTTGGACTTCTACATATTTCCTACTTTCTTCCCCCGTGGGAGAATGCTCCTCGCTAACTACGTTTACCATAGTGGGTTGGTCGGTTTTGGGGGGACAGCCCCAGTTAACAATAGGCTAACTTTACTGGACAATTTAGAAAGGTTTTCGAGATGAGCACTAGCCTCCTTCCCTTGAATGTCATTCAACTTAAGAGGCAATAGATCCGTGACCCTATTGTATACATGGAACAATCTTACTTGTACACGTTTAAGTTGATTAGGTGATGGATCACCCCCTTCAAGATGCTAGCTCAGTAGTATTGTCTGTGATCGTGGAGAGAGCGTCGTCAATCTCTTTCTCCCCCCAGGGTTGGGGTGGTAATCGGCAACTCAAGGCACTCTTTAAGCTTAGTGGTATCGGCCGCAACCGTGCCTCCAGATTGATCATTTCTGATAGATAATTCATAGATTAATTCCTCCTTGCGCAAATAGCCGGGATGGAGGACATCGCGAGGGTCGGACATGATGACGGACATTTTACAAATTTAGAAAATCAAAAAATTCCAGCAACTGAGAAAATGGTTAGAGTTCAAAACAAAAGCAATATTTAGCCGTCAAAAGGGGCTAAATTGAGACCCATTCAACCACGCTCTGCTACCACTTTTACCGTGTTTTGGTGGATCAGCAGAGGTGAAAGAAGGTGCGGTTTGGAATGGGTCTAACTACATGGCCGAAAAGACTAATTAAAATTTAAATAAAGGTTATATTTTCGAACATAGAAGATTTAACACGTTTCACATTGAATTTGAAAACTCAAACAGTATCAACAACTCAATAATTATCCACTAATCAGGTACAAGGTAGAACATTACAAACGAAAGTACAATTTTAGGGTCTTCACAAGTTTTGGGCTTCGAGCCCCAATTTCACAATCCTTGAGCTATCAGCCCAAATGTACGCATTTGATCAAAGGACAGAAGAACCCTCAATACGAGGAGCACTTGCTCTCACCTAGTAATGTCTGGCCTCCTAGAGGCACATTTCTAATGCATAAAAGAGCTGACCCGCTCTTAGTTTTCCAAGCCAATTAACGGCATACAATCTTTACAATCTCTTGCCATTAAGGCACACATTACACTACAGAAACGGGGGTATCTCGTACCCAATCTACTGGGCCTTAGCGGAAAAAGAACAGGTTAATTAACTGGCCCAAAATACCAAAATGAAAGGAGGCGAGTACTTGCACTCCTGAATGAAACTTCTTAAAACCAAAGAGACACTAGGCCGATTACACAGGGGCTACTCCCAAGCTACGGAGGTGACTCGTATACAGAATACCTAAAGATATTACGGAGAAGAAAATCAGTTATCAAAGCGTAGTCACCTCAAACCAATATGAGTGGGAGCTCGAGAGGGTTAAGCACTCTCTATCCCAATTTGCAGTTAAAGATATAGAGTTTTACCAAATGATAGAACTTTACATGTTTTGAAAGGTAGGTTACATGTGAAAGGTTTCGGACCTGCCCCGCGGATTAAACTGCTGAGCTAGCAAGAAATAAAGGTGTTAAACGGTCATTACCTTGTTGAAGAGCTGTTGACAGAAGAAAAGAGGCGCTTCCCGCCTCCTGCTACATGTTCACACACTTAGCTAGATGTTGATGAAGTGGCAAGGAGACATGAAAATCAGCAGTTTTATACCCTCAAGGAATGTTCGAGGCCTTTCAGGAAAGAAAACAGCCACACCCACTTCGTTTATTGGTGGATGGAAAAGTTACATACAGAATCGAAGAAGAAATACCTCTTTGATAGAAAATTAAGTACAGAAAATTAGGGATTGGCCGAATTCAAAACTGGCGGAAGCAGAGATCAATATTGCCAACCCAAAAACAAGAACGAAAGAAATTTAGCAAAGAACAAACTTAAGAATACAAAATTTCTTCAAATGCAGTTCCTTCACTTCACACCAGGGTGCGTAATCATAGTCATTAGGCAGTGACATCTAGAAGAGAAGGTCCAAACTTCTTGCTAGATAGCAAACAAAACACTTCGAAATTGACACAGTTCAGAAAACTTCAAAATTACATAATTTACTGTAGTGCCATCTTCAGAGGAAAGTTCAAATTAGGTGAAGGCATAGTTCACAGTTTCTCCAGTAGAGGAGTATTTTTAGGCGCAACATTTAAACTTGCGGCGTAGGGGTGTACCTCCCGGTACAATTATTATTATTATTATTATTATTATTATTATTATAGTGCAATGTACATAATATTTAGCTCCTTGCTCATTTAAGTAGATCACTTCTATGACCATACTTATAATTCGATTTACTTTATTACTTATTGTCTTCTCTTTATGCAATACTTATTTTTTTCAGTTTGTATCTTACTTTTTCATTATGATTTTGTCTCTTTCTCATTATCTTTACGCTCCGAATTTTATTCTGTTTTATTTGTTGAACTCCGCTTTCTTTATTCATTATACGTTGTCCTAATCTGTAATTTTTAACTTATCTCTGATTTTATGATAGAATAGTACATTTCTTTTATATATGTATTATTTGTAGATGATTTATGTGGTTAAGTGTAAGAGAGCGCCATGAGCCCTAACTTCGCCACTGCTAAAGTCAATAAATAAATAATAAATAAATAAAAATGCTAACATAATCGGCCATTTTGGTGGAGCCGAATCGGTCGGGCCCCGCTAGAAGGAGCCGAGTCGGAAAGGTCACGGACCACTCTGGAGGCACCGCACAAAATGTGTCACCACAGATCTTTTACATGCCGACATTGTACGACATGGTGTGTTGACTACCTGATCCCACCAGTACCGTGTATATAATAATTGGAAAGCGCAACTAGCAAGGCCGTCCGCCACTTTGCCTTAATAAGGCCTCAACGCAAACTAAAACCGGTGGATATCGCAATCTGATCAGTTTGCTACTGACCATCGACTGTGAAGCTCCCTCGGGAAACGGGTAAGTACATCTTTTGTAAATTATTTTAAGACTGCGGGTGGTGGTGGGGGAGGGAGGTCTAGTGGTTTTAAAGCCTCCGCGGGCGCGCGTCAGATTTTATTATTATTATATTTTTTCATTATGTCCAATTAACGAGCGCGTTTGAACTTGTTCCGTAAGAGGAGACTAACGGAGGGCCCAGGGGCTATGAACTTGGGAGCGTGGGTTGGCAACTACAAGGCCTTTAGCTGAGTCGTGGCATTCCGTCCACCTACTTTTATCAGGCTCTTCACCGTAATCTATCTGGCCTCCCTTGATCAACTACTGTTCTTTTCCGAACCCTACTGTATTAGAGCTTTCGAGGCCTAGTAAGTCCCTCATTTTCATACCGTTTATGGCCCTTGTCTTCCTTTCACCGATACCTTCAACCGATTACTGTTCGTTACTATTATTAAACTTGAAATCTAGTTTTATCGTTAAAATACCCTTTACTTAAGAACTTTCAACCGAGTAGGACTAGTTATAGCTGAGAAGGTTGTTTTTCCCCTATTCTTGCTAATTTCAACAATTTGGTTAATTTTACCTTAATAACGAGTTTGGGTCATTGCTTTGATGATTTAATAAAAACCAATTTATAGTTCCATCCCCTAAACAACACTGTATATACACGGAACTGCATTCAATTTCACGCTCGGTACAGTACCATTTATAAAACATGTAGTGCTTTTCCCTACATCTGTAGGCTTGCGGGTGTGAACTGTGCCACACAAGGGGATATGACCCTGTATAACGGCCGGATGTCCTTCCTGACGCCAACACTGTCTGGAGGGATGTAATTGCTATTGTGGGTTTCTGTGGTGGTTAGTATTGTAGTGTGTTGTCTTAATTTAAAGATGAAGGTGCTGGGGCAAACGCAAACATCCAGTCCCTGAGCCGAAGATGGCTTCAATCAGGCTACAGTCCTGCAGTTAAGTCCTATCCCAGAACAAGTGACGGTTCGTTCAACTCATAAGAGGGAGAGAATTTCAACGCGCTAATGCAAAATTAGTTTAAGGGGTGTAATAGGGTTGAAAACGGTTCTTAATCAAAAATGCACCTTGTTTTGAACGTAAATCACTCACTTAATTTAAATAACAACATTTATTACACTTACGACACTTATAACACATTATTAATACATAATACTGAGTACTAATGGGCTGATGCCCTCGATAATAGTCAGTCACATGTTCTCGTGTCCTCACGCACGAGGCACCCAAGCATAACAGTCTCTCATCCCCTTCCGTCCACACCACTTCCGGCTGGGTGCTGAAGGGTGCTGCTATCTGTCCTAAAGTGGTAGCGAGTAACTAGGTGGTCTAGCCATAGCTAGGCCGGAACATGCTCCCCACCGTTGAATCACCATGATTCAACCGAATTAAATTGCCTGATATCCCCTTATGAGAGTTCAGTTCAAATATCACACAGGCACTGACATACAGAGTTCATGTACAGTAACCAAAATGAGTTAATCATTCAACAAAATATACATATAAACATAGGCAAAACAGAAACATAAGCAACAAAATATTTACACACTGTTAACAGAAGGTACTAAGTAGGTTGACTGTGTCCTCATCCATTATTATGCAGTATGAATTAAGCACACTAAGTTCTCAGTTCAAATCACACACACAACACCATAATTACACTCTGAAATAAACAAGAAAAAATATTCACATGAAACACATTATGTTTTAGCCACAACGATCCTGTTTAGTTTTCAATAGGTAATGGAATTAATTTGTTAACAGGTCGTTTAAAAAGACCACTGGTTGTTCTGATGGTAGCCACTCGTGCAAGTCCATCCTTCCCAGGGTGAACAGTCTCCACCACAGCCAACTTCCAATAGAGAGGAGGAAGATTGTCCTCCTTCAGAAGAACAACTGTACCAGTAGCTAGGTTCTCCTTGGGACAGGTCCATTTTTCCCTCTGCTGCAGTGAGTTCAGGTAATCGGCAGACCACCTCTTCCACAACTGCTGCTGCATTGACTGGATACGCTGCCATCGAGACAATCTGTTGATGGGCAGGTCAGTAATGTCAGGCTCAGGGATTGTTGTAAGGGGGGCACCAATTAGGAAATGAGCAGGTGATAAATAATTAAGGTCACTGGGGTCATTAGATAAGGCTGATAGGGGGCGAGAATTAAGACAGGCTTCTATCTGTGCAGTAAGGGTACATAGCTCCTCAAATGTCAATAGCGCATTACCCGCAATTCTTCTCAAGTGGTACTTCATGGACTTGACAGCTGCTTCCCACAGTCCGCCAAAGTGTGGAGAGCTGGGAGGTATAAAGTGCCACGTGATGCCTTCCATCGCTAATGAATTCCTTATCTCTTCACAAAAGCTGGTTGAAAGGAATAGTTTTTGGAGATCTTGCATTCTTCTATTGGCACCAATGAAGTTAATCCCATTATCACTATAGATGATGGAGCATTTTCCACGTCGAGCTATGAATCTCCTCAGGGCTGCCATAAAGGCATCAGTAAAGAGATCACTCACCACCTCCAGGTGAAGAGCCTTGGTAGCCAGACAGATGAACAATGCAATGTAGCTCTTCGTTGTCTGTTTGCTTCTCACATTTCCCCTCTTGACGAAGCAAGAACCAGCATAATCAGTTCCTACATTAAGAAATGGGCGACTCTGTTGCACTCTGGTAACAGGGAGCTGTCCCATCAGCTGTTCAGCTGTTGACGCCTTGAATCTAAAACAGGTCAGGCACTTGTGGATGACTCTTCGAACAACTGCCCTAGCCGTGGGAATCCAGAATCTCTCTCTTAATGATGCAATTACTAATTGAGCACCTGCATGTAAAAGCCTAATGTGTTCTGCCATCACAACAAGGTTTGTCAGAGCATGATGGGGAGGAAGGATAAGCTGGTGGTTAGTGTCATAAGGTAGTTTTGAATTTACTATTCTTCCTCCTACCCTTAGCATTCCCTTTTCATCTAAGAAAGGATGTAAATCTGAAATTTTACTCTTCCTTGAAATGCAACACTTAGAGTTGAGACTGGCTATCTCTTGAGCGTAACACACTTGTTGTGCAATTTTTATACAGGAGTGCAAGGCCATCTGCAGCTCTTGTGTACTTAATATCCCTAACCTCTTGTCTTGAGGATTGGCACTATTGTGAATAAATCGCCAACAATATGCAGTAACTCGAGTCAGTCGGGACAGTGACGAGTACTTCAGCATAAGTTCATCCCAGTTTGTACCTATCAACATAACTACAGGAAGTGTGCTTCGTGACTCAGGTAGTTCCTCTTCTGTATGGGATGAGCTTGTGTCTGGCCATGATTCAGTGGGCTCAGTTAACCAGGATGGTCCGTGCCACCACAGGTTCATACCTCGTAGTTGTTCTGGAGCAACACCTCTGGATATTAAATCTGCTGGATTGAAACTGGTAGGAACATGTCTCCATTCTGCCTTGTGAGTGTATTCTTGGATTGAAGAGACTCGGTTGGCCACGAATGTTTTCCAGCGAGTAGCAGGAGATGCGATCCAGGCTAAGACAATGGTGGAGTCCGTCCATAGGTACAGCTTGCTGACTGGCAGAGACAAAGCTGGAAGGGTCTTGTGGAGTAGTCGGGCAAGTAGTAGCGCTCCACACAGTTCAAGTCTTGGTAGTGTCAGTTTCTTCACCGGTGCTACTCTGTATTTAGAACATAATAATCTGACACAGGTCTGTCCCCCTTTGTCGACAGACCGTACATAAAGACAAGCTCCATAAGCTTGTTCTGAAGCATCAGAAAAACCATGAATTTGTATATCAACAGGGGGTCCCTTACATGTGACTAACCGCTCAATATAAAATTCTCTTACTGCCTGTGGCTTAAAGTGAAGTTCTTCCCATTCTCTGACTAGTTGAGATGGTAGTCTGTCATCCCAGTTCAGACTGACTAGCCAAAGTTTCTGCATAAAAACCTTGTAAGAAATTTCCCAAGAGCTGACCAACCCAAGTGGATCAAATATTGATGCAACAACAGATAAGACCTTTCGTTTAGTTACATGAGAGTCAGCATGATAGGGACTGTCTGAATACAGACTGCCACAAATTAGAAAATGATCAGTAACTGGATGCCATAATAGGCCTAAAGATTTCACGCTAGTGCCTTCATCAAGACTTAAAGGCAGCTGGGTTTCCCTGTCCTCTTCTGAAACTGCTTCTAGTAATGCTGGGTGGTTTGAACACCATTTCCTGAGGTGAAATCCTCCAGTCTCTAGTAAATTAATAATTTCAGACTGCAACTGAAGAGCATCCCGGATATCGTCACAGCCGCTTAATAAATCGTCAACATAAAAATCTCTGCGAACAACTTGTGCTGCTCTGGGGAACCTCGATTCTTCATCTTCAGCAAGTTGCTGCAGGCATCTGGTAGCTAGGAAGGGTGCTAATGCTGTACCATATGTTACAGTTGTCAGTTCATAGTGAGAGGGTGGGTCCCTAGGTGATTCCCTCCAGATAATCCGCTGAAGTTTCCTATCATCTGCATGAACCATGACTTGCCGATACATTTTAGCAATATCTGCGGTGAAGGCAAAGGTATGCATTCTGAATCTTAGAATGATAGAGTAAAGATCCTGTTGTATTGTCGTTCCAACCATTAATATGTCATTCAATGAAATGTTGTTAGAAGTTTTAGAAGATGCATCAAATACTCTTGTATTGCAATATGTGTGAGGGGAGTTGGATGCAGTTTGATGGGCTGTACCTCCCTCTCTACCTGATGGATTATGTAATGAGGTGTGATGCTTCCTACTACATAATTTACAACCACGTGATTTTCACTGTTTGGCAGAATGCTCTGTACGCAAGCAGTTAAAACATAAATCCATTTCCTTAACCCTTCTTTGTCTATCTTCCACACTGAGAGCTGCAAACCCTTCACATTTAAATATCGAGTGATCACCATGACAACAGGGACACTTTATGAGACTGGCAGTGGTGTAAGTGTAACGTGGTTGAGTATCCCCTTGAGGTTTAGGCTTATTTCTGTCAACTTGTTGTCTGTGCGATGGTGCAGTGTGCTGTGAGCTAGGGAAGTTCTCCAGAGCTTGCCGTTTGTGCTCAACAAATGACAGCAAGTCATCAAGTGATGGAACCCCAGTGTCTGCTTTGATAATTCCCAGTCTCGTCTAGTACAAGCATCAAGTCCTTGAGCATACAGTTGAGTCAAAATAACTTCATGCAGTGGAATGTTAAGTTTTAGGGCCTTGAGTGCATTCAAATAATTATTAAAAGTGTTAGAGTACCTTAACAGTTCTGTGGCTGTTTCATTGGAGACTGATTTTAAAGTTAAGAGTGCCTTAACATGAGTAGCTGCTATTAGTTTCTTGTTATCAAATCTGTCCTTCAACATTTTCCACGCTACCTCATAATTTGCCTCTGTGATGGGTAAATTTTGAATTAATTGGCTGGCTGGGCCCTTGAGAACAGATGCTAAGTAGTGAAATTTCTGGACACTAGGCAGATTACTGTTGTTATGAATAATAACTTGAAAACTGTCTGCGAATCAGAGCCAGTTTTCGTATTTTCAATCGAAATGTGGAATGTTAATAGCCGGTAACTTTAAACTCGCGACACTGCTGATCTGAGTTCTTCCTGAATCTACCGTGTCGCGTGATGACTCTTCAAGTTTCGCTATTATTTTACTCATTTCGCCCTTTACCTTGTAGTACTTGGTTTCGAATTCGGCACGCGCCTGATCATGAGCTTGCTCGTTTTCAACGTCTCCTAATTCTAATTCTGACTGCACGTCATCAAACTTCGACATTAATGCACTCATGTCTTCGTATCGCAGTTTAATTTCATGCGAATTCGAATGCTGTTGAGCGATGAAATTCTCAACGAATATTTCCGAGCGGGTAAGTTGCGCTTTAAATCGCGACCTCTGCTTAAGAAGCTTTTGCCTTGTTGAAGATTCCATGATGGAGGGGGTAAGACAATAACAAGGAGAAAAGGAGAGCCTTAAATGAATAGTACTGACCTGCCTTCAGTTTAGTTTACCTCTGGTGCTGGAACATCGAACCTAGGATTGCCAGATGATGTCATTAAAGTGAACTTCCAAGTATTTCCATGTTACTGTAGAAACTAGTCGTCCATACTACACGCCACGCTGCTTTCACGAGGTCCTCGTGGTGTAGATAATCCGGCCCGGTAATTGGACCATGTTTTGAACGTAAATCACTCACTTAATTTAAATAACAACATTTATTACACTTACGACACTTATAACACATTATTAATACATAATACTGAGTACTATTGGGCTGATGCCCTCGATAATAGTCAGTCACATGTTCTCGTGTCCTCACGCACGAGGCACCCAAGCATAACAGTCTCTCATCCCCTTCCGTCCACACCACTTCTGGCTGGGTGCTGAAGGGTGCTGCTATCTGTCCTAAAGTGGTAGCGAGTAACTAGGTGGTCTAGCCATAGCTAGGCCGGAACACACCTTAAACGTTAAAACGTTGTATTTAATGCTAGAACCTTGTTTAGACTTAAAAATAGGTATTTGGAGTGGATAGTCAATTTTCAACTCCAGACACATATATATCTATAGTTCCTAAACGGTTCGTCCTAAAATTCTAATTCTTTTGCCTAAAATTAAGTCTTGAGATGATCTTTTCAGATGAGGGGGCGGGAGGGGGTGAAATAATGTTAAAACACATTTTTTAAATTCACCTGAAAACGTAAGAAATGTTGAGTTTTAACTCTAGAGTCATGTTTAGACACTAAATTTAATGATGTTAAGCTATAGCAATATTTCAACCCTCAACACAAAAATAGCTATATCTCCTGAATGATTCATCTAAAAATTATAATTCCTTTACCTAAAATTACGTCTTGTGATGCTCTTTTAGACAAGAGGGTAGAAGGGGATGTAAAGTGGATGAAAACAACATACCGTTGTAAGGGTATTGAACATAGCTTTTCTCCAAAAATTAACCTCAGGAATGAATAAATGTTGTGTTTTAACCCTAGAATCATGTTTAGACTTAAAACTTACAGATTTTTAGCGATGCTACATTTTCAACCACTAACACATTTAGGGCTATAATTAAGTCTTGGACGCTCTTTTTATATAAGAAGGTGGAAGAGAGTGCAAAAGGGATAAAAACAGGTTTTTTACCTACGTTGGATTCGGCACCCGTAGGCGAGCTTTGCGTTGTGATGAGGATCTCATGATGATAAAGACGACACATACACCCAGTCCCCCCTACCAGCGGAATTAACTAATTATAGTAAAAATTCCCAACCCTGCCGTGAATCGAACCTGGGACCCCTGCAACCAAAGTCCAGCATGCTAAATACTTAGTCATGGAGCCTGGCGTTCATGCTCAAATCATACATAACATACTGCCCTAGTATCATCCTAATAACCATGTGGCTGAAAATGCTATAACTTTGCAACGGTAAGAAATAAAAATCGTGTTTTTCCGTTAGAAATACCCTCTACGTAAGACCTTTCAACCGAGTAGTAGTAGTAGTAGTAGTAGGTTTGGCTGGGAAGGTTGTTTTAGACTCTATTCTTGCTAATATCAACAATTTGGTTAATTTTACCACAATAGCGAGTTTTAGGCATTGCTTTGATAATTTAATTAAAACCAATTTATAGTTCC
Organism: Anabrus simplex; assembly: GCF_040414725.1. Taxonomy (NCBI): domain Eukaryota; kingdom Metazoa; phylum Arthropoda; class Insecta; order Orthoptera; family Tettigoniidae; genus Anabrus; species Anabrus simplex. The sequence continues at coordinate 901,037 of NC_090272.1, read as the reverse complement.
ATCCCCTAAACAACAACACTGTATATACACGGAACAGCATTAAATATCACGTACGGTACAGTACCATTTATAAAACATGTAGCACTTTTTCCTACATCTGTAGGCATGTGGGTGCGAACTTTGCCACACAAGGGGATTTGACCCTGTTCTACGGCTTGATGCGCTTCCTAACACCAACCCTGCTGCGTGTTTTCTGGTGGTTAGTAGTGTAGTGTGTCTTCTGAATATAAAAAGGGAAGTGTTGGGGCAAACACAATCACCCAGTCCATGATCCTGAATCATTATTCAAAGGCGATTAAAATCACCGACCCGGCCGGGAATCGAACCCGGGACCCTCTGAACCGAAGGCCTCAACACCAACCTTTCAGCCATTGAGTCGGATTTTGATTATTATTATTAAACTTTAAAATGCTCTAACTTTGCAACTGTAAACAATAATAATCGAGTCTTTGGTTAAAAAAACCCTCTACTTAAGGCCTTTCAACCGAGTAGTAGTAGGTTTCTCTGGGGATTGTTTTCGCCACTATTCTTGCTAATTTCAACAATTTGGTTCATTTCACAGGTAATTGGCAATAATATGCGTTTAATACATTCTTCCGTCAATACGGTCAACAGTGTTTTGTAAATTAAGATAGGAGGATTATTAAAACTGTAAACTTTTGTGATCATGTTTGGTATTTTTGAGGATATTTGAGCCACACCCCACCCTAACGATGATCCATACATATATAAATACGTGCATAGAAGAGAAAACGAGGCGAAGATTCCGACCAGGAAAGGCGAATGACTCAGCCCTGAACTGAAAATGTCCCTCATTTCAACGCAATACAAGTTAATGACTAACACTACCATAAGTAAAAATCCATATAAATACTAAATGAGGGTTTATTGAAAAATAATGCAAATCAAATGAAGCAGTTAAGAAAAGGGGTACAATTTATATCAGGTAAATACATACATGTTTGGCGTCGACCCAAAAGAAAAAGGGGTATCAACATTACGTGTCCTCATAAATTCTTTCAAACTCCAGGCATAATTATTCATATCATGTTTCCATTGTACGATCAGCAACTTTGTTATATATTGCTGCAACGTGAATATCTTTCCCACGGACTTGATTCGATCATTCCTTCGGCGAGAACAAAGCAATTTCATGCGTAGGCGTCTATTATCTTTTTAAATCCACTTTCAACAATTCCTCTCTCTTAAAAGATATCCGCACACCAAGGAGCAGATAAAGAGATAGTAAATAAAACCAAAGAGTCTACTACAAAGGGAAATGTCATCATATGGCAGAGAGAAAGGCATCCCGAGGAGCAATGAATGGAATGCCAATCTCAAGGAGTAACATTGGCCTGCGCACTGCCACGAAAGAAACGAAACAACATGGCTACCTCCAGGTCACAAATGGCCAGGACGGACACCAAACAAATAAACAAAATCGACCCCAAGAAATCACAAGGCACGGCGAGGAATAAAATAAAAATTAATTTAGCTGACCGACATGTCATCTTTACACACGGCTCACTCATCCACACATTCATCCAAACATACGACCGTTTGCCCTACTCAAACTAGTCCAGTACCTGCAATATCAATCGTCGGGGCAAGTTAAAGATGCGGTAGTTTAGGTCAGCTTTGAACCTATTAAACACCCATTTAAAGCATAAAAAGCCGCTCCTGTGTGTGAAGGCTCCATGATAAAATTAGCAAGCGTAATCAAAACAAGATTCACTTCAAGGAGATGATATAAAAGTGTCTCGCCAAAATAATGATCCTCCGTGCTCGCGATCGAGGGAGCAGCCTTCTATCGATCTAAAGCGGAAATACATAGGTCACTTGAGGCGGGGCTGATACATATTCATTGAGACATGGGAAAAATTATTGTAGAGAACATGCTACACTAGCATGTTTTACATTATTGTCAACAGCGTAATGCACTTGTAAACACCATACTGAACAAACTTCCAATATAGTTACTTAACTTAATTTTTGTAGTAATACATTTTCATATAACCCAGATTTCTGTTACGGTATTTAAAACCTGCTTTCGTACCGATTATTTGTTATGATACCGGCGACATCAAAACGTATTGATTTTTGTGAACATGCTATCCTTACGGCATGCTGCCCTTCGTAACGTAACTTTTCTCAAAATCTCACACATCTGTCAATGTACTGTACCGTACTCAGGGGTAGATACCCTCTAGGACGATGCCTTCATTCCTGTATGAACATCCGACTAACTCAAGGTTGGGCAGAGAGTGGGTTGGTCGTCATTGGGTCAGGCTAATAGTCGAAGTTCTACACTTAAATACAAATAAATGACAGGAAAATGGAGGTATAACTCGAATGAAAAACAATAATATGGGGTAGGATGAGTTTATTCATAAATATCCCCGAATCATACTAAAGAAAATCAAATAGATCAAATCATAAAATGTCATAACAAATATCTCAAAATTAAAGCAAGAAATGGACATGAAACACCTTAATAGATCAAAGAATCAAATGTGAAATGAAGTATCAAGCAAAACATTGAATACTTGAATGCTTTTAGCTGTAAACTTCTTCTAATAGTCCATTGTTCATGTTATATGGTTACATATGTACGCATATACTGATACGTAATTATTTCGGATTGAGTGACACTTGAAAATGATCACATTGATACGGGTTACGAGTTCAATTTAGATTTAGAGTCGTCGCAAGATTAAACGTTAAAGGAAAATTACAATATAAAAGAAAGTTACGATGAAAAGAAAAACTAAGACGCAATGGGACATGATATGAATTATGGAAAATACTAGTGGAATTTCCTACAATGAGCAAAAATAAGCAAATATCACATCTATTTACATCGGATAATGAGAAAAGTCTCACATACTACACTGATTCTATGTGAATCGCGGTTCACCACAACCGATCTAGTGAGAACTAGATTGACCATCAATATTACTCAGCACTCGGGCTGTTCCCATTAAACAACAAGACAATATATTCAAACAACATGAAACATCATAAAACACAAACCTGTAATAGAAAAACATATAATTATCCAATCAATATTCATGTGGAAAGCAATGGGCAACATTGCCTTCTTCTGCTACAGTTGCGCACTCAACAGCGCGATCAAACGTCATGTATTTCCTGCTGTGCTGTGAGCTAAAAGGAAAAGTTGGAACTCAACACTGTACTAAGGCTTGGATTCTGTCCGCCAAGATTGTAACACGGAAATACCATCTCATTCACGCCGTCTAAATAAACACGGCCAATATATCAGCTTGCAATGCGATATCATCTTTCGTCGGCTATACGGAAACTCACGTACAATCATATTCCTACCTAGCATGCTTCGACAATTTAACACACATCAGACTCATTGGTCTGGAATCAATTCCGTCAATTCTGATAATTAATATTCTCTCAGAAGACAATAGTATGTACATACCCACTGCACATAATTCTTTCACTTGTTAGGCATGCAATCGGCCTACATAATCACTTTATAACTCCGCATGCATTATATCTTCTCATATCTCTTACAAATCACATCAGCCTTCTACATTATGAGACCGGGTTCAATTCCTGTGCAAATCATTGGGCAAAAAACAGATTCCAACCTAATTCGAAGATCCTATTCTTTCAACGTTGTTATGCCGCTTCTTGCGTACAGCTGCTGAAATACCATGCGTCATGCAATTTAACTTTGACTATCTCTATAAATGACCAAAAATTAAATAACGTAGCAAGTGTTTAACTTTGAAATTGGATGAACTTGTCAATCTAATCCTCCTAGCGCTAATATGCACGGAAAAATCGGAATAAAACTAACTAAATTATCATGCATAAATGAACAACAAATAATCCTAACAAATCCCTCGTTATCCCAAGTAACTAGTCATAAATCAAAATGAAAATATAGAGAACATGCATTTCTCTCTTATCCGTATATACAACAATATAAAAGTGAAATAAACATATGTCGTAAGGCTTACTTTACATTATATAAAATCCCTATTCTAAACTGCAATAGTATTTTAACATAACCGATATAACATTCCATAATTAACACATTCGCCTTATCTTGGACGATTCTCTGGACACATGACAGCAGCTCACATCCCCGCCTCGTTGGGTGTCCAATCCATGTTGATCACTGCTTCAACACATAGCAATACACTTCCTTCTTCCATAGGCGAAGCCATCTTCTTGCTGAAAGTTATTGAACACTGCAACACAGAACTCTTGGGATGAATATATCTTCAGCGCTCAATTCTACACGTGCCGAACAAGCCTTTCTTGGCTATGGACTCAGCCAACACACTGACATATAAATACACTATACATTTTACACTTGAGGGTTTATGTACACAGTTATTGAGAGCGGCACGCGGTACGGATCGAGAGTTCCTCGCGAAACGCGACCGACACGACAATATGAGACAACGGAACATCTCTCCTGCACTTTCCAAACTGCGGCTAATTATCACCGTCTATTTACTGGTAGTGAACTTTGCACTAAAATAATCTGCAATTAACCCTGCATCAGTTAACTTATTCAACTGCACTACTGAAACACTCTTCATTGGTCTTATCAACCGTACTCTGTTAATGATATATTCACGTGGCAACTTTTAAGTACAATTCTCGGAGCACATCGAACAACCTTCACCTCACGTCAGTATCCGCGATCAGATTGATGCTACCGTTGTAGCCATGGGATTCCCGCTTTTCTAGACAGACCACCAATCAAAATGCTTGCCATTTATAATGACACAATAGTAATTATAACATATCAATTAAACACAGTTCAAATAACATCAAATCTCTTCCTATAATTTTTATATTGTATACCTGAGGATTATTTCACTTGTAGACCTGTGGAAATCCGTCAAATAACAGAATTTATCTCAAGCAACTGTTCATGTTAGTCAACCTGGGATTATGACTTCCCGCGATGTAGACTCCATATTTGCTATATCCACGCGTTCTCATTGGTCAGCATCGTATACGTGCCGAGATATGCCAAATCCTATTGTCGCTATGCCATTCTCACGGTCCCGAGAAAGTATTGGGCAATATCCAGCGACTTGATGGCTCCATCGACTTCCGGTCTCAGCTATCCTGTGTTTCATTACTTTACCATATATGACTAAAATTCGGATCAATAAAATTTATATATTATGCCAAATAATGACCTCAGTATCTCTTATTGGCCGGCAGGATACTGCTCATCCCTCTCCTACTCCGGGGAAAAATGAATACAGAGTATTTTTTCTAATATACATTACTTGACTGTATACTGTCATTTGGACGTGTGGAATCTCTTTCTTTTAGTGTTATTTGCCGTCTCGCAGGTTTACATTTTCTTCCCATAATCGCTCACTGTCTTGGCGGATGTTGTAATATACATCTAATAGTGCGTGAAAACGTCGCAGTACGCTGCCACACTCTTCACACTTTTCTTCCTCTGAATGAGTATCTGTTTCCATTTCGGTAAAGTTGACATTCTCAGTGTCTTCTTCGTTGTGGTCTCCTTCCACCATTACTGGACCGTCATTAGGGTCTTCCTCTTCTTCTCCATCCTCTTCACCTTCTTCCTCTGCTATCCCTCCTTCTTCATCTTCCGGTATGTCATCAATTCTGATTTGACCTCTGGGGTAGTAAAGCTTAAGGTTGGAGGCGTTGAAAACTTTCTCTACTGATCCGTGCATGCTTCGAACTTTGTAGGAATTATTTCTGTACGGGGTGGTACACCTCCATGCCGCTAATTCAAACTTTGCGCCAGTTGAAACTCCTCTACTGGAGGAAGTCTGAACTTTATCTACTGCGTAAATTTTCAAGTTTCTCAGAAGATGTCACTACGTGTAAATTTTGAAGTTTCTGAACTGGGTCGTTTTCGATATATTTTTGTTTTGCCTGTAGTAAGAATTGTGGACATTCTCTTCCAGATGGCACTACTGAAAAAATACAATTATGCACCCTAGTGCGAAGTGAAAGAACTATGTGTTTGAAGAAATTTTGAGTTTATAAGTTTGTTCTTTGTTAAATTTCTTTCAGTTATTGTTTATGTTGGCAATATTAACCACTTCCTTCCGCCAGGTTTGAATTTAGCCAATCCCGAATATCTTTAATTAATTTATGACCAATCAGGTGTATCTTCTTCAACTTGGATATGTTGCTTAACCCTAACCAATAAAATTCTTGTGGGAGGGTGTTCTCATTCCTGAAACGCCTCGAACTTTCCGCGAGAGTATATAAACTGCTGATTTTCGGGTCTCCGCGCCACTTCAGTAACATCTTTCAGTGTGTAAAGTACATAGCAGGGGGCGGGAAGCGCCTCTTTCTTCGGGCAGCAGTTCAACCACAAGGTAATGGCCTTTTAATAACTTCTTTTCTTGCTAGCTCAGCAGTTTAACTCTCGGGGCAGGCCCGAAGCCTTTTTACCGTGTAACTATTCCTAAAATGTAAAGACACTTAGTATATATTCTATCTTTTAATCTACAAATTGGGATAGAGAGTGCTTAACCCTCTCGAGCTTCCATTCATATTGCTTTGAGGTGAACTTATTTTTCTCAACCGTTTCTTCCAGTCTAGCGTAATGTAAATTGTCTTCTCGTATAAGTCACCTCTTTAGAATGGGATTAGCCCTTGCATTAACGGCCTAGTGCCAAGTAGGTTTTAAACAAAATATATTAGGAGTGCAGTTGTGCCTCCCCTCAAGTTGGTGTTGTCGAGGCCATGTAATATTTCTGTTTCTTCACTTAATAGGCCTCAGTAGGTTGGGTATTTGTACCCCTGTGTCTATGTCCTTGGAGGACAGCTTGAAGGTGGAATTTGGTGTGGCCTTTGATAGGCTAGAACTTTGAGAGCGGGTTGCTCTTTCCAAAACAAAAAATTGTTTTTGCGTGCCTCGAGGAGGCTTAACTGTGTAAAGGGGAGCAAGTGCTTCTGAACATGATTGGGGTCTTCTGTCCCTTTGTCGAATCTTGTTTTTTGGGTAAAGTTGGGCTAATTGCTCAAGAATTGTGAGTCCCGGGCTCGAAGCCCAAATCCTGTGAATACTGTAATTGTACATTTGTTACCTTGCTACTCTGTACCTGCCATCCTTGTTATTTCTTGATTTTGCTAAGAAAATATAACCTTGTTAAATTTTATCTTAACTTTAATTTCGTATTCTGAGGCCTGTTCACCCCCGCACCTTCTTTCACCTCTGCTGTTCCACAGATACCTCGGAACAATTTCCATACACCTGAATAACTTTATATGGACCTATATACAGTTCGGCAAACTTTTGACATAAACGTGATGACACATTTGAGCTTTGAGGACGTTTTATCAATACAAGCTCATCGACCCGCAGCTGTCGATGGAAGCGCTTATTCCGGCTTCTTCGTAGCCTCTTATCTGCCTGAGTCTTTAATCTCTCTGCAGTCTCACGTATGCATATTTCTGCAGACGGCCGTGGATCATTTGGACATTCAATTTTATCGTGCCAGGGACGCTGTGGGTACTCGTTAAGGTGAATAACGCTGGGAATCTGTCCGGTACTTCCATGTTTTGTGGAGTTAAAGCTTTCCATGATAATCGGTACAACATCTGGCCATTTCCAATGTTCTCTTTGTATGAAGATTCGACAGTACTTCGCTCTCTCTCTCATGAAACGATCGCTCGTGTTAGACTCCGGATGTCTGTCCGAACTCAACACATGTCTTATCTCCAGTTTCTCTAACTCCTTCTTGAAGGCTGGCGAGGTAAACTGTGCCCCATGATCACTCAGTATACTCTCTGGCTTACCCATTCTTGGAATAATTTTGTTCTTAATCTGATGTAGTGCGGATTTAGTATTAGCCTTTTGTACTGGGCAGAGTGTTACACATTTAGAGAATACGTCCATACAAACTAAAATATACTTCACGACGCGGCATCCTGCAGGCAACGCTCCAAAATAGCCAACGGCAAACAGTTTCCTAGGCATAGTGGGCAATACAGGTCTCGGTTGTTGTTTAAACATAAAGGTGTTTGGTTTGATACGTTGGCATGTGTCGCAGGTTCGCAAAACTTGCTGAATCATGCGCCTCATCCTTGGCCAAATAAAAGTCTCCTGTAGAGTAGCTGTTACTTTTTCTATACCCACGTGTCCAGTGGTATGATGCCCTAACCGTATCAGATCCATCTGGAACACTGGTGGAACAACAATGCGAAATTTGGTGTGTTCTTCATCAATGGATTTGTGTAGTAAGTTATGAAAGAAATTATACTGGGCTGCCTTCTTTTGTGCTTCTATGAATCTTGGTGTACCGGGTTCGAGTTCCTTATTGAAGTAATCAATTAATAATTTAGTTGGTCGGTAATTTTTCTGTTCTTGGCCTAAACTTGGAAGATTATCGAAAATGTTTTGGTCTTCTTCGTCCAAAATAGTCAGATTTACAGTAGCTTCAATATCATCCGGGTTTCAGCTAAGTGCGTCTACCACGTGTTCAGCTTGCCTGGGCAATATTCTAATGTCAGATCGAATTGTTGCACAAACAAATACCATTTGTACAGACTGTCGCTACCCACATTTGACTTTAGGATGAATGTTAATGCCTTGTGATCAGTTCGAATTATGATCGGAAATCCGTAGATATACTTTTTCCTTTGACCTAGGGCGACTACAATTGACAGCATTTCTAGTTCCGTCGTGGTCCATTTCAATTCAAGGTTACGTAACTTCCTGCTTATAAATACCGATCCTGGGTTCGTTCTCTGGGTTTTTCTGATATAGAACGGCTCCTATGCCTACACTAGAGGCGTCTGTTTGGATGATGAAAGGACGGTCGTGTGAAGGATAGCCTAGCTTCGCTGCTTTTGCCAACATTTCTTTGGTTTTTCTGAATGCCTCATCTTGGCCTTCTCCCCATTTCCAGCGGTTGTTCACCTTTAAAAGTTCCTGTAAAGGTGCTAAAGTATCCGTATACGACTTGCAATGGTCAGAGAAGAACTGACAAAGTCCTAAAAACTGTCTGATATGCTTAACTCTGGTAGGTTTCGGAAAATTGTGGATTGCTGATATCTTCGCCGGATTAGGCTTGATCCCTTTTCCATCGATGACATGGCCCAAAAATAACGTGCTCCTACTACAAAAGTAGGGTTTCTCTAAATTTACTTTGAAGTTGCAACGGTTGAGGTCAGCCAAAATACGGTTGATTTTATCCAAATGTTCTTCAATTGTTTATGAACAGAAAATTATGTCGTCGATGTAAATAATGGCGAATGCTTTTATGTCTAGGCTTAAATTGTCTTCCAGTGCACGGATTAATGAGGAACTTGAGTTCTTGAGCCCAAATGGCAATCTTAAGGAGTGATAGGTCTGATTGTTGAACATGAAACCGGTTAGCATACCAGATTGTGGGTGTAATTCAATGTGATGGAACGACGAAGTTAAGTCGACGGTGTCGAAGTATTCCATGCCTCCGAACTTCTTTAAAATATCCTTGATTGCTGGAGCTTGCGTATACTCGGGGACTAAGCGCTTGTTGACCTCTCTCGCATCCAAACATACCCTCACAGATTCGTTTGCTTTTGGAACAGCCAAAATAGGACTTTAGAATGGTGTAGGCGATTTGGTTATAATTCCATTAGTCTCCATATCGTCTACCAACTCCTTCACCTGAGGGAATATCTTCTCGGGAATGGGGCATGGCCTCTGTTTGAAGGGTTCCCAGTTATAAACAATAATTTTGTATCTATAGTTAGGTATCTCTCCTGGTTTAGATCCAAATACCTTCTTATATTGTACTAAGATTTCCTTCATTTTTCCACGGGCTTCTTCATTCACTGGTGCCTCAGCTAATTTCTCCGGCAATAATTTCGAAAAAATTTCATCCTCCTCGGCTTCTAAATTTAGCGTCATGGCCTTAAAATACTCTGCTAGCTCATTAAAATTTGTACAAAATTTACTGGGAATTCAAACGATTCTTCTTTCCCCTCAGTTACAGATGCTGTCCAAATCCTTCCATCTCCAACATTTTCTTCGACCTGGTCCAAACTCAGCTCTTCTCTAGAATTTTGTGTGCGAAAAATTATGTTATTATTTCCCATATCTATCAAGGCATTATATTCTCCGAGAAAATCTGCACCTCGAATTAAGTTAAATTCCATCTTCGGTAAAATTACACATGGATGTGACATGACTGAATTTCCAATTCTGATGTCCTAAAGGGCCTGCTCCTTACATACAGCAGTCTTGTCCGGCACAATTCCTCTGACTTTTAACTTTGATGTGGGAATAGTGAGTACTTTCATCCGCGATTTCAATTCGTTGATCAGTGCCTGAGACACTACACTAATCGACGCCCCTGTGTCCACCAGAGTTTTCACACGTAAATGACCAGATCTGGTATATATTACGGGTAGACTCTTAACAGATTGATAATTTTGTGGCATTTCTTCTTCCAGTAAATCCTCTGGTCTTACAATCCAATTGTCTACGGATAAAACAGTCCATCCATTATTAACCCCTTTAGTCAAATTCAGGCTATCATCCTCATCGTTTACTGTGCTTTTCTTATGTCCGTCCCTCTGCTCTCATAGTTAACTGCATTGGGATTCAATCCGTTCTCTTGCTGCCTTACGCGGTGCTCCCTGTAAGAGATACCTTCTGCTCCATGACAGCCTTCATAACTGCTGGCTTGTATGGCTCCTCTCCATCTGTCTTCCTCCTACCATTTTCCCCTCAAATCTTCAACATACCTTCTTGACTCTTCGCTTCTTTGGTCATGGTTCTCCTGGTAATTTCCTCTTCCTGTTCTTGTATGTCGTTCCTTCTCATCCCAGCGATAGTATGGCCTTCTGGGTCCACTATAGTTTCGATACTTGTATCTGTAAGTCCTCCCATTATGTCCACTTGAATAACTAAATCCTCGCTGATTGGTGCCATTTTCATGATAGTTAGTTCTTCTGCACTGATCTCTTCTGTCTCTCCGCTGCCAATTTCCCTCCTGAGGTACAGCATTTCCATTCGTTTGCTCACGAGGCACTGTCTGAGTCCTGAGTTCTGCTGGTTATTACGCCTCCTTATTTTCGGTGGATTACTCCCTTCTTCTACCTCTACCGTATGGATAGCCTCGACATGCCTTAACCTTGGCTGATTTTGACTTGAGGTTAAGTCTAGTTGCCGTAGAGTCACTTCCGCTTGGGCTGCCGTTTTGACGTTAGCAGCGATCAATGTCCTCTGTACTTCGATGGGTAATTGCCGAGATATCGCGGCGATTACCTCGCTCTCGGTTGGGGGCATGTCTAAATCCCAAAATTTTATTATTTGTGAAATAAAGAACTGAGAGAAATTCGTTGGCGACGTGACTGGGTACTTGCGCGAGTACAACTCCATTCGCAATGGCTGTTGCGTCGACACGTCCCAAAACTTCTTAAGGAAAGCCTCCTTGAACTCCTCATATGTGGTAAACGTGTATCGAAAAGCGTTTGCCCATTCCGCAACTGAGTCACCCAAAAATTTCTCCACCGTTCTCAATTTACGTTCCGGTGGTACTCTGTAGTCTGATAGAAAATCACATATCTCCCTTAAGAAAGCCTTTGGAGTTCTTTCATCTTTTCCTGTGAATTTTCGTGGTTTTTCTTCACTATTCCGTAAGATATTATAAATAGGAATGCTATGAGTCTCGTTAGGAGTCGAACAGTGAACCTCCTGGCGCGGTAATTGTAGAAGATCGCTCAGCGCAACGTTATCACTGGTTTGACGCGGCGCCTTTTCCATACTGCTTTGTTGAACAGTGCACTTTAATTTACTGAGCTCTTTGTCAGTCCGTAATTCTAACAGTTCCAATTTATCTTTCATGTATGCTATTTCCTTTTCTACAGTCTCTATCTTAACTCGATTTTTCTGTGAAACTTCCGTCCACGTCTCCAGATTCGAACTAAGTACCTGCAAGTCTTCCTTAGTTGTTTCCCTGTCTGGCATTATCATACTCTTAATTTCCTTCCCAGTCTCTGCAATGTCCTCCTGCATTTCAGAGCGAAGCTGATTTTCTATTTCCTTCAATCTGTCTTCAGACTCCCTTTGCTTCACTTTAAGATTCAGGTCAATCTTATCTTCCGTCTTCTGTTGAGACTCCATAATTTGTTTACCAATGTCCGTGGTAAACTCTTCCAGTCTCGTCTCCGTATAAACCCGCAGCTTGTCAATTGCACCTCTCTGAAGTGTAATTTCCGCTGTAGCCTCTTCTAAAGTAGACGATAAATCTCCCAGTCGCTTATCAGTGCTAGTCATATGTTCTGTCACTCAACCGGCTATTTCCTCAACACTGTCCTTAATTTTATCAGTCTGAGCCTGTGTTTTATGTTCTACTGTATCTAGTTGTTTCTCTAATTTTTCCATTCCTTCAATACAACACGTACGAACAAAATCAATTCTTCCCTCTAGCTCAACGGTCGCCGCCTTGAATTGCTCCCCAGTTTTAACTAGAATAGAATAGATAACTCTTTATTGCCACCCTAGTTTGCACCATCGGTTAAAGACAATAAAGAGCATAAAATACACATGAACCCAAAAACCAAACAAAACAATATAAACCAAACAAAACAAAACAATATAAACTAACATACTATTATATATAATATAAAGCTCTAACTATCTACACTAAAACTATTAACTAAGAACCCAAAAAAACGCACAAAATAATATAAACCAAACAATACAATTACTATCTACTCTACTTATTTAGTGGTGTCAATGTCGGCGGAATCCAGCCTAACACTGCACCAACTTGTCTAAAACTATTGAGGTTAAGTTGGTAGCACTAAGGTTTAGGCCCGCCAAGATGGCAGCACTGACGATGACAGGTGACGAATTTACATCTACTACGATAAAGAGGGCAGCACAGTGCTCTGTGGTTTAAAGATGGCGGATGACAACTGTCAAAAAAGCACGTGGCTGTCAAAAAACACGTGGATTTGTTTATCTCGTGCTAGTTAGGTTAAGTTGGAACTACTGAGGTTTAGGCTCGTCAAGATGGCAGTACTGAGGTTAGCGATGCGTTGTTGTCTGTCAAAAAGCACGTGGCTGTCAAAAAACACTTGGCTTTGTTTACCTCGCGCTAGTTAGGTTAAGTTGGTACCACTGAGGTTTAGGCCCGTCAAGATGGCAGTACTGAGGTTAGCGATGCGTTGTTGTCGATGATAGCTGTCAAAAAGCACGTGGCTTTGTTTACAAATTCAAATTTCCCGCGGGTGGTAGAGGAGACCTCTGGGAGGCCTCTGGCTGTGGTGGTGGTGGAGGAGGCATCTGGGAGGCCTCTGGCTGTGGTGGTGGTGGAGGAGGCCTCTGGCTGTGGTGGTGGTGGAGGTGGCCTCTGGGAGCCGGTGGGGGTGGTGGCGGCCGAACCATCCAATTATACTACTATCCTATCTGCCGCTTGCTTAAACAAGTGTCTAGTCTCTTCCGCCGCTTCCTTAGATTGTTCTTCGCTCTTTTCCGTGACCTGTTTTAACTGTTCTTCAGTCTTTTCCGTGACCTGCTTTAACTGTCCTTCGGTCTTTTCCGCCGCCTGATTAAACTGTTCATCTAACTTATTTGATAATTCCGCCATACGCTCCTGTTCCCTTATCTCCGCCTGCTCTGCCCTCTTGTCCATCTCCTCCAACAACTCCTTCATCGTCATCGCCATACCAAAAACGTATATTGAGAAAACGCAGGGATGCTCCCCGATGCTTAGTATCCTATTCCGTATCTTGTGTACTCCATACGAATAATATACACTTTACTGATAGGCTTCTATAATTTACGTTAATCATCACACAAAGAAACATGGCCTCAAAATCGCCATATAGAAGCTTCCTATCGATTCGGGGTATTTATGTTCTACCGCGAAAAACCTAAACAAACGCGCCATCATTAATTTTGAAAAGATTTACTAATATTGTGGCCCCAAATTCTTATAATCCAAACATCCTTAGTTCACCTGTCTTTTGGGCTCTAGGCTAAGTACTAGACAACAGCACTGGGCCATATTTACCATAAATATCTCCGACTCAAGGCTAATATTCCAGAATAGGTCTACCAGTCTCGAATCATCACCATTTATTGTAAACATCACCACCATTTACTCAAGACTGAGGTAATCCTAAGTCCCTAGCCTTACTCTAAGTCAAATAGAATTATAATTACTGGCAATTGAAATTTGCCCTGCACACAAATTCCAGGCTATGTCAAGATCAACACATGTCTGAAGGACACGTTATCGACCATTCTACCTCATTAGAGAAATCTTTTCATAGTTCTCTAACTCCAATAGAGTTCCTTTATTACTACGACACGCCTTGCTTGTCGGCTATATGTTTCTCATTCTTCCTAACATAGTTTAAGTCAATTATTTTGGCCGATGTTCCTAACGTAATGCATTTAGATTTTGCTCTGTTTTCTAAATACACGATTTCCGATGAAACCTTGCCCTTTCATGTCCACCCACTGTCATTCGTAGTACTGAACATGGGACTCTAGACTCAAGTTGTCTGAACGTTAGGTTGCCAGACTCCTAAATTTTCGCCTTTGGTTCGAAATTACCTATCCATCGTTACTTAAATTTAATAATTATCTGGAAACCATCTCTTGGTCTTTTCCAGCTTTCGAACCATAATCCTAATCAAATCTAGCCTTCGGAATGGCTCGTCAAACCACATTCACTATCATGAATCTCAATTTGACCTGCCCAAATTTGTAAGGACAACCTAGACATCTTTGGCTATCACAAAAGTACTCCCAGCGGGATACGAACATACGCCAAAGTGCCTACTTGCCTTCGTTGCGGCGCCACAAAATACTCTACCGTACCCATGGGTAGATACCCTCTAGGACGATGCCTCTATTCCTGTATGAACATCCGACTAACTCAGGGTTGGGCAGAGAGTGGGTTGGTCGTCAATGGGTCAGGCTAAAAGTCGAAGTTCTACAATTAAATACAAGTAAATGACAGGGAAATGGAGGTATAACTCGAATGAGAAACAATAGTAAGGGTTAGGATGAGTTTATTCATAAATATCCCCG
The DNA here is from genome assembly GCF_040414725.1 of Anabrus simplex. Classification (NCBI taxonomy): domain Eukaryota; kingdom Metazoa; phylum Arthropoda; class Insecta; order Orthoptera; family Tettigoniidae; genus Anabrus; species Anabrus simplex. The sequence continues at coordinate 885,994 of NC_090272.1, read as the reverse complement.
AATCATACTAAAGAAAATCAAATAGATCAAATCATAAAATGTCATAACAAAAATCTCAAAATTAAAGCAAGAAATGGACATGAAACACGTTAACAGATCAAAGAATCAAATGTGAAATGAAGTATCAAAAACAACATTGAATACTTGAATACTTTTAGCAGTAAACTTCTTCTCATAGTCCATTGTTCATGTTATATGGTAACATATGTACGCATATACTGATACGTATTTATTTCGGATGGAGTGACACTTGAAAATGATCACATTGATACAGGTTACGAGTTTAATTTAGATTTAGAGTCGTCGCGAGATTAAGCGTTAAAGGAAAATTACAATATAAAAGAAAGTTACGATGAAAAGAAAAACTAAGACGCAATGGGACATGATATGAATGATGAAAAATACTAGTGGCATTTCCTACTCTAGATTTACAATGAGCAAAAATAAGCAAATATCACATCTATTTACATCGGATAATGAGAAAAGTCTTACATACTACACTGATTCTATGTGAATCGCGGTTCACCACAACCGATCTAGTGAGAACTAGATTGACCATCAATATTACTCAGCACTCGGGCTGTTCCCATTAAACAACAAGACAACATATTCAAACAACATGAAACATCATAAAACACAAACCTGTAATAGAAAAACATATAATTATCCAATCAATATTCATGTGGAAAGCAATGGGCAACATTGCCTTCTTCTGCTACAGTTGCGCACTCAACAGCGCGATCAAACGTCATGTATTTCCAGCTGTGCTGTGAGCTAAAAGGATAAGTTGGAACTCAACACTGTACTAAGGCTTGGATTCTGTCCGCCAAGATTGTAACACGGAAATACCATCTCTTTCACGCCGTCTAAATAAACACGGCCAATATATCAGCTTGCAATGCGATATCATCTTTCGTCGGCTATACGGAAACTCACGTACAATCATATTCCTTCCTAGCATGCTTCAACAATTTAACACACATCAGACTCATCGGTCTCAATCAATTCCGTCAATTCTGATAATTAATATTCTCTCAGAAGACAATAGTATGTACATATCCACTGCACATAATTCTTTCACTTGTCAGGCATGCAATCGGCCTGCATAATCACTTTATAACTCCGCATGCATTATATCTTCTCATATCTCTTACAAATCACATCAGCCTTCTACATTATGAGACCGGGTTCAATTCCTGTGCAAATCATTGGGCAAAAAACAGATTCTAACCTAAATTCGAAGATCCTATGTATTCTTTCAACGTTGTTATGCAGCTCCTTGCGTACAGCTTCTGAAATACCATGCGTCATACAATTTAACTGTGACTATCTCTATAAATGACCAAAAATTAAATAACGTAGCAAGTGTTTAACTTTGAAATTGGATGAACTTGTCAATCTAATCCTCCTAGCACTAATATGCACAGAAAAATCGGAATAAAACTAACTAAATTATCATGCATAAATGAACAACAAATAATCCTAACAAATCCCTCATTATCCCAAGTAACTAGTCATAAATCAAAATGAAAATATAGAGAACATGCATTTCTCTCTTATCCGTATATACAACAATATAAAAGTGAAATAAACATATGTCGTAAGGCTTACTTTACATTATATAAAATCCCTATTCTAAACTGCAATAGTATTTTAACATAACCGATATAACATTCCATAATTAACACATTCGCCTTATCTTGGACGATTCTCTGGACACATGACAGCAGCTCACATCCCCGCCTCGTTGGGTGTCCAATCCATGTTGATCACTGCTTCAACACATAGCAATACACTTCCTTCTTCCATAGGTGAAGCCATCTTCTTGCTGAAAGTTATTGAACACTGCAACACAGAACTCTTGGGATGAATATATCTTCAGCGCTCAATTCTACACGTGCCGAACAACCCTTTCTTGGCTATGGACTCAGCCAACACACTGACATATAAATACACTATACATTTTACACTTGAGGGTTTATGTACACAGTTATTGAGAGCGGCACGCGGTACGGATCGAGAGTTCCTCGCGAAACGCGACCGACACGACAATATGAGACAACGGAACATCTCTCCTGCACTTTCCAAACTGCGGCTAATTATCACCGTCTATTTACTGATAGTGAACTTTGCAATAAAATAATCTGCAATTAACCCTGCATCAGTTAACTTATTCAACTGCACTACTGAAACACTCTTCATTGGTCTTATCAACCGTACTCTGTTAATGATATATTCACGTGGCAACTTTTAAGTACAATTCTCGGAGCACATCGAACAACCTTCACCTCACGTCAGTATCCGCGATCAGATTGATGCTACCGTTGTAGCCATGGGATTCCCGCTTTTCTAGACAGACCACCAATCAAAATGCTTGCCATTTATAATAACACAATAGTAATTATAACATATCAATTAAACACAGTTCAAATAACATCAAATCTCTTCCTATAATTTTTATATTGTATACCTGAGGATTATTTCACTTGTAGACCTGTGGAAATCCGTCAAATAACAGAATTTATCTCAAGCAACTGTTCATGTTAGTCAACCTGGGATTATGACTTCCCGCGATGTAGACTCCATATTTGCTATATCCACGCGTTCTCATGGGTCAGCATCGTACACGTGCCGAGATATGCCAACTCCTGGTGTCGCTATGCCATTCTCACGGTCCCGAGGAAGTATTGGGCAATATCCAGCGACTTGATGGTTCCATCGACTTCCGATCTCAGCTATCCTGTGTTTCATTACTTTACCATATATGACTAAAATTCAGATCAATAAAATTTATATTGTGACAGTTTCAATAGGTCGGATGGCTTGAATATGTGAACTGAGTGGCATATCTTCGAGTTAGTACTATTTGGAGTCACATTGAATTCACCTGTGGGCGTAATACTCTTCGAATTAATGGTTTAAGCCATAAAACTGTATCCTGGTGTCGCCGATTAGGAGTAAACCCGTCCAAGAAAGAAAGAAAAGAAGAAAGAAAAGAAAAGATAGTTTGAAAGACAGAGCGGGCCTCGCTAGCGTACGATAAGCTTGCAGACTAACACCGGTCATAACCAACCATATGAACGACTTGTGATATATCAAAATAGCGTGATAGAAAGTCATTGTGTACTTCAATAATAATGATTATAATAATGATGCTGATAACAACGTTTCTGAATATTATTTTACAAGTAAATCTAGTGTGGAAAATTATTACTGTTGTCAACTTGACTAGATTTCCGGTCCGAGCGCGCGTGCGCAGAGCATCAAGGACTCCAGCCTGCCAGCTGAGGGGAAGAGAAGTGGGTTACTGTGTTAGTGTGTTAGTCGCCGGACTTGTGTGGAGTTCGACACGCTGTTGAAATAAGTACTTGGTTCGATAGCGGACGGCGATACTCGAAGATTGATTTGAGGAAATTGAACTGTGTTAACATTGTCGGATATCCTACAAATATACCATTTGGAATATTACGCTTGTCAACGCACGTAACACAGCAGACGTCAAGTTAAGATGAGCTGCCTACAGTGTTTAATATTTGAACGATATTTCCAGGAAGTGCTGTGTGGTAAATTTACTAATCTTTGTTGTTCTAGCTTCAGCCCGAAATTCAAGAGGATAGTTATGAATAACATCATGGTGATGTCACATACCACTATATGTGTTGGTGCTGAAATGGAAGCTTAAACCCATGTGACCAGCTGACAGCGATGGGATGAGAGAAAGGCACCTATGACTGTATTATTATTGATGACGACCAGTCGTTCAACATCATGAAGACATTGCAAAGCTAAGTCGATGCAATTGTATAAAATAATCTGTTTGGTAGAAGAGTAGTTACGTAGCTGTAGTTGGTAAAAGGTCTGGCAGTATGTTTTATTTATGTAGTCGTAGTACTTTGCCATATTACAATGACAGTGGAAGATCCTCACATATTTATTCATGTTAGATAATCATGTGATACTGGAATGGCGTACATGACTTATTAATTATACTAGGTGTATCAGGCATTGATAATTCTCAGGGTGTATCTTATAAATTTATTATAGCCACGATTGGTGGATATTAATGTTAGAGCATTCGTGTATGTAGATTAGATGTTTCTGGATGTACACTAGTCGTACAGAGGCGAGACTTAATCGTATATGGTATCTATTGGGAGTATAATCGTGTGATATTGGAACTTAAGTCTTAAAAAAATGATTCCGTCATTTTGAATCAGAACCCGTGTATGTAAGTGCGGAACAGAGATAGTTGAATCGAGATATGAGAACCGGTAGGTGGATTGAATCTTCGAGAATTATATACACGTAGGACTTGTTACGTGATGATGTTAGAATGAGTTTGTGATATCCCGGGGTGGATCACAAATGTATGAGTCGTTATTAGAGATGTCACTACTATTAATGTCATAATTTAGTCTTCGAGAGAAATCATATTATAATGAATAATTGAAGTAGTTCTTCGAGAATAGAATCACGCCGTGGTTATTGAAGACTGTTCTTGAGGCAAGTGATAGTTTGGTAGTGGATTATGGTAGATAGTTGCGTGATTTAGGATAATGAATCTACGTCTGTTTGAATTTGAGTACGTCTTCGAAGAAGTAAGCTTAATTAGTTCTATCCAGAGTTCTCTACAATTCATAACTATAATGTTCACGATAACTCACGATGGTTCTGGAACACTATTCGAGACTTTGCCCGAACTCGAGATTTTCCAGAATGTTCGAGGACTTACATCCAGGTCATCTGATTGAACACTTGAAATTTCACGGTACCTTCAGCTATTCTAAAATTATTCAATGTTACTCCGACAATATGATCAAACTATTCAACGATATTCCGACAATATGGTCATCTTTGTGTAGCCACATGTGTAGATAGTGTAAAATAGGGTGTAACTAGTAGTGTAGTCTAGTATTATTATATGGTTATGGTATTTTGGAGCTGATTTTCCTTTTGTCTCACATGTTGTTATACAATGTGGACAGTGTTAATTTCTTCGTTATTCGCATTCAGGATTAGTGATATGGCATTTCAGAAGTTGAACTTTGAGTTGGGCGGACCATTTCAAATGTATATTACATTTCCAGACTTTGTAATTTATTTATTTAGTTTTGTTAATCCAGTAAGCGACTGGTAATTAAACAGATTATCATTTCATTGAGCCGACTCAGTTTTAAACAAAAATTAAAGCATCAAATTATGTAATTGTAATAGAAATGTAAATTTTTGGATAGATAAGTGGAAACTTAATGTGATTATTGAACAAAAGTTAATCCAATCTTTTCTCTTTCTGATATTTCAGAGCGGATCGTCTGAATCCAGAACATTCAGTAAATCAAATGAAATTTGTTTAGCTGATCAAAATTATTAAAATTAACGAGTAATTATGATTTGCTAGGGCAAGATAGGGCGTGAAATCATGTACCACCCCATTTGATTATTTCGTTTGTACATCAAGAGAAACATTTTTAATTTATTGACGATAATTTATGCCTTTGCTGGCAAGATGTAGTGTTTACAGTGCGCTATGTCTTCTGGTATGGGCTAGAATAAAATAGTTACTTTCATTGACCTGTCTCAATCTCTTCCTTGGCTTTGACAATATGAAAGTGGCTGAGGTATGAGTGATGCTAGTAATGCCATTCCTTATGCAGCCAGTCCCTGCTATGAATGGTGTGAAAATGTCGCTCATAGGGTCGGTTGGTGCAGGCATTTCAGTGGGCTTGGCAGACTGATGTGCAATAGCAACTTCTGGCTCGGTGAGGAAAGCAACGGGAATCTACCTCACTCCTCATTTCCCTAGTACGCCTCTTCAGTGACACCTAGGCCATCTATCACAACTAATGGTGAACCTGTTGAGGATCCAACCAGCCTTCGGGCTGAATACCCAACATACATACAACGTTCATTTTCATTATCACAGTTCAGAAGGATGACAATTTGAGAATATTTTTGTTGTTAATAAACCGTGCCATATATTCATTTTATTCCGTATTTTCTTTATTATATGCCACAATTTAAGTTCATATTTCCTATGCATGCCACATCCTGGGATATTTCATCTGTGCGTCCTATTTACGAACTGAGCACACCTGAGGTTTCTCAGTGTTCTCCGACTGTAGCTTAACCATAATCAATGGTCGCAATATATTATGTCAAATAATGACCTGAGTATCTCTTATGGGCCGGCAGGATACGGCTCAGTACTGCACCCTTTTCATATGACCTGGTCGTTGATTTCTTCATCCTGGGTTCTGGCTCGGCTGCATTGAAATAAATATATTCACCGTTGATGATTCTCTTCCTCAGGGGTGGTGACGTTCTCTGGACTGTCGGGCTGCTCTCGCAATAGGGATATAAGGTTACTAGGCTACAGGCTAACTAACCTACCAAAATAAATATTATCTGGCCCAGACTGTATTTAAATAAATTTTATTAAAATCAGAAAATGAATGATAATATGACAGAAAAATTAAAATATGATTACAATAATGTTAAATCTATTAATTCAAACATATGCGTAAATAAATGTAATCGATTTTAATTTAATGAGAATTTAATGGACTACTGAATAATCTCCAAAATAAAATGTGCTAATTAGTTAACTCAATAAAAACATCCTTCATAACAAACCTACGTTAGATTTACGATCCATTATATTATATTGGAGTTGCCACAACTACAATTATATCACTCTTCAGTATATGATCACGACTATGAGTTGAATGAAATTAATTAGGTAAGGATTCACAATGTTAAGTTATAAAATGAAAGAATTATAAATAACTCAGAATATTCCATGATCACGGGGATTCATTTCCTCCCCTATTACACCTATCAAACTAGAATAACATTATAATTTTCCGTTATTTCAATTATAGATCGGTGATGGCTAATTACCTCCATCTGACAGATAACTTGTACTCAGAATAATAGATGTAAAATAAAATTATTTTTATTTAATCAAATTATACCGATCAAGTAATGAATCACTGTGTCAAACCATCATGTGGTATATCATTTACCTCAAAACAAATTGAATGATTAATCAACTGAATAGGTGGCTAATTTATCCCTTAATAAGTGTTGATTATAAGTGGTCTCGACTAGACCTAACTGACCTTACAAAACATGACGCATATCAATACCTGTTCACAAATACAGGATCATTACCCAACTTTCGACAAGACAAATTTTAAATAACTACACTGAGCTCGATAGCTGCAGTCGCTTAAGTGCGGCCAGTATCCAGTAATCGGGAGATCGTGGGTTCGAGTCCCACTGTCGGCAGCCTTGAAGATGGTTTTCCGTGGTTTCCGATTTTCACACCAGGCAAATGCCGGGGCTGTACCATAATTAAGGCCACGGCAGCTTCCTTCCAACGCCTAGGCCTTTCCTATCCTATCGTCGCCATAAGATATATCTGTGTCAGTGCGACGTAAAGCAAATAGCAAATAGCAAAAAAAAAAAAAAAAAATTAATAACTACAGGGTTTGCTGTTCAGTGAAGGTATAAACTGATTATGTTTGCCGTTCTACAATCAAGAAGTGAGTTCTAAGATGATGTTTGGGTTGTTTGACGCAAGCTTTCGTTATCATACATTACTCTATTTACACAGCGGAAATTCTTCCGTTTACCACACCACAAAAGAATATATATACTGTTCACCAGAGTCAATCACTGCCTAAGCTACGCATAGAAAAAAAGTCAAGGAAAGTGAATCTATACTGAGAAAAAGACCTTAATTAATATACACATACATCGCGCATAATTTAAGCAATATCAAAATTTTACTGAATATTCGAATCCCTGGTTACAATGCCGCATGTTGATTTCAACGTCCTAGGATATTTGTCGTTGAAAATAACAGGTGACCATGACCAAGATTAACGTTTATCACGGCTGCTCTCTCCCTATTTTGATTCACATAATAATACACTGACTGACAGAGCAAATGCAACACCAAGAAGGAGTGGTTCGAAAGGGATGAAAGTTGGAGAAAAAAAAGAGACGGCACGGACGAATAATTGATGTTTATTTCAAACCGATATGCAGGTTACACAATGCGCACGGAATCGACTCAGTAGGATGTAGGACCACCGCGAGCGGCGATGCACGCAGAAACACGTCGAGGTACAGAGTCAATAAGAGTGCGGATGGTGTCCTGAGGGATGGTTCTCCATTCTCTGTCAACCATTTGCCACAGTTGGTCGTCCGTACGAGGCTGAGGCAGAGTTTGCAAACGGCGTCCAATGAGATCCCACACGTGTTCGATTGGTGAGAGATCCGGAGAGTACGCTGGCCACGGAAACATCTGTACACCTCGTAGAACCTGTTGGGAGATGCGAGCAGTGTGTGGGCGGGCATTATCCTGCTGAAACAGAGCATTGGGCAGCCCCTGAAGGTACGGGAGTGCCACCGGCCGCAGCACATGCTGCACGTAGCGGTGGGCATTTAACGTGCCTTGAATACGCACTAGAGGTGACGTGGAATCATACGCAATAGCGCCCCAAACCATGATGTCGCGTTGTCTAGCGGTAGGGCGCTCCACAAATACTGCCGGATTTGACCTTTCTCCACGCCGACGCCACACTCGTCTGCAGTGACTATCACTGACAGAACAGAAGCGTAACTCATCGGAGAACACGACGTTCCGCCATTCCCTCATCCAAGTCGCTCTAGCCCGGCACCATGCCAGGCGTGCACGTCTATGCTGTGGAGTCAATGGTAGTCTTCTGAGCGGACGCCGGGAGTGCAGGCCTCCTTCAACCAATCGACGGGAAATTGTTCTGGTCGATATTGGAACAGCCGGGGTGTCTTGCACATGCTGAAGAATGGCGGTTGACGTGGCGTGCGGGGCTGCCACCGCTTGGCGGCGGATGCGCCGATCCTCGCATGCTGACGTCACTCGGGCTGCGCCTAGACCCCTCGCACGTGCCACATGTCCCTGCGCCAACCATCTTCGCCACAGGCGCTGCACCGTGGACACATCCCTATGGGTATCGGCTGCGATTTGACGAAGCGACCAACCTGCCCTTCTCAGCCCGATCACCATACCCCTCGTAAAGTCGTCTGTCTGGTGGAAATGCCTCCGTTGACGGCGGCCTGGCATTCTTAGCTATACACGTGTCCTGTGGCACACAACACGTTCTACAATGACTGTCGGCTGAGAAATCACGGTACGAAGTGGGCCATTCGCCAACGCCGTGTCCCATTTATCGTTCGCTACGTGCGCAGCACAGCGGCGCATTTCACATCATGAGCATACCTCAGTGACGTCAGTCTACCCTGCAATTGGCATAAAGTTCTGACCACTCCTTCTTGGTGTTGCATTTGCTCTGTCAGTCAGTGTAATTAAAACAAAAATGGCTCATAAATAGCTGACTAAAATGATGTTATTACCTACTCACAATATTTAATGCAGTGCAGTCTGCGACCTCATGTTTCAGACAAAAAAGGAGAAAATACCATTTGATATTATTGTTACTATGAATCATATGGTCCAAGCCAGGCTGGACACGTTAGCATGCCTTATGTAATCGTTACACATATAAATGCTTGATAATGAATTTTGTGGGTATTTAGTTGAAGTTACGTCCATTAATATCACCCTCGTGAGTATCTTCTGAATTCCATCTTACCTTGGTTATCAATATTTATTCATTATCATATCATCGTAGACTCATAATTGTACTCTTAACCTCAAGTACATTATTATTATGTATAAAAAGTTCGGCGCACTTCCAAACATCTGTATTCTCGCCCTCAATAATCTCACAGATTTCCCGCTGAGATTGATTTCTCTACTTCATTATTCTTACTTCCATATAACACGTCCGTCAGCTATCCTGGTGACCTATGAATGTCTTCCTCTTTACTCACTAGGTACAATTCATAATTAATGCTCTAGACTCCTCGTCGTAATGGACTGGTCAGCGTTATCATAATTCTCACACAACTACATTATCAATCATATCACTAACCACATAGACTGATTTAACGAATATTAAAAAAAGAATCAAACAATATCAAATGGTCTCAAAAAAGAAAAGAAAAAGTTTGAACCGTGGAAATCGGTTCGACAGAAACCTTCCTGCGAGAAATACCACGAATACTGCCGACACATGACCAATATAACAAAAATCTGCCTCAATGCATGCGTAACAACATTACTAAATCAAATTTAAATGCGTGATTGCTAAACAAATTATATAGAAAGTGATGACTGTGGTGTAGCCCTAACATGAATAATCTATAATTAAAATTAAACTACTGAATTATCATTGCAGACAGCTTGGGTCCTGTACAAATTAATATTTACTTTATTTACAACAAACAACACCTTAGATTAAATTTCACTTACTCATACTGGTGGTCGGCTGCCGCTCCTCCATAGTCCCGATGGCTATTCAGCTTACGCCATCATGATTGAGACATAACTTGCAGTATCCTGATACGGTTGCTTGCGTATTCCACATGATCATACACACGTATACATTGATCTTGCTGTTACACTTATATACACGCACACACACAAAAAAACTATACCCTACTCTAATACATTAATTACATATGTGGACTTTACACACGATTCGGATCTTCCTATAATGTTGAACGTCTCCTCCGTTGACTGCTAGACTGCTGGTCTTGTATCTCCCTCTTTGTAACGGGACCATGGGATTACATTCTCCTAGTTGAGCTTCTGTGCTTTGTTTACGTCCGAGATCGTACACCTGGCAATTTTAAGAATTCTCCTAGTTTGAATGAACTGCAACAGGACCTTCCTTGGGCAATTGCTGTGTGTCCCCAGCATTAAACAATTGCCGTCTGTCTTTATTAGCAGATCCTAGTCGTAATGTCTATTATTTTGAGTGGCTGATCATTCAAGAACAATAAATCGAAAATACGAGATGTTGCCGCGTTTGCACAAAGCATAGTTTCTGTGACAGAAATATTCACTTATTAACCCGATGTCCTCCTCTGCGAACCATGTGACCATGCCGCGGTGGGGAGGCTTGCGTGTCCCAATGATGCAGATAGCCGAGCCGCAGGTGCAACCATATCGGATGGGTATCTGTTGAGAGACCAGACTAACGAATGGTTCATCGAAAGGGCGGTAGCAGCCTTTCGGTAGTTGCAAGGGCGGCAGTCTGGATGATTGACTGATACGGCCTTGTAATAATACTCAACATGGCTTAGCTGTGTTGATACTGTTACACGGCTGAAAGCAACGGGAAACTACAGCCGTAACTAACTCCCGAGGACATGCAGCTCTCTCTGTATGAATGATGTACTGATGATGGCTTCCTCCCGGGTAAAATATTCCGGAGGTAAACTAGTCCCCCATTCGGATCTCCGGGTGGGGACTACACGAGAGGTGGCGATCATCAGGAAGATGGATACTGACATTCTGCGAGTCGGAGCGTGGAATGTTAGAAGTTTGAATCGTTGTGGTAGGTTAGAGAATCTGAAAAGGGAGATGGATAGGCTAAAGTTAGATGTAGTTGGCATAAGTGAAGTACGTTGGCAGGAAGAACAAGATTTTTGGTCAGGCGACTACCGAATTATCAACACAAAATCAAACAGAGGAAATGCAGGAGTTGGTTTAATAATGAATAAGAAAATAGGGCAGCGGGTAAGCTACTACGACCAGCATAGTGAAAGAATTATTGTCGTCAAGATAGACACCAAACCAATGCCCACCACAATAGTGCAGGTCTATATGCCTACTAGTTCAGCGGATGATGAAGAAATCGAAAGAATATATGAGGAGATAGAAGATTTAATACAATATGTAAAAGGTGACGAGAATCTAATTGTGATGGGAGACTGGAATGCAGTGGTAGGCCAAGGAAGAGAAGGTAGTACAGTAGGAGAATTTGGATTGGGACGAAGGAACGAAAGAGGAAGTCGTCTGGTTGAATTCTGCACTGATCATAATTTAGTCGTTGCCAATACTTTGTTCAAACACCACAAACGACGGCTGTATACGTGGACGAGACCTGGAGACACTGGAAGGTATCAAATAGACTTCATTATGATTAGGCAGAGATTCAGAAACCAGGTGTTGGATTGCAAAACTTTCCCAGGAGCAGACGTGGACTCTGACCACAACTTGTTGGTCATGAAATGCCATCTGAAGTTGAAGAAATTGAAGAAAGGAAAGAATGCAAAAAGATGGGATCTAGACAAGTTGAAAGAAAAGAATGTGAGGGATTGTTTCAAGGAACATGTTGCACAAGGACTAAATGAAAAGGCTGAAGGAAACACTATAGAGGAAGAGTGGAGAGTCATGAAAAATGAAGTCAGTAGAGCTGCTGAAGAAATGTTAGGAAGGAAGAAAAGATCAACTAAGAATCAGTGGATAACTCAGGAGATACTAGACCTGATTGATGAACGACGAAAATACAAGAATGCTAGAAATGAAGAGGGCAGAAAAGAATACAGGCGATTAAAGAATGAAGTGGATAGAAAGTGCAAGACAGCTAAGGAAGAATGGCTGAAGGAGAAATGCAAGGATGTCGAAGGCTGTATGGTCATGGGAAAGGTAGATGCTGCATACAGGAAAATCAAGGAAACCTTTGGAGAAAGGAAATCTAGGTGTATGAATATTAAGAGCTCAGATGGAAAACCACTTCTAGGGAAAGAAGACAAAGCAGAAAGATGGCAGGAGCATATCCAACAGTTGTATCAAGGTAAAGATGTAGATAATTTGGTTCTGGAACATGAAGAGGCTGTTGATGTTGATGAAAAGGGAGACCCAATTTTGAGGTCAGAGTTCGACAGAGCTGTGAGTGACCTCAATAGGAACAAGGCACCTGGAATTGATGACATTCCCTCTGAATTACTGACTGCCTTAGGAGAAACCAGCATGGCAAGGTTATTTCATTTAGTGTGCAAGATGTATGAGACAGGAGAAGTCCCATCCGATTTTCAGCAGAATGTGGTTATACCTGTTCCCAAGAAAGACGGTGCTGACAGGTGTGAAAACTACCGCACCATTAGTTTAGTATCTCATGCCTGCAAAATTTTAACACGTATTATTTACAGAAGAATGGAAAAACAAGTTGAAGCTGAGTTGGGAGAAGATCAATTTGGCTTCAGAAGAAATATAGGAACACGTGAAGCTATCCTGACTTTACGTCTGATCTTAGAGGATCGAATCAAGAAGGACAAGCCCACGTACATGGCATTCGTAGATCTAGAAAAGGCATTCGATAATGTTGATTGGACCAAGCTATTTATGATTTTGAAGATGATAGGGATCAGATTCCGGGAACGAAGAATTATCTACAATCTGTATAAAAATCAGTCTGCAGTGATAAGAATCGAGGGCTTTGAAAAAGAAGCAGCAATCCAGAAAGGAGTGAGGCAAGGCTGCAGTTTGTCCCCTCTCCTTTTCAATGTTTCATAGAACAGGCAGTAAAGGAAATCAAAGAGAAATTTGGAAAGGGAATCACAGTCCAAGGAGAGGAAATCAAAACCTTGAGATTTGCCGATGATATTGTTATTTTATCTGAGACTGCAGAAGATCTCGAGAAGTTGCTGAATGGTATGGATGAAGTCTTGGGTAAGGAGTACAAGATGAAAATAAATAAGTCCAAAACAAAAGTAATGGAGTGCAGTCGAACGAAGGCAGGTGATGCAGGAAATATTAGATTAGGAAATGAAGTCTTAAAGGAAGTAGATGAATATTGTTACTTGGGTAGTAAAATAACTAACGATGGCAGAAGTAAGGAGGACATAAAATGCAGACTAGCACAAGCAAGGAAGAGCTTTCTTAAGAAAAGAAATTTGCTCACTTCAAACATTGATATCGGAATTAGAAAGATGTTTTTGAAGACTTTCGTGTGGAGCGTGGCATTGTATGGAAGTGAAACATGGACGATAACTGGCTCAGAAAGAAAGAGAATAGAAGCTTTTGAAATGTGGTGTTACAGAAGGATGCTGAAGGTGAGATGGATAGATCGAATCACGAATGAAGAGATACTGAGTCGAATTGGTGAGAGGAGATCGATTTGGCTAAATTTGACGAGAAGAAGAGATAGAATGATAGGACACATCTTAAGACACCCAGGACTTGTTCAGTTGGTTTTTGAAGGAAGTGTAGGGGGTAAGAACGGTAGGGGTAGACCAAGATATGAATATGACAAGCAGATTAGAGCAGATGTAGGATGCAATAGTTACGTAGAAATGAAAAGGTTAGCACAGGATAGGGTGGCATGGAGAGCTGCATCAAACCAGTCTATGGACTGATGACTCAAACAACAACAACCCGATGTGCCATACGGTTAACTAGTTCCTTATCCCATTGGGATCCTTAACTTGAAGAGTCTATCACCTCTCCTTGGGCAAAGTGCTCAATGAGTTTATAATTACTTGGAGATGACTGATTTAAATAAACGTTCCTTATCATCGTTCGTGAGTAAATACAATAAACGTTCGCAATTCATGAGTAACTTACTATCGCGATGGCTGTCACTGGCGAACAAATTACTCTAGGAATTACTCTCCACATTATTAGAGTTCACTGGACACAAAGACTGAACATTCGCGGGACAGCCCTCACTGAGAACATATAGAACACTCCTCCTCGGATGTGGTAGGCGGGCTTAATTTATGTGTTCTTGGGTACACTGGGCTTGGCGCGGTATCCTGAGGGCTTTGGCGTCACTGATATCCGTGCGCTGGTTTCCCTCGCACAATTAGTTTTATCACATGTGTTCCCTATTCCATTTATTCACTATAAGTTAGATCACGATATTCCTAGCATGTTCCATTCCACAGCGGTCGTAGGTTTATCGCTTAATTTGAATGCGTGGGAGGTACTATTTTCTGCCGACGATGCATTGTATGTGGGTGAAAAATGTCAGCACGTGGTTGGCAACGCGGGATTTGTATTACAACGACGCACTTTCACATTTAAAGTCATGTCACCTACAATTAATAAAATCACACTGAAAATATTCTATTTTCACCTGTTGTCAGGAGCACCCAAAATCTGCCTTAATACTGTTCCGATGTCCCGAATCAACTAAATTATCATAGACGCCTTTTTGAAACGAATAATTTTGAGCTCCCTGATTGGCTGAATTTTGCCTAGCGGTACATGGCTTTCTTCTGTATGGGACGAACCACCTCTGTCCGAGGGAGGTCTGTCATCATTCCGTCTCACTCGCCCAGAACATGTGGTCTCTCCCTCTTTCTGCCGCCTTTGTTCAGTTACCGGTACTGGTGAAATTTTATGGCGGTAGCGTGCTGACACCGTGAGAAAGCGCTGACCCGAGCATTTAGCTGTCGGCTGAAAATTTTATTTTAGGATGGTAGGGAGTGCAATTATCTTTGGCTGCACCCCAGAACGTGCTTTAAGCATGGTGACAGGGCTCGACTCTCTGTCGCCAATTATTATTAGACATACCATGCCGCCTGCCGAAATATCTGACGCAGTGGCTGTCTCATATTCTCAAACACCGATTGAATTAATTCATTTTAATGCTAACTCGGCATATGGGTGCAGTACTAATAGTCATACTACCCGATTTCTGTAATATCATTACGATTATCATCCTTTTATCACCCAGGCTACACCTCGGTTAAACGAGATTACAATCCTCGCAGTGATGTTAACGGCAGTTTTTTACATTCTAGCGTCCCGGTTGGCTTGAAGTTTTAACCCATAATTTAAACATGTGGTCTGTATGATCGTAGCAGGGTTAAGAGTGTTGATATTTTTCTATGCTTAAAACATCCCAATCTGATGCACAGGTCATTACAGTTAACTGCCCCTTACACTTAAAACACAGCTTTTAAAATCGCCTTGTTGCTCAATGTAGATATTACCGAGATCGAAAATTGCTGTCGCTTAAATGCAGCCAGTATCCAGTGTTCTGAAAATAATAGATTCAGACCCCACTGTCGGGAGCCCTGAAGACGGTTTTCCGTGGTTTCATATTTCCATACAATCACATGCTTGGTCTGTACCTTCATTAAGCCAATGGCCACTTTCTTCCTGTTATCGTCACTTTTCTCCTCAAACAAAACTCTTGAAAATATCTTATAGCTTACCTTTCTGTTAATTAACATTAATATTGCATAATTCCTGTCGGTTCATAACATTTATTAGTATTCAGTGTTTAAAGAAGCCTTTCAATATTCCCTTGTAGCTTACGTTTCTAAACATAAATATTACACATGCCATCGGTCCCTTTCAATTAAAACAAACATTTTAACGTCTTATGTTTCTTTGGATATCGGGTTAAGAGTGTTTCCAATTCTGTAAAGTTATTGTGACTATCAGTCCCCTACGCAACTCTCTTGTTCTCTTCCATTCCAGTCGGATATTCTATATTAAGGCGTGTACTCTAGTATATGTTACACAGTGTCATTTGGAGACTAGACCTCTACGACATATTCGACATCAGAGCACGAAAACCTTCTTCGCATGTCAAAAACAGAAGTTTACATACAGCATTTCGTTAGAATTAGAGAATAGTATGCTTCTCAGGCTTTGATTAGTCGATATCGGGATGCTCACTATGAGTCACAAGCTACATCTCGGTAAGACGAGGCTACAACCCTTGGAGTCATGTTAACAGCTTGCACTACCCTTCCCCAGTTAGCTTCACCTAGCACGCTGTGCAGACACCACAAGAACACAGGCACAATTCGAACGTCTCGAGCTACACCGATATTCGTGTATACAAGCTACATTTCGGTAAGACGAGGCTACAACATTTGCAGTCATGTTAACGCCTTGTTCTACCCTTCTCACTTAGTTTACAAAAAGGAGTATAGGGCCTATTTATTATCCCACCTATTCAATATAATTAGTACCATGTTATGTGGCCAATTAGACATAGAGAGTCTAAACATTATGGGGACATGTTTCGCCCTTCTTTTATTGGGCATCATCAGCCATATTAATTTAATTTTAAAACAAACATTGTTTGGAGGACAATGGCATTTATAATTTGTAAAAAGTGAACTGTGATTTCTTATGATATTGAAATTACGGAATAGTGGTTATAAAATATGATGTTAGGACATGACATAAACAAAACATGCTAAAATCATTGTAAACAAATTTAAAATCTTGTCTAAAGGAAAATTTGTGTCAATATAAAATTCTAAAAACGGCACATGTCTGGTACTGAAGTGGATCCTCTTCGTATGAAAAGTCACCATATAGTTGCTGGGGCAGTTGTCAATATAAGTTTTCAATAGACTAGAATGGTTGAAGCGCGCGGCTGTGAGCTTGCATCCGGGAGATAGTAGGTTCGAATCCCACTATCGGCAGCCCTGAAGATGGTTTTCCGTGGTTTCCCATTTTCACACCAGGCAAATGCTGGGGCTGTACCTTAATTAAGGCCACGGCCGCTTCCTTCCAACTCCTAAGCCTTTCCTATCCCATCGTCGCCATAAGACCTATCTGTGTCGGTGCGACGTAAAGCCCGTAGCAAAAAAAAAGAATGGTTGAAAACCTGAGGGTGAATTTTGTTTATATTTTGCATTTTCACGTGATAATCAAACATAACCTGTCAAATACTTGGAAAAACTCGTCTCAGAGCAGCCTCAACCAACACATTAACGTGTATTTGCAGTGGTTATATGAAGATAATATTTTCGATCAAATATCTTAATGAAGATAACTTTATAACATTCGCCTTTCCTCTTAGCCAATTTGTTTAGCGCCGGAACTCTTAGTTTTATCAGCCTGGAATTCGAGAAATGAGGCAAGGGCGACATTGCAAGATAACTCCTATACTCTATTCGTATAGAAATTAACTAGAGGGCTGCCTCACGGGCTTAAGACTTGTTAGTTATAACCTATTAGTTTGATCGGCCTGACATTCGAGCTACTATGCAAGATATCTGCGATACTGTATTCGTTTAGACTTAACTAGTGAGCTGCCTCAGTGACTCACAACTTGTAACTTATGACCTATTAGATTGAGGCAAGTGCTGCTATGCAAGGTGGCTGATATACTATATTCATATTGACTGAACTAGAGACCTGCCTCAGGGGTTTAAAACTTGTAACTTATGACCTATTAGTTTTATCAGCTTGGCATTCGAGAACTGAGGCAAGGGCTACTATGCATAGTAGCTGCTATACTGTATTCTCATGGACCGAACTCTAGAGAGCTACCTCAAGGGGCTCTCAACTTGTAACTTATGACCTATTAGTTGAATTACATAACTTTCGGGAACTGAGGCAGGGGCCGCTAGGCAAGATTGCCGCTGTACATTGGTTATATTAGACTAACTTTAAGGATCTGGGCTATCGCTTATCCTTCTTACCAAACCAAACCAAACCCCATGGCACTACTGTCCTTGAACGACCTTGGCCTACCAAGCGACCGCTGCTCAGCCCGAAGGCCTGCAGATTACGAGGTGTCGTGTGGTCAACACGACGAATCCTCTCAGCGGTTAATCTTGGCTTTCTAGACTGGGGCCGCCATCTCACCGTCAGATAGCTCCTCAATTCTAATCACGTAGGCTGAGTGGACCTCGAACCAGCCCTCAGGTCCAGGTAAAAATCCCTGACCTGGCCGGGAATCAAACCCGGGGCCTCCGGGTAAGAGGCAGGCACGCTACCCCTACACCACGGGGTCGGCATCCTTCTTACCAGCTGCTCTAAATAACTTTAGTCTAGCACAGGAGCTAGTGATGATATGTGAGCTTTATGGCATTAACTTGGGGAGAGCTACACAAGGGTCCTCGAGGAAGGATAGTCGCTTAAAGCTAAAAAGTATAATCAGAATGATGAGATTTAGATAAATATAGAATGTTGTTTTAACCTAACTTTTTAATCTGTTAGAAGTGATAAAGTCCATTCAATGTAGGTTTGCAAAATACTGAACCAAAAATATTCGTGCTACACACATGATAGGGAATATAAGCCAGGGGTCACGCCTTATCAGAAGAGCAAAAGGACGAAGGGACTCCTCCTCCTCATCCTCACCGCGCCCTCCTCTTCCTCCTGCTATGGATAAAGGGCTAATAGGCTAAAGGGCTAATTGGTTAAATGCAACACGGTTAATAGGCTAAATAGCTAATGGGCTAAGGATCTAATGGGTTAAAGGGCTGAAGGGCTAATATGCTAAAGGGCTATTGAGCTAATGGGCAAAATAGTAAAAGGGCTAAATGGCTAAATGCTAATGGGCTAAAGGGCTAATTAGCTGAAAGGCTAATGGGCTAAGGGACTAAATGTCAAATGTGCTAAAAGGCTAAAGGGCTAATGGGCTAAAAGTCTAAAGGGCTAATTGGCTGAAAAGCTAATGGGCAAAACGGAAAAAAGGCAAAAGGGCTAAATGGCTAATGTGCTTAAGTACTGAAAGGCTAATGGGCTAAAGGGCTAATAGGCTACAGGGATAATGGGCAAACGGGCAAAATGAATAAAGGGGTATTGGTCTAAAGGGCTAATGGTTTAAGGGGGTAAAGGGCAAAAGTTATAATGAGCTAATATTCTAAAGGCCTGAATGGCTTATGGGCTAAAGGAATAATGGGCTAAAGGGCTAGTTGATTAAAGGGAAAAGGGGGTAATGGGCAAATGGATCATTTTCTAAAGGGCTAAATGGTTAAAGGGTAAAAGTGCTAAATGGCTAATGGGCTAAAGGGCTAAAGGGCTAAAAGGATAATGGTCTAAAAGGCTAATGGGCAAAAGGGCAAAAAGGTCCAGAGTGCAAAAGGGCATACATTTTTGTAGTATTAAGGGTGCCTCTCTTTTCTTATCCAGGCTTGAGAACGGATACATATCTAGATACGGAGTTAACACCCTAAAGATGGGAGAATTTTGAAAAATAATCTGTACCAATATAGTTACTCGATTTACTGTACGCTACGCGACAGAAGGACGACTTAAGTGAGGATCAGGACTGGGAATGTAGGAATGTGTTTAGGCTGTTGTACTGACAAGAGAGAGAGAGATTACAGGTAATGCCTTTACATTGAAGAGCTATTACTCAATAATGCCCACAAAACGTAATTCTTGCTCTATTTCAAAAATATCCTATTTATACTCTGTGTAACCAGCATTTTCATACGCTCTTAGAAGTTACAAACGTTTCACGAGTACGTTAGGGTCCTTAGAGTATCTTACATCTGCATGGAGTTACAGAGGATTGTTGTGAACTTTGAGCCTATATGCAGACACTTGATGTGTAGGGACTTGTTTTGATGTAACACGCACTTCTGCAGTAGCTGTTGCAGGTACAAACTTAACTTGCTTCGATAGAAAGCAAATGTTGAAATCTTCTTCAATTTCATCTTGCATCTCTTCTTGAGATGTTTGCACGGCGACAGAACGTGTAGCAGGCTTAGAAAATGAAATGAAATTATAAAGTTCTAACAGCAAAGAAACATTGATAGCTTTTTCTACCTACTTCTATTTTTCCTTTATTATCACTCTTGGTATAAGCATCCTGATCCTCATCATCATCATCATCATCATCATTATCATCATCATCTTGCTTCTCTTTATATGGAAATGTGTGCTTAGTAACAGAACTTGTAGCAGGCCTAGACGACAACGGAGAATTAAAAATCTCTCGCAGAGATGTACTTTTTAAAAATAAATCAGTATTTGCTTGAATACGGTTACGCTTTTTGTATTTTCTTCTCGACGCAGCTACATTACACGCGGCTTCGTGACGTTGAGCGTTGTGAGCGTTCTTGAAATCTCTTCTACAATGTTTGGATTGAAAGTTGCCCTACAAGATATCTCTTGACGTCTCTTGTGATAGTCTCGGGGATGTGTTTTTCCACACTCCTTGCAAACATAGCTGGAAATGGGTTGCTCCATGACGGACTTTGTCTTCAGCTAACAGATTCTTCTTTGAAAGATACAAGTTAAATCTAATAGACACTTGTTACTCTCTACTTCCTCGATGTGTACAGCTTAAAGATTAACAGTAAAACAACACAAAAGCGTATAACCTATCTTATACATCTTATACAGGGTAGGTGTGGAGATTAGAAGGGATAGTCACGGAAGAGTGAAGCAGTAAGGTTTCGCCCTGTCTAGTGAGGTTAGCGACGTTCTCTTGTCAAAAAGTGAGTGTAGGGTCCGACAAGGTAGCCGCTGTCATCTTGACATGTCCTAACAACATGCACTTGATTGACGCGGATTTAAACATGGCTATCCTAATTGCTGCATCTTGACACACCCCAAACTCAATGCTGCCATTATAACTATGTGGGCGTGGAATTTAAACAGCTGTCAAGATGACAGCGATAACTTTGTCGGATCCTAACCTCACTTTATGGAAAAGAGAACGTCGCTAACCTCACTTTCTGGAAAAGAGAACGTCGCTAACCTCACCGCTGGTGTGTATACAGGGCCTAACCTCACAGCTTCCCTCTTCCATGACTATCCCTTCTAATCTCCACATGTACCCTGCATAAAGTTTATAAGATAGGTTATACGCGTTTGTGCTAGTTTACTGTTAAACGGTTAACTGTTCATATTCTAAGCCTACTACACGTTCTGTCGCCATGCAAAAATCTCAAGAAGAGATGCAAGACGAAGTTGAAGGAGATTTCAACGTTTCCTTGCTATCGATACAACTTAAATTTGTACCTGCAACAGCTAAAGGAGAATCTGTTAGCAGAAGATAAAGCCCGTCATGGAACAATCCAATACTAGCTATGTTTGCAAAGAGTGTAGAAAAACATTTCCCCGAGGCTTTCACAAGGGACGTCATGAGATATCTTTTAGGACAATTTTTCAATGCAAACATTGTACAAGAGATTTCAAGAACGCTTACAACGCTCAACGTCACGAAGCCGCGTGTACTGTAGCTTCATCGAGAAGAGAATACAAAATGCTCAACCGTATCCAAGCAAATACTGATTTATTTTTAAAAAGTACACCTCTGCAAGAGATTTTTAATTCTCCGTTGCCGTCTAGGCCTGCTACAAGTTCTGTTACTAAGCACACATTTCCATATAAAGAGAAGCAAGATGATGATGATAAAGATGAGTAGGAGGAGGATCAGGATGCTGATAATAAAAGCAATAATAAAGAAAAGTAGAAGAAGAAAAGAAGATATCAGTGTTTCTTTGGCATTAGTGCTTTATGATTTCATTTCATCTTCTAAGCCCACTACACGTTCTGTCACAATGCAAACATTTTAAGAAGTGATGCAAGATGAAGTTGAAGAAGATTTCAACACTTCCTTACTATCGATACAATTTAAATTTGTACCTGCAACAGCTAATGCAGAAGCAAGTATTACATCAAAACAAGTCCCTACACGTCAACTGTCTGTGTATAGGTTCAAAGTTCACAACAAGCGTCTGTTACTCCATGTAGTAATAAGATATTGCCAAGACCCCAACGTACTCGTAAAACGTTTGCAACTGCTAAGAGCCTATCAAGATGCCGATTACACAGCGTATTATACAGATATTTTTGAAGTTGGTCAAAATTTACGTCGTGTGGGTGTTATTGAGTAATAGCCTTTCAAAATAAATACATTACCTGTAAGCTCTCTCTCTCGACAGTACAACAGCCTAAACACCTTACTACCGAGCTCGATAGCTACAGACGCTTAATTTCGGCCAGTATCCAGTATTCGGGAGATAGTAGGTTCGAACCTCACTGTCGGCAGTCCTGAAAATGGTTTTCCGCGGTTTCCAATTTTCACACCAGGCAAATGCTGGGGCTGTACCTTAGTTAAGGCCACGGCCGTTTCCTTTCCCATAGTCGCCATAAGACCTATGTAGAGCCGGTCTGAAGCCCGAATAAGAGAGGAAAGGTACCCTAAATATTTAAAAATGTAAGCCCTTTCGCACTCTGGACCCTTTGCCCTTTTTCCCATTAGCCCTTCAGCCCATTAGCACTTTAGCCTTTTAGCCCATTAGCCCTTTAGCCCATTAGTCCTTAAGTCCTTTAGCTCATTAGCCCTTTAGCCCATTCGCCCATTACCTATTTAGCCCTTTTGCCATTTTTCACAATAGATCAGTAGCCTTTTGGCACATTAGCCCTTTTGCTCCTTAAACCATTAGCCCATTATACCTATAGCCAATTAACCCTTTTTGCCCTTTAACCCATTAGCCCTTTATCACTTGTTGGAGGAGAAGTCCTTTCGTCCTTTTGCCCTTCTGATAAGACGTAACCCCTGGCTTATATTTCCTGTCATTTGTGTAGCACGAATTTTTTCGGTTCGGTATTTTGCAAACCTACACTGAATGAACTTTATCACTTCTAACAGAGTAAAAAGTTAGGTTAAAGCAACATTCCATATGTATCTAAATCTCATCATGATGATTATGCTTTTTAGCTTTAATTGACTATCCTTACTCAACGACCCTTGTGCAGCTTTCCCCAAGTTAGTGCCATAAAACTCATATATCTTCACTAGCTCCTGTGCTAGACTAAAGTTATTTAGGGCAGCTGGTAAGAAGGATGAGTGATAGCCCAGATCCTTAAAGTTAGTCTAATATAACCAATGTACAGCGGCTATCTTGCCAAGTAGCCCCTGTCTCAGTTCCCGAAAGTGATGTAGTAAAACTAATAGGTCATAAGTTACAAGTTGAGAGCCCCCTGAGGTAGCTCTCTATAGCTCTGT
The DNA here is from genome assembly GCF_040414725.1 of Anabrus simplex. Taxonomy (NCBI): domain Eukaryota; kingdom Metazoa; phylum Arthropoda; class Insecta; order Orthoptera; family Tettigoniidae; genus Anabrus; species Anabrus simplex. The sequence continues at coordinate 862,421 of NC_090272.1, read as the reverse complement.
CCATGAGAATACAGTATAGCAGCTACCATGTATAGTAGCCCTTGCCTCAGTTCTCGAATGTCAGGCTTATAAAGTTAATAGGTCCTGAGTTACAAGTTGTAAACCCCTGAGTAAGCTCCCTAGTTCGGTCAATATGAATAGAGTATATCAACTACCTTGCATAGCAGCACTTGCCTCAATCTAATAGGTCATAAGTTACAAGTTGTGAGTCACTGAGGCAGCCCACTAGTTATATCTAAACGAATACAGTATCGCAGATATCTTGCATAGTAGTCGTTGCCTCAGTTCTCAAATGTTAGGCCGATCAAACGAATAGGTTATAAGTAACTAGTTGTAAGCCCCTGAGTCAGCCCTCTAGTTAATGTCTATACGAATAAAGGATAGCAGTTACCTTGCATGGTAGCCCTTGCCTCATTTCTCGAATTACGGGCTGATAAAACTAATAGATTTTAAGTTAAAAGTTGGAGCCCCTGAGGCAACCCTCTAGTTAAGGTCTGTACGAATAGAGTATGGTAACCATCTTGCATGGTAGATCTGAACTCAGTCCCGAATGTTAGGATTGTAAAACTAATAGGTCATAAGTTACGAGTTGTGGGCCCCTAAAGCAGCCCTCTAGTTAGGTCTACACGAATAGAGTAAAGCAGCTATCTTGCATAGCATCCCTTGCCTCAGTTCTCGAATGTTAGGCTGATAAATCTAATGGGTCATAAGTTATAAGTTGTGAGTCACTGATACAGTCCTCTATTTAAGGTATATGCGAATTGGATAGAAGCCCTTGCCCCAGTTCTCGAATGTCAGGCTGATCAAACTAATAGGACAGGTTACAAGTTGTGAACCCCTGAGTCAGCTCTCTAGTGTTTGGACTTTATGAACAATGTATCGCCAGTTGCTCATGGTCCATCTCCTTAAAGTTTGTCTCATATAACAAACGTATAGCAACCATCTTGCATCGGGGGGCCCTAGCACTAGGAAGTTGTTCGCGCCTGCCATCTTGCGCAATCGCCCCTAGGCCGTACCCTTAAATCCTATGTCTCTCCTCAGCCAGCTTTCTCCATATGAGCGTATGTATAACCGCCATCTTTCGCAGTAGCTCCTGGGCCAATTTTCTCCAATAGAGCCCATGTATAGCCGCCATCTAGCTCAATCACCCTAGGCCGTTATCTTAAGTCTAAGTCTCTCCCGGGTCAGCTTTCTCCAAAAGAGCCCGTGTATTGCCGCCATCTTGCGCAGTAGCCCGTGGCAGCTTTCTCTATAAGACCCCGTGTATTGCCGCCATCTTGCGCAATCGCCCTAGGCCGTCATCTTAAGTCCTAAGGCTCTCCTGGGTCAGCATTCTCCATAAGAGCCTTTGTGTAGCCGCCATCTTGCGCATTAGCCCCCGGGCCAGGTTTCTCCCTAAGAGCCCGTGTATAGCCGCCATCTTGCGCAATCACCCCTACGGTGTCCCCTTAAGTCATATGTCTCCCCTAAACCAGATTTCTCCGTAAGAGCCTATGTATAGCCACCATCTTGTTCCTAGTTCAACTCCAAGTCTTGAGAGTTCAACACGTGGTTAGCGTAACGTTAGACCTGCAGCTCGGGTATAAAAGTGAGGTTAGGCTGCTTAAAGATAGCGACTGTAAGGTTAGGCTCGCTCTTTTAAGCAAAATCCGCGTCGGGAAAGACATCTGGCAGGATTGCGTCGAGAAGGGCTTCTCGCCGTGAAGGTGAGATTAGGTCCCTCCAAGATGGCGGCTCTGAGGTTATGCTTGGTCTCTCGCGCGTAATAAGTAAAGTTACGACCCCTAAGATGGCGACTGTTAGGTTCAGCATGCAGTCTTAGCATATCAATGACCTTGTCAGAGGTCAATGTGGCGGATGCCTCGTCCAGGGGGCCTGTGTTGGCGGTGGTGGCTGAACCATCCAAAAACAGCTACTACAGCCCTTCGAGATCATCGAAAGCCAAAAGAACTACTTGTCGGATTTTGAAGATAATCACAGCGTTGAATTTTCAATGGCTATGGCGCGATTTTTAGAGCGCCGGTATTGTCCGAGTGTCCCTATGGGTGTGGGCTACATATACACCTGTGTGAGTGTGTTGTGTCTGAGTTTAAGTGGAACCGTATGGGCTACGAATGAGAGGTAAGAGCCCTTGGTCTCGTGAAAGGTACCACACCGGGCTTTGGCTGTAGAAGACGTGGGAATTGCCGGCGGGGAATTCGCAGCCACCATGTACAGAGCTAGCAACCCACTGAACACACGTGTTCGTAGTCTATGACTCTAATGCTAGAAGTAGATATAGGGCCACCATCCCCTTGGTAACATTTCCGAAAGTGAATATAGATTTTTCTATATTTTAACGGTTTTGCTGTTATTTAAGACGAATGTCGTACCTGACTAACGATGTCCTTGAGTAGAGATTTCAGAGCCAGTTTAAGTACATCTTCCTCTCTAGTATCCAGAAATCCGTGTTTACATCTTTACTTATCTTCTTCTTATATCACATATTCGCTTATATTTATCTTCTTTTTATATCACATATTCGCTTAATTCGCTTACAGGTGAAAATAACTTCTGCGAAGTGCACTTCTGGTAGTTGGGGAAAAAACGCCGTCAATGAAGAGGCAAGTTATTTTTGTGCTGTCTGGAGTGATACCATAGGGGAGATTTTTGAAGCCTGGTGGTATGCCCTGGAGATCCCTAATCAGTGCCCCTTGGCAATGGTGAGGATATCCGGTAATTTGAACAACAAAGATATAATAATTTTAATAACAACTAGCTGATGTACCCGTGCTTCGCTACGGAATTCTAAGGCCCGGTTTCATCAACACATGATAGTACTTAACAAGGTGTTAAATCATTTTAACATGCGATTTAAGAAAATTTGCGTTTCATCAACAAATGTTAACATTAACAAATGTTAAACTGCGTATTAAAGTTAACATCAGCCATTTCCAATGTTAAATGGCTAACATTAGCATTTAGCAACCTGTTCCAAAATGGCTGCTGTGAATCTCGCTTTCGAGGCGGAATCGCTCTATTTCGATCTTTTACAAAACAATCCTGATCGAAGAAGAGTTCAACGAGGTACTGACTTTGAAAATTTGACGGATCCGAAATTTCTTCATAGATACAGGTTATCGAAAACAGTCGTTGCTAAGGTTGTTGACGAAATTCAAGTTAGGTTAGAATATCCTACGAAGAGAAACTTACCTCTTTCTCCAATGTTGCAGGTATTGATAATATTACGAGTTTTTGCTACTGGTTATTTTCACATAATGGCCGGAGACAATGCTGGAATTTCTAAAGCCACTGTTAATAGAGTTGTCTGTCGAGTGTCTGCAGCAATAGCATCCATGAGAAGGAGGTATATAACATTCCCTTCAGTAGAAGAGCGTCAGCAAATTATCCGCGACTTCTATGAAATAAGCCGTTTTCCTGGTGTTTGTTCTACGTGCAATAGATTGCACACATGTAAGAATCCAATCACCTGGAGGCAATTGGGCCGAAATACATCGTAATCAAAGGGATATTTCTCTGTTAATGTTCAGGTGATTAGCGAGCCTAACCTCCAAATCAGGGATATACTTGCTAGGTGGTCTGGTTCTGCACACGACAATACAATATTTAATAACTCCCATATCGGAGCACAGTTTGAAGTGGGACAATTAACGAAGTGATTTTGTCAGGTGACAGCGGATACCCGCTAAAAAAATTATTTGTTTACCCCCATTGAAACCCTCGCGGACTTTTGCCGCGCCTCGTCCTTTTCTTTTATCGTCAAGCCATTTGTGCGCTTGCACTCAATAACTTATATATATATTTACTAACTAATTCAATTAACAACTCTTTTTCGAAGAAGGAAAAATTAGAACTACGATTCCGTTTCACTTCACGCGCCATATTTTACAGCTGTGCTCAAACAAAAGCGCATCGGAGCGCGCTGTAAAACAGCATGTTCGTACCACTGCCTCCTTGATTCGCACCAGTTCGCAATATTGGGAGAGTTAACAGTCGATTAGTTAACATTTCACAAGAAAAGTTTGATGAAACGCAAGAAACCTAACAAGATGTTAAATTTCTAACTCCGTATTAACTAACTACTTGTTAGTATATATTTAACATGTGTTGATGAAACCGGCCCTAAATGTTATACAGAATTCTAGGTTAGGTAGTGTAAACCTTGTGAGCAAGATTGTATTAAGTTGCCAATAGCTCTTAACGTTGCCCTAGAAGCACGACGGGCAAGTCACCAAAGTCTTTTCTCATATCAAGACTGGGTTAGGGAATTTCCATTGTAATGGTAGGCCAGCTTGCCTACCGTCAGTCATAATCAGGTTGGGGAGTTTTCATTATAATGGCAGACACTCACTCTCCGCCTGCCTTTATAGACTCTTAGAAAGACTCTCCTAGTGATTTTCCCAACTGAAATGAACATGGGTCATTACAATGACGTCGGTAGGAATGGCGCGATTATGGCCTTCATACGAAATACTCGATCAAATGAAAAACCACACATTTTTTCACTTTTATCGAACAGTACTATGCTGCCGAACTAACAGTCCAAAGCTACAGAGCTGGAATGACCAAGACGCAGACATCCGTGATCCGTGAACAATCGTCGTCCTTTTTTCGGCGGGGGGGGGGTCAAATAGTGGATAGTCCCAGGGCAAAAACTATGCCCGTTTACTTATCGGCTTCCTGGGAGTACCCGATGAGTCGGAAAATCTCAATTCACTACACTACGGGGGAAAGAACCACATCTTCGCTGCTAATTTGGAATAAAATTAATGTAGATTTAATGAAGTGAAGAGGAAGAAGCTTTTCCTAAGAAACGGCTCGTTTCAAGGTTGAATTTTGAATTATTCAGTGAACTCTGGTACTATAATTTGGAATAGGGCTAAATTGTAATTTCACACCAGTTCATACTATACTACTCCTACTACTACTAACTGAGCCTCTGACTTAAGTGCGCACCCTGCTCATTCAAAACAGCCCGTCAGAGTAGGTATCGAATAGCTGGCATACTATGATGAACCAGTGTGTTACGTTCCCGCAGTATCAGAAAATGTATGAACCAGAGGATTGGCATGCTAAAGAAGAAAGTTATCTAACTCCTCAGCTATTTCCCGCCAATATTCAGTTAAGCTGTTATACTCGGCACGCAGCAGTAATCCCATCTATCGGAGTTGAATGTCTGCATAAGAGACAAAGAACATTACAACAAACAACAGTCAGTGTAATGTTATTGTTGATCTATGTTACGCGCTTTCGATATTTTAGGCCGTCACATTATTAATTGTCTTCAGCAGACAATGGCTCCTCCACATAGCTCACGTCTCGTAGTTTATCGCGGAGGTGGGCGACTAACCTCTGCAGTTTTTGGCAAATAGCTTTACATTTTTGGTCCGTCACGACTATTTTCTCGTCAGCCTCACGTAGCACGGTGTTCATTCTTTCTTCCGGTCCAAATTTTACGTTCGCTACCTTTGCTGGTAGAATACCCTTTAACACTGGGTGACCCTTCTCGAACTTCGTCTGTAAGTCTTCTACCTTCTCCTTATCTTTTCTATCGTCATCTTCCGCCATCGCATCTACTCCTCAATCGTGATCATCTCGAATGGCGCATTTAGCTGAATTTCAACTTTAGTGTGTCCTCATGTCTTGACAGGCATGTCGAAGTCATCACAAGAAGGGCACCTAACAATTTAAATGTGTGCGAACTCACTTATTTATCGATATGACCACTAATAATATAAATATTTGTGAATTGAATTTTATAGCCTAGATTGTAGCGGCTCACCCCCCGACTCTACATACCGATGTTTCGGCCGAGTGATACTCCAAATTAAAATCTGTGTGTAAACTTCCGGATTATTGTTCGTCTGTGGTTCGATGCGTTTCGGCAAACTCATCTCCATTAGAAATTTCAGGTTCTCTGTATGCCAAAATCCGCATTTTGAAATTCACTTGGAAAATAAAACTGTTGGTGGCTAAGCACCTGTCTTGCCCCATTATATTGGGAGCGGACTTCATGTCTCACACTGCTCTAGTGCTCTATCTTCAGAGCAAGTCGTGCACTTTCAAATTTGCTAGTAAGTTCAAAATCCCTTTATTAAAATGTAGTTCAGTGTCATGTTCATCTATTTCGCCTACCCAGGATGAGATGTTGTTAGATCTTAGACATCTACCTGAGGACCAGGCTGAGAGTATTCGCAAGTTGTGTCAGTCATTTCCAGAGGTTCTTTCTGATACTCTTGGTGTCACTGACCTTATCGAATACAAGATCGATGTTACGGATTCGATTCCTGTCCGTTTTCCAACTTATAGGCTATCCCCACCTAAAATGAAGGCGTTTGAAAAAAATCAGAGATCAGATGCTAAAAGATGGTATTATTCGCCCCTATAAGTCGGCATACTCTTCGCCTATTTTTCTAGTCCCGAAACCCCAAGGTGGCTTCAGGCCTGTGATTGACTATAGGGATCTCAATCGGAAGGTGGTGTTACAATCTGTGCCCCTTCCAGACCTTCATTCTTGTTTTTCATGGTTTCGTAAAGCTAAGTTCTTCACCATCTTAGACCTCAATCAGGCTTATAACCAGATTCCTCTGGCTGAAGAATCTAAACATCTGACTGCGTTTGCCACTGATTGAAACTTGTATGAATACAACCACGTACCTTTCGGGCTCCCCACTGGAGCAGCCGTGCTTACGAGATTGCTAGATGGGGTCTTCTCCGACATCAAGTTTGAATACTTGTATCATTATCTTGATGACGTCGTTGTATTTTCTTAGACCTTTGAAGAACTTCTAGATCATCTGAAAGAGGTCCTAAGTCGCCTTCGTAAAGTAGGGTTAACGGTGAAGTTTTCAAAGGTTGCCTTCGCTAAACCTTCCATGTCATTTCTAGGGCACATTGTGTCTCCCGATGGTGTCGCTGTAGATCATTCTAGAACACAGGCACCGGGCGAGTTGGCCGTGCGTGTAGAGGCGCGCGGCTGTGAGCTTGCATCCGGGAGATAGTAGGTTCGAATCCCACTATCGGCAGCCCTGAAATGGTTTTCCGTGGTTTCCCATTTTCACACCAGGCAAATGCTGGGGCTGTACCTTAATTAAGGCCACGGCCGCTTCCTTCCAACTCCTAGGCCTTTCCTATCCCATCGTCGCCATAAGACTTATCTGTGTCGGTGCGACGTAAAGCCCCTAGCAAAAAAATATAACACAGGCCATCCGTGATTTCAAACCTCCCAATGACATCAAAGGTATCGCCAGGTTCATAGGCATGGTGAATTTCTTCAGGAAATCTATTCCTAACTTCGCTAATAGAGCGGCACCCTTGAACTTACTTCGCAGGAAAGGTGTCAAATTTGAGTGGGGGGCCTTCTCAACAAGCCGCTTTTGAAGATCTTAAATTAGCTCCTTGTAATGCCCCTGTTCTTGCTATGCCGGATTTCTCGAAGAAATTCATCGTAAAAACCGACGCGTCGTCGGCAGTGGCTGCAGTCCTTCTTCAAGAGAATGAACTAGGGAGGCGACCCATCGCCTATGCTTCTAGGACTCTTTCGGCTCAAGAAGCCAAGTATTCCATCTATGAACTTGAAGGTTTAGCAGTCTTATTTGCTCTAGAAAAGTTCCGCCTATATATGGAACATGTCAAGTTCGACTTGAAAACGGATAATCAAGCCTCAAGCTGGGTCTTAGCTATGCTGCGTCGTACAGGTCACATTGTCCGCTGGGCCATCAGAATGTCTGCCTTCCAATTTGATGTTAAGCATATAAGAGGAACGGAAAATGTTGTGGCAGATGGACTAAGCCGCATGTTTGCCAATGATGTAGAGACACCTGAACAGGTTGATTGTTCTTCACCTCCCGAGTCCATACTACCTGAGGTTAATGCCATTCTAACTGATGCTGCCATGTTATTTAGGGATATCGAAAAATATCAACGTGAAGATCCGACGCTGGCCCCTATCATGGAAACCCTTTCTTCTGGGGAACATGTCGTCCCTTATGTATTGAGGAATGGTGTTTTATGTTGCCCGTCGGGGCATGATGAGAAGATGAAAGTTGTGGTTCCAGCTGTTCTTGTACCAATGATCTTCAAGTACTACCATGATACCCCATTGGGGGGGCATTTAGGTATCTTCAAAACTCGAGAAAAGATCCGAGAAATGTTCATTTGGAAAGGTATGGACGGCGAAATTCGTGAATTAGTAAAAGCTTGTAAATCTTGTTGGCTTAGTAAACCCACCATGTCCACTAAGCTAGGCCTATTGCCTTGTCACCAAGCGTCGCGCCTCATGGAACGGCTTTACATCGACTACGTAGGACCCTTTCCCCAGTCTAAGGGGAACGCCAGCAAATTCATTCTGGTGTGTGTAGATGGTTCCACAAGCTTCTCCTGGTTATTTCCGACTAAGCTGGCTACCGCTCAGTCTACTATTGCGTGTTTGAATTCCATTTTTGCTTCTTTTGGTCCGTGTCAATATATTGTTTCTGATAATGCCAAAGCTTTCACCTCCAATCTCTTCCGTAAATTCTGTTTTGATCTATCTATCTCACATGTAACAACTTCTGCGTACTATCCTCAACCATCTCTGGCTGAACGGGTCAATCGTAATCTGAGGTCGGCTCTGATTGCTTATCATCACGACGATCACTCCAGGTGGGATACATCCCTGCATTGGTTAGCCTTCGCTTTGAACTCGGCGGTTAACGAATCTCATAAATTCACTCCAGCTTCCTTGATGTTTAAGTTTGTTCCCAACACGCCGCTCTCTAACCTTTGGTCTCTTAGTGATATTCTACCTGAGACAATAGATCAAGATAATATTAAAAATCTTTGGAAGAAGGCTAAGGCCAATCTTAAAATTTCTCATGAAAAGGTTAGGGAAAGATATGATCGTGGACGGAGGCCCACCAATTTAAAGCTAGGAGACCAAGTTATGGTCAAGGATTTTGTTCCCGCGGGCAAGCTTGCCCCCAGATTTCATGGGCCGTGCACCGTCTTGGATTTTCTTACGCCGGTGACATTGTTAGTGAGTAATCCAGCCACCGAGAGAATCTTTAGTGTTCACCTGTCTCAGGTGAAACCTGTGTAAATTACTTGCTCATTGGATCTTTTTCATCTTGTAAGAACCCCAAAGGTTATATTTTTTGGGGGGTTATTTTTAAGGCCTTCTGCTCTGTGCTTGTTCATTTACCTTGTAAAACCTTCCCCGTAGTTACTCTGCTGTCCTGTCAATTCGGCCATTACCACGCTCCCGTCTCCTGCTAAAACACACCAGTGGCAAATTAATAAAGTTTCCACGCCGCTGGCCCCTCAGCCTCACAACAAGGACTGTACCCTAAAACCTTATATTCCAACAAAAATTCTGCCGCCAAGATCTTATTGTTTCAGTGCCCCAGCAACCGTGCGGCGCCGTACCGCCACTGAGGTGGGGTACGGGCGCACTCCACTCCAGTGAGGTCAACCAGTGTAAGGCGAGCCGGAGCCCTCCTTCCGGCCAAGGCTGATGTGCGGTGCACCACCCGCAATCTACTCGAGGACTGTAAACAAACTTCGCCCCTCTCATAGTAGCGGGAGAGAGGTATCTCATGGTACTTGAGGGGTCCGAGCGGCCTCCACTGGACACAAGCAGCGGCGGCAGGTCTTGCCGTCAAAATTAATTGGCAGCTTATGTACTTCTTCGGGTACATGGACACTCTATTTCGGCAAATAATATTTTTTTTTTTTTTTTTTTTGCTTCAATCAACCTTTGGTGGACTTAGAAAAAATTTACTTCCATGAATTAATGTTCTGTTTCGCAATTATACTACAACAAAGTAACTCTAAAGCTGGACTTAAACTAGTCACATCCATCTATATCAAACAACTTAAGAGACCTCCGACTACAAAAAGAGTTATATTTTCTCTTTTAAATTCTTCTTCAAACAATCAGCAACAAACTTGGACTTTGTTTTGGAGAAAAGTTTTTTCTTCTTCTGTGTCACCCCTTGGAAGGACTTTTGGGGGTGGGGGGCAGGCCTGTACCGGGCGGTACACGTCTACGCGACGCAAGTTCAAATCTTGCGCCAATTGAAACTTCTCTACTGGAGAAACCCGGAACTTTAATCACCGAACTAACTCTACTAGTTATCAGAAGATGTCACTGTTTTTTTGATTTGCTTTTTTTTTATTAATCAAGAAGTGTGGACATTCTCTAACAGATGTCTGTACCAAAAACTATGGTAATACACTCTGGTGTAATGGAATGAACACTCTTGGAGAAATGTTGTATTCATAAGTTTTGTCTTTACTAAATTTTGTTCTGTGGTTTGTGGGTTGGCAATATTAATCCTTTCTTTCCGCCTGTTTTGAATTTATCCAATCAGTAATTTCTGTAATTAATTTTCCTCCAATCATACCTTTCTTCTTCAAATTTCCATGTGTAATTCTTAGTCTACCAATAAAAATTGAGGGGGTGTGTCTACTTATTCTTGAGAGGTCTCGAATTTTCTACGAGGGTATAAAAACTGCTGATTTTCTTGTCTCGGGGCCACTTCAGTGACATCTAGCTTAGTGTGTGGATATGTAGCAGGGGGCAGGAAGCGCCCCGTTCTTCAGGCAGCAGCTCTTCATCAAGGTAATGCCCTCTTAACATCTTTATTTCTTGCCAGCTCAGCAGTTTAACTTCCGGGGAAGGTTCGAAACCTTTAATATGTAAACTATTATACATGTAAACCCTTTTCCTGGTAAACTTCTGTTTTCTTGAACTTCAATTCGGGGATAGAGAGTGCTTTACCCTCTCGAGCTCCCCTTCATTTGAAATTGAGGTGACTACGTGTTCGTAACCGTTTCTTCTCTTCCTTAATGTATTACAGTTTTCTCGCGCGAGTCACCTCCCTAGCTTGAGATTAGCCCCTGTGTATCGGCCTAGAGCCACTTAGGTTTTAAAATGTGTATTTAGGAGTGCAAGCTCACGCTTCCAGTCCTTTCTGTATTTTGGGCCAGTAACTTAACCTGATGTTTTGTTTTCTTCATGCGAAGGCCCTGTAGGTTGGGTATTAAATACCCCTGTTTCTTTGTGTGCCTTGAGGGCAGTTTGAAGTAAAGGTTGTTGTGGCCTTTGATAGGCTTGTATAATTGAGAGCAGGCCAGCTCTTTCTGGTATTTTGGAAGGTGCCTCTAGGAGGCTTGGTATTACGAAGCGGGAGCAAGAGCTCCAAGTAATGAAGGGGTTTTCTGCCCTTTGGTAATTTGTGGATGTGAGCTGTGAGCTCAGACTTTGGGGCTCGTAGCCCAGAATTTGTTTAAAGTTGCCTTGTACCTGATTTATCTGGTTGTTATTTGTTGTACGCTCTAAATTCTATGTCTCCATTATTAAGTTTTGAAAATATAACCTTTGTTGAAGTTTGAAATTAAATTTTATTTTGTATTAGAGACCTATTCCAGCCCGCACCTTCTTTCACCTCCGCCTACCACGGATATCTCCGTAACAATTATTATTATTATTATTATTATTATTATTATTATTATTATTATTATTATTATTATTATTATTATCCGCCTCTGTGGTGTAGTGGTTAGGTGATTAGCTGCCACTCCCGGAGGCCCGGGTTCGATTCCCCACTTTGACATGAAATTTGAAAAATGATACGAGGGCTGGAACGCGGTCCACTCAGCTTCGGGTGGTCAACTGAATAGAGAGAAGTTCGATTCACACCTCAGCCATCCTCGAAGTGGTTTTCCGTGGTTTCCCACTTCTCCTCCAGGTAAATGCCGGGATGGAACCTAACTTAAGGCCACGGCCGTTTCCTTACCTCTTTCTTATCTAGCCCTTCAATCTTCACATCCCTTCAGCATAGCAGGTGAGGCCGACTGGGCTAGGTAGTGGTCCTCCTCTCCAGTTGTATACCCCTCCCCAAAGTCTCACGCTCTAGGACACTGCTCTTGAGGCAGTAGGGGTGGAATCCCTCTCAGAGTCGGAGGGAAAAAACAACCGTGAAGGGTAAACAGATTAAGATAGGAAGAATGAAAGATTATTATTATTATTATTATTATTATTATTATTATTATTATTATTATTATTATTATTATTATTATTATTATTATTATTATTATTATTGTTGTTGTTGTTGTTGTTGTTGTTGTAACGGGGATACCCGCGGAGCAGAAAGTGGTTAAAGAAGGTGCCGGGGTGAATGGGTCTAACTACAAAATCAAAATTAATTTAAAACTTGAACGGAAGGTTATATTTCTTCAAAAGACAACAACTCAAGAAATAACAATATATCAAGTACAAAAGCAATCTTGAAACAAGACTAGGAAAATTCAAGATTAATGAACTTTACAAATTATGGGATTCAAACCCATAGTTTTACAATTCCAGAGATACCGGACCCACTTTACACCATTTAAAATAAAAATTAGGAACCATTAAGTCAGGGGCAGAAATCCTCTAAATCAAGAGCACTTCCTCCCTAAATACAATATCTGGCCTTCCAGAGGCACTCTTTATAATAATTAAAACTTGGAAAAAGAGCTAACAGGCTCTCCAACATTCATCCAATTTTAACAGGGGCTAATCCCAAACTACTTGTGGTGGCGTGCATGGAAATCACTTTAACACATTACAGGAAGAAAACCGTTACAAAACGAAGTCACCTCAAACCAAGATGAAGGGGAGCTCGAGAGGGTACTTCACTCTCCATCCCCGGTTTGCAGTTAAGGTTTTTATGAACTTTTTACATTCGCCGGAAGAAAGTTACATTTTAGAACTGTAGGTTACATAACTAAAGATTCGGACCATTCCCATCGGATTAAGCTGCAGAGGTAGCTACAACAAGAAATATGTAATTTATGTGGCCATTACCTTATAGATGTTCTGCTGCCGACGAAAGAGGCCGCCCGCCTCCTGCTTAAGCACAGACACTCAGATAGACGACGATCAATTGGCCAAGAAACGTGAAAAGTCGCAGTTTATAAACCCTCAGGGAAGGTTCGAGATCATTCAAGACTAAACCAACCACACCCCCTCAATTTAATTGGTTAATCTCAAAGTTACACTCAGAATCGAACATGAAGCCTGTGATAGGTTGACAATTAATTACAGAAATTTTTGATTGGCCAAATTCAAAACTGGCGGAATGAAAAAAAGGAGGGTTGCCAACCCAAAAATAAATGAACATAGATCAGGTTTGGAAAACCTAGGAATACAAAACTTCTATAAGTTATAAGTTCTTACACCTCGCACCAGGGTGCATGTTCATAGTCTTTTGGTAGTGTCATCTGTGGAAGAATGTCCAAACTTCTTGATGTATATCAAAACAAAGCAAGGAGAAATCCAGTCAGTTTAGGAAACTGCACAATAACAAAATTACCTAATATTTCAGTGGAGACATCTTCTGATTAAAGTTCCAACTTGTTGTGATATTAGGTTTACTTTTGATTGATAGAGGAGTTCCTTTAGGCGCTAATTCTGAATGCGCGGCGTTGAGGTACAATTATTATTATTAACCTGCTCCTTGGCTGAAAGGTCAGTGCAGAGGTCATCGGTTGAGAAGGTCCGGGTTCGATTACCAGGCACCTCGTGTATTTTAATGGCATGTGGTTAACTCCTCTGACGATGGACTGGTTCCTCTTCATAACAGAACACGCTACCAACACGACAGAATACAGCAACAATCCGGTCGTCTCATCATCAAGATGGAACCGTGACGCTTTGATGTGAGAGAATTGATAACAATACTTCACGACAGTTTCGCTCCCGTATGTGCAATTCGTGTCAGAAGACCCTTTACTTGTCACCGATAATGAATGAAATATTTTCTGATCAAGCGCAAGGAAACCTTTGCTTTTTAAAATGAGCCGCGGTGGATCTCCTGTATTCCGTTCTTTTTCATGAATTTTTTCCTGGAAAAGTTTACCTGCAGAATACGCGAAAATGAAACAAGAAACAACCTTAGCCTGCTACGAACCAACAAAAACTATCAGCCGGGAAGAGCTAATAAACCAAACGAATTTCAAAACGGAAACCTCGTTACTTATCACCGAACTCATAAAATCGATAAAGGGACCGAACGATTATACAAGAAGCTCAATATTTTTTTTCCTCTGGCCCTATTCTCAATTACCTCGAATTACTTTTCCAGGTATTTTTGGTGGTTTGTAGTGTAACGTAGGCAGCCTACGTAAATAAATAGCTCCGTGGCATCTCAGAGACGGCTAATCACAGTAACGGGAAGTCGATGATTTTTTGGTAAGGAAAAGTTTACGTGCATGGAATTGATGGGTAAAACCGTGGAAAAAGACCGAAGGAAAAAGGGATGAGCGCATGTGACTGTGAAATCGCTAGCCTCTGCTAGGTATCAACTGATGATGCAATTTTTTATTATTTCAGAAGATCAGAACATTCTTTTCAACTTTTTGCCCTTTTAAATACGTCGTATCGCTCAATGTGTTAAAATTAATTTCAAGAAAATAACCGACTGCATAGAGAGCGTTAATTTCCTTCCCTATCGTTTCCCAAGCTTTTAAAAAACACTGTCACTGTGCCTTGGCAGGAAATTTGCGAACCATTTCCAACAGTTGTTTATAACTCACTTTTGTTCAAAAACACTCGCGAATTCTACAGCACAACACAGCAGAAATATTCTTGGCAACGATACAGAAAATTGTAGAACGGATACTATATTGATACCGAGACATAAAATACGGCACTACGCTGTACTTGCGTGAGCCACTAACACGTCTGCATTATGTAAGTGTGTACATTACAGCACGAGTAAGTAATTGTGCAATATTTTTATTTGCAGGGTTCCTACTCAATGCCAGAAACTTGAGGATGATCCCTCACTGCCGTACGGACGATATAAAGCGGACATATCTTTCCATAACGGAGATACAAGAACAGGATGCGTGGTGGTTTTACACAAGTAGTATAATAGGACAGTTCGGCGGCCTCCACCTCCTCCGGCTCCCAGAGGCCACCTCCACCACCACCACAGCCAGAGGCCTCCCAGAGGCCTCCTCCACCACCCGCGAGAAATTTGAATTGGTAAACAAAGCCACGTGCTTTTTAACAGCTATCATCGACAACAACGCATCGCTGACCTCACTGCTGCCATCTTGACGGGCCTAAACCTCAGTAGTACCAACTTAACCTAACTAGCACGAGGTTTGAATAGGTAAACAAATCCACGTGTTTTTTGACATCCATGTGCTTTTTGACAGACAACGACGTATCGCAAACCTCAGTACTGCCATCTTGACGGGCCTATACCTTAGTGCAACCAACATAACCTGACTAGCACGAGATTTGAATCGGTAAACCATGCCACGTGCAGCTGTCATCTGCCATCTTTAATCTATAGAACACAGTGCTGCCCTCTTTAGCTACTTACCTTTGAAATGTGGTGGCGGATAACTTGAAAAATGCTTTTTGACAGCAGCCATCTTTAATCCAGAGAGCACAGTGCTGCCCTCTTCAGCTAGATACCTGTGGTGGCAGGCAATTCCACGTGACAGCAGCCATCTTTAATCAAGAGAGCACCGTGCTGCCCTCTTTGTGGCGGTGGCAAATTCCACGTGCTTTACAAACTCTCGTGCTTTTTTCTGACAGCTGTCATCCGCCATCTTGCATCACAAACCTCAGTGCTGCACTCTTTAGCTAGATACCTTTGAAATGTGGTGGCGGCAAATTCCACGTGCTCTTGTTGGGAAACGAAGCCACGTGCTTTTTTGACAGCTGTCATCCGCCATCTTTAATCAACAGAGCACCGTGCTGCTATCATGCGAGCAATTTCGTCAGCTGTTATCCGCCATCTTTAATCAAGAGAGCACCGTGCTGCCATCGTTAGCTAGATACCTTTGAAATGTGGTGGCGGCAAATTGAAAAATTCCACGTGCTCTAGTTTAGTAAACAAACTCACGCGCTTTTTGTCAGCTGTCATCCGCCATCATACATCGCAAACCTCAATGCTACACTCTTAAGGTACATACCTCTGAAATATGGTGGCGGATAATTTAAAAAGAAAAATCTACAGCAGCCATCTCTCGACGCTAATTGCACAAGGTGGTGGCTATACATGACTCCTCAAAGGTGCTTATGCAAGATGGCTGCTATACATAGGTTCTTATGAGACACCCTTGGGATGCTTGCTCAAGATGATGGTTATACAAGGTTCCTTATGAGACCTCCTAGGGATGCTTGCGCAAGATGGCGGTTGCTCTTATGAGGCAGCTTAAGGGTCCTTGCACAAGATGGCTAGAGATGCCCTCAGGATGCTTGCGCAAGATGGCAGACGCAAGATGGCGGCTATATACGACTCCTTATGAGACGCCTTAAGGGTGCTTGCGCAAGATGGCTGCTGCTCTTATGAAGAAAGCTAGCTTAGAGGCTAACGTGTCGTGCTAGTTCGATTCATTAAATTTGGGGCTTAAATGCAAAATGTTAAATATCTCGAAAAGGGTGCATCGTAGAGCAAAACGGACAAAATATTTCTGCCGAACACCTCGGTTCGCAGAATGAGGAACATGATAGCATAAGAAAAACATAGTCTAATGATGAGATCAACGGTTCGGTTCTAACTTAGGCCCTTTGGCATTAGCTCTGTTTCAGCTTGTAATGAAGCAAGTCTTCGCAACATGATCAAGTCGAGCTATGGTAGAGAGTATAACGTGCCGTACAGGTTCGATTCATTAAATTTGGGGCTTAAATGCAAAATGTTAAATATCTCGAAAACGGTGCATCGTAGAGCAAAACGTACAAAATTTTTCTACCTAATACCTGGGTTTGCAGTATCATGAACATGATAACATGGTCTAATGATGAGATCGGCGGTTCGATACCTACTTAGGCCCTTTGGCATTGGCAGCTATCTATTTCTACAAGATGGCGGCTATACATAGCTTCTTATGAGACAACTTAAGAGCGCTTGTACAAGATGGATGCTGCTCTTATGAGACGCCCTAGGGGTGCTTGCGGGAGGTAGCAGCGACAAGACGATGACTATACACAGCTGCTTATGATACGGCCTAGAGGTGCTCACACAAGATGGTGGCTGCTCTGATGAACAAAGATAGCTTTGCATGGTGCAGGAATTTTTACAGCACTAAACCTCATACATTTGAAATGTGGTGGCGGGCAATTTGAAAAATTCGACGTGGTTTTTCTTCACAGCAGGTATCTTTAGACAATAGCGGCTATACAAAAGCTGTTAAGGCCTCATCTTATGTCAAGGCATAGCTCTATCGAACAAGTTTAAACCTGCATCGGAATAGCTAGAGTAAGCACGTGCTGCAGTGATGACGTCATTAAGCATGTTTAGACTTGCAAATCACAGAATAAACGTAACAAGACTAGAACCGAACACTGCACTCTATGCCGTGAACTTTATCATGTGATAGGAACATTGATTGAAGTGTTTAGAACACTAATTAAGTAATCAAGACTAAAATAGAACACAGTACTCGATACAACATGTGTGTAGAACATGGCAGGGGATACCTTTGTTCTAAGGAGATTAGATTACCGCACATTCCTTGTAGGGCTAATAGGCTAAAGGGCTAATGGGAAAAAGGGCTAATGTCCAAAAATGCTAATGGGCTAAAGGGCTAATAGGCAAAAGGGCTAAAGGTCTAAAGGAGCAACAACCTCATCGATCACTATCAGCAAAAACGCTTGTACTTTGTTAAGTGTAGAAAATTAATCTTTATTTGTAGATGGTTTCATGCTCAGAACAAGGAATGGAACCTACGGGTTACGTCTTACCTAATAAAATCCCCGAGTTGCGATGAGTTACGTTTTTCGAACTAGTGTTTGGAACACTGAACTTTTCAAGATGATAGCAGAGAGTTTAGCAATGTTCTGTTGTTGGATTATAAATTCCACGCTACAACATGCATAAGGTGGCAGCCTTAAGGTTTACCGCCGTAAAGATGACAAGAGTGAGGTTAGCAATGTTCCGTTGTTGGATTTTAAATTCCGCGCTATAACATGCATAAGGTGGCAGCCTTGAGATTTACCGCCGTAAAGATGGCAGCAGTGAGGTTAGCGACGCTCTATTGTCCTTCAAAGTGAGGTTAGGGTTCGTCAAGAAGACAGCTGTCAAAAAAGCACGTTTCTATGTTTACCAAACAAGAGCACGTGTTCGTGACGTCACGGTCACGTAATCAATCCTTAGCTCGACGTCGTTAAGAGCAGCATTAGGATTAGCTATGCTTAAAAGTCTTGGGAACAGAGCAGCAGTATGAATTGCCATGTTTCAAAGCGTGTACACATCACCTATCGACTTTGCATGCAAAAAATATCGTACTAAACTTCTTCCGCTAGATTGTGCTGCTATCTTAGCATAACTTATACACATGAACTTAAAGTACAAAGAATAGCCATGTTTCAAAGCGTGTACACATTACTTACTGATTTTGCATGCATCGACTCTCGTACTAAACTCCTTCCGCTAGATTGTGCTGCTATCTTAGCATAACCTATACGCATGGCCTTAAAGTACAAAGAATAGTCATGTTTCAAAGCGTGTACACATCAACAATCGATTTTGCATGCATCGACTCTCGTACTAAACTTCTTCCGCTAGTTTGTGCTGCTATCTTATCATAACCTATACCCATGAACTTAAAGTACGAAGAATAGTCATGTTTCAAAGCGTGTACACATCAACTATCGATTTTGCATGCATCGACTCTCGTACTAAACTTCTTCAGGTAGATTGTGCTGCTCTCTTAGCATAACTAAGACGCATGAACTTAAAGTACAAAGAATAGCTATGTTTCAAAGCGTGTACACATCACCTGTCTATTTTGCATTCATCGACTCTCGTACTAAACTTCTTACGCTAGACTGTGCTGCTCTCTTACCCTAACCTATACGCATGAACTTAAAGTACGAAGAATAACCATGTTTTAAAGCGTGTACACATCACCTATCAATTTTGCATGCATCAAATATCGTACTAAACTTCTTGCGCTAGATTGTGCTGCTATCTTAGCATAACCTATACGCATGGCCTAAAAGTACAAAGAATAGTCATGTTTCAAAGCGTGTACACATCATCCTACGATTTTGCATGCATCAAATATCGTACTAAATTTCTTCCGCTAGTTTATGCTGCTATCTTATCATAACTTATACCCATGAACTTAAAGTACGAAGAATAGTCATGTTTCAAAGCGTGTACACATCAACTATCGATTTTGCATGCATCGACTCTCGTACTAAACTTCTTCAGGTAGATTGTGCTGCTCTCTTAGCATAACTAAGACGCATGAACTTAAAGTACAAAGAATAGCTATGTTTCAAAGCGTGTACACATCACCTGTCTATTTTGCATTCATCGACTCTCGTACTAAACTTCTTACGCTAGACTGTGCTGCTATCTTACCCTAACCTATACGCATGAACTTAAAGTACGAAGAATAACCATGTTTTAAAGCGTGTACACATCACCTATCAATTTTGCATGCATCAAATATCGTACTAAACTTCTTGCGCTAGATTGTGCTGCTATCTTAGCATAACCTGTACGCATTAACTTATAGTACAAAGAATAGCCTTGTTTCAAAGCGTGTACACATTACCTAATGATTTTGCACGAAACGACTATCATACTAAACTTTTTCCCCTAGATTGTGCTAAAATCGTGTAAGTATGCTGCTATCTTAGCATAACCTATCGATTTTACATGCATCGACTATCGTACTAGGCTTCTTCCGCTAGAGCATATAGCAATCGCTTTTGTGTATGCCTAACCCATGTGCACGAACTTGAAGCACAAAGAAGAGCTATGTTCCAAAGCGTGTACACATCACCTATCGATAGCGATGTTTAAAAATCTTGTGAACATGGCAGCGGTAAGAATAGCAAGGTCTAGAAACGTGTACACACCACCTTTTGATAATGCATGCATCTTCTACTAGAGCATGTGACCATCGCTTGTATCTGCTGCTATCTTAACATAAGCTATGTACATGAACGTAAAGCATAAAGAATAGTTATGTGTAAAAAATCTTGTAAACATAGCAGAATGTTAACTACGTAGATGTAGACATTGAACTTTGCATGCTGAGACAGCATACTACGTGACCGTGATGTCACAGCTACGTGCTCTTGTTTGGGCTAGATTGTGCTGCTATCTTAGCATAACCTGTACGCATGACCTTAAAGTACAAAGAATAGCCATGTTTCAAACCGTGCACACATTACCTATCGACTTTGCATGCAACAAATATCGTACTAAACTTCTTCCGCTAGGTTGTGCTGCTATCTTAGCATAACTTATACACATGAACTTAAAGTACGAAGAATAGCCATGTTTCAAAGCGTGTACGCATTACTTATTGATTTTGCATTCATCGAATCTCGTACTGAACTTCTTCCGCTAGATTGTGCTGGTATCTTAGCATAACTTATACACATG
This sequence comes from Anabrus simplex, assembly GCF_040414725.1. Taxonomy (NCBI): domain Eukaryota; kingdom Metazoa; phylum Arthropoda; class Insecta; order Orthoptera; family Tettigoniidae; genus Anabrus; species Anabrus simplex. The sequence continues at coordinate 842,028 of NC_090272.1, read as the reverse complement.
AACTTAAAGTACAAAGAATAGCCATTGTTTCAAAGCGTGTTCACATAACCTATCGATTATTCATGCATCGACTCTCGTACTAAACTCCTTCCGCTAGATTGTGCTGGTATCATAGCATAACCTATACGCATGACCTTAAAGTACAAGGAATAGCCATATTTCAAAGCGTGTACACATACCTATCGATTTTGCATGCAACAAATATCGTACTAAACATCTTCCGCTAGATTTGCTGCTATCTTAGCATAACATATACACACGAACTTAAAGTACGAAGAATAGCCATGTTTCAAAGCGTGTACACATTACTTATTGATTTTGCATGCATCAAATATCGTATTAAATTTCTTCCGCTAGATTGTGCTGCTATCTTAGCATAACCTATACCCATGAACTTAAAGTACAATGAATAGTCATGTTTCAAAGCATGTACACATCAACTATCGATTTTGCATGCGTCGACTCTCGTACTAAACTTCTTCAGGTAGATTGTGCTGCTATCTTAGCATAACTAAGACGCATGAACTTAAAGTACAAAGAATAGCTATGTTTCAAAGCGTGTACACATCACCTGTCTATTTTGCATTCATCGACTCTCGTACTAAACTTCTTACGCTAGACTGTGCTGCTATCTTAGCCTAACCTATACGCATTAACTAAAGTACAAAGAATAGCCTTGTTTCAAAGCGTGTACACATTACCTAATGATTTTGCACGAAACGACTATCATATTAACCTTTTTTCACTAGATTGTGCTAAAATCGTGTAAGTGTATTGCTATCTTAGCATAACCTATCGATTTTACATGCATCGACTATCGTACTAGGCTTCTTCCGCTAGAGCATATAGCAATCGCTTTTGTGTATTCCTAACCCATGTGCACGAACTTAAAGCACAAAGAAGAGCTATGTTCCAAAGCGTGTACATATCACATATCGATAATGTATGTATCGAATATCGTACTAAACTTCTCCTGCCAGAGCGTACGACTATCGCTTGTGTGTGCACGAACTTAAAGCATAAAGAATAGCAATGTATAAAAATCTTGTAAACAAAGCAGCATCATTAAGTATAGCCATGTTTAAATGCGTGTACACATCATGTATAGATGATGCACGCAGTACTAAACTTATTCCACTAGAATGTACAAAGTTCGCATGTGTTTGTGCTGCTATCTTAGCATAGCCTATGTGCATGGACTTAAAGTACAAATAATAGCGATGTTTATAAATGTTGTGAACATGGCAGCGGTAAGAATAGCAAGGTTTAAAAGCGTGTACACACCACCTTTTGATAATGCATGCATCTTCTACTAGAGCATGTGACCATCTCTTGTATCTGCTGCTATCTTAACATAACCTATGTACATGAACTTAAAGCATATAGAATAGTTATGTGTAAAAATCTTGTCAACATAGCAAAATGTTAACTACGTAGGTGTAGACAGCCACTTGCTCTTATTTGGTAAACATAGACACGTGCTTTTTTGACAGCTGTCTTCTTGACGAACCCTAACCTCACTTTGAAGGACAATAGAGCGTCGCTAACCTCACTGCTGCCATCTTTACGGCGGTAAACCTCAAGGCTGCCACCTTATGCATGTTGTAGCGCAGAATTTATAATCCAACAACAGAACATTGCTAAACTCTCTGCTATCATCTTGAAAAGTTCAGTGTTCCAAACACTAGTTCGAAAAACGTAACTCATCGCAACTCGGGGATTTTATTAGGTAAGACGTAACCCCTAGGTTCCATTCCTTGTTCTGAACATGAAACCATTTACAAATAAAGATTAATTTTCTACACTTAACAAAGTACAAGCGTTCTTGCTGATAGCGATCGATGAGGTTATTGCTCCTTTAGCCCTTTAGCCCTTTAGCCATTTTGCCTATTAGCCCTTTAGCCCATTAGCCCTTTTGCCCATTATCCCTTTAGCCTATTAGCCCTACAAGGAATGTGCAGTAATCTAATCTTCTTAGAACAAAGGTATCCCCTGACATGTTCTAAACACCTGTTGTATCGAGTACAGTGTTCTATTTTAGTCTTGATTACTTATTTAGTGTTCTAAACACTTCAATCAATGTTCCGATCACATGATCACGGTATAGAGTGCAGTGTTCGATTCTAGTCTTGTTACGTTTCTTTTGTGATTTGCAAGTCTAAACATGCTTAATGACGTCATCACTGCAGCACGTGCTTACTCTAGCTATTCCGATGCAGGTTTAAACTTGTTCGATAGAGCTATGCCTTGACATAAGAGGAGGCCTTAACAGCTTATGTATAGCCGCTATCGTCGATAGATAGCTGCTGTGAAGAAAAGGCACGGCGAATTTTTCAAATTGCCCGCCACCACATTTCAAAGGTATGAGGTTTAGTACTGTAAAAATACCTGCACGATGCAAAGCTATCTTTCTTCATCAGAGCTGCCACCATCTGGTGTGAGCACCTCTAGGCCGTAACATAAGCAGCTGTGTATAGTCATCGTCTTTTCGCAGCTACCTCCCGCAAGCACTCCTAGGGCGTCTCATAAGAGCAGCAGCATTCTTGTGCAAGCGCTCTTAAGCTGTCTCATAAGAAGCTATGTATAGTCGCCATCTTTTAGATATAGATAGCTGCCAATGCCAAAGGGCCTAAGTAGGTATCGAACCGTCGAACTCATCATTAGACGATGTTATCATGTTCCTGATACTGCAAACCCAGGTATTAGGTAGAAAAATTTTGTCCGTTTGGCTCTACGATGCACCGAAATTTTGTCCGTTTTGCTCTACGATGCACCGTTTTCGAGATATTTAACATTTTGTATTTAAGCCCCAAATTTAATGAATCTAACCTGCACGGTACGTTATACTCTCTATCATAGCTCGACTTGATCATGTTGCGAAGACTTGCTTCATTACAAGCTGAAACAGAGCTAATGCCAAAGGGCCTAAGTTAGAACCGAACCGTTGATCTCATCATTAGACTATGTTTTTCTTATGCTATCATGTTCCTCATTCTGCGAACCGAGGTGTTCGGCAGAAATATTTTGTCCGTTTTGCTCTACGATGCACCCTTTTCGAGATATTTAACATTTTGCATTTAAGCCCCAAATTTAATGAATCGAACTAGCACGACACGTTAGCCTCTAAGCTAGCTTTCTTCATAAGAGCAGCAGCCATCTTGCGCAAGCACCCTTAAGACGTCTCATAAGGAGTCGTATATAGCCGCCATCTTTCGTCTGCCATCTTGCGCAAGCATCCTTAGGGAATCTCTAGCCATCTTGTGCAAAGGACCCTTAAGCCGCCTCATAAGAGCAACCGCCATCTTGCGCAAGCATCCCTAGGGAGTCTCATAAGGAGCCTTGTATAACCGTCATCTTGAGCAAGCATCCCAAGGGCGTCTCATAAGAACCTATGTATAGCAGCCATCTTGCATAAGCACCTTTAAGGAGTCATGTATAGCCACCACCTTGTGCAATTAGCGTCGAGAGATGGCTGCTGTAGATATTTTTAAAAATTATCCGCCACGATATTAAGGTATGTACCTTAAGAGTGTAGCACTGAGGTTTGCGATGTATGATGGCGGATGACAGCTGACAAAAAGCGCGTGAGTTTGTTTACTAAACAAAAGCACGTGGAATTTTTCAATTTGCCGCCACCACATTTCAAAGGTATCTAGCTAAAGATGGCAGCACGGTGCTCTCTTGATTAAAGATGGCGGATGACAGCTAACAGAACTTTTCAAATTGCCCGCTACTACATGTCATAAAGAGGGAAGCACGGTGTTCTGTGGATTAAAGATGGCGGATGACAGCTGACGAAATTGCCCGCATGATAGCAGCACAGTGCTCTATTGATTAAATATGGCGGATGACAGCTGTCAAAAAAGCACGTGGCTTTGTTTCCAAAGAAGAGCACATGGAATTTTTCAAATTGCCACCACCACATTTCAAAGGTATCTAGCTAAAGAGTGCAGCACTGAGGTTTGTGATGCAAGATGGCGGATGACAGCTGTCAGAAAAAAGCACGAGAGTTTGTAAAGCACGTGGAATTTGCCACCGCCACAAATAGGGCAGCACGGTGCTCTCTTGATTAAAGATGGCTGCTGTCACGTGGAATTGCCTGCCACCGCAGGTATCTAGCTGAAGAAGGCAGCACAGTGCTCTATGGATTAAAGATGGCTGCTGTCAAAAAGCATTTTTCAAATTATCCGCCACCACATTTCAAAGGTAAGTAGCTAAAGAGGGCAGCACTGTGTTCTATAGATTAAAGATGGCGGATGACAGCTGTCAAAAAAGCACGTGGATTTGTTTACCGATTCAAACCTCGCGCTAGTGACGTTAAGTTGGTTGGACTAAGGTTTCGTCCCGTTAAGATAGCAGCACTGCGGATGACAGGTGACGATTTTGCATCTACTACGATAAAGAGTGCAGCACGGTGCTCTCTGGATTAAAGATGGCGGATGACAGCTGCACGTGGCTTTGTTTACCGATTCAAATCTCGCGCTAGTCAGGTTAAGTTGGTAGCACTAAGGTTTAGGCCCGTCAAGATGGCAGTACTGAGGTTTGCGATACGTTGTTGTCTGTCAAAAAGCACGTGGCTGTCAAAAAACACGTGGATTTGTTTACCTATTCAAATCTCGCGCTAGTTAGGTTAAGTTGGTACTACTGAGGTTTAGGCCCGTCTAGATGGCAGCAGTGAGGTTAGCGATGCGTTGTTTTCGATGATAGCTGTCAAAAAGCACGTGGCTTTGTTTACCAATTAAAATTTTCCCGCGGGTGGTGGAGGAGACCTCTGGGAGGTCTCTGGCTGTGGTGGTGGTGGAGGAGGCCTCTGGGAGCCGGAGGAGGTGGAGGCCGCCGAACTGTCATATTATACTACTTACACACTATAGGCGAGATTGCATCAAATTCGGCAACTGGCTGAGAAGATGTGAGATTTTGAACAAAATACCTTCCACAAGACCTCTAACATACTACTGCACAGAATGTAATACAGCTTGAACGGATATACATAATAATATCCATACCTACAAATGTGAACTTATCCGCGAATTGAAACCAAATCCTCGGGTGGTGGTTGTGATTACCGTTCTGGGAAATCTTAGGCATTAGACTCTTATAATGATACAACTTCACTAATTTGTAAGTGAGACAAGTATTTGTCCATGTCGAACCACCGCATTTGGCTATCAGATACGTGGTGGTGACAAGGGCGGTCAGCAAAGGCATGTTTGGCCACAACATTTTGGCTGGCTGGTAGGAGTCGAGCCGATATAACGAAGTTCTACAGGATGTGTGATACATACACACGTGTTAGTGTTCTTTATTCTTGGAGCTCCTGCTGATATTTCTAGATTAAATATTTTGTAACGAATAATAGGATCAGTTTCCACTTGCTGCACTTTCTAGTATATATTCTTCTTCTTCTTCTTCTTCTTAATCTGCTTACCCTCCAGGGTTCTTTTTTCCCTCGGAATCAGCGAGGGATCCTACCTCTACCGCCTCAAGGGCTGTTTCTTGGAGAGTGAGACATTGGGTCGGCTATACAACTGGGGAGGAGGACAAGTACCTCGCCCAGGTGACCTCACCTGCTATGCTGAACAGGGGCCTTGGCGTGGGATGCGAAGTTTGGAAGGGATGGACAAGATAAGAGGGAAGGAAGCGGCCGTGGCCTTACGTTAGGTACCATCCTGGCATTTGCCTGGAGGAAAAGTGGGAAACCACGGGAAACCACTTCCAGGATGGCTGAGGTGGGAATCGAACCCACCTCTACTCAATTGACCTCCAGAGGCTGAGTGGACCCCGTTCCAGCCCTCGTACCACTTTTCAAATTTCGTGGCAGAGCCTGGAATCGAACCTGGGTCTCCCGGGTTGGCAGCTAATCACACTAACCACTACACCACAGAGGCAGACTCCTGTATATACACCATGTTATAAATGACCATAAGAATTGTCCTTCTCCTTTGTTCCTTCCTGTTTGATTCCTAATTGACGTCAGGTCGGGGTCTACTCCGAAGCCGGTACGCTGCGGTGGATTTCGCTTGTCATTAGTCACTTTTTACTTTTTATTTAGAATTTCCTTTACGTTGCGGCCGCAGAGACAGGTATTGTGGCGACGATGGGAAGAAAGGACGAAGAGTAGGAAGGAAACGGCCGTGCCCTTGATTAAGGTACAGCCCCTACATTTGACTGGTGTGAAAATGGGAAACCACGAAAAAAACATTTTCAATGCTGCTGACAGTGGAGTTCGAACCCTTTATCTCCTGGATGCAAACTCACAGCTGCGCACCCTCTAACAGCACGGCCAACTAGCCTGGCCATTAATCGCTCTTTCCCAGATAGTAGCTATGAGCTAAATTTTCAGATCACATTCGATCTGTTTTGTTGAGTGCTGCCTGCAAAGAAGTCTGCATACCATCCGCATGGCAGACCTAAGTCTCATCATCTTCTGGTTGGCCAACACATGAAGTGGTTTACAGTCGGCTCGACATTGACTGGTCAAACATTTCATAGCTGATCCGCAGTTAGTTCCTTAAGGATCAACATCGCGTAGCCAACACATGACAGCTAAATATATCGACTAAGTAATGTGGGCGTCCGCTTCTGTACTATTGTGGTTAGTGTGATTAGCTGCCACCCCGGAGGCCAGGGTTCGATTCCCGCCTCTGCCACGAAAATGAAAAGTGGTACGAGGGCTGGAACGGTGTCCACTCAGCCTCGGGAGGTCAACTGAGTAGAGGTGGATTCGATTCCCACCTCAGCAATCCTGGAAGTATTTTTCCGTGGTTTCCCACTTCTCCTCCATGCAAATGCCGGGATGATACCTAACTTAGGGCCACGGCCGCTTCCTTCCCTCTTCCTTCTCTATCCCTCCAAACTTCCCATCCCCCAAGGCCCCTGTTCAGCATAGCAGGTGAGGCCGCCTGGGCGAGGTACTGGTCATCCTACCCAGTTGTATCCCCTGACTCAATGTCTTTCGCTCCAGGACACTGCTCTTGAGGCGGTAGATGTGGGATCCCGCGCTGAGTCCGGAGGAAAAGCCAACCGTGGAGGGTAAACGGATTAAGAAAGAGAGAAAACTAATGTGGGCAAAAGTTCAATCTTCTTTTACTTACAAATGATTCCAGTTATTTTTTTATAAAAGGCCAATTCTTGACGGTTTTGATGTTTTCTTCCCTACTGGTATAAATTTATCTTAATTCCTTACGTGGTATTTTTCTAAAGGGGTTGATATACGTTGTCTCCATAGGCTTTGAGAATTGTTAAGTCGAACCTGTGAGACTAATATTATAACCGTTATAATTGATTTTAATATTGCATAGCTTGTATTCTAGATGTATTAACAAAAGCTTTATATTAATTAATGACTCGTGTATGATAACTGAAACAATATTTTCTCCCACGTAACAGCAATATTAAGAACGCCATCTAATAAATAATAATGAATTTTCTGCGCTTCCTTGGTGTTATCATCTCCATCAGGCAGGATTCTAGTAGGTAGACCTACTTCCTGTACAAAAGATAGTCACATCCTGCCTTACTAATGTCCCGTTCACATGAATGAGCCAATTTGTTAGATACATCTCCCACTTCCCTTCGTTCTCTGAATATTTTCACCCATATAATTAAAGTGGAACATCTGACTGACTTCGTCATACGAAGATTAGTATCAGGCAGACGTAACTACATTTTTGGCCTTTTGTAGATACTATCATACATTTGATCAGGTAACGCATATTTATCCTTCAATCATACCCCATGACATGGAATATTACGTGTTGATACGCGTTTCTGATCAAAACTATGGTGGTATATACTAAAAGATACAACTGCAGTTACGTCAGTCCGATCCTAAGCAGACGTCGAGCTACGCACAGCTATATTCTTCTTTCACAAGGCAGAGGTTTATTTTCAATTTCAGTTCCCAAATACGAACTTCCTTTCCACTAAAGTGGCTTCACGAATAATTTTGTGGTGACAGTAAATATTAAAAGGCAATATGGAAATCTTGCTGCTGATTCTTGCCGTTCTGTTTCTCCACCCGAACAGCTGCTGTGCATACTTCAATCTAGCGGTGAGATTCTTAAACTTATTCCCTTCCAGGATATTACTATTATTTTTCAACAATGACGGTTTTTTCAGACTATCATAATTATTATTATCATGATTTGAACACCTGCGTTTCATGTTTCTGTCATTTCTAGGACGTTTAGACGCTACCCGTTCAGAGTGACCAGCGTCGTTATGAAGTGAAACATTAGCTATGTCTCCCCATGACTTTAATTTGCAATAGGCAAATACCAATTGAGAAGAAAAAACTGAAACATTTCAAGAATTGCAAAATGTTATGTTTTGTATTTTCTATTGCCACTTGTAGCCTTTGTAAAATTTAAATTAGTATTGGAAAATTACGCCAAGCAGTGGAATAATTTAAGGTTTTACATAAGAAATTAAAGTGTTCCTATTTCCTTGCCAATCAGTGATTTAGTGCTAGTGCTAATTGTAGTAATTAATATTAATATCCTATATCATATTTTAAACAGCCCATACCCGTAATTAAACAAGCATTACGAATAATTCTTAAACTGAATGTACATAAATTATTTTCCACTTAATTTTAAGAATCAATTTTAAGACGCAACAATAACTTGCATTCTATATACATTATTAGGGAAGTTTAGCAGAATGTACTGTACAATAATCTACAAATCTGTTGTTCGGAAATGATGAGTGGATGGAATATTTTTTATGATATTTCACATGGTGTGAAGTCTATTATGAAGGGTTTCAATGGTAATCTGATATCCAGTGAGCCGTTTTTACGGACTTCACCGTTCTAGATCGTGCATAGTCTGCCGTTTACCGTAACACGAGAGGAAACCATTTGTTATACTCATTAAAGGTAGGACGTTATTTTGTGTAGAGAACGAAAACTATTTAACACTTTCATGACAAATATTGTTAGGCAATTCTGTCAAACACTTTGTTAAGGTCGACGCTAACAACAGCAGCTATCACCGATCGAGTAATGCCAGGAATTTCATAATTTTGCCCAGTGTCAATTAACGAGGAAAGAGTGTGCCTGAGTCTGTTATGCAACACGCAATATTAATTCCATCCTAAAATCACATGTCCTGTCGGCCTGATCAGACAACACAACCGGATAATTTGGTATTTACCGCCTCACCATGATAGGACGCCGTAATGCCTTCTAGATAATATGAATCTGACACGCCGGCGAAACACCAAATACTGTATATACATTCACCGCAATAAATCTAATACATACTATAAGCTGCGGAACCGTAGCGTAGTTGGAAAAGGCGAGGAAGAGGAAGATTACGTTTGACGTGGGAGTTTCGAGTCTGGGGCGAAGTTCCCATATTTTGAAATGTTTGTTTTAATACATACCGCACGTCATGCAAATTGTGTGTCAACGAGTGTGTTCGTGCCCTAAAAAGGGCCGATTAGTTAGCGGGCCGGACACATACAGACCAGAAGTAATAGGAACACAACCGGCCTGATAATATTTTATCACCGGGCTGAGTGGCTCAGACGGTGGAGGCGCTGGCCTCTGACCCCAACTTGGCAGGTTCGATCCTGGCTCAGTCCGGTGCTATTTGAAGGTGCTCAAATAGGTCAGCCTCTTGTCAGTAGATTTACTGGCACGTAAAAGAACTCCTGCGCGACTACATTCCGGCACCTCGGCGGCTCCAGAAACCGTAAAAGTAGTTAGTGGGACGTAAAGCAAATAACATTATTATTATAATAATTTTTTATTGCAGACCGAAGAGCGTTTTCGTTTATGCACATTCGGGCCCAGTGTCTAATAGATCGTCTTGCGCGCTGAAGCATTCCAGGTGTAGGGCCAATTGCTCGGCAGGCGTCTGTGATGAGTTTCCGGAGCTGGTCAGGGTTTTCCGGCGCATGAGTGTAAAGGACGTTCTTCAAATGCCCACACAAGAAGAAGTCTAATGGCGTGAAATCCAGTGAGCTGGCGGGCCAAGGAACAGGGCCTCCTCGTCCTATCTCCTTCCCAGGTAATTTCTGGTTACAAATGTGTAAAGTCGAACGTGGTGGAGCTCCATCCTGTTGCAACCACATCGACAAAGTGCAGGTAGCGTGGGCGCGTCCAATGGCCCTAAAATAAACAAGGTACAATCAGCCGATTCCCCAAGATTCCACACCACACATTCACTCCCCATCGTACTTGATGGGCCACCTGTCACACCCAGCGAGGATTGTCTGGACTCCAATAGTGCATATTGTGGCGATTGCCGTTCCCATTATTGTGGAAGTGCGATTCGTCCGAGAACAATAAATGCGATAAGAATGCTGCATCATTGTCCAGCCTGCCTAATAGCCACCGACCGAACTCCATTCGAGCTTTGAAATCCCGCCCATGGAGCTGTTGGTGTAGCTGAAGATGGTATGTGTGAAATTTATGTTAATGCAGTATTTGCCAGACGGACGACTGGCTGGTGTTCACCTGTTGTACAATCGCTCTTGTACTGATGTGTGGATTATTACGAGCTGCCTCCAGAACGGCCTCATCTGTTCCACCCGTTGTAACGGACCTATCGCGGACTGGTGTCTGCTTGGAAATCACGCCTGTCTTTCAACCCGGCAGTGTGTCGTAGCAGCCGGGTGTCGCCTGTCGGGATACCGCTCCTGGTGCCTCACACGCATTTTGTCTTGCTTCCCCATAAATGAGGAGCATGGCATCGTATTCCTCTGTGGAAGACTTGCCGAATGACAGCAGTCAGGCCCTAACCAGCGGAGTATGCGCAGGGCACAAGATGAATAACAGTGTCGTTCTATGTGGCAAACATGGGCCTACGTTTACGATTTCAAACATCATACCGACGAAAACATATTTGAAGGGTGCAGAATTCAAACCACCGATGGCACATTCCGTCGATTAACCACATCCGCTACGCTGATCTACTGGTAGCATGACGACAGTAGAGTACATCCTAGTTTTATGCATTGATTCCGCTCTTTGCTACACCCGGTCACGAGGCACGACACATTGAACATAGTTATGTCGCTACATGATTTCAAGGCGTCATATTTTGCGAGCGGTTGATATAACGTATCGGTAGCGTTCAGAATCCTGTGCAGAATGTGCTCACTGGACATTAGTACCACACATTATGCCTGTAGTGGAATAGCCACATTATAACCATGTCATACGTTAGTTGGGTTGCATACAGCTAAATTGGAAGGGGCGGCTGAATCATACGGTATATACTGTATCTTACTACGTACATACGTTATAGTCTTTACTACATATCTAATGTTATGTTTTAATTTCTCTATCCAACAGTCCACAATACTGCTGTATCGAGTTTGTGTCATGAAAAGGGGATCATTTTCTCAACTGTTTAAAGCAGTCTTAATCATTTTCGAGGTACCGGTGCCGATATGGCACATGTCCATACATTGCACTTTAAGAATAAATATTACACTGTGATGATCACTGAAGACTACTGGCATTGCTTCACAACTGTTCAAATGATATGTCTGAAGATTCCACGGCACAGTGAATGTGAAATTTTGTATCACCACCACAAGGCTCGGTGTGTTCTATGTGTTCAGTGCTTCAGTGTTAGCACTAGTAACAGATAACTCTTAGTAAAATGGTTTATCAAGGACCCAGACCTCTATTAGATTTCTATATTCGCGCACGTAGCGATAATTTTGATCAACGCTGGGTTTCTCTCTGGCGGCGCAGAAGCTTGATGGTGCGGGTCTGTGTGACGTAAAGAGGGTGCGCTAGACGCGGGACCGAGGGCGTAGCCCATGTCGTCACTGGCGAGTGGACATGGGGCAGCCGAAGTACAGTCACAAAGCGCACGGTTAAGATTTGCGGTAGGTTTTGAAGGGATCTTAATTTCACGATTTTGCGTTTTTGATATAGTTAAGAGAAATGAACCAGAATATCTTGGTGTGTACAGGCCAGAACATGTAATAAATGTAAACCTTTAGTGTTTAACGAAATGTAAGTAATAAAGACGTCATAAAATAACAGTAGTGTGCCCAACACTTTCCTGAAGCGGTTATGCCAACGCGAGCAATGTCTTCAGTATCAGACGAAACTGAATCAGCTTAACCTTTTATTCTCCCTCTTTCTCTTCTCATTCTTTTGGTAATTTCTTCGAGCTGCTGCCGTGTGGATTGAAAGGATACTCTCGTTCTTAATCAAGCGATGTAAACATCAAGCAACAATAAATATGAACACGTTATTTTTCAAAGCAGTGAACTCCCATATGTTTTATGAAACCGCCGCCTCTGACCGCGACTGTAGGTAAACTCCACTTGAGGACAATACTAAACTCGGCCAGAGATCCACCAAATTTATTGAATCTCTATGTGTCTGTAAGCCGGGGCAGAAGTTGAATATAACAGTTAGATGCACTTGTAATCACTGTGCCTGGGGTCGCTATGGGTGGTAGTACAGTGAAAAGGGAAGGCACTGAGCTGCCAGTTGTGTAGCATCAAATTCAAAAGTACACGGAAAGGAACTAATAAGAATATTAACAAAACGTCAGCTGATTGAAATAGAGCAGTGTATGAGATAAAAGCTCAAAGTGTACTTATTGACCTAATGTAGAACTCTGTTAGCGTCGCTCATGACCTGAAACAATTCTGGCTATAGTTGTACTGATTTCTATCTTGTCTTTCAGGGTCCTTATGAAGTTACGTTAGATGACATATACGAGTGCGATGATGTGGGTACGCACCAGTTCCGGCATCAGTTCAAAATTAAGAAATTTAACGGGACTACGAGAGTACTTCAAGCAAACCTAACGTACCTTATCGATTTAAGTGAGAAAATCTCGGTAAGTTTTATTTCATCTCTTAAGGGAGAGCTACATATTCGTATGGATAAAACGTCGTATTTTTCACCATAATTACTTTTTAAAATATATTTCCATATGATCAAAATATTTTTTTACAACAAAACCATATAATATCGATTTTTCTATGCTGATATTGGTTTGGAAATGACGTACTAGAGGGAAACAGTTACTTTTTAAATGAAGGAGTATGGAAAGTAGCTTCTGAATAGTAAAGTGACATTTTCCGTTGACTTTTGAGTGCGGTAAGCTAAGGGTGTATTCTGCCCGAAGGCACATTCGAACGTCCGCAGAGGTGTGCCTGAGCCGGAGTTTACGTACGGTAGGGTGGCCAGTCCCCTTCCGCTCCTCCATTCCCTTACTCCCATCAACAGCGCGTGGCAACCCATCCAAAATCCGACCACGCCCAATGTTGCTTAACTTCGAGGAACTCACGGGATCGGGTGTTTCAACACGGCTACGGCCGTTTTAGAATGCGGAAGGAAGTCAAATTCGTCATAGCATTAAATAAACTAAAATTTCTGAACATTTATGTTACCTTTATTTTAAGAAGTATAATAACACAGATCGTCACGATTCTTACTTTATTGTTTACTGATATCCAACAATCTTGGAAAATATTATTGATATGTAAAGATTGTAGAGAATAACAAATATAACGGGTGTTCAATCCTTATGTACAGGCTATATTCAGGAACATCGCTCACGCGGAATTATTGCCCGGTCGTCTTAGAAACAGGGGATTGGGGGCCTAAGTGTAAAATGAGCAGGAGGGAAACAAAATGTGATTCAATTTTAATGATAAGAGCACAACTGTGAGCACTTTATACACTTAAAATATAACAGTGCATATGTTGTATGTTGAGTACACAGCCCGAAGGCTGGTTGGATCCCACACAGCTCCACAACAGATGTCATAGATAGGCTAGGCGTCACTGAAGTGGCATAGTACGGAAATGAAGAGTGATGTAATTTCCCGTTGCTTTCCTCGCTGAGCCAGAAATTGCTATTACATGTCAGCCTGCAAAGCCCACTAAAATGCTTGCACAAACCGACCCTGTGGGCGATATTTTAACACCATTCATAACAGGGACTGGCTGCATAAGGAATGGTGTTCCTAGCATAGCTCATACCTCGGTAACAGTGCATATACCGGTAGCCATTTATTACTGATTTGATCAACTCGTAGGAATGAACATTAAGGTGGCAAGCATGCTAATAACTTCACTACCCGTTAACTGATCACATTTTAAACTATAGTGCCTCGGCTAAGGGATCTCTACGTTCTGAGGTCTGTGTGTTATCCATTGCAACGAGATTAAAGTCATAATGCATCGCTTTAAATTGTGAAAGTCACTCATCTAAAGGGACTAGAGTATTTATATTACTGAGTGGACAAACAGATGTTGAATTTCCCAAGCAGTAAGTGGCAGCCAACAGATTCACAGCTGTGGGAGGTTACAACAAATGTTGCTAGAAACAAATGAGTAATAAATCACCAAGTTTGTGATCTTTTCATTAGCCAAAGCTTGTGTGTCAAACTAATTTTATTGACCTTTCTTGCAGCTTCATTTTGTGGAGTGTCAGTTAGAAGTAGAGAGAGCAGATGGGAATAAGCTGCCATTCCTACCTCTTTGACGTTCCTAAACCCCGAAATCTCCTTCGTGTATCAGGAGGACACAGGGTCGCCTTCAACAGAACTCGTAAAATAAATGGAAACATCATATTTACTTCAAAATGCAATTGTTACTCAGAAAGTTGTAGGCCTACTCATAAATATTAATCATAAGAGAAAGGCGCCGAATATGTGGCTTTGTATTGGAGGGTGATACAAGCCATTGCACGAGTAATACAAATTAGTTTCTTTATCTAAATTCTGTGTAACAGTAAACTCATGTTCCCATCCCGAGGTGATGGGCGTGAGGTGCTTCTATCATTTCAACCACACTCCCGCACTTTTTAAATTTCTAGCATTACCGGGAATCGAACTCGAGGTCGGAAGCTAAGAACACTAGCCATTATGCTACAGAGGGGGACACTCTATTACGAACTACCGGAGTTCTGTAATACACTGACTGACAGAGCAAATGCAACACCAAGAAGGAGTGGTCAGAACTTTATGCCAATTGCAGGGTAGACTGACGTCACTGAGGTATGCTCATGATGTGAAATGCGCCGCTGTGCTGCGCACGTAGCGAACGATAAATGGGACACGGCGTTGGCGAATGGCCCACTTCGTACCGTGATTTCTCAGCCGACAGTCATTGTAGAACGTGTTGTCGTGTGCCACAGGACACGTGTATAGCTAAGAATGCCAGGCCGCCGTCAACGGAGGCATTTCCAGCAGACAGACGACTTTACGAGTGGTATGGTGATCGGGCTGAGAAGGGCAGGTTGGTCGCTTCGTCAAATCGCAGCCGATACCCATAGGGATGTGTCCACGGTGCAGCGCCTGTGGCGAAGATGGTTGGCGCAGGGACATGTGGCACGTGCGAGGGGTCCAGGCGCAGCCCGAGTGACGTCAGCACGCGAGGATCGGCGCATCCGCCGCCAAGCGGTGGCAGCCCCGCACGCCACGTCAACCGCCATTCTTCAGCATGTGCAAGACACCCTGGCTGTTCCAATATCGACCAGAACAATTTCCCGTCGATTGGTTGAAGGAGGCCTGCACTCCCGGCGTCCGCTCAGAAGACTACCATTGACTCCACAGCATAGACGTGCACGCCTGGCATGGTGCCGGGCTAGAGCGACTTGGATGAGGGAATGGCGGAACGTCGTATTCTCCGATGAGTCACGCTTCTGTTCTGTCAGTGATAGTCACCGCAGACGAGTGTGGCGTCGGCGTGGAGAAAGGTCAAATCTGGCAGTAACTATGGAGCGCCCTACCGCTAGACAACGCGGCATCATGGTTTGGGGCGCTATTGCGTATGATTCCACGTCACCTCTAGTGCGTATTCAAGGCATGTTAAATGCCCACCGCTACGTGCAGCATGTGCTGCGGCCGGTGGCACTCCCGTACCTTCAGGGGCTGCCCAATGCTCTGTTTCAGCAGGATAATGCCCGCCCACACACTGCTCGCATCTCCCAACAGGCTCTACGAGGTGTACAGATGCTTCCGTGGCCAGCGTACTCTCCGGATCTCTCACCAATCGAACACGTGTGGGATCTCATTGGACACCGTTTGCAAACTCTGCCCCAGCCTCGTACGGACGACCAACTGTGGCAAATGGTTGACAGAGAATGGAGAACCATCCCTCAGGACACCATCCGCACTCTTATTGACTCTGTACCTCGACGTGTTTCTGCGTGCATCGCCGCTCGCGGTGGTCCTACATCCTACTGAGTCGATTCCGTGCGCATTGTGTAACCTGCATATCGGTTTGAAATAAACATCAATTATTCGTCCGTGCCGTCTCTGTTTTTTTCCCCAACTTTCATCCCTTTCGAACCACTCCTTCTCGGTGTTGCATTTGCTCTGTCAGTCAGTGTATTTGATTGTTACTTGGAATGTAGCAGTAATAATATTGTGTTTAGGCCTTAATCTACATGTCATTATTTAATTTTAACCGTCAACAATTCTTTGATCTTTGTATTAATTCTTTCATGCTTAGGCCTACTGGCCTGTCATATAGTCTGTTCTTAATTCCATTGCAACTGTTCACAATAACTTATATGAAACCCGAGTTCTTATAGATGACAAATTATATATCTTGTCATTATTGATAATAATGGTGTTTGATGTTTAAAGGGACCTAACATCTAGGTCATCGGCCCCTTATCATTTTATCACAAATCGCAGGTTATAGAAAACTATTAATTACATGTAATCCGAGGCAAATAAAACTAAATTTAACAGCTTTTATGTTCTTAAATATATTTTTTAATCCGATATTTGACCTGTGGAACATGTAAATGTCATAGGAAACGCCGAAATTAAGTCCAAAATGGCGGCTCCGTAAGTGTGCTGATCTGTGCGTGCCAACTATTTCATTATTCGCTCATGAATATCAGTCTGGCATCAAAAACAACCAGACCTTATTAAAAGCTGCACTGAACTACCAACTGGCAAGACCAACTCCTATGTTATTCTCCGTTGTTCCAAGATGGCGATTCACGTGACGAGCATACTTGAAACATAAGTTCGTTGTTTCCGTGTAGCTTCATTATCTCTTTTCTAATGTTCATAACATAAGTTTTAGATGTAAAAACTTGTAGATTTTAACAATTTTGAATTGCGTTGTGGCTGCAAATGAAAAGTATAAGCGAGATAATAACCATCCATCACACATCTGAGTTCAATCTGTGTATCAGAGACATATTGGTAATCAGTAATATTAAAAATGATACTCTGGAGGTAAAAGCTATGGCCAGATTTGTTATAATTTTTCCACTTAATTGTATATAAATCCACGAGTATGACAGTTCTTGTTTGATGCCATGTAAATTCCAGCCATCGGATATGTCAACAATTTCTCCTTCCTATACTCAAAACTGCGACAGCTGAATACAGTAACTTCATTCCACATATTCCATCGTCAATAACACGAGCCCAGGCCTAAGTCTAGGTGTATGCATTGCGCTGACGTCGTGAATCCTAGACACTTTCTATTTTACCTACTAGGCTGTGAGGCATTGCCAGACTAGCGTCCATTACCTACAGAATCTCCGTCTCATCTCAGTGTTCCATCAGCGTACTTTGCAATAATTACTTCCGTGTTCCATGTCGTTAACCCACTAATGCCCACCGTATGATACATCATACGCAAAACGTGCTTTCCAAATTGAGTTATATCTAAGTCACCGTGACTGTTTTGCAATTTTATAGGTATCATTTAGCGCATCAGGGACGAAAATAATGTTTCCTAGCTAATGGAATTGTTGTTTTCCTCCAGTTACGATGATAGTTGGCAAGAAAATGCGGGTAGCGCAGCAGGCTGACAAAAATAACGCACCGGTGAGTATTTATAATTATTGTGGAATTGAGCTATGAAAAATTATTCATATTTCAGTATATTTGTTACGGGAATAGTATGAGAATTTGACCTCGTATGATAGTTACTACCTTCACTGATCGAGATGGCATTCAATCACAAATATCTTTTAACGTATGAAATATCATACGCTGGGCATTCGCAAGATGAAATTTTTCAATTTCAGATAAAATACAATAACAGATGGGGAGGCCACTCTGAACATTCTGGACAGCTTAGAAAACGGTGATTGTGATAATGACGCATTTTCAGAAGCAGATGAAATATGATTAGTGCTTACGGGAGCTGTTTATGGCAATGACAGTGATCAAGACGATGGGCCTGGTGATTATGATGATTGTGCTACAGCTTGGGATGTAGGGAAGGGTGTACTTAGACAGGAAATCGAGGCCAGAGGGTAAAGAAAACTCCGTGTGGCTTAGAAGAGTGACTCGATGTATGCATTTCTGAAAATTCAGAGAGAGT
Source organism: Anabrus simplex (assembly GCF_040414725.1). Taxonomy (NCBI): domain Eukaryota; kingdom Metazoa; phylum Arthropoda; class Insecta; order Orthoptera; family Tettigoniidae; genus Anabrus; species Anabrus simplex. Next base: position 823,730 of record NC_090272.1, on the reverse strand, counting down.
ATTTACTGCAGCTGATGAGAATCAAGTACCACTAGAGAAGGCTCCTACAATTACAGAATCCATTGATGTACCTTCCGAATGGAATACATCCAGGAATTCACAAAAGAAAGTAAGGAAAGTAAGAAATAGGGTAAACAAGGAGCTTAAGAAGTCAGTGAAGTTTACAGAGAGAGATGTGCCAGAACCAGTGGAGTGTCAGTAAGTTCACTCCAGTGCTTTGTTCAGTTCCACATGATGAAGTGATTACTAAATGGTGATGGAGAGAATCATGAAAACAAACAATACGATGTTTTATGTGGTTACTGTTACTAATAAGTTTCTGCTGTATTACAAAAACAACAATAAGCTTCAAAATTCGCTTCAGATCATGCTAACACATCATATGATAGGTGGGAAGTAGGGACTTTCCCCACGAGTATTCCTTGCCCAAGATGGTTCTGAATTATTTACATTCCATCTATAAGATCAGTATTCTGTTTTTAGTTCTAATTTATGTTGCAATAAATTATTTTTGTTCTTAGTAAATCATATTTGGTAATTATATTTGGTGTAATATGTAACCCCCTACTGCCCAGCGTATGATATATCATAAGCAAAAAAAAAATGGTCCTTAAAAATGAAATATTCAGATTTTTTAAGTATTCTTGCTTCAAGGATCGGTTATAGATGTAATGTTGAAAAAAGTACAAGAAAACTCGAAAAAAAATATTTTCTGGGCATTAATGGGTTAAGGCAATATTTTCAAGAAAGAAATACTCTCGCCTCTCATGTGACGAGGTGTGTCCGGAGAGCAGTGATACAAACATTTTTACAAAATGTTTAGTTGACAACATGTTCACTGTAAATGCATTTTCGGTAGCGTCTATGTCGTTCAAGACTGTCGCTTGCATCTTCACTTTAACCACATCTTAACAAAAATTTCAAAATTGTGATTGTTATCCACTCGCTCCAGTGGGTGAAGAAAGAAATGAGGAAATGGAGAAAGAAAGTTATTCCTGTTTATACGGGTCCTGCCACCGGAAATACCTTGACACTACTTTGTCTCTTCATGATATTCCCATAAGGACCAGCAATATACAATGAGTTTCCACTGGAGAATCAATTTTTGCCGTAAGAAGAATGTATGATGGAGAGCAGCTGACCTTGGGATTGTGGATCAGTGTAGCCATTTCCGAAATGTGTTACTCGAACAAGACCTGGAGTGATACTGCCGGAACCGAGCTCGATAGCTGCAGTCGCTTAAGTGCGGCCAGTATCCAGTATTCGGGAGATAGTGGGTTCGAACCCCACTGTCGGCAGCCCTGAAAATGGTTTTCCGTGGTTCCCCATTTTCACACCAGGCAAATGCTGGGGCTGTACCTTCATTAAGGCCACGGCCGCTTCCTTCCCACTTCTAGACCTTCCCTGTCCCATCGTCGCCATAAGACCTATCTGTGTCGGTGCGACGTAAAGCAACTAGCAAAAAAAAAAAAAAGATACTGCCGAAGGGAATGGTCAAGGACACTGCCGTCACAATACGCGTATTAAAATTACCCCTCGGTCTGTGTATGATGTACATTTATGTTCCGAGTAAGCCTCGCACTTGTATCGTTAATATTCCGAGATTTGGATCATTTCGCAAGGCATGTTGAGTGCGTTCAGTGCACACCTTTCCCGATAAGGTTGACATCAGATCTAAGTCATGTTCTTTCATGCAATCGGTCTTGAAAAATTGTATACTAGTAGCTTTCATCTAAATAAGTGCGAGTTTTTGTGTTCCAAACGTCTGTGAAAATCTGTATGGACATTATTTTGCTTATAATATGTCTTACATACAGCAATTCACATCATCAGCGAAGTGTTGAAATGTGAACGTAACACTTCCTAGTTCAGCGTCACTCCATTGTCCTACATAGGCTTACAGTGGTGTCTCCACCATCGGCGGATGCTGAGGGCCACGGCTGGTCCGTGCTTCGACAGCTCTACACTCAAACCGGCCAGCCGAGCAGAGGAGGGGCGGCCATAGCTGGTCCGTGGTCCGACAGCTCAGCACTCTGACCGGCCAGCCGAGCAGAGGAGGGGTGGCCACGGCTGGTCCGTAGTCCGACAGCTTTGCACTCTGACCGGCCACCCGAGCAGAGGAGGGGTGGGCATAGCTGGTCCGTGGTCCGACAGCTCTACACTCAAACCGGCCAGCCGAGCAGAGGAGGGGCGGCCATAGCTGGTCCGTGGTCCGACAGCTCAGCACTCTGACCGGCCAACCGACCGGAGGAGTGGTGGCCATGGCTGGTCTGTGGTCCACCAGCTCTACACTCGAACCGGCCAGCCGAGCAGAGGAGGGGTGGTCACTGGTCTACGCCTTTGTATTCGGGAGACGGAGAAGGACTCGTCCCCACCATCGGCTGTCCTGAGAATCGTTCTCCGTTGTTTTCTATTCTCCTGAACTAAAGCGAATGCCCGGACAGTTCCCAGTATAGACTCCGGCCGCGAACCCTCGCCTTCTTTGAACATCTCCTTCGAAATACCAAACAAAACCCCATGGCGCAATAGTGCCAAAAATCCCTGGTCTACTGAGCGACCGTTGCTCAGCCCGAAGACCTACAGATCACTAGGTGTCTTGTGGTCAGCACGACGAATCCTCTCGGCCGATTCTTGGCTCTATAGACCGAGGACGCCATCTCACCATCAGATAGCTCCTTAATTGTAATCACGGAGGCTGAGTGTACCCCGAACCAGCCCTCATATCCAGGTAAAAATGCATGACCTTGGCGGGAATCGAACCCGGGTCCTTTGGGTAAGAGGCAACCACGCCAACCCTGCACCTCGGGGTCGGCACCATCTCCTTCTCCGATACAAATCTCCTGGCCTCAGAGACGGCGTCACTTAAGGGGAGTAATGAAAACTTTAATAGTAGTAGTGTCTCAACGGCGCACTAGCAGCCAGTGTTTTCGAAAGGTGAAACAATCCAACTGATAAGCCCTCTGGGGTGAAACGCTGATAATTTCACGACTGAAAAAGCCTAAAGGGCTTAAATATTTTTAACATTTGCAATCGATACAATTAAATTACGGTTTCCTTCTGGGAACTTAATGTTTGATACCACATTTTCTGTCCATTTTTGCAACTCTGTATCCATCTATATGCACGAAATTGAAATGACCTCAATTTGAAATAACACTTTGATTTACAACCAGTGTTTCTGGCAGCCTTACCTTGACTTCACGCAAGCGTAGTGGAGAAAACGGAGGTCGTCTGGGATGTGAACGTTAAGACAAGTAGCTGAGAAGGTATACGGTACCTTGTAACACACATTTCAGATTAGCAGTCGACATATGGTAGTGCCTTATCCCTCGGGGTGAGCAAAGGAAAGTTAGAATACAGTCGTCGACACCCACAGCCTGATATTTCAAGAGTGCCGATCTCTTTACCCATTTCCCAATTAACTGTACCACAGTAGCGTTTGGACAAAGAGAGTGGTGCGTGGTAATTAGTTGGAAAAAGTACGTACCTAATCACAGCAATCAATAGCACAGTAATACGAGAAGAATGGCCCACACAACCCAAAAACGCATGAAGCGAATACAAACAATTAAAATAAGATAAAATAATATATTTTAAAATTTATGGTAATTGGGACACAATTGTGGAAAAAATCAGATTTCATGTAAATTGAAATGCTGTTGTTTAAAAAAAAATTAAAATGAGGGGTTAAGAAAATAAGGTAATATAAATTAAGAGTGAGCCTCCCTAGCTCAGACGGTAGCGTGCCAGCCTCTCACCTCTGGGTTCAGTGTTTCAGATCCCGGTCACTCCATGTGAGATTTGTGCTGGACAATGCGGAGGCGGGACAGGACTTTCTCCGGTATTCCTGTAGTCCCTGTCATATTTCATTCCAGCAACACTCTCCAATATCATTTTCATTTGTCATTCATTAATCATTTGCCCCAGAGGAGTGCGGCAGGCTTCGGCAGCCGGCACAGTTCCAATCCTCGCCGCTAGATTGGGGCTTCATTCATTCCATTCCTGACCCGGTCAAATGACTGGAAGCAGGCTGTGGATTTTCAATATAAATTAAGAAGAAAGTTAAATGAAAAGTTAACTTTAAAATCCATTGTCATGAGAATGGGAGGCCATGAACGGCATTTGAAATTACGGGAAGTTAAAGAGAAACCACCATTAACAAATAAGAACCTACATGACAAAACACAATAAATTATTAATTCAGTTAAAAATCCCAAAGCTAGAAAGAATATCTTCAAATGTCAAACGACAAGTTAGAAGCCACGCCTGTTCATAAAATGAAGTAATAGGATGCGATGTCACGCAAGGTAAAACAAAAGAAGGCTGGGCAAGAATAGGCTACACTACCGTACAATAGGAAGATGCACTGATAGTAGCAAATTGAAATTTAAAAGAAACCTTAATTAATGTTGTTATAATAAATGAGAGGATAACCCAGCTGAAAAAATCATTATTACAACGCATTGGCGTAATTAGTTACATTACGTAAAGTAAAAGAGCAAAATAATCATAATTGTGACTCCTCACATACGAAGTACAATATTTTAAATACAGGTTAATATAATATTGGAAAGAGTCATTAATGAGAATTATAAAAATGTGAGTGTGTGACGTTATACATTCACGATATCCTTTGGTTTTTCTCTCTCTGTATACTCCTTGATTACTACTGAGAAAAACAAGAAGACATGGCTTCCTATGAATTAATAAGTTGTGGACCTAATCGTTGTAATGTTTGGGGTTGGAGCAGATTTACAAAAGGACTTCTTGCAAATAAGTATTCACCAAGAAGATAGAACCAGTGTTCGTTTTCGTGGAGGGATAGGGATGACAGGGCGAATATTGGACTGTTTCGGCATCAGCGGGTGGTGTTTGTGGGAAGTGATCATTTCATCGTGGGAGCAATCCGTACCTCACTGCACACCAACGATGTTTATCTGGAACTGAAACGAAACTTCTATGTCGCTAATGCGGTAACTACTACTTAAAACAATCCATCACTGAAGCTGTTAAGATAGTGGAAGGTGGTAAACGCAATAGGGGTATAAGGTTTGGTTTCAGAGTGGCTGCGCAGTTTTGTGAAAGGCGATGCGGTGGATTCTGGGAAAGGTTAACTGGAGTTATGAAACAGAATCTGCGAAAAGTCCTGAGTAAACCCTTGCTTTCCTGTTGTCTGAGACACAGAGTCACTTAAAAATTCCAGACCATAATCTATATTTGCTAGACTGATGGAGAACTGCTTCTCTCATCACCAACATTGTTCTTGCATGATGTCTACGAAACTCAAGTGTTTACAATAGGCTTTACTTCACACCGACAGGAATGGGATAGGAAAGGTTCGCAATGTTTAGGAAGTGGCCTAGGCCTTAATTGACGTACAGCCTCAGCATTTTCCTGCTGTGAAAATGGGAAACTACGGAAAGCCATATTGCGGGCTGCCTTCAGTGGCGTTCGAACCCACTATCTCCCGCATGCGAGCGCCTCCTTCGGTAAAATCTCAAGTGCCAGATTTTGATTTCATCGACGGAAATTCCCTTAACATGAGGATGCATTATCGGCACTATAAGGACAAATATTCGCAACAGATTTATGTCAGAGTAATTAGGTCTATTCATCCAGAGTTCACAAGTAAAAGGTAGCGAAAGTAAATAAATTTAGGGGACATGGTCATAATAGCAATTGACAATTGAAAACGGTAGAATGGCCATTGAGACTGGTTATTCAGATTTTGCCTGGTAACGATAATGTTATCCACCTAGTACCTTCCTTAGACCGATCCAGAGTGTTTATCTTTTAGACGTTTCCGTGCAATGCCTGGAAGAGGTGAACGTACCTGAACCATGTGGTTCTTCCTCGAGAGAAGGAGTGGCAGGTGAATCAAAGAGCCTGAAAAAGAGAATGTGTGGTTCTTCTTTTTTCTGTACTTTAGCTGTAATTTATTTACTGCTTGTTTTCACAACTTTTATTTGTCTAGCGCCAAATCAAGGTGGGAGGTTGGTTCTTGTGTCTCTGTATACTCCTTGATTACTATAGAGAAGTTGTGGACGCAATGTTAATCGTTGTAATAAACTGTAATTTGCTTCTCAAGTGTGATTTATTCATCACCACCCTCGAAACAATATACCGTAACGGAGAGCTAGTTGCGTAAATCAGGACTCAAATGAGGATTAATAGTAAAGTGCACCATGGGAAAAGTATTTATTCTTTTAAATTAAATATAATTTAATAACTAGAAAAGCAGAAAATCGTAAGGCTTACGCTCATAACGACAAAAGAACACTGAAAATCTCGGACAATAGTTTTATCAAACAATATTTATTCCAAGTTATAAGAATGAAACTAATGGCATGAAAAATATATTTTTATAAATACTACCTGGATATCAAACAAATTATCATAAATAAAGGGTGATAGTGTGTGTGTGTGGGGGGGGAGGACATTAAGTTAGGATTTACAGTTTTGACATAACTGTCACTACACAAAGCACACCACATCTTGAACGTAAAACCACCAAGTACAAAATTAGCCCTTTGAGGCACTTTTAAACATCGCACATGTACACCCTTATTTTAAGTAGAACACGGACTCACCCTAGCACATAGGAAATATAAAACGACCTTCACTTCATTTTTATCCTGCATCAGTAGTCCAGCACACCAGGCATTACTCCATAGTGGCTTCTGTAGAGCACACGTACGTCTGCAGTCACCAGTTCCTGAAAACGAAGTTCGTACCGCACGAACAGAGGCATGAGGACGCGTAGACATCCGTGTGTGTAGTTACTCGAAGGTCACTCTATGTGTATGAAATACGTCATACAGGCACTGTGCTAAGGTATTACACGCGCGCTGTTAATTTGATAGAACCCTCGAAATAATTTTTTGGATGTATAGCTAAATATTGAATATTATGCAAACATAGTCATGCAGGTATTCTTTGAAATCGTAAGAATGCGATCTTCCTACACCTAACAGGGAGCACTCTAGTTACATCTATACGAATAGAACATAGCAGTCATGTTGCATAGCAGCCTTTGCCTCAGTTCTCGAATGTCAGGCTGATAAAACTAATAGGTCATAAGTTACAAGTTGTGAGCCCCTGAGGGAGCCCTCTAGTTAGGTCTATACGAAGAGAGTTTAGCACCTATCTTACATAGTCACCCTTGCCTCAGTTCTCGAATATCTGGCTGATAAAACTAATAGGTCCTAAGTTACAAGCTGTAAGCCCCTGAGGTAGCTCTGTGGAGTTAGGCCTAAGAGTAACGTCATCATAGTACCGAGAGCTGTAGTAACGTCACCGATAACAAGCTTTGACCTTTAGCTAAAAACCCAGAGTTCTCTCAAGTCAGGCATCTTGTGTCATAACACTTTGTCGGCATTCCTTTACTTAACCAGATCGGAAAATTCAGCTTAGCTCGCAAAGTCTTTTTTTCTGCTGAGATGTACATGTCTACACATTTACTTTTGACAGTATACATTCATCGTACGCACATTTCATTCAGGGTGAGGATATTTGAATTACACTTAAGCTCTTTAGTTTTGAGTTTATCTGAAGCCCACGTTCGAATCCTTGTGAGTTGCATTTACTCTGCTCAACCACACTTCGGGCGGAAGTGCCCCCTTACAAGAGTTGGCCAAGGAAGTTAGATAGACGACAGCTTAACACACATCACGCCTAGACTCAGCTAAAGACGCTGAGTTCGCCAATGCAGACACAACAACAGCGCAGGTTGCTCGGCTCCTAGCTAAGGCAAGGCTGTCCCTGGAGGAGCTTTACTCTGCTCGACCCCACCACCTCGGAATGAAGTGTCCTACGAAAGTTGGCCAAGGGAGATTCCATAGACAACAGCTTGTTATGGAATAACGTGTTTAAGCCCCTTCCCATAAACATTTTTGGACTGGCAACCTCGCCGTGGAAAGTGGTATCACGTAACCTTTTAGCCAATGAATTTCCTACTGTCACTTCATATGTGATTTTGATCACATATTCAATGTTAATTTTCCCTACGTCTGTACGCTAAACCAGTACTCCTTTTGAAAGCTTCATATATTTTTAATTGATTAAAGATGTCATTTACTTGTGGCCCAAGTGGCCCCCGGTTCGTGCTGCACTCTTCTGCCCGCGGTCTAAACTGGTCGCCCCTCCTCTCTCTGATCGGCCAATCAGCGCACGTCATGTACCTTGGAGGATTTTAGCCATGTCGTGAACTGAAATCAGCCATGATTGGATGGAGACAACAAGCGCTTGGCTTCCGCACGGCGGGCTAGCTTTAGCGAGCGACATGGATCCTGGCTAAACCTATAAAGGTTTTGAGCGTGTTTTCCTCCCTCGGGAAATGTTTTGGAAAGTATCTTGGAAAGTTTTGAGTGCCTTCTACTAACTGCTTCGGTTATAAGTAGCACATGCTGATAAGGCATATTAATGTGTTCCTGCAACTTCCTACAAACTGTAAGTTGGTTATTAATTCTACATTTGCTTCGCTGCGTGTGATTTTCTAAAGAACAATATTTTTGAAAAATGAATGTACGTGTGATGGGTGCGAAGGGTTGAGGCTACATCAACTAAATTCGAACGTTTCCCTTTGTGTTAAAACGTTTAGCGGGTATTTTTTTATAAAAGGGAATGTGAAAATCATTAGCCTATATTTACAAAGGGACTTGAATTCCTTGTAGAGCTAAATGATTTATTATTATGCATTTAAAATGCTAAATTCACTAAATGAGTAATGGTACTGAACCCATAATTCTACGATGAGAAAAATATTTTTTTATTTTCCCAATATTTATTTCAAATCAACAAGCTACTTTTATTTTTGAGGGCAGCCATGTTGCGCTCCTAAGAGACTCGATGTCGCGTGGGAAGGATCTCACCCGCGGCAGGCTCGTGAAATACCGTGACACCTCGGCGGACTTCGAGTGCCCGATAATTCTTTAAATTCACGGAATTCTGCGTAACGAGGGATTTTGGCAATACAGTAAATAAAGAAATAAATAATCTAAATTATTCTTAAACCCTACGTGAAGACAGATCCGCCAGGGTAAATTATAAATGCAGTTAAGCCTAAGTACAAGTCAGCGTCAGATCAGTGGACTAGCTCCACGTGCCAAGGTCAATGGATGAAGAAAACGCGCGAAACGTCCGGGCAGAAATAATTTATTTCACCTGTTGCGAGTGTGGTAAAATTATGAGATTAACATCTAAAATAATAACAAGTCTGTCCGGAATTCTGGGACAAGTCTCATAAAAATCGGTCTATTGGACGCGAAATTAGCAGATTACGCAATCAAGCTTAGTAGTGTGTGTAGCGTCCCTCCTAAGACTATAAGAGGAACCCCCCATTGCATATTTTTCAGTGTCGATCTGGTTCTTGAAGCGGCGGTAGCTTACGCCCGTCGTCAGCAGAAAATTGTACCAGATTGATCTACAAACAACTTAGTACATGTTCGTGGCTGAGGTCCACCCAGTCGGTTAGAAAGGGAAGGTGACAGAAAATTTCTGAACTATTGATGACAAACTGTGAAAGTATAGGCGTCTGTTAAAGTACACAGCAAATGTTACTGTATCACCTCATGTGCGTTTGAAAGTGGTAAGAGAATTGGGAAGCTAGTCAGAGTGTGTTCTGATTTCGTTATCTGTTGAACGCCTGGTGTGTTTGTGGGAGACAGAGAGAGACAACTCTGGGAAGAAAGCAGACAGTCGCAGTTGACTGCAGAACAAGGGGAGGTTCGTGGTACAAATTATAACGAGGAAAGTGCGTGATTTGTGTCGTAATTTAATATCGTGTGAAAAAGGCAGTGTTTGTAAGATTGATATGTTGAAGAATATGATGTTATTTGTACCAATGTACGGCTAAAGGCACGAGGTCATCTGGCGACAATGTAGCCAGAATACTGAGGATGACTCCATTTTGCAGGTCTGTCTATATTTGTATTATGTTGTAGTTAGATTTTATTGTTCTGTCCCAACGTATTTTTCAAGATGATTGTCGGGTTGATATTTGCAATTATCAGGCGAAAGTGTTATAATTTTGGTCAGCGTGTGAAAGTTTTAGTTTGTAAATTTCACGTCAAGAAACTGTAAAATGCGACGTAATATGCTATGAGATATTGTCCAAAGCGAGGAAATTTAGGAAAGCTATAATTGTAAAATAGTCGTGGCGAATGTCTTAATTTCAAATATCAGTTGAACTCAGAAATGTTGGTCAATAATAATAATAATAATGATAATAATAATAATAATAATAATAATAACGTCTACCGCGGGATAAAAATTTTCTATGTTAAAAGTGTATGTAACCTGTATATTTTACAAGGATCACAGGCACTTAGAATATTTCAGTGAAATTCGATCGAGTTATATTTATCCATGGGAAGTAAAAATTTTGGGACATCGTGTATATCAATGATACGGAAAATCGCGGTGTGTTCTTGGATTCTCGATTTCCGAAAGTCGTAGTAATAGTAAAATAAAGAGGTGTATTTCATGATGGTTGTTGTTTTCACTAGAGGATTGAAAAATGAAAAGGGTCGTGGAAATATAAGAAAAATGGATTGAGAGCGAAGAATTTATATATGTGGAGATGAGAGGGATAGGAATATTGAAGATGAAATTAAGCCTGGATTTTAAGTGATACCGCTGGGATAAGGCGAGGAGAATGAGTTTGAGACAGGCTATGTTTGCCGAGGAAGTATTTGTGAAACAGACTGTATTGTGACAGGCTGTAGAGTATTCCGCTACCAATCCGAAATTTGAGACGACTACTGTGTGAGTGAGGCATCGTAGATTTATAGTAAGATCCCAAGTGAAAACGACTCTAGTAAAAGGTTAAAAATCTTGGCAGTAAAAGTCAAGTGACTAGTTACGTAAAGCCCGTATGAATATTAAGATAGTGCGACCTCAAGGATAAAAGAGCATTTCGAATACATGGTTGGTGTTGTATTGAATTTCGTTTCACTGGATATGTCATTGATATAAATATTTGGAATTGACGGTAGGCGATTTGAGAGTTTCTAATGCGGTAGTGATGATTATTATTTTGAATACATCCACTAAATGGTAGACGTGTGTTGGGAATTATCATTGCTTCCCTAAAAACTTCATTGCACAGGCTGAGATTGTGTTTGAGTTGGAGAATTGTTCGTCACGTATATTTATTTTCGAGTTCATGTATTGTAACGAGATGGAGACTTACTGCATTTTTCGACTTGCATTCGTTTAAGAGTAAGAGACGTGGTTCCATGTGTATTGAAATGTCAGAGTTGGTTTGAAATTGTTAGTTCGCCTGATATGCTAGAGGATACGTAGTACGATCCATTTTGACGCCCGATATTAGATTTAGGACGCCACATGTTATCCTTGGAGTTACTGATGATGAGATGTCCTACTTCACGCCCGACGATAGAATTTGGAAGGTATCATGTACATAGAGATTAGTGTTAGGATGTACAGATTTTAAGTGAGCCCGACGATAGGTCTGCTATGTCAGCTGTACATACTCAAGTCTCAGATTAGATGTTTCTTTTGTTTTGCGAAGTGACCTGGGCGAAGGTAGCACCTACAGTAAAATATGAAATATGAAGAGGGTTAGATCGACAATAATGAGGCCAACTAGTGCGTAGCTCCAACAGCTGAAGGGTGTTCCTTGAGATAACGGGGCCGCTATCGGTGAATGAGGGTTGCCCAAATATTGGATATCGACCTGACGGAAATTAAATATTTTTACTGTAATTCTCCATGCGTGTTGAGTTTTAATGACTTCGATATGTTATTTTATTTTACGGACTTAATTGTTTTGCCGTTCTGACGTCCGTTTCGTTTTGATAGTGTGCATATTGACACTCAGTGTATTAGTGTGAGACTTGAGTTGCGAATGCGGTTTCGATTCGTCAGCCAGTAATATTATTTTATTTTCAATCTTTGTCGTACTTTCATTTTATTCGTAGTTGAATTCGATTAAGTAATCACTTTATAGGTAGTGTGTTGGGACAGACAATAAGTAGATGGATCTGTAATGGTAGTCATTGCTTTTCAAAGGAAAGAATTCCTTAAAGTCGTAGTATTTTTCAATGTGGACTGGTAATTTTATTAAGCGTAACAAAACCATTTCTAACCTGAAAATCGGTTTGATAATAATACTTTTCAAGTGATTTACCCCTTTTTTAATTAACTTCAGTGTTTGGCATTTCTTCTAAATTCATGATGAATAAGTGTTTCCTGCATTTCGCAGTTTTGTTCCTTTAGAACGACGTAACGTAAGATCCTCGCGGATCATGTTGTTGTTGGTTCCTTCCGAACAGCTGTTTGGGTGATGCACATTTAGCATCGGGATTACCTTATCACTTAAGGGTGTCATGAATGACAAATACATGGTGGAATTTTATTTCAATCGTGAATGATGTTGTTAACTCGTAGTGAACACCATGCTTTCCCATAATATTTCGCAACCTATCCAAAGCAACTGATAGTCAATTTGGTTCGATTAAGGGTCTATTCGGCGGGTGTTCCGTATCCGAAAAGGATATTCGACTGGTGGATAACCTTAATTGAGAGGGAATCAGGCGTTCTACTTGTTGAAAGTCAGATTTTCCACGGATCGTGTGGATTAATTCTCAGTTCTCGTTTGGAGTAATAGGTGCCCGGTTTTCAGGTCTTTCCTTTTTCAGTTTTTCAGTTTCGCTGTCCACTAATGTACTAATTTCTCCGAAGCAACTCTTCGATATTGTGAGAAATAAATCAACTCTATGCAATGTGACTGCGTTTGAAACATTCAATAATAAATAATTTTAATTTTTTTCATTTCAAGGATTTATATTAAAATAATAATGTTGTCGTGTCATTTCAATTTTAATAAAAGTTAGTAAGCACATATTTGCTCCTCATTTCAAGTAGTTAGGCTCTCTTCTGAACCCCATTGTTTGGTTAAGATTGTGGCCGAATTTATTCCCGCAACGACCCATGATTTAAGAGTTCTAGATTGTTCTACTGTAGCAGCCGTGGCCGACCAACGATGGAATGGTAAGTTGAAGGGTTCAGTAAGAGTGGCGGCCCAATCGTGGAGCTTTAATGTCACGATAACGATGAGGAGCCTTAAGTCACGATAACGATAATAGAATTATATATTGAAAATAAAGGTGGCCTAAGCCACATTATAAATAATACAAGCGGGTGAGAACTATGGCTGACCCACAGTTAAACGAATTATGCCCAATGAGAGTGCTATATATTATCACGTTTAACGAGGAGTTTAACTACTTGGTAGATAATAATAATAATAATAATAATAATAATAATAATAATAATAACAGTCACAATGAATTTTAGGAAACCAGTACTTAAAGCTTTATTGAAGCTTATGTCATGTTGCAAATATAAATTTTGGAAGTGGTAACGCTGAATTACATTCAAAGTTTATGCGTTAACATGTTCTTTATTTAATTAATTTACGGAAGCGAAACTATTTAGGATATTTATCCAGAGTAACTTATTAACTTCAGATTTTCTTTTTATTAAACAATTTGTGATACCAGCCACATAAATAAAAAAATATAAGACAACTGTTGGAATGTTGTCAGTTTTGGTATTAAATTATAGTTGCGTTTGTATGTGAAAACGCAGTAGATAGTGAATTCTTTCCTTAGTAGTCTGGAGTATTCTGGTTCCATTAACAGCCAGCGTACTCATTCTTGTATTTTTGTGGTATTGTGAGATGGAAGGTCAGGTGACCATGGATATGTTAAGGCAGGTGATGAGAGAGGAAATGAAATTTCAGATAGACAGTTCGAGTAGTAAGTTGAGGGAGGACATCAAGGCTCATAATGAGAGGTTGGATAGTAAGATAGACAGTTTGGATAGTAAGATGGAGGACACGAAAGTCCAGAATGAGAATTTGGATAGTAAGGTGAAGAGTTTAAATAGTAAGACAAATGAGAACTTAAATAGTCAAATGGAGGGTATGAAATTTCGAAGTGACGAGTTAAAGAGTAGGATCGATGATACCCAGGCTAGGTGTAAAGAGTCTAGTGATGAGTTGAAGTTTGGATTAAAGGACGTGGTTCATGAGACACACACTATTTGCACCGAACTTAAAGAGGAAGTTAGGGATGAGATAGGTAAACTCAACCAGCGTTTTGATGATAGCCAAGTGGAGATTAGGAATGAAATTGATAAACAATTTGCGGAAGTGCAGGTCAATTTAAAGAACGATTTTGATAAACAGTTTTCCAAAATCCACGACAGTTTAAAAACCGATATGGACAAGCGTTTTGACGAGAGCCACGACATGTACAGTAGGTTATGCGATAGTCAGGAGGAGATGAGGAAGGAACTTGACAAGCATTTACTGGAAAGCCAGGCAGCGCACAAACAGCTGATCGACAGCCAGGTCGAATTTAAGGACGACATTACACAACAGGTCGTAGAGATACGGACTTCCATTGATCAGGAAAAGGGGAAAACGCTAACCATAATAGTAGAACAACGTCAAATCTTATCGGCGGACATTAACTCACTGTATGACAAGATAGACAAAATTAGTGTGGAATTGGATAGTAAATTATTGTCAAAAACCGAAACCATGGAGAAGAAACTATTGCAAATTAATGAGGAAGCAATTAGTAAACTCCAAGTGGCTAATGAGGATTCCGAAATTTTAAATAAGGAAATTCAAGAGGAGTTAGTTGAAATCAAATATGAACATACCCGGGAATTCAACGATAGGCAAAATAGTATGGAACAGGACTTAAGGGAAATCACGTCAGCCCAGGAAGAAACGGACAAGAAAGTTGGGTTCATTAAGAGCGAGGTGAGCAGTTGGATTAGCAGCGTGGTAGATATGCAGTCCAAGGTGGACAAAGTATTGAGCCGAACCTCGACAGTTGTTAACTCTGACTTCAGTGGTCAATTGCCAAATATCAGTCACATAAATAACAACGGTCAGAGCTCGAATGTAGATACCAGTCGATCTCAAGGCTCAGGGGTCACAAACGTTATTAACATGATTAGATTACATGAGGATCAGCGTAAGAAATTTAATGGAGGTCCACATACCACGCCGAAGGGATTTCTTAAGGATCTCAGGGAGTACATCCGGGACGCCAAGATTCCTGAGGAACGTCAGTTAAGGGTAGCTGAAAGATACTTAAAGGGGGCACCAGTTTTATGGTTCAAAGGCATCCGATACCACTTTGACACCTTTGATGAATTCCAAAGGGCGTTTCTAAATAAATTTTGGAGCACGGAAATTCAGCAAAGTCTCAGAGTAGAACTATACTCACGTCGTTATACTGCAATAAGCCCTACTAAATTCAGCGAGTATTTCACTGCACAGCTAGTAAAGTTCAGGGAGCTTGAGGCCCCACCCTCGGAGCATGAATTGGTCCAGGCCATCCAAAAGCAGCTACCTCCCGAAGTGCAAAAGATGCTAATTGCATCAAAGGTAGAGACGCCCATACAAGCAGAAATGATCCTTAGACAGCTGGATCACACCCATAATCAAGTAGCACCCAGAGGGGGACGATCGCACGAACAGCATGTAAATACCGTTAGCCAGGTTCCAGAGGGAGGTCAAGAGGCACCGGAGCAGGGGAAGCCACAGTCGACCGAGCGAAGGCGTGAGTTTCGTAATAACTGGGAACCCTCGCATCCACGAAATGAGGATTGGAACAGGCGTAGGGGTAACTGGAATTATCCGCAAATGAGGAACCCGTACTGGAGGCGATACGATGGGGGCGGAGAAAACCAGAGGAATTTCAGAAATGGATATAATAACCGCAGGGACTGGGGAAATAATCGAACCCAGAACTTCCTCTGTGATGACGATGAAAGGTACCGCGAGCGTGCTCAGTACACCGACGGGTTAAGGAAAGACCACGAAAGGGAAAAATGGAAGGGGGCTATACAGCGCCAGGAAGTTCACACCGATTGTTTCGGGGCTGAAAGTCTGGAATTCCAGAAGGTACATCGGCAAGACCAGCGAAACTCCGGTTTGAACCCATTTGCGCCAAATTTCGAGCAAGAGTTAATGTCGACTCTTGATAGAAAAACTTCAAAATCCCAGTAGGAAAAATTTCTCAGAGTCTTTAATCCCAGATTCTGAAGGAGAGACGTCAGATGAGTGGGTGGTCGCACAGATAGATTCATGGATCATTACCTCTGATGACTTGGTGGAAGACCATTTGAAACAGGAGAGCAATCAAGTAAAGAAACTGCCTTTAATAAATGTCCGTATCTGTAATTTCTATATCAGAAGTTTGGTAGATACCGGGGCCAGTATCAGCATCATTTCCCAAGCTCTTTTTGACGATTTGAGGCAGCGGAATAAATTGCCAATTATTCCGGTGTCAAATGTGAAAATTCGAGGGGTCAATCCTGACAAAATTGCTGTTTGTAAGGTACAAACCTATTTAGACGTACAAATTGGAAATTCCACTTTCGCTCATGCATTCGTAGTCATGTCCAAGATGCACTACAATGTAATTTTAGGGGCTGATTTTATCCGTGAGACCAACGCAGTCATTGATTTAAGCAGGAACCAGATAAAGTTTAGGAAAGAAGAGGGAACAGAAGTCGTTACACTAAACGAGGAATTGGGAGAAGATAGAACATTAGAATATGGCGAAGAGGAGGCCCAATATGTAGAATTCGTAAATTCATTAGAGGGAGTCTCTGGTGAAATTGACAGTGTAGATGACGAAGGGATTCATCATGAGGAGTTACATGACGTCTTGGAGGCTGAGGTTGACACCGAATACGAGGCCTTAATTGGGTTAAAGGTCGCGGAATGTCCTGGTACTGTAGAAGAGAAGAAAAAACTTAGAGCTCTCTTAATGGAATTTATATCTGTGTTCGATTCCAAACCGGGTCTAATCCCTAACTTCACATATGCGCTAGCTGTTACGGATTGGACACCGTTTAGGAGGAGACCGTACCCTATACCGGACAAATATTATGCTCAAGCTACAAAGATTATTAAGGAGATGGAGGAGAATGGGCTAATTTCAAAGCATCCCACTCCATACTTGAATCCGTTGGTCGGGGTTCAAAAACGGGACAGGTCTCTGCGCGTGTGTTTGGACGCACGTGCTCTCAACGAGCGCTTAATCCCCGAGCATGATCAAGCCCCTCCTATTAAAGAGGTTATCAAATGTTTCAGAGGAAAATCACGTTTTATTAGCGTAGATCTGACATCCTCGTATCATCACATCGGTTTAGAACTGAAGTCTAAATTATTTACTGGCTTCATTTTTGACCAACAGACGAATGTCTTCAGGCGTCTCCCCTTCGGATTGAAAAACGCCGGTGCAGCTCTCATATGCACCCTATATCGATGTCTCACTGATGATGTTAAGGCCACTACAACTCGTTACGTCGATGACATCTTGCTAGCTTCAGCAAGTTTTGAGGAAATATCAGGGATTTGAGGAAACTACTGGAGAATTTAAGAACATCAGGTTTCAAAATCAATCTGAAGAAATCGCATTTTTGTCAAAAATGAGGTCCTGTTTCTCGGCAATGTCATTGATGGTGAGGGAGTTCGCCCAAATCCGGTGAAGCTCCAAGCCATAGACAAGTTCCCAAGACCGCTCAAAATTAAGAACGTCAGGCAATTCCTTGGAATGTTCAACTTTTTTCGGATCATTGCATAAATTACACGGAGGTTGTAGCCCCACTTCAGAGCTTGCTTCACAAGAACAACAGATGGAAATGGAGTCCTGAGCACGAGGAGGCATTCAGAAAGACCAAAGAGCTCTTGCTAAACAGCATTAAGCTAGGTTATCCTGATATCGAGAAACCCTTTATCGTACAGACTGATGCATCGACCGTAGGAATCGGGGCACTCTTATATCAGGAATGTTCGGACCAGCCTCATGATAGGAATTATTTATCGTTCTACAGCCGAAAGTTGAGATGACATGAAGTCAAATACAGCGTGACCGAGTTGGAAATGTTGGCTATTGTTCAGGCATTGCAGCATTGGAGGAAAATGATCTATGGTTTTCACATAATCATTAAAACCGACCATAAGGCACTGACCTTTATCATGAAAACCGCTGTTGCTAGTGAGCGAGTGGCTAGGTGGGCCCTGTTCATACAACAATTTGACTTCGAAATTGAGCATTGTTCCGGAAAGTCGAACATCTTAGCGGACCTGTTAAGCCGAAATCCTAATGAGGAAGAACACGTCGTGATTCATTTAGACTTAGTCCAGGAAGACCACGATTTTCTATCAGAATTGAGACAACTGGGAGACTTGCAATTGAGAGATCCTTTCTGCGGAAAAATGATTTCTTTCCTCCGAGGGACACTTCCGGCTGACGATCCACGTTACTTTGCCATCCAAAAACTGTCAAACAACTACTTGTACGTGAATAACGCGTTGGTAAAATTCGTGGACAGCGATCACGTGAAATCCCGAATTTTGGTACCACCGCAGCTTCGGAAGGGATTAATTTGGCACGTACACAGGGTTATCGATCATGGAGGGATCGATAAGGTTGTGTCAACCATCCAAGAAACGTTCACCTGGGTGAATTTGAGGGAAAATGTCAGATACATTATCATCACATGTGATACATGCCAACGGGTTAAGGCAAACCCTTATTTGATCAGGCAGGCGCCTATTCCCCTCTTACCTTCGCAACCTAAAGAGCTGTTCGCGATGGATATCTATGGGCCACTCGTGAAAGGAAAGCGTGGGAACAAGTTCGTGCTGCTAACCATCGATGTTTTCTCCAAATTTACAACTCTGTTTCCCATGCAAAAAGCTAATACTAAGCTAGTCTTGAGGTGTATTTCCCGTAACATCATTCCGGAGATGGGCACGCCGAAATTTCTTCTGACAGACCATGGTCCCCAGTTTACCTCTGCACAGTTCAGAACTGCCCTTCAGAATATGGAAATCCATCACATCCTGAGCAGCGTGAGACATCCTGAGGGAAATCCTAGCGAGAGGGTAATGCAAGTAATTGCAAAATTCTGCAGAATTTATTGCGCGCGAAAGCATTTCAAGTGGGTTGATGTGCTACCCCTAATAGTAACTTGTGTAAATAACACCATACACGAATCTATTGGGAGGATTCCCTCTATCGTGCATTTCAATAGATATCCTGTGAGATCCTGGCATGGTGTAGTCCGATGTCCCATCGATCCCCGTCCGTCACAGGAATTATGCATCCAGAGTACGGCAGAACGTCTACGCCAGCAGGCAGACCGCCGGTTACGCAGGGTGAGGTACAGGAGATTCCACCGTCCCTTAGAGGAAGGCGAATTGGTGCTTGTTAGGAGACCCATGATGTCGAAACCGCAGGAAAACATCTATACTAAATTTGCTCCCTTATATGTTGGGCCTTTCAAGGTGATCAAAAGTTTCAGGAATAATTCCTATAGAATCCAGAGTCTGGATGGCAGCAGCGAAGCTATATTCAATGCAGCGAATTTGAAGGTTTATCATAGAGCAGAAGAAAGAGTTCCACTACAGGATGACACCGCCTTACCAGCTGGAGAAATGGTCACCGAAGAAGAAGTAGAAGAAGAATTACAACCCACAAATATGATCGTCACGTCAAAAGGGAGACTGGTCGAGGCACCACTCCAAGGACAGGCAAGCAGCTGTAGTAATCAAGAGGAAGACTCTGAATGCTTACAATGATCGTTCTTAAGATAAGACTTTATTGATGACATATGTAACGCAATTCTATTGTTGGAAGAAGAGAAGAGGAAAATACGTGAAAGTAACAGAGCCCTACGTCAAGAGTGAGATCGACTGGAAACTTTTACGCAGAATCATGGTTAATTTATATCAGAATTCCCATGTACAATTCAGAATTTAGAAGGTATATATATATGTTTAAATATTTCCCCTTACTGGGTAAACATTTCGTCGTTGTAGGTGGATTATGAACCCATAATTCTAAGATAAGAATTTTTTTTATTTTCTCAATATTTATTTCAAATCAACAAGCTACTTTTATTTTTGAGGGCAGCCATGTTGCGCTCCTAAGAGACTCGATGTCGCGTGGGAAGGATCTCACCCGCGGCATGCTCGTGAAATACCTTGACACCTCGGTGGACTTCGAGTGCCCGATAATTCTTTAAATTCACGGAATTCTGCGTAACGAGGGATTTTGGCAATACAGTAAATAAAGAAATAAATAATCTAAATTATTCATAAACCCTACGTGAAGACAGATCCCCCAGGGTAAATTAAAAATGCAGTTAAGCCTAAGTACAAGTCAGCGTCAGATCAGTGGACTAGCTCCACGTGCCAACGTCAATGGATGAAGAAAACGCGCGAAACGTCCGGGCAGAAATAATTTATTTCACCTGTTGCGAGTGTGGTAAAATTATGAGATTAACATCTAAAATAATTACAAGTCTGTCCGGAATTCTGGGACAAGTCTCATAAAAATCGGTATATTGAACGCGAAATTAGCAGATTACGCAATCAAGCTTAGTAGTGTGTGTAGCGTCCCTCCTAAGACTATAAGAGGAACCCCCCATTGCATATTTTTCAGTGTCGATCTGGTTCTTGAAGCGGCGGTAGCTTACGCCCGTCGTCAGCAGAAAATTGTACCAGATTGATCTACAAACAACTTAGTACATGTTCGTGGCTGAGGTCCACCCAGTCGGTTAGAAAGGGAAGGTGACAGAAAATTTCTGAACTATTGATGACAAACTGTGAAAGTATAGGCGTCTGTTAAAGTACACAGCAAATGTTACTGTATCACCTCATGTGCGTTTGAAAGTGGTAAGAGAATTGGGAAGCTAGTCAGCGTAGTTCTGATTTCGTTATCTGTTGAACACCTGGTGTGTTTGTGGGAGACAGAGAGAGACAACTCTGGGAAGAAAGCAGACAGTCGCAGTTGACTGCAGAACAAGGGGAGGTTCGTGGTACAAATTATAACGAGGAAAGTGCGTGATTTGTGTCGTAATTTAATATCGTGTGAAAAAGGCAGTGTTTGTAAGATTGATATGTTGAAGAATATGATGTTATTTGTACCAATGTACGGCTAAAGGCACGAGGTCATCTGGCGACGGTGTAGCCAGAATACTGAGGATGACTCCATTTTGCAAGTCTGTCTATATTTGTATTATGTTGTAGTTAGATTTTATTGTTCTGTCCCAACATATTTTTCAAGATGATTGTCGGGTTAATATTTGCAATTATCAGGCGAAAGTGTTATAATTTTGGTCAGCGTGTGAAAATTTTAGTTTGTAAATTTCACGTCAAGAAACTGTAAATTGCGACGTAATGTTCTATGAGATATTGTCCAAAGCGAGGAAATTTAGGAAAGCTATAATTCGAAAATAGTCGTGACGAATGTCTTAATTTCAAATATCAGTTGAATTCAGAAATGTTGGTCAATAATAATAATAATAAGAAGAAGAAGAAGAAGAAGAAGAAGAAGAAGAAGAATAACAACAATAATAATAATGTCTACCGCGGGATAAAATTTTTCTATGTTAAAAGTGTATATAACCTGTATATTTTACAAGGATCACAGGCACTTAGAATATTTCAGTGAAATTCGATCGAATTATATTTATTCATGGGAAGTAAAAATTTTGCGACATCGTGTATATCAATGATACGGAAAATCGCGGTGTGTTCTTGGATTCTCGAGGTCCAAAAGTAGTAGTAGTAAAGGCGAGGAGAATGAGTTTGAGACAGCCTATGTTTGCCGAGGAAGTATTTGTGAAACAGACTGTATTGTGACAGGCTGTAGAGTATTCCGCTACCAATCCGAAATTTGTGACGACTACTGTGTGAGGCATCGTAGATTTCTAGTAAGATCCCAAGTGGAAACGACTCTAGTAAAAGGTTAAAAATCTTCGTAGTAAAAGTCATGTGACTAGTTACGTAAAGCCCGTATGAATATTAAGATAATGCGACCTCAAGGATAAAAGAGCATTTCGAATACATGGTTGGTGTTGTATTGAATTTCGTTTCACTGGATATGTTATTGATATAAATATTTGGAATTGACGGTAGGCGATTTGAGAGTTTCTAATGCGGTAGTGATGATTATTATTTTGAATACATCCACTAAATGGTAGACGTGTGTTGGGAATTATCATTGCTTCCCTAAAAACTTCATTGCACAGGCTGAGATTGTGTTTGAGTTGGAGAATTGTTCGTCACGTGTATTTATTTTCGAGTTCACGTATTGTAACGAGATGGAGACTTACTGCATGTTTCGACTTGCATTCGTTTAAGAGTAAGAGACGTGGTTCCATGTGTATTGAAATGTCAGAGTTGGTTTGAAATTGTTAGTTTGCCTGATATGCTAGGGGATACGTAGTACGATCCATTTTGACGCCCGACATTAGATTTAGGACGCCACATGTTATCCTTGGAGTTACTGATGATGAGATGTCCTAGTTCACGCCCGGCGATAGAATTTGGAAGGTATCATGTACATAGAGATTAGTGTTAGGATGTACAGATTTTAAGTGAGCCCGACGATAGGTCTGGGATGTCAGCTGTACATCCTGAAGTCTCAGATTAGATGTTTCTTTTGTTTTGCGAAGTGACCTGGGCGAAGGTAGCACCTACAGTAAAATATGAAATATGAAGAGGGTTAGATCGACAATAATGAGGCCAACTAGTGCGTAGCTCCAACAGCTGAAGGGTGTTCCTTGAGATAACGGGGCCGCTATCGGTGAATGAGGGTTGCCCAAATATTGGATATCGACCTGACGGAAATTAAATATTTTTACTGTAATTCTCCATGCGTGTTGAGTTTTAATGACTTCGATATGTTATTTTATTTTACGGACTTAATTGTTTTGCCGTTCTGACGTCCGTTTCGTTTTGATAGTGTGCATATTGACACTCAGTGTATTAGTGTGAGACTTGAGTTGCGAATGCGGTTTCGATTCGTCAGCCAGTAATATTATTTTATTTTCAATCTTTGTCGTACTTTCATTTTATTCGTAGTTGAATTCGATTAAGTAATCACTTTATAGGTAGTGTGTTGGGACAGACAATAAGTAGATGGATCTGTAATGGTAGTCATTGCTTTTCAAAGGAAAGAATTTCTTAAAGTCGTAGAATTTTTCAATGTGGACTGGTAATTTTATTAAGCGTAACAAAATCATTTCCAACCTGAAATTCGGTTTGATAATAATACTTTTCAAGTGATTTACCCCTTTTTTTAATTAACTTCAGTGTTTGGCATTTCTTCTAAATGCATGATGAATAAGTGTTTCCTGCATTTCGCAGTTTTGTTCCTTTAGAACGACGTAACGTAAGATCCTCGCGGATCATGTTGTTGTTGGTTCCTTCCGAACAGCTGTTTGGGTGATGCACATTTAGCATCGGGATTACCTTATCACTTAAGGGTGTCATGAATGACAAATACATGGTGGAATTTTATTTCAATCGTGAATGATGCTGTTAACTCGTAGTGAACACCATGCTTTTCCATAATATTTCGCAACCTATCCAAAGCAACTGATAGTCAATTTGGTTCGATTAAGGGTCTATTCGGCGGGTGTTCCGTATCCGAAAAGGATATTCGACTGGTGGATAACCTTAATTGAGAGGAAATCAGGCGTTCTACTTGTTGAAAGTCAGATTTTCCACAGATCGTGTGGATTAATTCTCAGTTCTCGTTTGGAGTAATAGGTGCCCGGTTTTCAGGTCTTTCCTTTTTCAGTTTTTCAGTTTCGCTGTCCACTAATGTACTAATTTCTCCGAAGCAACTCTTCGATATTGTGAGAAATAAATCAACGCTATGCAATGTGACTGCGTTTGAAACCTTCAATAATAAATAATTTTAATTTTTTTCATTTCAAGGATTTATATTAAAATAATAATTTTGTCGTGTCATTTCAATTTTAATAAAAGTTAGTAAGCACATATTTGCTCCTCATTTCAAGTAGTTAGGCTCTCTTCTGAACCCCATTGTTTGGTTAAGATCGTGGCCGAATTTATTCCCGCAACGACCCATGATTTAAGAGTTCTAGATTGTTCTACTGTAGCAGCCGTGGCCGACCAACGATGGAATGGTAAGTTGAAGGGTTCAGTACTTTTGGGGAGGCATCTTGCCCTACCATGTGTTAATGTGGATTTTCGGTGGGTTATTAACCAACCGGGTTTCTGAAGGACTTTAAAATTTGGGCTTAACCCACTCTTAATGCTTGCCTTATTTTTCGCTTTATTTTTAATTTATATTTGGTATTTTTCTGGTCTTTCCAACAACTGATACTCATGTGTTCTTAATATGTAATTGTCTATTGTTGTTTTGTGGTTTTATGATTGGCCTTCCGTATGAGATTGCCGGGAATTTGTTGCTATGGTGATGACGATGTTGATTTTGAATTTGTTAATTGTTGAGTTTTGATGATTGAATTAATTGATTCCTTGTAAAAGATTTAAGCCTTGTGGTAATATTTCTCGTTCCTTTCCCAATTATTGTTTTGGTGGATCTTTTCCCCTCTTATGCTTGAATTTACATTCACATTCGCGTTGGTTTTGCAACCTTATTTTTCTTTTATCTTGGATAGGTGATTTTTTCTCTTCCTTTTAGGAACTCCTTGGCTAATATTTAACCCCGGAAAAGTTTATTATCTGGGAAAATGATTTAAATCTAATTTAAATTAATTGTTAGTTTAAAGAGGCGCGCAAATAGAGGTGCGAAAATATCAAGGTGTGTTAAAATTAGTTAAGCAAGTTTACTCTGTGTAATTTCGCACTGTAGTGAAGATTGTAACTTCAATTCCGACAAGTACTAAGTGTGTCAGATTTACTTTCATACGAGGAGGTTCTTTAAATTGTTAATTGATTTTAATCTTTTTTTAATTAAGTTAAATTTTTGATTTCATGAAAAAGGAAGTTTTGTTCTTCTGGATTGACGCTCGACAATCCTACACAGTGACCGGTTTGTTTTATATTAATCCACAGTTATTTGGTTGCACCCCTACCTACCTCAGGTACGTCCTTGTTTATTGTTTCCTTGTTGTGTTATTTTGGGATTTTGGAGGGGTGTTTTTTGCGCTTCCCGGCCTATTTGTGCTTGCACTGGTTCATAGGCAGTACCAGCCAGTGTAGTAACTGGTAACAGTTAGTGTGGTTGTGTGTTTTAACTCCGCTACCTGTTCAAGCTTACCACACATAATGCCTAGACTCAGCTAAAGACCCCGAGTTCGCTAACCCATGCTCTCTTATGTGAGGTGCCCTTTCAGAAGCCACTTTAGGCAGTATTCCATAAGATGACGACATCCTATTGTCTCAGGGTGTCAGAGGTCGTAGCGCGTGGCTAGAGGTGGATTGTGCGTGGCGGCCATCTTGCCCACTTGCCCCTGTCCCCACTGTTAGTCCCATAAGAGCCCGTCAACGACCTTAAAAACATAGACTGCTAATCTGATGGCCACCTTTGAATCTACTTGAACCACTGGCAGCCATGACACTTGCAGGCAAAGCATATGCTTATTTCCTCTGAATCTGCCATAGAAAGGATCTGGAGAAATGGTAGTGTGATAGAGTACGGTCTTTGAGAATGCGTGCAAGGTTAAACTAAATATAAAAAAATGTAGGCTATGAATTCAGTATGGTTCATGTTTGTGGGTTACTACTCCCATTCCATAGCAACTGGTATCCCGACTCTCAGGACCACTTACTAGGCCACTCAGCTGTTGCCCATGGTTCACGAACTAGGACGTGACTACAGTAACCCACAAACATGAACCATACTGAATCCATAGCCTACATGTATTTATATTCTGAGTCGTGGCCCTCCTTGTGCTCAGGCGGCTAGGACTATACAATTCACCGGTGGTCCATAACCCGTTAGAGGAGAGATCCTCACTTGGACTATGTGCAAGTAGGGAAGCATCCTGCTACATGAATTTACCGAGCTCAGAACACTTTAAGCAAGCCTCGGACCTATGGGAGTAATGGAGTCCCACTCCCATTTGACAGGCGAGGGACTCCTTGGAGACAACTTGGCGAACGAAATGGAATTCGATGGGGAGCTATCAATATTAATGGGGCGTATGGAAGAAAGAAGGTAGAACTTGCTGAGTCAGCAAAGAGGATGCATCTGGATGTGCTAGGAGTAAGTGATATTCGGGTAAGGGGAGATAATGAGGAGGAGATAGCAGATTATAAAGTGTACATGACGGGTGTTAGAAAGGGAAGGGCAGAGTCTGGGGTAGGGCTCTTTATCAGTAATACCGTTGCACGCAACATAGTTTCTGTTAGGCACGTAAATGAGCGAATGATGTGGGTAGATTTGTCAGTGGGAGGAATTAGGACAAGAATTGTGTCCGTGTATTCACCATGTGAGGGTGCAGATGAGGATGAAGTTGACAAGTTTTATGAAGCATTGAGTGACGTCGTGGTCAGGGTCAACCGCAAGGATAGAATAGTGCTAATGGGCGATTTCAATGCGAGAGTTGGGAGTAGAACTGAAGGATACGAAAGGGTGATTGGTAAATGTGGGGAAGATATGGAAGCTAATGGGAATGGGAAGCGTTTGCTGGACTTCTGTGCAGGTATGGGTTTAGCTGTTACGAATACATTCTTCAAGCATAAGGCTATTCACCGCTACACATGGGAGGATAGGGGTACCAGATCCATAATAGACTATATCTTAACAGACTTTGAATTCAGGAAATCTGTTAGGAATGTACGAGTTTTTCGCGGATTTTTCGATGATACAGACCACTATCTGATCTGTAGTGAACTAGGTATCTCTAGGCCTAGGGTAGAGAAAGTGAAATCTGTCTGCAAACGAATAAGGGTAGAAAATCTCCAGGACGAGGAAATTAGACAGAAGTACATGGATATGATTAGTGAGAAGTTTCGAACAGTAGACAGTAAGCAGGTTCAGGATATAGAAAGTGAATGGGTGGCATACAGGAATGCTGTAGTAGAAACAGCAAGGGAATGCCTAGGAACAACTGTGTGTGAAGATGGGAAAAGGCAAACATCTTGGTGGAATGATGAAGTGAGAGCAGCCTGTAAACGTAAAAAGAAGGCTTATCAGAAATGGCTCCAAACAAGGGCAGAGGCAGACAGGGATTGGTACATAGATGAAAGAAACAGAGCGAAACAAGTAGTTGCTGAATCCAAAAAGAAGTCATGGAAAGATTTTGGTAATAACCTGGAAAGGCTAGGTCAAGCAGCAGGGAAACCTTTCTGGACAGTAATAAAGAATCTTAGGAAGGGAGGGAAAAAGGAAATGAACAGTGTTTTGAGTAATTCAGGTGAACTCATAATAGATCCCAAGGAATCACTGGAGAGGTGGAGGGAATATTTTGAACATCTTCTCAATGTAAAAGGAAATCATCATGGTGGTGTTGCAAACAGCCAAGCTCATGGGGAGGAGGAAAATGATGTTGGCGAAATTATGCTTGAGGAAGTGGAAAGGATAGTAAATAAACTCCATTGTCATAAGGCAGCAGGAATAGATGAAATTAGACCTGAAATGGTGAAGTATAGTGGGAAGGCAGGGATGAAATGGCTTCATAGAGTAGTAAAATTAGCGAGGAGTATTGGTAAAGTACCTTCAGATTGGACAAAAGCAGTAATTTCACCTATCTATAAGCAAGGGAACAGGAAGAATTGCAACAACTATCGAGGTATCTCATTGATTAGTATACCAGGCAAAGTATTCACTGGCATCTTGGAAGAGAGGGTGCGATCAGTGGTTGAGAGGAAGTTGGATGAAAACCAGTGTGGTTTCAGACCACAGAGAGGCTGTCAGGATCAGATTTTCAGTATGCGCCAGGTAATTGAAAAATGCTACGAGAGGAACAGGCAGTTGTGTTTATGTTTCGTAGATCTAGAGAAAGCATATGACAGCGTACCGAGGGAAACGTTGTTCGCCATACTGGGAGAGTATGGAATTAAAGGTAGATTATTAAAATCAATCAAAGGCATTTATGTTGACAATTGGCTTCAGTGAGAATTGATGGTAGAATGAGTTCTTGGTTCAGGGTGCTTACAGGAGTTAGACAAGGCTGTAATCTTTCACCTTTGCTGTTCGTAGTTTACATGGATCATCTGCTGAAAGGTATAAAATGGCAGGGAGGGATTCAGTTAGGTGGAAATGTAGTAAGCAGTTTGGCCTATGCTCGCGACTTGGTCTTAATGGCAGACTGTGCCGAAAGCCTGCAGTCTAATATTTGGAACTTGAAAATAGGTGCAATGAATATGGTGTGAAAATTAGCCTCTCGAAGACTAAATTGATGTCAGTAGGTAAGGAATTCAAAAGAATTGAATGTCAGATTGGTGATACAAAGCTAGAACAGGTCGATAATTTCAAGTATTTAGGTTGTGTGTTCTCCCAGGATGGTAATATAGTAAGTGAGATTGAATCAAGGTGTAGTAAAGCTAATGCAGTGAGCTCGCAGTTGCGATCAGCAGTATTCTGTAAGAAGGAAGTCAGCTCCCAGACGAAACTATCTTTACATCGGTCTGTTTTCAGACCAACTTTGCTTTACGGGAGCGAAAGCTGGGTGGACTCACGATACCTTATTCATAAGTTAGAAGTAACAGACATGAAAGTAGCAAGAATGATTGCTGGTAAAAACAGGTGGGAACAATGGCAGTAGGGTACTCGGAATGAGGAGATAAAGGCTAATTTAGGAATGTACTCGATGGATGAAGCTGTACGCATAAACCGGCTTCGGTGGTGGGGTCATGTGAGGCGAATGGAGGAGGATAGGTTTCCTAGGAGAATAATGGACTCTGTTATGGAGGGTAAGAGAAGTAGAGGGAGACTAAGACGACGATGGTTAGACTCGGTTTCTAACGATTTAAAGATAAGAGGTATAGAACTAAATGAGGCCACAACACAAGTTGCAAATCGAGGATTGTGGCGACGTTTAGTAAATTCTCGGAGGCTTGCAGACTGAACGCTGAAAGGCATAACAGTCTATAATGATAATGTATGTATGTATGTATGTATAAATTCAGTAGAATGAAGTCAGGCGAGGTTTGACCAAGAGAGGTCCGGTAGAAATATTAAAATGGTAAAGCTGGTAGGATACCGTATGTGGAAGGAATGTTGCACTCAACCAGGGGTCCGGTGGTCTCAACTTTAGAATCTGGGGTTACCCCATTTAGTGGCCCCTTACGACAAGCAGGGGATGCCGTAGAGATATTCTACACCGCAACCAACGGACGTATGTGCTGCATGTATCACAGCAGTTCTTAGAAAGTAGCCATAAGTAGCAAAAAGCATAAAACTTAACAAACCAGACCAACTCAAAAATTATACCAGAATGACACTGAAGGTATGTCATGAAAAGGCAGTGGTACCTTTCTCTACGCGCGTGAATTCCTCAATGAACTGCTGTACGTATAATATGTCTTTCTGTAGTGAATGACTTTATTGTTAGTGCATGACGCCGAATTATCCATCCTTCTACATACATAATTCTTGTTTTAACCAAGCAAATGCTCACCATATTCTTTGCGCTTATTTCACTATAACATCAGTGCAACATTAAGCATGTTTGAAAATGTCCTGTTTATTTTTAAATAAATCTTTAATTTGCAATAACATACACTATAATCTCATCAATTCATTGAACTGAAAAGGGCTAACTGTCAAGACCAAAAGCCGCCATGACAGTTACAGGCAAAAGTTAGTTCGCTGTGCTTCAACCAATGGCGCTGTAACGAGTATGTTTAGCAGTCTATATCTTTTATGTAGTTGGAGCCCGTGTATAGCCGCCATCTTGCCCATTTGCCCCTGCGCCAACCCCGGTCCATTTTCCCTACTTGAGAGTGAACATTGATTTTCGATATTTTAAAAGTTTTGTTGTAATTTGAGATGAACATCTTACTGGGTTAATGATATTGTGAAAGAGGGATTCAGAGCCAATTCCAAGGATAATTTCCTGTTTAGTATCCAGGAATACGATTTTTCATCTTTGCTTACAGTATCTTCTTCCTATATCACATATTCTCTTACAGGTGAAATCATATGCTTCAAGGTGGTCTTCTGGTGGCTGGGGAAAGAACGCCTTCAATAAAGAAGCAGAGAATGTCTGTGGTCTCTGGCGTGATTACATAGGGGAGATTTTCAAAGACTGGTGTATTGCACTGCAGATCCCTATTCAGTGCCCTATAGCAGCGGTGAGTACATCCGCTAATTCGAACAACACAATAATAATAATAATAATAATAATAATAATAATAATAATAATAATAATAATAATAATAATATTAATAATAATAATAATAATAATAATAATAATAATAATAATAATAATAATAATAATAATAATAATAATAATGCTAGTAATAATAATCTATATATATAAAATAAGAGTTTTGTCTGTACATTGCTCAGAATTGGAAAAGAATGGTATTTCTGTATCAGTCATGTCCACAGTAACAAGGAAATGCACTTTTTAATTTTCCGTAATGTCTGTCTGTCTGTCTGTCTGTTTGTCTGTCTGTCTGTCTGTCTGTCTGTCTGTCTGTCTGTCTGTCTGTCTGTCTGTCTGTCTGTACACGCATCACGAGAAAACGGCTGAAGAGAATTTAATGAAAATCGGTATGTGAAGTCGGGGGATGAGCCGCTACAATCTAGGCTATAAATCATTTTTTTTTACGCTGAGTGAAATGGTAGTTTAGGGGAAGGCCTAAAATTTATCTCTCAAATATTTATATTATTTGTGGCCCTATCGATAAATATTGCATAACTAAAGTTACTTAGAATTAAATTTCCGATCATTTGTGTAATACATTGTTACCGTACCGGCTATGATAACACAGATATTCATGAATTTGTATTTTTGTTGCTAAGTCCATATCAACGCCGAGCCACGAGAAAATGAGTTAACAGAATTTAATGAAAATCGGTATATAGAGTCGGGGAATAAGAAACTACAGTCTAAGCTATAAACAATTTCATTCTCGCTGGATTAAATTGTAGTTTAGGGGAAGGCGCCTAAAATTGAATTTTCAAATACCTATTTTATTTGTCCCATCGAAAAGTACTACATAACAAAAGTTATACAGAATACAATTTCCGATCATTTATGTTTTATTCAGTTGTACCGTACCGACTATGATAAGAGTGGTATTCCAGAGTAGGAAGAAAACTAAAAGAAAACTACAATATCGAAAGCGCGTAACATTGATCAACAATAACATTACACTGACCATTGTTTGTTGTAATATTCTTTGCCTCTTATGCTGCCGCTCAACTCCGATGGATGGGATTACTGCTGCGTACCGAGTATAACAGTCTGGCTGTATATTGGCGGGAAATAGCTGGGGAGTTAGAAAACTTTCTTTAGCATGCCATTGTTCTGGTTCATACATTGTCTGATACTGCTGTTACGTAACACACTGGTTCATCATATTATTCCAGCGATTCGATCCCTACACTGACACGCTATTTTGAATGAGTGGTGTGCACACTTAACGCAGAGTAGTAGTAGTAGTAGTAGTAGTAGTAGTATGACCTGGTGTAGAATGACAATTTAGGCGTATTCCAAATTATATCACCACAATTCACTAAATAACCCAAAATTCAACCCAAAAAGAGCCGTTTCTTAAGGAGAGCTTCTTCCTCTTCACTTTTGTTAAATTCTACATTCATTTTATTTCAAAATACCAGTAAAGAGGGCATTTCTCCTCTGGCTTGGAGGAAAAATTTGCCTCCAAGTCAGATTTTTTCGCCACCAGTGTAGTGAATTGAGATTTTCCGACTCATCGGGTACTCCTAGGAAACAGATTAGTAAAAGGGCATAGTTACCCTGGAACTGTCCACTATTCGACCCTCCCCCCCCGAAAAAGACGAAGAGTGTTCACGGATCACGGCTGTCTGCGGCCTGGTCATTCCAGCTCCGGAACTTCGGAATGTTAGATCGGCAGCGTAGTACTGTTCGTTAAAAGAGAGAAAAGGTGTGGTTTTTAATTTGATCGAGTATTTCATATGAAAGCATTGCTTTCACTCTCGCCATTCCTACTGACGTCATTGTAATGACCTATGTTTATTTCAGTTGGGAAAACCACTAAGACAGTCTTTTTGAGGATGTAAACAGGCAGTTGGAGAGTGAGTGTCTGCCAATATAATGAAATTCCCCAACCTGATTGTGACTGATGGTAGGCAAGCGGGCCTACCATTATAATGAAACTTACCTAACCCAGTCTTCATATGAGAAAAGACGTTTGGTGATTTCCCCGTCGCATTTCTAGGGTAACGTTAAGAGCTATACAATTTAATACAGTCTTGCTCACAACATGTACACTACCTAACCTAGAATTCTGTATATACAATGTAGAATCCCGTAGCGAAGCACGGGCACATCAGTTAGTAATCTATATATTTAAAACGCAAGGCGTTTGCTTTTACAATCCGCCTACAACTCCCCCACGGGACCCATTTCCATGAAATGTGATTTAGGTGAAAGCTACTTACATGTATATGTACCAGCACTATATTAGTTTTCTTTATTTGAATTATTGTCTCGGTTGTAGAGAAAGTCGGAGTTCTCTGGCAAACTACCATCGAAGACACCCAGGAAATCGGGACCTTCAACATCAACACCCTAATCAACCAGGAAAATTACACATCCTATCATTAGAACTAGATCGACAGAAGATATTGTTTCTAGCCCTTCAGGAAACACTCTTCACAGATGAGAATACCGTGTTTTGAAAAAGAGAAACAAACGAGCAGGAAGGGGTGGCGTCTCACTCTGGGATATGGTATTTCTAGTGCACAAGAGTGTAATCAGCTCAATCAAAGAAGTCTGAGCCACACCCTCCCCATCTATCACTACATAAATCAGTGATCCAAGCAATACCTTAGTGAAATATTCATGGGGAACAATATTTGAGGCCCGGATCGTGTCGACTGGGCAAGGCACATACATAACCCTGAGCTGAAAACCCCCCTTGTAATCAGGCAACAAGGGCAAGACTACATCTATTTGAAATAAAAGAAGAAATTGCTTAAACCAGGGGATTTATTAAATAAATATGAGAGAAAAAAATTAAACCAAGAAAAGAAAATCACACAAAATGAATAAGGAAATGAATCGTAATACTCATGGACATACCTTGTTCTTTTTCACATAGTTGAAACACGGCGTGAAAACTCAAGCTAATACTCTTCAAAAATATTGATACGTAATTTAAAATGCTCACTGCTCCTCGACACATTGCTATTACAATACCAGCAGCTTCCTTTCATCATAAACTATTCAACCAGGTCGCCCGTTTTACCAGGATTCAAATATCCAAGGCACTGCACCACATATTACATCAGGCAACTAACAATGCGAAACGTTAGCACAACAATAAGCCGTGCCGGAGAACAAAAGGCAGATAAGAATAACGACAGATGAGACTGAGCACAGCCTCCATGGACCAATCAAAGCTAAGACAGATCAAAGAATAGAATAGGTACGCCCATGCGCAAATATGAAACCAACATGGCGGGTACTCTAAGCTGAGCATCAGCCATGAATAATAAATAAAATATATAGCTCTGCGCTGAGAACCAAACGAGGCGCAGAATTTGAAAGATAAATACACAGGTCGGTCGACATATCATACTTTCCTCCCCCACATATCCAAACTCCCATGCATACCACATTCACGCATACACAATAGTAGTATAATACAGGGATTCTGCGGCCACCTCCACCTCAGGCTCCCAGAGGCCACCTCCACCTCCACCTCAGCCAGAGGCCTCCTAGATGCCTCCTCCACCTCCACCTCAGCCAGAGGCCTCCCAGAGGTCTCCTCCACCTCCCGCGGAAATTTGAATTTGTAAACAAAGCCACGTGCGTTTTGACAGCTGTCATCGACAACAACGCATCGCTAACCTCAGTACTGCCATCTTGACGGGCCTAAACCTCAGTAGTGCCAACTTAACCTAACTAGTGCGAGGTAAACAAAGCCACGTGTTTTTTGACAGCCACGTGCTTTATGACAGACAACAACGCACCGATAACCTCAGTACTGCCATCTTGACGGGCCTAAACCTTAGTGGTACCAACTTAACCTAACTAGAGTGTGGTAAACAAAGCCACGTGCTTTTTGACAGCCACGTGCTTTTTTGTCAGCTGTCATCCGCCATCTTTAAACCACAGAGCACTGTGCTGCCCTCTTTATCGCAGTAGATGGAAAATTCCTGTCATCGGCAGTGCTGCCATCTTGGCGGGTCTAAACCTTAGTGCTACCAACTTAACCTCACTAGCTCGAGATAAACAAAGCCACGTGCAGCTGTCTTCCGCCATCTTTAAACCACAGAGCACTGTGCTGCCCTCTTTATCTTAGTAGATGTAAAATTCGTCACCTGTCATCGGCAGTGATGCCATCTTGGCGGGATTATACCTTAGTGCTACCAACTTAACCTCACTAGCTCGAGATAAACAAAGCCACGTGCGGCTGTCATCCGCCATCTTTAATCCAGAGAGCATCGTGCTGCCCTCTTTAGCTACTTACCTTTGAAATGTGGTACGTCACAGCTGTCATCCGCCATCTTGCATCCGAAACCTCAGTGCTGCACTCTTTAGCTGAAATGTAGTGGCGGCAAATTCCACGTGCGCTTGTTTGGAAACAAAGAAACGTGCAGCTGTCATCCGCCATCTTTAATCCAGAGAGCACAGTGCCGCCCTCTTTAGCTACTTACCTTTGAAATGTGGTACATCACAGCTGCCATCCGCCATCTTGCATCGCAAACCTCAGTGCTGCACTCTATGTAGTGGCGGCAAATTCCACGTGCTCTTGTTTGGAAACAAAGCCACGTGCAGCTGTCATCCGCCATCTTGAATCCAGAGAGCACCGTGCTGCCCTCTTTAGCTACTTACCTTTGAAATTTGGTACGTCGCAGTTGTCATCCGCCATCTTGCATCGCAAACCTCAGTGCTGCACTCTTTAGCTAGATACCTTTGAAATGTAGTGGCGGCAATTTCTTTATGCTCCTGTTTGGAAACAAAGCCACGTGCAGCTATCATCCGCTATCTGTAATCTAGAGAGCACCGTGCTGCCCTCTATGTGGTGGTGGTAAATTCTACGTGCTTTACAAACCCATGTGCTTTTCTGACAGCTGTCAACCGCCAGATAGCACCGTGCTGCCCGCTTTGTGCCGGTGACAAATTCTACGTGCTTTTTGAAAGCTGTCATCCGCCATCTTTAATCCAGAGAGAACAGTGCTGCAATCTTTAGTTGAAATGTGGTGGCGGCAAATTCCATGTGCTCTTGTTTGGAAACAAAGCCATGTGCTTTTTTTGACAGCTGTCATCCGCCACCTTTATTCAACAGAGCACCATGCTGCGGGCAATTTCGTCAGCTGTCATCCGCCGTCTTTAATCTACAGAACACCGTGCTGCCCTCTTTATGGCTACTACCTTAAGCACGTAGTAGCGGGCAATTTGAAAAGTTCTGTTAGCTATCATCCACCATCTTTAATCAAGAGAGCACCGTGCTGCCCTCTTTAGCTAGATACCTTTGAAATGTGGTGGCGGCAAATTCCACGCGCTCTTGTTTGGAAACAAACTCACGTGCTTTTTGGACAGCTACCATCCGCACTGCTCTCTGTAGTAGCGGGTAATATGAAAAGTTCTGTTAGCTGTCATACGCCATCTTTAATCAAGAGAGCACCGTGCTGCCATCTTTAGCTGAACTGTGGTGGCGGCAAATTCCACGTGCTCTTGTTTAGTAAACAAACTCACGCGCTTTTTGTCAGCTGTCATCCGCCATCTTACATCGCAAACCTCAGTGTTACACTCTTTAGTTGAAAAATGGTGGCGGATAATTTAAAAAGGAAAATTCTACAGCAGCCATCTCTCGACGCTAATTGCACAAGATGGTGGCTATACATGACTCCTTAAAGGTGCTTATGCAAGATGATCGCTACACATAGACGCCCTTGGGATGCTTGCGCAAGATGGCGGTTATACAAGGCTCCTTATGAGACACCCTAGGGATGCTTGCGCAAGATGGTAGTTGCTCTTATGAGGCGGCTTAAGGATCCTTGCACAAGATGACTAGAGACGCTCTAAGGATGCTTAAGCAAGATGGCGGATGCAAGATGGCGGCTATACATAGCTCCTTATGAGACAGCCAGTACTCGATACAACATGTGATCAGAACATTGATTGATGTGTTCAGAACACAAAATAAGTAGAATCGAACACTGTACTCGATGTCGTTAACTTCAACATGTGATTAAAACATTGTCTGGTGTGTTCAGAACACTACATAAGTAGAATCGAACGCTGTACAACATGTTAGGGGATAACTTTGTTCTAAGAAGATCAGATTGAAACATAACAAGAGTAGAATTGAACACTGCACTCGATGTCGTTAACCTTTACATGTGATCAGAACATTGATTGATGTGTTCAGATCACCAAACAAGTAGAACCGAACACTGTACAACATGTTAGGGGGATACCTTTGTTCTAAGAAAATTAGATTGCAACATAACAAGACTAGAATCGAACACTACACTCGATGTCGATAACCTTAACATGTGATCAGAACATTGATCGATGTGTTCAGATCACTAAACAAGTAGAGCCGAACACTGTACAACATGTCAGGGGATACCTTTGTTCTAAGAAGATCAGATTGAAACATAACAAGACTAGAATCGAACACAGCACTCGATGTCATTAACCTTAACATGTGATCAGAACATTGATTGATGTGTTCAGATCACTAAACAAGTAGAACCGAACACTGTACAACATGTTAGGGGATACCTTTGTTCTAAGAAGATCAGATTGAAACATAACAAGACTAGAATTGAACACTGCACTCGATGCAACATGTGATCAGAACATTGATTGATGTGTTCAGATCACTAAACAAGTAGAACCGAACACTGTACAACATGTTAGGGGATACCTTTGTTCTAAGAAAATTAGATTGAAACATAACTAGACTAGAATCGAACACTGCACTCGATGTCGTAAACCTTAACATATCATCCAATACAACATGTTAGGGGATACCTTTGTTCTAAGAAAATTAGATTGAAGCATAGCAAGGCTACTATCGAACACTGTAAGAACATTGTTTGATGTGTTCAGAGCAAAAGTACAACTTCAATGATTTACCTAGTGTAAAACACACACTGTGCACACATCGCATAGCTATCTCGCCTATCACGAAAATCAAAAACACACTGTGCACATATCGCATAGCTAACTCGGCAACACTTGAAATGACTTGCTTAGTACGAAAATAAAAAAATCTATACCGCGTAGCTAACTCGTTCATCGCACTGCTAAGACGCTTAGTAATTGCAAATACACTGATATATGTCATACGAAAATCAAGAAAGCACACTGCGTAGCCAACTCGCTCGGGTCACTCGCTTAGTAATTGCAACACTGATACACGGATAAGAATGTTCCGAGATACTACATACTTACATGTTAAAAAATATTGGGGGTGAAAGATCATAAATTATATGTACACATGTTGTCTCCCCCAAGTTGTAAGACGAAATAGACGCAGTACTGCGAGTTTCCGCTCTAGCTAGCGAACGGAAGTAGCATGATATCTCAACAAAAAAATAATACGCGTGAGCTTGCAAGTCAGACACAATGATGGATACCGCGATTCAAATCCTGGCAAATTATGCCGTCAGGAAGGGCATCCGGCGAGCATCTAGCTGTAAATTCCCGATCTTCATGTTAGAAAGAGTAACTTGTTGTAAAACATTCTTAATCCCCTTCCTTGACGTCAGGAAGGGCAACCGGTTGAAAACAGTAGTGTATGATGTAAGAGGCTAGATACTGCTAGTTTTGCGTCAGGAAGGACAACTAGTCTTAAAACAAATTCTTGCGATTTAAAATCTTAGTTTTGCGTCAGGAAGGGCATCCGGCTGTAAAACAATAGTTCACGATAGAGCGATTTAAAATCTAAGAAGTGCACCTAGCTGTAAATCCCCGATTCTCATGTTAGAAGTTGTAAAACAGATTCTTAATCCGAGTTCTTTGACGTCAGGAAGGGCAACCGGTTGAAAACAATAGTGTATGATATAAGAGGCTAGATACTACCAGTTTTGCGTCAGGAAGGGCAACTAGTCTTAAAACAAATTCTTGCGATTTAAAATCTTAGTTTTGCGTCAGGAAGGGCATCCGGCTGTAAAACAATAGTTTGTGATACAGTGATTTAATCTAAGAAGAGCATCTAGCTGTAAATCCCCGATACTCGTGTTAGAAGTTGTAAAACAGATTCTTAATCCGAGTTCTTTGACGTCAGGAAGGGCAACTGGTCGAAAACAATAGTGTATGATGTAAGAGACTAGATACTGCCAGTTTTGCGTCAGGAAGGGCAACTTGTCTTAAAACAAATTCTTGCGATTTAAAATCTTAGTTTTGCGTCAGGAAGGGCATCCGGCTGTAAAACAATAGTTCACGATACAGTGATTTAAAATCTAAGAAGTGCATCTAGCTGTAAATCCCCGATTCTCGTGTTAGAAGTTGTAAAACAGATTCTTAAGCCTAGTTCTTTGACGTCAGGAAGGGCAACCGGTTGAAAACAATAGTGTATGATGTAAGAGGCTAGATACTACCAGTTTTGCGTCAGGAAGGGCAACTAGTCTTAGAACAAATTCTTGCAATTTAAAATCTTAGTTTTGCGTCAGGAAGGGCATCCAGCTGTAAAAGAATAGTTCGTGATACAGTGATTTAAAATCTAAGAAGAGCATCTAGCTGTAAATCCCCGATTCTCGTGTTAGAAGTTGTAAAACAGATACTTAATCCGAGTTCTTTGACGTCAGGAAGGGCAACCGGTCGAAAACAATAGTGTATGATGTAAGAGGCTAGATACTGGCAGTTTGCATCAGGAAGGGCAACTTGTCTTAAAACAAATTCTTGCGATTTAAAATCTTAGTCAGGAAGGGCATCCGGCTGTAAAACAATAGTTCGTGATACAGCGATTTAAAATCTAAGAAGAGCATCTAGCTGTAAATCCCCGATTCTCGTGTTAGAAGTTGTAAAACAGATTCTTAATCCGAGTTCTTTGACGTCAGGAAGGGCAACTGGTCGAAAACAATAGTGTATGATGTAAGAGACTAGATACTGCCAGTTTTGCGTCAGGAAGGGCAACTTGTCTTAAAACAAATTCTTGCGATTTAAAATCTTAGTTTTGCGTCAGGAAGGGCATCCGGCTGTAAAACAATAGTTCGTGATACAGCGATTTAAAATCTAAGAAGAGCATCTAGCTGTAAATCCCCGATTCTCGTGTTAGAAGTTGTAAAACAGATTCTTAATCCGAGTTCTTTGACGTCAGGAGGGGCAACCGGTTGAAGACAATAGTGTATGGTGTAAGAGACTAGATACTGCCAGTTTTGCGTCAGGAAGGGTAACTAGTCTTAGAATAAATTCTTGCGATTTAAAATCTTAGTTTTGCGTCAGGAAGGGCATCCGGCTGTAAAACAATAGTTCACGATACAGCGATTTAAAATCTAAGAAGTGCATCTAGCTGTAAATCCCCGATTCTCGTGTTAGAAGTTGTAAAACAGATTCTTAAGACTAGTTCTTTGACGTCAGGAAGGGCAACCGGTTGAAAACAATAGTGTATGATGTAAGAGGCTAGATACTACCAGTTTTGCGTCAGGAAGGGCAACTAGTCTTAAAACAAATTCTTGCGATTTAAAATCTTAGTTTTGCGTCATGAAGGGCATCCAGCTGTAAAAGAATAGTTCGTGATACAGTGATTTAAAATCTAAGAAGAGCATCTAGCTGTAAATCCCCGATTCTCGTGTTAGAAGTTGTAAAACAGATACTTAATCCGAGTTCTTTGACGTCAGGAAGGGCAACCGGTCGAAAACAATAGTGTATGATGTAAGAGGCTAGATACTGGCAGTTTGCATCAGGAAGGGCAACTTGTCTTAAAACAAATTCTTGCGATTTAAAATCTTATTCAGGAAGGGCATCCGGCTGTAAAACAATAGTTCGTGATACAGCGATTTAAAATCTAAGAAGAGCATCTAGCTGTAAATCCCCGATTCTCGTGTTAGAAGTTGTAAAAAAGTTTCTTAATCCGAGTTCTTTGACGTCAGGAAGAGCAACTGGTCGAAAACAATAGTGTATGATGTAAGAGGCTAGATACTGCTAGTTTTGCGTCAGGAAGGGCAACTCAACAAATTCTTGCGGTTTAAAATCTTAGTTTTGCGTCAGGAAGGGCATCCGGCTGTAAAACAGTTGTTCACGATACTGCGATTTAAAATCTAAGAAGAGCATCTAGCTGTAAACCCCCGATTCTCGTGTTAGAAGTTGTAAAACGGATTCTTAATCCGAGTTCTTTGACGTCAGGAAGGGCAACCGGTCGAAAACAATAGTGTATGATGTAAGAGGCTAGATACTACCAGTTTTGCGTCAGGAAGGGCAACTAGTCTTAAAACAAATTCTTGCGATTTAAAATCTTAGTTTTGCGTCAGGAAGGGCATCCGGCTGTAAAACAATAGTTCGTGATACAGCGATTTACAATCTAAGAAGAGCATCTGGCAGTAAATCCCCGATTCTCGTGTTAGAAGTTGAAAAACAGATTCTTAATCCGAGTTCTTTGACGTCAGGAAGGGCAACCGGTCGAAAACAATAGTGTATGATGTAAGAGGCTAGATACTGCTAGTTTTGCATCAGGAAGGGCAACTCAACAAATTCTTGCGATTTAAAATCTTAGTTTTGCGTCAGGAAGGGCATCCGGCTGTAAAACAATAGTTCGTGATACAGCGATTTAAAATCTAAGAAGAGCATCTAGCTGCAAAACCCCGATTCTCGTGTTAGAAGTTGTAAAACAGATTCTTAATCCGAGTTCCTTGACGTCAGGAAGGGCAACCCGTCGAAAACAATAGTGTCTGATGTAAGAGGCTAGATACTGCTAGTTTTGCGTCTGGAAGGGTAACTCAACAAATTCTTGCGATTTAAAATCTGTAAAATATATTTTTATTCCGAAGAGAATCGAACCCGAGACTGCCGGGTGAGAGGCATGCACACTAAACCAATCTGTAGGCTATAGGTTACATTTTTTTTGTTCCACAGTCTTTGAAGTTGTATCAGCGCAGTCATTCAGAGCCAGGTGCGGAATGCATGTGTTAGCTGAAATTGTATACGCATCTTCCGGCTGTAGTAGTAACCTTGAACGAAGACACGGTGTGCTGATAAGCGACTTGTAACTCACGAACGTCTTCGTAGCTGTGTACCATTTAGCCCCTATAAGCTCCTAACATATTATGATTGTATGGAGAGGTTAAAACACAGTACCAGCATATAGGCCACCCCTATCGGTGCCGGCATGTAGGCTTCTCCTGATGAAGGAGCCTGTACAAGGTTTAACAGCTCTCCATCAACTGCCCTTACTTAACGCTAGCTTTTTTTTTCACACCCGCCTCTTAGATCATACACCATAGTTTTACGACCGGTTGCCCTTCCTAACTAGGATTTTAAATCGCAGTATACGTGATAAATTTGTTGTAGCGGGTTTTATAACTAGATATCCCGGTACCGGCACATAGCCTACTCCTACCGAAGAAGCCCGCACAAGGCTTATTGCCTCCATCTGACAGATGAATCACCCTCAACACTCTTGTACTCAAAATCATTTTCGAAGGAGTCTGCACAAGGTTTAACGCCCCCTATCAACAGCACTTACATAATGCAGGCTGTTTTGCACACCCCGCCTCTTAGATCATACACCTGACTAGGATTTTAAATCGATAACTAGATGTCCCGGTACCGGCACATAGCCTACTCCTACCGAAGAAGCCTGCACATAGCTTAACGCCTCCATCCGACAAATGAATCACCCTCAACACTCTTCAATCATTCTCGCTACTTCGGAAGATAGCTTGTTCGAACTGGAAGCCGTAAAAAATACCAAAAGCTGGGGGAGGAGGACCTGCGCGATCGTCATAACATGATCTAGCCGGATGCCCTTCCTGACGGCATAAGTTGCCAGGATTTGAATCGCGGTATCCATCATTGTGTCTGACTTGCAAGCTCACGCGTATTTTTTTTGCTGAGATATCATGCTACTTCCGTTCGCTAGCTAGAGCGGAAACTCGCAGTACTGCGTCTATTTCATCTTACAACTTGGAGGAGACAACATGTGTACATATAATTTATGATCTTTCACCTCCCTTAAAAAACATGTAAGTATGTAGTATCTCGGAACATTCTTATCCGTGTGTGTATCAGTGTTCTAGTCGTGTTGCAATTACTAAGCGAGTGACCCGAGCGAGTTGGCTACGCAGTGTGCTTTCTTGATTTTCGTATGAGTGTATTCACAATTACTAAGCGTCTTAGCAGTGTGATGAACGAGTTAGCTACGCGGTATAGATTTTTCTTTATTTTCGTACTAAGCAAATCATTTGAAGTGTTAGCTATGCGATATGTGCACAGTGTGTTTTTGATTTTCGTACTAGGCGAGATAGCTATGCGATATGTGCACAGTGTGTGTGTTTTACACTAGGTAAATCATTGAAGTTGTACTGAACACATCAAACAATGTTCTTACAGTGTTCGATTCTAGGCTTGCTATGTTTCAATCTAATTTTCTTAGAACAAAGGTATCCCCTAACATGTTGTATCGGATCACATGTTAAGGTTAACGACATCAAGTGCAGTGTTCGATTCTAGTCTTGTTAGTTTCAATCTGATCTTCTTAGAATACAAAGGTATCCCCTAAAATGTTGTACAGTGTTCGGTTCTTAAGACAAAGGTATCCCCTAACATGTTGTATCGGATCACATGTTAAGGTTAACGACATCGAGTGCAGTGTTCGATTCTAGTCTTGTTAGTTTCAATCAAATTTTCTTAGAACCAAGGTATCCCCTAACATGTTGTACAGTGTTCGGTTCTACTTGTTTAGTGATCTGAACACATCAATCAATGTTCTGATTACATGTTGTATCGAGTGCAGTGTTCAATTCTAGACTTGTTGTGTTTCAAGCTGATCTTCTTAGAACAAAGGTATCCCCTAACATGTTGTACAGTGTTCGGTTCTACTTGTTTAGTGATCTGAACACATCAATCAATGTTCTGATTACATGTTGTATCGAGTGCTGTGTTCAATTCTAGTCTTGTTATGTTTCAATCTGATCTTCTTAGAACAAAGGTATCCCCTAACATGTTGTACAGTGTTCGGTTCTACTTGTTTAGTGATCTGAACACATCAATCATTGTTCTGATCACATGTAACGACATCGAGTGCAGTGTTCAATTCTAGTCTTGTTATGTTTCAATCTGATCTTCTTAGAACAAAGGTATCCCCTAACATGTTGTACAGCGTTCGATTCTACTTATGTAGTGTTCTGAACACACCAGACTATGTTTTAATCACATGTTGTATCGAGTACAGTGTTCGATTCTACTTATTTTGTGTTCTGAACACATCAATCAATGTTCTGATCACATGTTGTATCGAGTACTGCCTGTCTCATAAGGAGCTATGTATAGCCGCCATCTTGCATCCGCCATCTTGCGCAAGCATCCTTAGGGCGTCTCTAGCCAAGGATCCTTAAGCCGCCTCATAAGAGCAACCACCATCTCGCGCAAGCATCCCTAGGGTGTCTCATAAGGAGCCTTGTATAACCGCCATCTTGCGTAAGCATCCCAAGGGCGTCTATGTATAGCGATCATCTTGCATAAGCACCTTTAAGGAGTCATGTATAGCCACCATCTTGTGCAATTAGCGTCGAGAGATGGCTGCTGTAGAATATTTTTTTAATTATCCACCACCATTTTTCAACTAAAGAGTGTAGCACTGATGTTTGCGATGTAAGATGGCGGATGACAGCTGACAAAATGCGCGTGAGTTTGTTTACTAAACAAGAGCACGTGGAATTTGCCGCCACCACAGTTCAGCTAAAGATGGCAGCACGGTGCTCTCTTGATTAAAGATGGCGTATGACAGCTAACAGAACTTTTCAAATTACCCGCTACTACAGAGAGCAGGGCGGATGGTAGCTGTCAAAAAAGCACGTGAGTTTGTTTCCAAAAAAGAGCGCGTGGAATTTGCCGCCACCACATTTCAACTAAAGAGGGCAGCACGGTGCTCTCTTGATTAAAGATGGCGGATGATAGCTAACAGAACTTTTCAAATTGCCCGCTACTACGTGCTTAAGGTAGTAGCCATAAAGAGGGCAGCACGGTGTTCTGTAGATTAAAGATCTCGGATGACAGCTGACGAAATTGCCCGCAGCACGGTGCTCTGTTGATTAAAGATGGCGGATGACAGCTGTCAAAAAAGCACGTGGCTTTGTTTACTAAACAAGAGCACGTGGAATTTGCCGCCACCACAGTTCAAAGGTATCTAGCTAAAGAGGGCAGCACGGTGCTATCTTGATTAAAGATTGCGGATGATAGCTTACAGAACTTTTCAAATTGCCCGCTACTACAGAGAGCAGCACGGTGTTCTGTAGATTAAATATGGCGGATGACAGCTGACGAAATTACCCGCAGCACAGTGCTCTATTGATTAAAGATGGCGGACGACAGCTGTCAAAAAAGCACGTGGCTTTGTTTACTAAACAAGAGCACGTGGAATTTGCCGCCACCACATTTCAAAGGTATCTAGCTAAAGATGGCAGCACGGTGCTCTCTTGCGGATGACAGCTGTCAAAAAGCACGTAGAATTTGCCACCGGCATAAAGAGGGCAGCACGGTGCTCTCTGGCGGTTGACAGCTGTCAGAAAAGCACATGGGTTTATAAAGCGTGTAGAATTTACCACCACCACATAGAGGGCAGCACGGTGCTCTCTAGATTAAAGATGGCGGATGATAGCTGACAAAAAGCGCATAGGTTTGTTTCCAAACAAGAGCACGTGGAATTTGCCGTCACTACATTTCAAACTAAAGAGTGCGGCACTGAGGTTTGCGATGCAAGATGGCGGATGACAGCTGTGATGTACCACATTTCAAAGG
Organism: Anabrus simplex; assembly: GCF_040414725.1. Taxonomy (NCBI): domain Eukaryota; kingdom Metazoa; phylum Arthropoda; class Insecta; order Orthoptera; family Tettigoniidae; genus Anabrus; species Anabrus simplex. The sequence continues at coordinate 778,865 of NC_090272.1, read as the reverse complement.
TAAGTAGCTAAAGAGGGCAGCACGGTGCTTAAAGATGGCGGATGACAGCTGCACGTGGCTTTGTTTCCAAACAAGAGCACGTGGAATTTGCCGCCACTACATAGAGTGCAGCACTGAGGTTTGCGATGCAAGATGGCGGATGACAGCTGTGACGTACCACATTTCAAAGGTAAGTAGCTAAAGAGGGCAGCACGGTGCTCTATGGAGTAAAGATGGCGGATGACAGCTGCACGTAGCTTTGTTTCCAAACGAGAGCACGTGGAATTTGCCGCCACTACATAGAGTGCAGCACTGAGGTTTGCGATGCAAGATGGCGGATGACAGCTGTGACGTACCACATTTCAAAGGTAAGTAGCTAAAGAGGGCAGCACGATGCTCTCTGGATTAAAGATGGCGGATGACAGCTGCACGTGGATTTGTTTAACTCACGCTATTGAGGTTAAGTTGGTAGCACTAAGGTTTAGGCCCGCCAAGATGGCAGCACTGCCGATGACAGGTGACGAATTTTACATCTACTACGATAAAGAGGGCAGCACAGTGCTCTGTGGTTTAAAGATGGCGGATGACAGCTGTCAAAAAGCACGTGGCTGTCAAAAAGCACGTGGCTTTGTTTACCTCGCGCTAGTTAGGTTAAGTTGGTACTACTGAGGTTTAGGCCCGTCAAGATGGCAGTACTGAGATTAGCGATGCGTTGTTGTCTGTCAAAAAGCACGTGGCTCTAAAAAAACACGTGGCTTTGTTTACCTCACGCTAGTTAGTTTAAGTTGGTACCACTGAGGTTTAGGCCCGTCAAGATGGCAGCAGTGTGGTTAGCGATGCGTTGTTGTCGATGACAGCTGTCAGAAAGCACGTGGCTTTGTTTACAAATTCAAATCTCCCGCCAAAATTCAAATTTCCCGCCAGAATTCAAATTTCCCGCGGGAGGTTGAGCTACCCCTGGGAGCCCGGAGGAGGAGGTGGCGCCCGAACTCTCCCATTATACTACTCACAATCAGGGTATCGGGAAAATAAAACATGAACGGCCGTTCAGATTTCGTAGTCAAATACAAACCATAAATTATGACTCCACGGTCATTATCAGTGGGTCTCACGTACTCAAATGTTTGCGTGCGGCGTGCAATTACACATAAGGTCAGAATTGGACATTACTTTATTCACATCACTGGCATGTTGCGCCTTGTACAACCTGGATTGGTATCTCCTGCGGTCGAGACAAGGGGCACATCATGAGGATCACGCAGTATTAAAGCACGCAGTGCACCAAATCATAACCAGAGAGAGACTTATTTAATTATCACTACAAGACCACAAACACATTCATTCAAAGCACATCGTATGACGGAGCGGAAAGATGTATGCCATCGACCGTAACATACGGGAATAAATCGTCACCAAATTTAAACATAAACCAACTATCACATACCTGTGATTATCAATGGTAAAATCGAATAGCAGTTAGCGTGAAATGTCCAGGCTTGAACACATTGAATGAATATTTAAAGCATAAAAACGCCACACCAAACATAGCGGCAGCCATTGGTAGTAACCGTCCCACATAGAACAGCAGAAGAACTCCACAGAGTAAAAATTATTGCTCAGCAAAACGAACGACCTCGCAGATAAAAACATAGCGTGTCCTGCTCCCTACTGGACGTCATTAGACTGACACATGTAAACATTGAAAGACAAAACTGAAGGAAGCCATTTGGAAAATTAAATGACAAATCGTGGAACATTCGATAAGCATGGTTGAAATATCCAGCGGCACCGCCTTTTAAAATGCGTCCACTCGTCTGATCAACTACGAGCGCGCGCCCACTTAACCTAGGTACTTATGAACTACTTATATCTACAATTATTTACAGACACATGAAATTTACAAGAACAGTCACCATATTACACATTTTAAATAAGACAGTTTGCCTCGCGGGAGATCCGTATTAGCTTGTCACTTGCAACGCTGACTTACATCAGTCTATTTTTACACTGTTTCGTTCAATCTAGGCATTCAAAAGGTCAAGGCGGTTGGGTATAATATTTCCATGCACTCAGGGATCTGGATGTGAATTCAGTTCAACTCCAGCAATTCGAACCACCTCCCTTTTTTTCTATTTCCTTTCTTTCCTTTCCTTCATTTCCGTTCTCATTCATGAAACACGATTTTTACCTGAAAGAAAAGGCATGTTAGGAAACTGGGAATTCATTAAGGACAAGGTTAATATACACCACTACAGATACGTAAGATATAGAAATATACGAAGTTTACTGACTTCTTTGATGGTAAGCCTTTACCATCGAGACGTGAGCCTTGCTCACCTTCTTACTTACTACGTCTTCCAGTTCTACTGTCACAGGTCCTAGGAATCTGGTTACCTTTTTAGGCTGAGACCATTTATAACATAATTTGGCCGTGACTTGATTTGCCGTTGAGCTCAATGGAAAAACTTTCACTACGACCAAGTCTCCAACTTCAAGCTTTACTCTCTTTCTGTTCCGATTGTACCTCTCAGCCACACGGTCTCGAGCCTTGGTTAACTGTGTCACTGCTTCCTTCCATTTGGCCTCTACGTCCATCGTCCTGGACGGTTTGGACAGATACCCAATATTCCACTTCAACTGCAGTGGGTCGACAGGATCCCTACCTAGAAATAGAGCAGCCGGGGCTTGCCGGTGCGACTCATGTACACTGCTGTTGAATGCTAAAACAAAGAAAGAAACAAACAAGCTTTGAGATTTCGATGGAACCTTTCAACGTGCGAGGGTTTGGGATAGTGAGGGCTTAAAAACACATGCTTGATTCCCCACCCAAAGCATAAATGTCGGAGCTTTCGACAGTTAAAGGTGGACGCATTGTCGGTCACTATCGTCTTAGAGGGTCCGTAAATTCCGAAAATGTGCCGGGATAGGAAATGCACAACGTTGTTCGAATTTATCTTGCGCACGGGAAATAGCCAAACAAATTTTGAAAATGCGTCAACGACGGACAAGATCCCAACGTTGCCACTCTTGGACTTGGTGAGGGGGCCAAAATAGTCAATAAATAACCTTTCCCCGGGGCATGTCGCTATGTCAGCAGAATGGGGTCCAACGAGAGAAGACTGCGCGGGTTTAGCCCTCTGGCAAACATCGCAACTTCTTACATACTCCAAAACATCTCTTTTCAAGTTAGGCCAGAAGTAGTCACGAGAGATTCGATTTAAAGTTTTATATTGACCTAAATGAGCGCCCAGATAGGAGTCGTGATAAAACTGAAGTAGCATGGGCCTCAATTTCAGGGGTACGTAAATTCTGTCACTACCATTTTTCCGACTTCGACGGGACAACAATCCTCTCTTAACACTATACGACTCGTCTTCAAGAGAGCCATCCGCGATTCGTTTCAACAACTCACGACACTCGGAGCCGTCCTTCTGGTGTTCGGAGATATCCGTGAAGGACCATGGGAAATTTTGCAAAATACTAATGGTGTTATCTTCCTCGGTTGGGACACGGTCTTCCTCAGGTTCGACCTCACTCTCCTTCACTCCCTCGAACATGCGCGACAAGCAGTCGGCTACAACATTGTCCTTTCCACGGACATGTACGACAGTAAATTTGTACGCAGATAATCGGAGAATCCATCTGGCGGTTCGACCAAGTCTTTTCACATTAGCGCTCATCCACGAGAGAGCTTGATTGTCCGTGTGGATGTAAAAATGGCGGTGTTCAAGATACGAGCGAAACTTTTCGACACCCAAAACTACTGCTAGGCATTCTTTTTCGTAAATGGAATACCTCAGTTCAGCTCCATGTAGTAGTTTACTAAAGTACGCGACGGGGACTAGCTTACCCTGCTCATCGGCTTGGTTGAGCACCGCGGACACAGCGAGCTCGCTGGAGTCGCATTGCAAGATGAAATCGCGGGAAAAATCCGGACTATGCAATACAGGGGCTTCAGAGAGTGCCTGTTTCAATTGTTTGAAGGCCTGGGTTTGATCATGGCTCCAGACAAAGCGACAACCTTTTCTTTTTAGCAGGTTTAAAGGGGCCGAAATCTGAGAGAAATTTTTGATGAACCGGCTGTAAAATCCTACCATACCAAGAAATCTTCGCACACCGCGAACGTTTTTGGGCGGGGGAAAATCTTTGATGAACTTAACCCGATCAGGGTTTACAGCGATGCCAGAGTCAGATACAACGTGGCCTAGAAAATTTAGCCGTTTGGTACAAAGAGAGACCTTCTTTGGGTTGATCGTGAAGCCGTGCTTGCGCAACCGACTGAGAACTTCGCGAAGATGGGCCAGGTGCTCGTCAAAGCTGGGCGAAAAGATCAGAAGATCGTCCGAAAAATTAAATACACAGGAAAATTTGAGGTCACCGAAAATTGAGTCCATCACGCGGCTAAGCGCTTGTCCTCCCACAGAAATGCCCATCGGGACTTTATTGAATTCGAACAATCCAAACGGAGTGGCGAAGGCAGTACAGGGGCGACTTTTAAGGTCCAAGGGGATCTGATAATATTCGGAATTGAAGTCAAATACAGTGAAGTACTTGGCGCCATGAAAATGCTGGAAGGCACTTTCGATGGTGGGTAATGGGAAGCTGTCGAAGACAATGTTCTTGTTGACCTCTCTGTAATCTATCACGAATCTCAGTTTGCCGTCCTTTTTAGGGATTAGGAAGGCGGGACTACTAAAAGGGGACTTGGAGTGACTGATGACCTTCTTGTCTAGCAGATCGTTGACATATTCCCTCATAGCGGACAACTTCGGGGGCGAACAACTGAACGGAGGGGACCTCACAGGAGTGTCATCTTTGAGTTCGATGCCGTATGAGAAATTCTTAGCACTCCCAAGCTTATCGGTCAAGATGTCGGAAAACTCCTCTAACAGGCAGTTCAACATGAGATTTTGGTTTTCGCTGAGCTCACATGAGGCATTGATAAGAAGAGGTTCCGTCAGGGCGGACACAGTGGGACGCTGAAATGGTGTCTCAAAGGGGTAACTGACATCAGATTTAAAGCGAAAGGCAAAGGATCGATTAATGAAATCGAGGGACAAGCCGGTAGCCAACATAAAATCGGTGCCTAGTATGATCGGCGCGGACAGGTTGGGCAGAACATGAAACGTCCAATCCCACGACAAACCATGTATCTTGATATGGCACTTGGTTCTACCAACGGGACACACCTCACGACCATCGACAGACACGTACTTTCTCGGGTTCTCACTGTCAGGAAGATACTCTAATTTCATAGAAAGCACTAGGGATTTGTCTACAAGAGAAATACACGAGCCGGTATCCAACAAGCCATACAATACACGAGACCCAATATAAACTTTGGCCCATGGGGTAGATGACGGAAGGCCCCAGATCCTTTTATTGAGACCGACCTTAGGCGCCAACGGCTGGCCATCACGCCGGCGCGCCTCTAGTTTCCCTGCTGAGGGTTACAACGAGGACATACGCGCGCTGTGACACCAACAAGACCACACTGAGAACACTTTGCAGGGGGCCTGGACCAACAGTTCTTTGAGACGTGGCCTAATTTACCACAATTCCAACATGACTTGACTCTACCACCATTTACAGGAGCTGTGTTGGATGGTTGGGTTGCATTGACATAAAGTGGGGGTGGAGTTTGAAGGTTGAGCTTGCGTTCGGGGCTACGGATGGGACGAGATGGTGGAGGGGAGGTACCAAAACTAGCAGATTTGATGGGCATACGGCAAGCGACATCAGGAAAAGAGCACTCGGATGGAATGGGAGGCGGACGGTATTGTTTGTTTTGGCTAACTATGCCCTCGAATTCGCGACCCAGGTTAATGATATCATCGACGCTCTGAAATAGAGACCGTTTAATGTGCAGCTTGTAGTCGGGGGCAAGATTTCTATGGAATCGGTCGAAAATCTCGTCTTCGGGCACCTTAACATTCATGCGGTTAAATAACTTCAAAATCCCAGTGGCATAGTCGTCGATGCTTTCACCTACTCCTTGCGTTCTACCGTAGATTTCCTGCTTCAGACAGTAGTCCATATCAGATACCCCGAATCGCTCCTTTATGCGGCTGGCGAATTCACTCCACGTTATGTTACTCCCTTTAATAAGCCTATACTATTTTAGAGCCGGCCCCTCTAGCATTTCCGGGATGACTGGCACAAACAAATCGAGAGGTAACGAGCTACACTCAGCTATGTCCTCAACTCGCTCCAAAAATTCAATTACACTGGAGGTTTTCCCTTCACCAGAGAAATTTAACCTCCATTTTCTAACAATTTCAAACACGGGGTTCACATCGGCATGCCGGTCGGAACTGGGCCTAGGAGAAGGGGAAGTTAATCGCTTACGATTTTCGTCAGGAATACGATTACGAAAGGTAATGACATTGTTATCGTCAGGGCATGAATTACAGCGGTTGCTTCCCGCGGACGAAGCATGGAGTTCATTTGTCCCTTGCTCCATTTCGCTTTCCGGGTTAGGCATGTCGCTAGTAACACTATCGTTACGATTATTTATTTCTACAGCCTTCCGATTATCCATATCGCAATCCAAGTTTCAAAGGTATTAACACAAGACACATACACAAAATAACAACAATGAATATGAATTCAACAATGCACATAAATCATAGATTACACTTAAAATTAGGGCCAGAGACTAACTGCATCATGAGATTAAATTAAAGCGACCAGAACTGACTTCGAATGGGTTTCCAGCTCTACCTCGTCCGATTTCCTTTCAGAGGAGGTATCCCAGTCGAGCACGCTTCTGCTACAATTTACTGAGTCACACCCTCCCTATCTATCACTATATAAATCAGTGATCCAAGCAATACCTTAGTGAAATATTCATGGGGAACAATATTTGAGGCCCGGATCGTGTCGACTGGGCAAGGCACATACATAACCCTGAGCTGAAAACCCCCCTTGTAATCAGGCAACAAGGGCAAGACTACATCTATTTGAAATAAAAGAAGAAATTGCTTAAACCAGGGGATTTATTAAATAAATATGAGAGAAAAAAATTAAACCAAGAAAAGAAAATCACACAAAATGAATAAGGAAATGAATCGTAATACTCATGGACATACCTTGTTCTTTTTCACATAGTTGAAACACGGCGTGAAAACTCAAGCTAATACTCTTCAAAAATATTGATACGTAATTTAAAATGCTCACTGCTCCTCGATACATTGCTATTACAATACCAGCAGCTTCCTTTCATCATAAACTATTCAACCAGGTCGCCCGTTTTACCAGGATTCAAATATCCAAGGCACTGCACCACATATTACATCAGGCAACTAACAATGCGAAACGTTAGCACAACAATAAGCCGTGCCGGAGAACAAAAGGCAGATAAGAATAACGACAGATGAGACTGAGCACAGCCTCCATGGACTAATCAAAGCCAAGACAGATCAAAGAATAGAATAGGTACGCCCATGCGCAAATATGAAACCAACATGGCGGGTACTCAAGCTGAGCATCAGCCATGAATAATAAATAAAATATATAGCTCTGCGCTGAGAACCAAACAAGGCGCAGAATTTGAAAGATAAATACACAGGTCGGTCGACATATCATCCTTTCCTCCCCCACACATCCAAACTCCCATGAATACCACATTCACGCATACACAATCAGGGTATCGGGAAAATAAAACACGAACGGCCGTTCAGATTTCGTAGTCAAATACAAACCATAAATTATGACTCCACGGTCATTATCAGTGGGTCTCACGTACTCAAATGTTTGCGTGCGGCGTGCAATTACACATAAGGTCAGAATTGGACATTACTTTATTCACATCACTGGCATGTTGCGCCTTGTACAACCTGGATTGGTATCTCCTGCGGTCGAGACAAGGGGCACATCATGAGGATCACGCAGTATTAAAGCACGCAGTACACCAAATCATAACCAGAGAGAGACTTATTTAATTATCACTACAAGACCACAAACACATTCATTCAAAGCACATCGTATGACGGAGCGGAAAGATGTATGCCATCGACCGTAACAGACGGGAATAAATCGTCACCAAATTTAAACATAAACCAACTATCACATACCTGTGATTATCAATGGTAAAATCGAATAGCAGTTAGCGTGAAATGTCCAGGCTTGAACACATTGAATGAATATTTAAAGCATAAAAACGCCACACCAAACATAGCGGCAGCCATTGTTAGTAACCGTCCCACATAGAACAGCAGAAGAACTCCACAGAGTAAAAATTATCGCTCAGCAAAACGAATGACCTCACAGATAAAAACATAGCGTGTGCTGCTCCCTACTGGACGTCATTAGACTGACACATGTAAACACTGAAAGACAAAACTGAAGGAAGCCATTTGCATAATGAAATGACAAATCGTGGAATATGCGATAAGCATGGTGCAAGTCACACCCATAAACAACAGGCTCTAATAATGCTTAACTTTTTCTTTCCTCCTCGGACCCCATGTGTCCTATACGACACACTAAACAAGCATTGGCGTTTAGTTTGAGACCAGCTGTTTCCTTGGAGACACATGGTTGAATTAGTGTCCATACAGTCCGCCAGATGTCAGGAAACATTCTTACTGCATTTTGAATGAAGTACTTATCTTCCATGCTGAGACTCACTGACAAAATGGAATAATGGTAAGTGATTTACTTATCAGTTTAATTGTCTCATAATGAAATTAATTCATGAATAATGTTGAAATGCTGCCTTGGAATATGTTATATGGGAATCGTACAATATTTTAAGCATATTTGCTCTTCATTTTAGTTGTTATCTACGACTCGTAGGGCTTTGTTTATATTCATGTGGCGTATGTGACACTCTGGGTCTCTAGCTACCTCGTTGTGTATGGGTGAATTCTTCGTTCTATTGAAGATTGTAAAGGTTTTTCATGTTTTAGCAGCTGAAGTAAATTATTAACGTAGTATAATACTGCAATATGATATGTATGCTTAGGCCTATATTATATTTAGTGAAAAATACAAAGAGTGTTAGTTTTAGGTTAGATCTATTACCAAATTTTGATGTTCACTGAACCAATGTTTGGCTTTCACCCATACGTTTGTCAGGGAGGGAGATAGAGCAGTCATTAATAGACAATGATGCAACATATCTGATTTTGAATGCATATCTGAAAATGAAGATGGTGATGAGACTTTCCATGTTGGCACTACGTCAGACATTGAACCCGAAGACAGTTCCAGTATTTCAAGTGCCAGTGAGGATGAAAATTAGTTTTACCACCTCTACGTGGAGGACAAATACATGTATTGTGGAGTCATTCCGACAACTTTAACCCTCTTCCCCCGGTACCTGACTACGATGAGCCTGCTTGGGTAGGCAAGGAACAATCCCCATTGAAGTACTTTGAGAAGTGTATTTGCAATGACATCTTTCAAGCACTAAGCATATACACTAATATGCAATTCTTCAAAGAAACTGGCAGTATTTTGGGCACAACACCTGAAGAAGTCAAAAGTTTTATAGGAGTTAGAGTAGTAATGTCGTACCTCAAGTATCCGAGAATTCGCTTTTACTGGGCTCGTAAGAGTCGAGTTGCTGCAATTGCGGATACGATCAGCAAAAATAGATTTTTTTAAACTTACGGAGCAACTTAAAACCTGTTGTTGATGAGGCTGTCCCTGATGAGGAGAGGACCAAGAACAAGCACTGGAAGGTTGGTCCGCTTATCACAAGTGTGTGGAATGGCTGCCTACAAAATCAGCGCTCTAAGAATGTATCTGTAGATGAACAAATGGCGCCCTTTTGGGGTCAAAGTCAGTCAAGACAATATGTACGTGGAAAACCAAATCCGTGCGGTTTGAAAGTCTTCGTACCAACAGCACCTGATGGCTTGCCATTGGACTTCTTTAATGATGAAGGCAAAGGTGACACAATCTTTTCCAATGAATCTTATCAGAGCTCAGATCTTAGATTTTGGAGGGAAAGTGGTAATGCGGTTGTGTGAAGAAATGCCAGAAGGAACTGTTATCTTTATGGACAGATACTTCACAGTGGCGGCTGGTGGTATCTGAAGCTGGGTGTTGCACTAATATTTTCAGTGTCACATTTTTATAGCTTACAGAAATAACAAGGAACTCCATTATCGTAAAGTAATGAACTACATTCCTACTAAAACTGTAATATATCTGGCAATTACAACCCAGGAAATAAGAGGCTAATTATACACTGTAACTACAGTTACTCTTAATAATAATGTTTTTGGCTTTACGTCCCACTAACCATCATTACTCTTTTCGGAGACGCCGAGATGCCGGAGTTCTTTTACATGCCAGTAAATCTACTGACAAGAGGCTGACGTATCTGAGCACCTTCGAATACCACCGGACTGAGCCAGGATCGAGCCTGCCACGTTGGGGTCTGAAGGCCAGCCTCTCAACCTCTGAGCTACTCAGCATGGCACAGTTACTTCTGCCTCACTTGAACTGAAAATTTGCCGTCCTGTTTTTCATTAAAGCAAGATGTTGGTAATATTGTGGGTTATCTAGTATGGCGTGGAAAAGGAATTACCCAGCAAGTTTGCCGTGCGGTTAGGGTCGCGTAGCTGTGAGCTTGCTTTTGGGGTATAGTGGGTTCGAACACCAATGTCGGAAGCCCTGAAGATGGTTCTCCGCCGTTTCCCATGTTCTCACCAGGCAAATGCTGTGGCTATGCCTTAATTAAGACCACGGTCGCTTTCTTCCAACTCCTAGCCCTTTCCTATCCCATCGTCGCCGTAAGACCTATCTACGTCGGTGCAACGCAAATGAAATTTGTAAATTTGTTCCTTTGCGAGAGGAGAGAAAGTAGGAATGAAGTAATCTCCGCCCAGTGGCGCAATCTAACGTGGACGTTTGGAACTGTTTCTCGGTAGGGTACTTGCTAGTCTCGTGCAACCAAGACCAACTACAATATCTCAGACCTTAACCGACATATCGAAACTGTCCATAATGGCGGCAGCTGGAGTGTTAGCATGCGTTTGTTTTGATTTGTGAAAGTCGTGTTGTTACCAAATATTTTCGGAAATTGGAATATTATTAATCGTACGTTATATTTATTTATAGTCTCAAGAAGGTTATAGATCCTCTTTCAGTGCCGTAAGAAGCTGTTTGTTCCCAAAGAGCTTATTTATTCCAACAATATCGGCGGTGATTAGGTTAATGTTCATTCTGGTGTTGTTCTCTGAAAGTATTTTCTTCATTTTTAGTTACCTATGCAATATGTTTATAGTTTAACGTGCTGAGTGCCTGGATGTAAGTAAGTTTCAGTGTTCCGTTTCCAGAAGACCTAGTATTAAGGCAAAATTGGGTTAAGAGCATTCGTAAGAAAAACCTCGAACCGAATCATAGGTCTAATAATGTTGTGTGCATTAATCATTTTATCATTTTTGAAATCAAATGTATTGTTAGGCAAGGGCGCCCATACCCTGCGGCAAGGTGGAGCCGCGGACCCCCTCTAGCTCTCAGGGAAAGGCAAAAATCTATTGTAGTCACGTTTTCCTTTCAAGAAAATGATTTAAAAGTCAGTATTACGTAAAAGCGGTAGTACAGTCCACCACCAACAGGCAGGGGATACCGTGGGTCATTCTACCGCAGAATACAAATCGCCATTTATCTTCCAAAATATTAAAATTACTACGTACCACCAGGTCTGCCCTCCCCCCTCTAGAAACTGTCATATGGGCGCCCATGCTGTTAGGGAAAACATTATATACCCATAGAAGGTGGTGATCTAATTCGAGTGCCGCGCAAACTTCCGAAGTTAAAAGTCCCAGAAAGATCCGGAAAATCATGACCAAGATTTATGATTTAGAGACGAAATTAAACGGTGGTGCAAGAAAGATGCAATTAATTTTCAACTTTTTACAATGAACGTGCGCAAACCTAACCCCATTTCCCGTGAGTGAACATATATATATATAACATACAATTATGCCATCAATTCTGGTGAGTTTTAAGGTAACGAGTTCTTTAGATGGTCAAGTGTATCATACAAATATCGCTTGTACCTACTCAACAATACAGGTGGATTTTGGAGGGTTGAAATACCGTATTGTGGAGAAATTTGTTTGCGTGTTTTACAAAATGGGCTGTGGTTAATGGTGGTGTCCATCTATATATCGTATTTGCTGACCGGAGATTCATATGTGAAATATTTTTATACAGTACTGTGTCTTCAACCTGACGTTGATACAATACTTCTCCCTTCGTTATTTTCCCCTCTGAAATTGCATTTAGACTTACAATACGCGATAACGCTACTTTTGGTGTTTAATTATTCACATTTCGAGTTAATGAGTTGCATTTCATGACTTATGATCTTTTCTTTAAGTGATTCGGAATAAACACGCATAACCTTACCCTCAACCTCTCATATCGCCCACCGATGTCCGCCATGTTTTTCCTGGATTACGGTCTGATGTAATTGTAGTTGGTCTTGGTGCAACTCCCTGAGACCGATACCGGCGAGCATGCCACCAGATGTCTATGCAGGCTTAGGCTCGTCCCTGCTGAGGTACATTGCGCCGCGCTGTCCGCTGGGGAGTTGCCGTAGGAAGGCAAACTCCCTGAGTTTGATTCGAAGCCGGCAGCGTTTATTGGTCCGTTACGAAGAATTAGTACAGCAAATGACCAAAGATGGTGTTTTCGAATACGTGTTAGGTTTATTAAACTAAACATTAGAATAAAGACGACACATTAAGTGTAAAATTATTGGGGGTTGTGCAACCCTGCAACAATACCACGCACGCCCCTGATACTTCACATCCCTTCATATTCTGGATGTGTTACACGCAGAAAGAAAATATCAGGGCACAGGTACTCATCAGAAAAGCAGAATCGACAATAATCCACACCTGAAATGTGACCTGGATATGAAGAAAAAAGGACCAGGTGCAACAGACCAGGTAATTCGAGATGATGGACAGGTATGCGTCATGAAATGGTTTGACAACAAAGCAGTTCTCATGGCCTCGTCCAATCAAGGTGTAATTCAAAGGATGTTTGCCAGCGGTGGTCAAGGGCTGAAAGAAAGTACATTTCTGTGAGCAGACCATTACTTGTGAAGAGTTATAACTGTAACATGGGTGGAGTAGACTTCCTGGACAGAGTTATCAGTTACTACAGGTCGTGTGCTAAAACAAGGAAGTGGACTGTGTGCCTAATATTCCATTTGTTCAATCTACCGATAGCTGCATCATGGATCAAAAACAGGAGGCATCAAGCGTCTTTGCACAAACGATAGAGTGAGGTTATAGACACACTCACATTCCGTGAAACTATTGCAGAGCTCTTACTGGATCCAGATGCACACACGGATAGTTATGATGATGATGATGGTGATCGTGATGACGACCCGGGATTTGGTCCCAACAAGAAGCGCAAGGCTAATGAGCCACATCCATCAGCTGCTCTCCGGAAGAATAATGTCCTGCACATGCCAGAATTGTCAGCCCCTGGAAATACCTAAAGGTGCCGCTACCCAGGATGTTCGAGCGTACGTGCTCGTGCCCGGTGTACATCATGCAATGTGCAGCTTTGCTTTGTTCAAAACAGGAACTACTTCAGGATGTACCATGCATTGTAAAGAGATACATATTTTCACCATGAACAGTAATTTTTTGTGAGGTTTCTTACAAGATTTGCCGACTTTTTATGACTTTTTATCTCTTCATAAATTTATTTATTTGTACAAGTTATAATTTGTTTCTAGTTTCTAATTTAAATACTATTATGAAGGGAATAAACCAGTGTATTCTTTCAAAATGTACAATTTAATTTCGTCATCTTGGGACCCAATGTGTCGTATACGTCACACCTATTTCTCAACAATGCAAAAATCAAAACTCAGAAATGATTATCATTTTGCATTTCTACGAATTAAAATAACGTTCTAATAAGATATAGATTTTTTTTCAATCTCTTGTATGGCTGGGTCCGAGGAGGCTATGTCACATATTCTCTTAGGGGGTGAAATCATATCCTGCAAGGTGGTCTTCTGGTGGCAACAAGAAAGACTTGAAGAAGGTTGAATAATTCTGGTCCAAGCTTGGGAGTGTCATGACGGCAATCCCCTGAGAAGACACAAAGATTCTATTAGTCGACTTCAACGCTGCCATTGGCAGAGAAAAGGAACACAGAAGGATCGTACGCAATTTCGATGCACACAAGAAGATTGGTAGGAGACTCACTGAATTGTGCCAAGAGAACAACTCGAAGATCGTGTGGACCTCCCTGAGGAAACACGGCCGAAAACAAAAGACTTAGAGGTCGTCCATACAATCAATGAGTGAATACCAGATTGGCCGCGTGACCAGAGAGAAGTCTATGATGTGCAAATCCGTAGAGGTGCGGACCATTACCTAACGCGCGTCAAAGTTAAATTCACCTCGAAGACATTCCTTCATAAGGAAACACACGTTCAGAAATTTGACATGAAAAGCATCCAGGAGACTAATATAAAAGAAGAGACCAACACTAGGGATCAGTTCCGCATCAAGATCACACAGAAAGTCAGAAAGATGAACTTGCTGAAGAAGAAATCGAAACACCCATGGTGGGACTCGGCATGTGAAGAAGCACTGGAAGAATTGAAGAGAGCCCTTGAGAAATACAACAGTAGAAAATAAGATGAGACTCAACAACACTTTTTCGAGACCAGAAGACAAGTTGAAAAATTAATCAAATAAACCAAGAGGAGACATATTGGACTACATAGAAAAATACTTTAGGGACGCACGAGACCTTTACAGGACATTAACAGGATACAACACACATAAACAAGACGGCAACCTTGCACTTACGTATCAAGATAACTGCAGGGAGTTGGCTACTCAATTGTCGGGAACCATAAGAGACTCCCATATACAAAAACTGTAATATTATTCACGTTTTAATAACCAAATGATGTCGTTTATTAAAAATTAATATAAGAAGCCTGGCACAATTAAGTGGAATAAAACCATAACTCACCTAAGGGCACCATGGTCGCCAACCTGACTTCCAATAGGCACTAGGGCCCTTTCAGTCACATCTTTGTTAATCTATGTTATTCTACTATCCTAACCTACGGGATTAAATATGATTAAAGCCTATTGCAGACTAGTTCGCAGTTATCTACCTGTGATTCTACATCCTGCTGTACGTCGCACCGAAAGACATGGCTCTTACGGAGGCGAGATAGGAAAGCGTTAGGAATGGGAAGAATGCGACCGTGGCGTTAATTAAGGACCAGTCCCAGAATTTACCAAGTGTGAAAATGAGAAAACACGGAAAACCATCTTCAGAGCTCCGACAGTGGGGTTCAAACCCGCTACCTCCCGAATGCAAGTTGATAGCTATGTGACACAAACCGCACAGATGTCATGTCCAGGGACACGAACCTGCATTAAGTAGCATTACGTAACGTAAGTATAGAGTGGTTACTTTGGGAACTCAATCCATGAGCCTGTGCTAACTGAGCAGCCATGTGTTTGGGTGGAAAAGAATGAAGTAAACACAGAGTCTTGTGAGGTCAGAAGGTCTTACGAGTAAGTCGATACAGACAATCTAACTAGTCACGTTCGAATACTTGGAGAAAGCAAGCGAAGGGGTAGTTTGAAGTGTCCTATAACTTAAAAGTAATGGGCCACGCCAATCAAGTATTACGAGACGGAGATTCATGTTTATGATGACAAGTACTAGAAAAAGGGGGAGTTAGGTTATGAAGATAAGTATTAAGAGGCGAGTAGTCATGTTTATGAAAATGAGGATTGCTACGTGTATAAGAGTGGGAGTTGCAATACATGGGGGAGGTGAAGCCAGAAATGTCTTAGCTAAGAGCAGGAGATACTCTCATATTAATTGATAGTTTCCTTAAATACGAATGTAAATGAAGGAACACGTGTCTGATTGCATTAGTCTTCGCCTTGGGAGCCTTGCCTTCCGCTCACTTCAGGGAATCGCGAGGTCTCCAAGAGGTCCCGCTATTTAGAATATTTCTTAGTAGATCAAGTGAGGAGGGTGGTGCTAACACTTGGTATTCATCATTCACACTTTGATTCTCGACGTACGCCCTAGTTTTTCGGATTTATCGTAGTTGGCAACTTAAAGCTTGAGGAATCTCTGTGAGACTGCACGATGCTCTGTTTTAACATCGCTTTAGCATTTCATTGGTACTCTAATGCTTTAGAGTCCACTTACATTTATTTGGAGTAGCCGTTCTGAGGAAGGTTAGTTCCAGTACGTCACACTAACTGACCGACTTCAATTGTACGTGTATATCCTTTGTGCACCATCTGTTTAATATACGCACATACTGTATATAAGAAATCATATGAGTTTCAACTCTTAACAACCAACTTACCTAACGCCAATAAATTACAACCTCCAATCCCTTTCGTTTCTAGCACTGTTGTTAGCCGTCAGGTGATTCCACTCCCCGCTCGGCATTTCACCTGTTGACGAGGATAGGACACAGGCACTTGCTCGGTCTTCTTCTCCTTCTTCTTCTTGATGATGATGATGATGATGGTGATGGTGATGATGATGATAATGATGAGTATTACCTTTCAGTTTTTTTCTTGCCAAAAGCCAACTGAATACGCTATATATTATGATCACCAGTTATCAAATGATATTCACATAAACATAATACAGATGACGGCTTTGTGCCATTTTGTGTGAACGGTAGAATACATCCACCGACGTAAGAGGCAACTTAAAGGGACCCCAGGGACTCTTAGCTTGGTGGCGTGGGTTGACGACTACGAGGCCCTTACCTAAGTCCTAGCATTACTTGTGCCAGGCTCATCTTTTTTTTTTCTATCCCATCTGACTCCCCTTCGCCAACTCTTGTTCTTTGTGTTTCTTCGACCCCGGTGGTTGTTAGAGCATTCGAGGCCTAGGGGGTATTTCAGTTCCATGAACTTCGTGGCCTTCGTCTTTCTTTGGCTGATACCTTTATTTTTCGAAGTGTCACATCCCTTCCATTTTTTCCTCTGATTTGTGTTAATAGCCCAGTTTCACTTCATTTTAAAACATTAATCACCACCACCACCACTTTGTACTGTTTAGCTGCATATGATATCCATAAACTAGTTAGAGTAGCTGAGAACATCACTCTTGAAGAGCATTTTTGCCTCTGAACGCAAAGAAATTGCAACATGAATGGATAAGAACAGTTGGCAAACATAATTTAATGCACTCATATCAAGAGGAGTTCGTCAACAAGAAGTAACCCTTTAGAAACTCAGTACCGTTAACTTTTTTCTTAATGAAGGAAATGCTGAAGGTAACTTACTACAACTGTAAGAAAGGGACACTGCAGATTTCTAGGTTTCTGTCAATGAGATTTCACATTCCGACAGGTGATATTAATAAGAAACCCAATAAAACCAAGTTGTAAGGAAGTAAAAGTGTGTACATGAGCACTTCTCCTGATTCTTGTTTCTCAATAAATAAAATTCAGGTTCTGTTAATTATTTTCCTACTCAAATAACTGTGAATGTATTCATGTCATTCATATGTTATTCTGTTATATAACAATAGATGCCCATTTAATTTCTACATAAAAAATAGCTGTTTGTTTTTAGTTCAATTGTTGGTACCTAAATCCTCCAAATTGCCTTTGATTATGCTCACTTAAAGAGTCAACATGGCGGCTCCAAAAGGAACATACGTTTTTGACCTCCCTACATCATCGACATTGAGAGGCGGAAGTGCTGCCTGATTGAAACTAATTGAACGAACGTCAGCCATGTTTTTCGTGGTCACATAAGCAAGGGAACACGGCCCTTGAATGACGAAAAATGATTAAAATACGCATTATAGAACCACAGGTGCAAAATTAAAGACCGTTAGCCGAAAGCTTAGAGCATTATAGCGCCATTTCATCTATGTTGTGGCGCGAGGCTATCGTGATCAGCTGATTGTAGGGTAGTTCGAAAAAGATAAGGGGCATCGTCATACACTGACATACGAGCAGGGCCACGAAATGGGAACCGTTTTTGACTGTTGTAGTTAAGCGTAAATTACGATGAAAACCCTGGAGATATATGAGCATTTATGACGAGAATCCTCAAAACAATGGGTTACAACTTCATTGTGACCATATTTTCAAACGTTTTACATCCCCAGAAGTACCGCTATAATTGATTAATGAAATTACTTTGCTTGGTGTACGTTGGTCTGAAATAGACGAACATCCAGCACAAGACACACAGGTCTGCTCACACTCCGGTAGCTCTACTTTCTGGCGTCTGCATTGTTATCCACTGCAATGAGAGTGAAGTGTCGCACTAAATTATAAAAGTCACTCATGTAAAGGGACTTAGATTTCCGAGAGATAAAATTAGGAGGGTAAAATGGGTGCAGAATTGCCGACGTGATAAGTGGTAGCCAACAGAACATTCACAGCTATGCGAGGTTTGCTTGATAAAAGTGAAGTAACAATCACCGAAGTGTCGGCCTCCGTAGCGTAACGGTGGGTGTTATTACCTTCCGTCCTCGTAGGCCCGGGTTTGAATCTCGGCACTGTCAGAGATTTAAAAATGGCAGGAGGAGATAGTGGCTTCTAACTCCACCGCCGGCAACCCTGAAGATGGTTTTCCTTGGTTTCCCATTTTCACGCCGGGTAAATGCTGGGTCTGTACGTTAATTAAGGCTACACCCCATTCCTTCCCACTCCCAACCCTTTCCTGTCCCATCGTCGCTATAAGAGTACCTGTGTTGATACGACGTAAATTAGATTTTAAAATGTATATATTACCATTCAAGATTTGCTTCTGTAAACTAAAGAGAGCAGAAGGAAGCAATCAGCTAAAATGAAATCCTACTCCTAGAAGTTTTATAATTTATTTTGTCATGCTTTTGTAACTTTAATCATCAGCACTTCTTTGAATGTTACATTACTTGATTCATGCGCATGTATCGTAAAATAGGCCTACAGGCTGAAAAAAATTATGATAATTTAGTCAATAGCCTATTTGTAATAACATAAAGAAAGAAATAAATGAACTGGATTAAAGCCACCATATATATATTTATTAATTAATAATAAAGCCAAGCTTTCGGCCAAATTGCATTGGGCTTCATCAGGGCATGTGAAGTTTTGCCTCCGACAATGAGGAAAGAAATTATCTGAAGGAACATGGAAGTCATGCCCGTACTATCCATGGCCTACCCTACTAACTGGACTCAAGGATCGTGGCGCTGTGCTGTGGTGGTTGGGAGGGAAGTTACTGATGCACCGCCCTCTGTCGACAGTTTGAGTGCGTCCCGCTGTGCCATGGTGGTGTTATGCATGTATTTCTGCAGTACAGGTCTCCATGTATTTGATAACTTGAAGCCGTCTTCCCTGTTGATGTTATTTGGGCGCAGCTCTATCTCTATGGCTTCCCTCACAAGACGAACATAGAAGTCTTTTACAGGCGCGATGACCTTCGCCTGGTTAAAGAGGATTTCATGGTCTGTACTGTAGAAATGTTCTGCTATGGCAGACTGGCTTATAGCGTTCTCCGTGGAGGATGAAAGAGCGACATTCTTTACCGATCTGATGTGCTCTTTCACTCTGGTGCTAACAAGCCTTTTTGTCATGCCAGCATATGAACAACCACAACTACATGGAATTTCATATACGCCCGGTGTTTCAAGACATGGCTTCTCTTTGACTGGTCGAAACAGGTATTTGAGCTTCCGATCTGCGGAAATCTGCAATGTCCCTTTTTTTACAGTTGTAGTAAGTTACCTTCCGCAGACCGGAAGCTCAAATACCTGTTTCGACCAGTCAAAGAGAAGCCATGTCTTGAAACACCGGGCGTATATGAAATTCCATGTAGTTGTGGTTGTTCATATGCTGGCATGACAAAAAGGCTTGTTAGCACCAGAGTGAAAGAGCACATCAGATCGGTAAAGAATGTCGCTCTTTCATCCTCCACGGAGAACGCTATAAGCCAGTCTGCCATAGCAGAACATTTCTACAGTACAGACCATGAAATCCTCTTTAACCAGGCGAAGGTCATCGCGCCTGTAAAAGACTTCTATGTTCGTCTTGTGAGGGAAGCCATAGAGATAGAGCTGCGCCCAAATAACATCAACAGGGAAGGCGGCTTCAAGTTATCAAATACATGGAGACCTGTACTGCAGAAATACATGCATAACACCACCATGGCACAGCGGGACACACTCAAACTGTCGACAGAGGGCGGTGCATCAGTAACTTCCCTCCCAACCACCACAGCACAGCGCCACGATCCTTGAGTCCAGTTAGTTGCGGTAGGCCGTGGATAGTACGGGCATGACTTCCATGTTCCTTCAGATAATTTCTTTGCTCACTGTCGGAGGCAAAACTTCACATGCCCTGATGAAGGCCAATGCAATTTGGCCGAAAGCTTGGCTTTATTATTAATTAATAAATATATATATATAGTGGCTTTAATCCAGTTCATTTATTTATTTATTTATTTATGTTAATACAATGAGCCACGAAAACTTAGTTCATTAATTAGCCTATTTGTAATTCCATTCCACCTGCAACAGGGTTCTTTTTGATGACAAAATGGATGCCCTTTCATTATATCACAATTCACAGCTTATAGGAAAATTATTAATTACATGTAACCTCTAATCTGGGAGTACAAGATGAAAATCACATAGCTTTCGGGTACTTACATCCACTTTTAAAATTAGAAAATCTCCTTTATACAACATGGAAATGCTGTTGGGAACGCCAAGTCGAGTCTCAAGGTGACGGATCCATAAGTAACATCCGTGTCCTGAATGTATATAGACCTTGCATTGCATTCTAATATGTGGTCAAATATATGAAAGCTTAGTCACTGGGAGATACACAATTTCTTCTTTCCTCCAGGCTTTAAAAAGCAGTTGCGTGTTCTGTCCACGGCCTGCTTCTGTGTTTCAGTGTGCAGACAATTTTCTACTGCTGCTTTCTGACTTCTCCTAGCCTTGAGTTTGCATTCGCCATATTACATTGTTCTGCACGGTGATAGAAAGGTAGATACAGTGTTTTATTTTCAATTCGTCCTCGTGTTCGTTGCGATTTTATAAGCATGCAAGGCCGAATTATCCCAACAGACGCTGATGGAAACTGTTTATTTCGGTCTGTATCACACTGTTTCAACAGTACTCAGGAACTTCATGATGAAATACGTTTACAGTTTGTTGAGACAATTCAAACTGCACGGGAATATTACAAAGATTTTATTGCATAGACTCGCCGTTAGTAATTCATCTGAGTACGATAATTTGTTTTCTCTGTACAGTGAATTTGCTGGCCATTTTGAATTACATCGTACTGGCCAGTTATTACCTGATAATTTGTTCAGGGTGTACAGAGACGGTAGTAAAGTAATTTTTGACTATTGAAAGGAAAGGGACACTATTTGTTACCTGTAGTAGTGTTGATGGAGTTCCATTCAAATGTTGTACAACGTTCAGCACCAATCGTAGTAAATGAAACTGTTCAAAAGACACGTGAGTTACTGGCTGCAGCGTAACGCCTAGCATTCAAAAGGCGACAAAATTCTTCCATTTTACATGCCTCATCGAACACTATGCATAGGCCTAATGCTGCGCAAGGCATAGCATCCACGGGAGTGGAAGGTGAAGAAGAAAATCGGAAAAAGGGAAAAAGGTCATTGACCGGTCGGAGGGAAAGGAAAGTTCGGCGTATACATTACCAAAGAAGACAGCCTTTTCAAATTCAATATAAATCTGCTTTTTAAAAGACAACATCTGAGATAAATTCATTCAATATGGGATATTTAAGTAGTAATAAACGCAGTTTCTGCTCCGCGCTGCTCCTCAGTCAGATCCTAGCAGATACTACTGTACGTGTTCTGAGGTAGCAGCTGTTTTCAAATAATCCGATGGTGCTCCACCCTCTCACGGACACATTGCCGTTTATGGTAACCGCGATGGACTTCCTAATATAGATTTTGACAGTTAGGTGAAAATCCTCGTCCGACTATTTTGGTCTATGCCGTTGAAATAAAATATTTAAATTGCCTGAGATGACTTGAAATATTTATTCATGGGGAATAATGAACTCCCCCAACAATATCAGGGATAACAATCGTCGGTATTATATTGAGCCGTATCCTGCCGGCCCATAATAATAATTAGAATATTATTTGACCCAGTATGTAAAATTTATTCATAAAAGTTACAGTCTAACATGTTAAAGCATCGTATCCCAAGATAGTTGATACCGGATGTTGAGCAAGACAGTGAGTCGCTGGACATTGCTTCATATTTCCGTATGACCGTGAGAAAGGATGGCGTAACCAAGCGCTGGCAAGGATCGACACGTGCAGTCGATGCTGACTAAGCAATATATTTCAGCCAATGGGAAATTAAGGACTTGGGAAACATGGAGACCACACCGCGCCAAATCTTAATTCCAGGATGACCAACGTGCTCAGTTGCTAAAGTCAGTTTCTGTCGGAAATCGGTTTTCCACAGTTTCAGAAGTCAGATATATTTGGAAATGTAATATAAAAATTGGTGGAAGCGATTTGCTAGTGTTTGAGCTGTGTTTTGTGAATATATCACAATAAATATTGTGTCATCATATACGACGAATTTTCTGATTGGTGGTTGGTTCAGACACCCGGGAACCCCAGTATTAATATGGCGTCACCGAATCCTCCTCAGTAACCTTAGCTCTGGAGAGCGTCACTCTGTGTTAAATGCTTGGATAGTGCGGAAGCAAAAACTCTGAATTGGTGATCGTGACTCCAGTAACAGTATCTGGTTCTAAATGATATTTTAAATTGTGCAGTTGGAAGATTTTACTGTTCTTGAGTAAATGGAATAGTATATTTTGGCAGAGTTTATTTTCAATATATAAAGACGGTGCTTAGTGACCGATGTGTAGCAAATGTAGTGGAGACGTGCTATTGTTTCTCTACTTCGAAACGGGCGCGATTCGCGGGGAACTTCCGTAGCGAACCGTGTGCTGCTTTTTAAACTGTATTCTCACCCTTTAAGTGAAGTGTGTAATATATATGTGAATCAGTGTGTTTAGCTGATCTTTTAAAGAGAAAGGGTATTTCGGCTCGTAGCATTGTGCAGCGAAGATATTGTCAACCATAGTCTTCTGTGTTCCAGTGAATATTTCCAGCAAGATGATGGCTACAACCGTAGAAGAAGGAAGTGTATTCCCACATGCTAATACTGTGATTGACATGGAGTAGATCACTAAATTAGCAGGGATGTAAGCTGCTATCCTGGTATCTCGAGAGTAGTCATGTAAATACAGTAAGGCTCATGTGTTATTTATGGCATGATATGTAAGTTATGTTAAGGTACTAGGGCAGTGTAGATAGGACTTTTAACTTCATGTAAAGTAAGCCTGACGGCATGTGTTTGTTTAATTTTGTTACTATAATAGATTCGGATACGAGAATAATGCATGTTTATTTTATTTTCATTTTGCTTTATGATTAGATGATTGGGAAAATGAGGGATTGATAGGATTAGTTGTTGTTTATTTACATATGTTACTCAGTATAAGATATTCCGAGTTTTCCTTATATTTATATGCTAGAAGGGCTAGATTGACAGGTTCATCTTTATACAACGTTCAATACGTATTAGTTCATTTCATTTCGGTTATTCAGAGAGACAGGTATAGATTTCTGCATGACGCATGATTTTACGGAAGCTGACTGAAGGAGCTGCAGAACGTCGTTGTTAAAATAAGATCTTTGAGTTAAGTTGGATTCTGTTTTACCTGATGGTCTGTAAAGGACACGAACTGAGTCTCATAATGCGGAAGGCCAATGGGATTTATGAGAAATAATGAGATAAAAATTGCATGCCGAATTATAATGAATTGATGCAGGCTGATTGTATGCCTGACAAGAGAAAGAATATTGTGCAGATGTGTGTGCCTGCTAAGTGTCTTCTGAGTGTATATTGTGATCAGAATGGACAGTATAAATTCCAGACTATTGTGTCTGATGATATTCAATGGTAAAAGCATGCTAAGAAGGTATGAATATACGTGAGTTTCCGTGTAGCCGGCGAAAGGCGTTATCTCATGGCAAGCTGATTTCTGGCCTGTGTTTATCTGTAGGTGTGAAGGAGATGATACTTCCTTATGACCGCCCCGGGAGACAGAATCTAAACTTTAGCATAGTGTTGAGTTCAACATTTCTTTTCAGCTCGTAATCAACCCGGAAGTACATGACGGATGACCGCGCTGTTGAGCGCTCGAATGCAGCAGAAGGTGGCAATGTTGCCCATTGCTTTCTTCATGATATCAAGGGTTATTTATATGTCTTTTCCCTTATAGGATGATGTTTTACATTGTTATTTGTGATTGTATACCTTGTCTCGTTGTTTTAAACGGGAACAGCTCGAGTGCTGAAGTATTGATGGTTTATCTAGTTATGTCTAGATCTTTTGCAGTGAGTCAGGTTTCACATTAGAATCTGCGTATCATTTAAGACTTTACTCGATATCCGATGTATATAGATGTGTTTAGTTTGATTATTTGAATTGTTGTAAATATAGTGTAGGATATGCCCCTAGTATTTTGCATAACTTACATAGCGTCCATTGCGTCTTAATTATTTCTTCTTTTCGTCGTAACTTTTCTTTATAATGTAACTTTTATTTAACTGTAATTTCGGCGACTCTTGGATTTAACTTAAATTTGGAAACCGTATCGTTGTGATGCGATAGTGTGTAACTCCATACGGAAATACCACATGTCGGTGTTTGCGTACACTTGTTGCCAGACAATATAAACAATGGAATATAAGAAGAAGCTCAGTCTTGATGTATATAATGTTCTTTATTGAACTTGATTTTGATGTCAAATTTGGTATTATCATTCAAGTAACGTTCTAATTGCGACTTATTTCTAATATTTTGAGTTCATTTTTACATAATATTTTTTCTTGATTTAATTGTTTTCTCGTGATATGATCGGGGATATTTATCAATAAATCCATCTTACCCCCTATGATTGTTTCTCATTCGTGTTATACCTCCATGTCCTGTCATTGATTGATATTTTAGAGTAGAACTTCGACTTTTATCCTGGCCCAACCGACAACCTACCCACACTCTGCCCAACCCTGAGTTAGTCGGATGTTCTTACAGGAATGGAGGCATCGTTCTATAGGGTATTTACCCCTGGGTACGGTACAATATCGCACTGCTCTTTGTCTCTTTTTGAGTAAAATTAAATTACCTTCCATTCATGGGCCTTATTGTTTATAATTCAAGGCTTAATACATCATTAAATTTTATCTTCATACCCTCATAATGCAAGAAACCCTTCCCATGGGCAGTCATATGTTTTAGAATTTATTTAATTAATTGGCGGTTTACAACAGGGTAGTAAACCCCAATTACAGTAAACATAAAAATCTTTAAAGTACTTTTAAATAAATTGACACAAAGTCTTCGATCTTAATAACTAAAAATACAGTTCTTAATAACTAAGTTATTACTTCAATTACGTTGACAAACGTCTCATATCTTAAAAGCTAAAAATACATACAATTTTTAATAAGTAAATTATTCATTCAATTACATTGATAAAAGTCTTATATCTTAATAACAAAAATACAGTTCTTAATAACTAAATTAATCATTCAATAACTTTAATCTTGTTATTCATGTTGAGAAATTAACTCAACGATTAACTATTGATTACAATATTGTCGCATCGAAGGTGATAGCCTGAATCAACAGACACGACTGCGAGTAGACTCGTACACAGGTTTAGTGGACACACTTCATGTAAGAGCTGTAAACAAAGGTAGGGCGTATGGTTACATTACTTTCTTCTTCTTTTACGGGAAGCAGTCGAAATATGATGCAAAATTACCAGAATTTAATGGCAGTGGTAAGAAAATTTGAAAAGACACATATTGTGACGTTTAATTGCAATTCATTATGGCCAAAAATCACTTGCAAAATAAACTGATGTGAAAATACCAGAACCTATGTCACTGTCCATGTATTCCATGCAAAACTGAAGGAATAATAAGCCAAACACAAATATTGGGTGAAGTATAAACTTTTCTGTATACTGCTGAATTTCAAAAGGCCC
Source organism: Anabrus simplex (assembly GCF_040414725.1). Lineage (NCBI taxonomy): Eukaryota > Metazoa > Arthropoda > Insecta > Orthoptera > Tettigoniidae > Anabrus > Anabrus simplex. The sequence continues at coordinate 752,806 of NC_090272.1, read as the reverse complement.
ATTTGCTGCTGTGCCTAAAAAATCTAGTTCACGGACATCTCAAGATATAAGCAAACTCATTTCTGTAGAAATTCCCGATACATTATAGAACGTAGTGTAGTCTCATGTGGTATATGGGCCTTGCGGTATTCTGAATTCTATTTGCATGGTGTACGGAGAGTGCAGAAATTACTTCTCAAATGATTTCTTGGCCGAAACAAAGGGTAATGTGAACGATAAAGGCGGGATAATGGCAGAACTGTTATCAAATGCGTTCATGTGAAAGTTGACAGTCGTAATATTGTGCCTTATATCCATTTCCTTTTGTTGTACTTACAAGTCCATAATATTGTACAGATTTGTTCAAGTGTTAAAATTGTAAAATATATCCACAAATATCTTACAAAGGACACGACTGTGCCAATCTATAAATAACAACCGAAGATGAAATATTTAGCTTTCTGAACACCCGATATGTAAATCCGGGTGAAGCTGCTTATAGAATTCTTTCCTATCCTATGCACGAAAAATCGCATACTGTAGTTCGCAGTGGAATCAGGGAAATATCACCTTCGCTTGCTGTTATTTCACGTACAAGGTGCTAACTGTTTTGAAAATATAAACACCAAAAATGTGTGCAGACTACGGTACTTTTAAAGAAGCACCAATGGAACATACGTTAATTTAGTGAACCATGAATCGCCAGAGCAATATGTTATTGATTTACCACCCTCTATTGTACCTATCCCGGGCATCGACAGAGTACCAAGCATAAAATTCATGCCTCACAAATATGTCATGAATGGAAAGCTTATGGATGACGAACCTCGGAGAATCAAACCCGGGCATCGCAGTCCCATCCTACCGACTTTCATTCCGAGCAACGGCTTCACTCTAGAGCATACGAGTCATGGTCCTGTCCAACAAAAATAAAGTGGGCATGTAAAATAAATATCTTGAAAGTAGGGCACGGAAGTGATTACATTATTCTAATAAAGAATACTAGCAAATGTACCCGTGCTTCGCTACGGTACTCTACATTGTATACGGATACGGAAGTAAATTACTGCACATGAAGTGAATAAGATTTTTAAATTGGGTGTGTCTTGGCTTTATCCGAGAAACAGTATTGTGAAATCCAAAGACGTTGTTCCCAATGAAAGTGTGATTTGCTGAATTGCGATTATAACGGCAAGTCCACTGAAGTTCACAAATAAGTTGGTAATTTTCATTTAACGGCAGGCCCCATTGCCTAGTTCGTCGCCAAAATCAATTTGGGGAGGTTTTATTAAAATGGCAGACCCCATTTCCTACTTTCAGATAGATTACAGTTGAGGAACTGTTCTTATATTTGCAAGGATCTTCCTTACTGCCAGTCAGAAGGGAGTAGCGTTCTTATAATTATAGTATAATGGCAGACGCATTTTCTAATGCCAGTCAGCTTCCTGCCAGTCACACCGAGTTGGTGAGATTCTATTATAATAGCAGGCCACTATGCCTAACGTCAGTCACATATTAGATGGGTCAATTTGTTTATAATGGAAGACACCCTTGCCTACTGACAAACAGGATCGGGTAAAATAGTTTTGAAAAAACTTGCACGCTCCCTTGTCTTCTGCTAGTCGAATGGAGAAAGGAATTATGCATTAAAATAGTGCACAAGAGATGGAGGACGACCCCATTCTTACTGCCTGTCAAAGTCGATGTGGGGAGGACTAAATACAATAGCAGACGCCCTCCTTCTGACAGTCACTATCGATTTGCAAAGTATTTAATAACAATGGCAGACAAATCCTTTCTAGATTGCTACAAATCGACGTCAATGAAAGAATATAGTCGTCATACGGAAGTATATGGATGTTAACCTTCATTTACAGAATAACTGCTGCTAAACGGTACATCAAATCGAAAAACGGATTGTACGATAAGACGCACTTTCTGGCCACATCCTGGGGTCATCAGCTTCTTCCGTACCAAGTTTCAAATTTCTGAATATATCTGGAAGTGCCTCATTAATTCACATCTTTTTTTCATTTTTAAATATTTATATATACATCGCTCCAGCCCGACTTGCGTTTATATGTATAGATGACGGATAAGGATGAGCACGTTGAAAAGTGCAGACTTCCACTTCGAGATTAATAACTCCTAAACGGTGCACGATATTAACAAATGGTTTGCGTCATCAGACGCCCCATTTATCGCTCTACATGTTTGTTTCTGAACTCTTTCCTCGTATCTCACATGTTTAGGGGGTAAATTGAGTTCAAAATTTGAATAGGGTGAAATTTTGGTACATTTTTTACGTTTTACATTACTTCTTGCCTACTAATGTGTAAGTTAGAATCATAAAATTTGGTCCTCATATGGCCCTTGATCGTGCCAATATACGCACCCAACTTGATGATCCTGCCATTTTTATAAGTGTGTCAAACAATGAAATATACTTGTAAAAATCACCGAATTTACGAACAATCCAGAAATACGGCCAAATCTAACGTATAAGGGAGAGAGATACGACAAAATGTTATAGGACCAAAGTTGTAGATCACTTCGAATTGAAGGGAGATTGTGCCATCCGTTTTGTGATACAACTTACCGTTTAGCCAACAAATGGCTCAAAAGGAATGTCTGCACAGTCATTAAAATTGCCTCCATATTTCGATATCTTTGGGGGTAAAAAGTGAAAAATTTGAACATCTTGGATTTTTTCCGTCGGTTAGGGACCAAAAGCTAAACTGTAATTTCACAAAATTTCAATTTTCTACCTCGTCTGGCAGGTTACGCCGCCATCTTGATTTGGGGGGATTCTTATGCTGAGCCCAAAATTTGAGGCCCCCAGCGTGCCCCCTTCAGGGAATTTTGATAATTTTCTATTTTTCTAGGGATCCTGAGGTCATCAGCCTCTACCGTACCAAGTTTCAAATTTCTGAGATTTCTGGAAGTGCCTCATTAATTCACGTCCTTTTTCATTTTTAAATATTTATGTATACATCGCTCCAGACCGACTTGCTTTTATATATATAGAAGAATGGATTTTTACTTAGTTCAAAACACATTTTAATGCACTGACAGATCATCTACCAAAAATCCTCTACACACGTGAAATGCCAATTGAGTTGCCTGCGTGCTATAGTTAACTTATCGCATGGGTAATGCCATCTAATGTCTTTATGAGTCCTTTATTCACTTTTGAATTCTATTTTGGCATTGCAAAGTCGAAACAACATCGCATATGTATCAGATTCACTGAAAAATATTAGGGACTCTTCCCTTCCACTATGGTAATGATAGCATTTGGATATTCAGACTTCATTACAAAGGTCAGTGACTCTGTTTGCCGCTATGGAAAATATATTATCCACTTATCACCGTAAAAGGAAAACATAAATTACACTAATACACTAAGTTGAATTTTCACTCACTGTTGAGTAACTGCATTATCTGAATCATGTTTTTGTATGTAATAAGTACGTTCCACATAAATAATCAAAATACCTAATCGTGAAAATCCCGCAGTCGCCTATTAATTATGGATCGTATAATATCTAATTACAAATTATTATACTACCGAACACACATATCCCTCCGGGGTGACGAACTTATTACTAATATTTACAATGTGGGAATTACAGTACAACGCTGGTGAGCTTGTAGCTTCAAAATGAATCAACAAATTATTATACAGGACACAAAATATAAGATATATAATACGGTGGAACATCTCCCATGTAAACAAAGACATAAATACACTCAATGCTCTCCGGAGTCTGTGACCCCACAAATGTCTTCAGGTATCGACCCAAGAACTTCGGTACCAATCGGGAATCGAACCACGCCATTCCGACTCGAGATATTAGCTGAAATTCCCTAATTACGAATTTATTATAATTGGAAGAAATGCATCAACTACCGGCTCATTAAACACAGAGCCTTTCGATGGTAAAGACAGGTTACTACACAAGTGAATATTTTAATTCACGTGCGTTTAAATGGGCAAAGATATATCTGCATGTCAAGAACATCACATGCTTGGAAACAGGGCTAGCAATAAGAAAGCAAACACAACGAAAGGGGCTAGAGTCTCCCCTACTTCTCACTCCACCACCCTGATGCCATATTTATCACTCGCCTAGGGTAACACGCCCTGGCCAAGACAGCTGAACGGCAGCACAATATTACATCCGGAATGAGCGATCTAATTATGAATTCGGTGCTGTGTTGATTGCGAACCGTGTCGATTGCGGACACCTCATTAACAGTCTCGATTGCGGACACACAATATTTAGGAAGAGTGCCAGCTCGTTCCAGGCTTTTCATCCCTCTTCCAGCCGTCTTACTAATTCAGTTCTTCCCTAGTTGTCATACAGAACGTTAGCTTATTTCTGCTCGTTATGTGTTGTGCTATTATGGAATTTATTGAGACGGAGAAACGTAAGCCATGTACCTTATTGCATGGTTGTATTTACAGACCGTTTAGAATTAGTAAAAATTGTATTACCACGCCGGCTCCGTGGTGTAGGGGTAGCGTGCATGCCTTTTATTGCCGCCCAGGTCAGGGATTTTTATCTGGATCTGAAGGCTGGTTCGAGGTCCACTCAGCCTACGTGATTACAATTGAGGAGCTATCTGACGGTGGGATGGCGGCCCCGGTCAAGAAAGCCAAGAATAACGGCCGAGAGGATTCGCCGTGCTGATAACACAACACCTCAAAATCTCCAAGCCTTCGGGCTGATCAACGGTCGCTTGGTAGGCCAAGGCCCTTCGGGGATTTTCCGCCATGGAGTTTGGTTTTGGTTTGATGTTACGACATGGATTTGTTTGAAGGAGAGGACGAAGAAGTGCAAAGGAAAATTATTTACTAAAGTTATGTAACAGAACTTAATCTTAACAGATTTGACTAATTTTAATATGTATACCTCTCTATTAATTTTCAACTCTGATTCATTTAAACTTTAGTTGCAAGTATATTAACTATTTGTGATCCAATTTTATTTTTTCCTGATCGACAAACTTAAAGTCTCTCTGCACGTGTCATGAAGCGTGAAGAAAAGTTTCTAACTTAATTTGGTTGTATTTATTAGCAACCAAATTAATGTTTTTTATTAATAAATATTTGTTATTCTTATTTGTATTATTAATATTTAATTACAAATTATTTATTTGCTTACTTATTTTAGGTAATTAAGTCGTGAGAATTGTAAATCATGACTGCATACCTGATGAGGCTCAACTGGATGTAAAACAAGCAATATTTCGTGCAAAGAAACGGGCTAGAGAAGAGCCCAGTTTTTCTATACCTCAGATTTATTCTGATGAATTTCAAAATTGCATAGTAAAGGATATGAACTTGTAACGCACATTCCTCAGTTTATAAATATTAAACATTCAATGTACTATAGAGGGAATAAGGATCATGCAGTAGAGAAAGAACACAAGTTAGCGTCAGCAATCATCCTCAGTGAAGAATTGTTGAAAATGTTTGACGGAAGGAGGTTTCTCCTTTCAGATGACAGAAAGTTAATTTTCGCCAGTTCTTTACGTAAGGAAATGTTGCGAGAAAGAACGCTGTTTTTCGTTGACGGTACATTTAGAAGTGTAAGCAGTCAGTACGCCCAACTATACACGATACATGTGGATCTGGGAAGTAGTGAAAGTGAAACTAACATCACTCCTATTGTATTTCCACTTCTTCCTGGCAAGAAAAAGGGAACATATATTCGGATGCTCGAAAACGTTGTGCAAGCTGTTCCAGGATGGAAACCAGAGAAATTCACAGTAGACTTTGAGACTGGGGCTAGTTTAGTTCTAAGGGAAACATTTCCTCAATCTGAGATTCACGGATGATTTTTTCATTTCACGCAGTGTCTGTGGAGGAAGGTTCAGGAAATAGGAATGACGACTCTTTACAAGGAAAACGAAGAAATTAGACGAAATGTAAGAAAATGTGCCGCACTTGCTTTCCTGAAGCCTGAAGATGTAGAGGGTGGATGGATTCTAATTCACAGTCAAGCTCCGCCGGATGTGAAATTAACAGAATTCTTCGACTATTTTCTTGAGCAATGACTGTTGAATGAGTCTATCGCGCTGGAGATGTGGAACTGTTGTAACATTAGACAAAGAACAAACAATACCATTGAAGATATTAACATAAAGAAGTAAATTAACTGGATTTATATATATATATATATATTTATTAATTTAATAATAAAGCCAAGATTTTAGGCCTTCATCAGGGCATGTGAAGTTTTGCCTCCGACAGTGAGCAAAGAAATTCTCCGACCATGACCGCCATCTCGCTAGTAGAGGATGAAAGCCGCCGTCCTTCCACTCAGCTGGCACAAGTGGGTTGAAGGGGGCACACGCTACATGTGATCACAAAAGTAAGTCGCTTTATTCAAAATTCTGGTTATCTAAATAAGTACGATAATGGTGGTGTCCACTCATAGGCTCGAGATGAAGTACCACAAATAGCGATTAATGTTCCTGAAGATCGCCACTCACGCCCCGTTCATTACAGATACCGATACTTGATAATCGATATATCCCACAAACAGAGCGTCACTATTCAACTCACTCGTCCGAGTTTAATATGAGTAAGTTTATTTCATAGTGTTTAAAGCATCTGGTATCTTCACACGAGCTCACTATAGCACTATGATACTTTGTTCTCGCTAATCACAGTATCAACTGCACAATGGCGAACACAAATAGCTTGACCCGGTCCCTAACTGAAGCTCATTTGCTTAGCCTGTTTAGAATATCAATTGTGATAATCTCGCGTACTCCTTCCGTCACGAGAAGAGTACTGATCACACGTAATACTGTCGAAACCACACACACCTATCACACAATGACTATTGATATGCGCACAAAGAAACACGCATCTGCGATGCACTTAATCTGCACTGTGACTTGACTCGCACAAAACATGACATAGAATAAGGTGAAATGTGCAAGGTCAATCTCCTTGAATAGCCGACTAGTCGAGTTCCCTAGGGAAAGGGTACACCCATCGTACTTTTACATATTTGTTCCGGTGGTAGTCATCTTCCAAAGTCGAATGGATACTCAATTTGTAGCTCTTTACACACTCTATCAATTGAATTACTTTCATTCAAATCGGATGGTGCGTTTCAGAGTAACTGCAAATGCACGTTTTAAATTTAGGTGCGCGCGGTGAGGTTGATGGAGACTTCCTCTCTGTGAGTTAAGAAACATCCGAGTGCCATCTGGTGTTTATTGCTGCCCTAAGTGGTGTCATTAAAAATGAGTCGAGAAGTAAACTACATTTCTCCATCATTGGATACTGCAAATTATGCGATGTTTATTAATCCTCCTTATGTATTTTTCCTGGCCTAGTGGGGAATTATCACTATTATTATTGGTGAGCACTTGAAATCTGAGGGTTGGTATCAATGAAATCGGCAGGGAAGTGATAGTAATATATAGTTCTTAAGATGAAACCCTGTCAATTAGCCACGCCTTCTGACACAAGCAACATCCTAAGCCTCGCGTCATATCGTCAACTCTCTTGCACGATAGAGAGAGTAATACAAGGTCATGCTGTACCAAGAGCTTCGATCTCTCCTTAAGCGTAATTAGGGCTCCACGCCCCGAACGCGCCCAGCGTCGTTCGTATTCCGCACAGGGCATAAAATGCTATTTGCAACCAAATACTTCACAAATGTATCCGGAAAACAGCACATATAACTTACTAGTCTTCCCGACGTGTCTAGTAACATGGTATTGAACGGTTTCACTACTCTCGGGAAGCAAGACATTGCCTCTGAAATTTACGGGAATAAATTTGATGCAACAAATTTGTACAAAATTGCCATTCTTGTCCCTAAAAACGAACACTATGAACAAATCAATTCTAAAGCCACAGATATTCTAGCCGGAACGGCCAAATCTTAGTTCAGTATTGTACCAGGAAAAGTTTGTGGGTAAAGGGCATGAGTAGGACCTCAGGGAGTGGAACTTGGTTTTGGAGCCGATACAGAGTAGGATAGACTCGCAGAGCGAATAATAGATGGTTAAAAAATTTTATAACAATTTATTAATTCTTCACATTGCAATATGATTATTGGACTCAAATCTGGCATTGAAGTAAAAAATTTGAACGTAATCTTCCTGAATTCTTTTCATGAAAATTAAATGAATATCACTGATTCCAAAGTCTTTCATGTGTGAGAATACGAGGTATTAGATTTTCACCTAAAGTCTTTCTAAATATAAGCACACACTTGTAATTGCAAATTGACATGAAAAATTAAATTTCTGTTAAAAGATTTCAGTTTTTCAGTTTGTAAACCTTGATGTATAGCACACTTGAAAAGCCTAAAGTCTTTCTATGAAATATGGAAATTAAATTTGAAAATTAAATTAATCACTTCTGAGAAATTATGAGAACTCTGAAATATTTGTCCACACGCGGCACAGAAGTTTCCACTTTTCAAAATTAATGAGAAAATTTTAGTCAGTTTGTTACTACTCACTTAATGAAAGAAATGTTGCTACAAATATTGAATTATGGACATCTACAATGTTCCGTGGAGAATCAGGATCGGCGATGTTCCCTTAACACACCATGTTGACGTTCCCCGATGAGGTGATGATAGCTGGAATTGGATCGTGTAGAATTGCAGCTTGTTAAGGTGATTTTGCGCACACGGAAATTCACTTGGTGCGAGTAGTTTTCACTGACATTGTCATTTACTGTTGAACACAGTTTATGGCTTAATTGAACTTTAAGACGTTAAATGAATAATCACAGTCCTTTCTGTATTAAATATTATTTAAAGTCGTTACTAAAAACGTTCATAATGGCACAATTCACACTTGAAAAGGCAAATCATAGTCTATAATCACAGCCTTTAAACACGGTCATTAAGTCACTAAGGATTTTTGTCTGATTATCTGGTTATTATAACGTCATATTACCTCAGAAAAACTTCTTAGTATTCACTCAGTTTACTACTGTAAGTCGTATACTAATATGGCATGAACACTATGTGAATAAAGAAACACAGTTCGATGCTCGAAAAGAAATGAGTCCTGGTAATTCTACACATTAATTTCTGTTCATTGTAGAAGTTCAATATCATGTGAAGTAAGCTAAGTCTACACGTAATGATATATTCTGTGAACGTTAAATATTTGGTATTTGCACTTCAATAAGTTCACTCGTATTATATTCTCAAGGCGGTAAATATTGAATGAGATGTTTTGGCATCTCATATAAGGTTCTATGTTTATAAAACGTTTTAATAGCCTCACTTATTCGTGTGAGATGAATAAGATGTTGCGTATGAGCATGCGAACAGCATGCACATTCACAGTTTTGTTTGTTATACTCTTTTTGTTCCATAGCGTACGATGTCGAAGCACACACTAATGTTGATGATAAAGGGCTATCTTTATTTATAGTCTAGTAACAATATTCGTTAGCGGATGTTAAGTAACATCACTCATATGTGTTAGCAGGAATGTTTTCAGATGTTTCAAATTCAAAACGAATATCAACAGGAGATTCTTTTATAGATCCTTCATGATAAGAGCAGTCTACAACTACAATCACTGCTTTATGTTTAAATTCTTGAAGCGAAACAAGCGGACGATCTTCTTTCTGATAATACGATGATTGGATTTTCCAAAACATGTCATACAGAATACCAGATTTATTTCTCTCAAAGTTAATGTCTATGTTTTCGTAGAGACACGTAATTCCGTTTAGATATAGTCTAGCATGTCTTAATTTACAGTGATCAAACAGTGAGCTATGTTTTTCGTGATTGAATTTACGATTTGTTTGAAAACCAAAAATAATACACACTGGCTTCTCAGTAATACGTGACGTTTTAACAGGCCAGTTATGCTTGTTTGTAGGTGGTAACACAGGATATTCATGCAGTTCCCAACTTCGAAAACGTATAGGTAACGGTGTATCATTTTCTACAAATTGAGCAATCGAAGTTTCTGACGATCAGATAATGTTACATGTGGAATCCTCCACAATATACGATGAAGTGTAATTTTCGAGTCTACTAGTGTTCCTGCTGCTTTAAGAGAATTGTAATCACTTCGATCATGGATCAGAATAAGCTCTTGTTTTGCGTTGATTATAATACGTGTAAATTATTCTGCGAAGCCAAAAATATATTTCAATGTTAACATACATGTAAACGTTCCATCCTCATTAATCATCCAGTTGTTAGTAGCTTTTGGACACCATACTGCCATCCGCAAAACATTATTTTCTTCATCACAAAAATAAGGGTAGAGTTTCATTGCACTTGTAATACCAACATTCTTCGTTCTATCTATTTCGACATTATTTACTTCATATCGCGTTTAAGAAAAGAGAAAAGCTAGAGCATGATCGTTTAGTTGTGATGTGCTTGGTCCAATTCCATCTGACTTATCTAGTCGTCCTTCAATATAGAGGTAACTTTCATGTGGTAAGGTGTATACATCTTGCTGATAAATAATAAAATGAATTTCATCATTGTTATTTAATCCAAACGTAAAAGGTTGATAGGAATTAGGCTCACTTCCTACTACACCTTCACGAGTTTCTACTGTATCCATAATGTCTAGCATTTCCTCCATTTGGTTGTTGTAGCGTATAACCTAAATCTTGGAGTATCTGCTTATGGTTATCTGTTAACTCGATGAGTCTTCGCAAACATGTAGTATGTCTTCGGAATATACACCGTGTTTTATAGATGTTTTTATACTGGTTTGAGATGAAGTTTCGTAAGCTACGTACGCGTACCGATCTAAATGAATAAGCTGATTATGTTGATCTACAAGCCTAATAATGATGTTACAAATGTGTTTTACAGACACAGGATGATAAAGAACTACTCCTGGTTTCTCTCGAATAGTATATCCACGTTCCTCTGTAATAATAAAGTCGTGCAGGACATGCGAAGGTTGTAGATTACTATTCAAGTCTGTAATAACATTACAAGTAATGTTCACATGATAATCATCGAAGAGTGATATAGGTTAATGAGACTCGTAACGTACGTTCGATAGGAGCTCCCTTGATGAAAATCCAAGCAATGGTCCAATCGAAACAGGTTGTGATTTGAAGTCAATCTTAAATGATGGTTCAATAAAACATTTCTGTGTAATGTTGCTACAGTAATTGAGAACTTGTAATTAAGATTACTAAAACTCTCTTCTCCAAACAGATCACTTAACGTACTTTAAATATAGTCATGAATATCGCCTACTGAATAACTGCCTGAGGGTAGCGTTAGCACATACTCATCGTAATAGAACTTGTTTACACCATCACGCATATTATATATTTTATTGTAGCTTTCAAACGATACTAGTCCAAGACTATGTAGCTGATATACAAGTTCGATCGGTGGATTAAAATGGACATTTGTTTCAGGTCCTTCTCCACGTACAGCAAACGTTCTTTTACCGTTAGTCATCACGTGCACACTAATGCTCTTTCTCTACTGTCTGGGTTTGATATAAGAACATAAGACATAATCGTCCGCACATGCGTGTATTGAATTTTTGCACACGGTTTTTATTGTAAACAATGCCTGCACTGCTTTCGAAATAACGTATGAGCTGAAAGGGAGGAGGTAGTCTCCATAGGTATCGAAAGGACATACTTTAGATTTACGTTTTACATAAGCAACGTAATGAGTTCCAGGTCCGCGACTGTTGTCTAAGTTAATTACGGCACTTTCACGTTCAGGTGAGCGCGCTGGTAGTTGATCGCGCATACACACACCTCGAAAATAACGAATTCCTAGTTGTTTAGCAAACGTAAAAACTTCTTCATGCATCAGAGATCTATCTGGCAGTGCATTCAGTAGACTTCTTTTGGAGATATGTAGATGCCAAGCCCTTATTTGTATGGTGTTTGCTTCATGTGTACGCCTTTGCCTCGTAACGCAATTGCCTCCATCGTCTTGTTATGACGTTCACTCTCTTTCAACTGTTGTTTCGCATCTTCTACAGCCTTAACAGTTCTTGCTACAGCACTAGCACCACCAAGCAATGACCCTAAAGCTGCTAGTTCAGCAAACAGCCCAGGAAGAAATCCTCCTCGTTTTGGTACAGGAATAATTCGTGCACGTTTACTAAACATTGCTTTGCACTTTGGGGAAATTCTCGCTCTTGCTGCGCCTAGTGCCTTAGTAATAGGTACACGCGGTTTGTATTCCCCTCGAATAACTTTTTTGCAGCCTTTATAACATCTTTCCATCCGTCAGTATTGCTTTCTTCTTCTTCATATCGTTGAATATTGTTGTTTCACCATTGTGCACAATTTTACTCCTCAAGAGCAAATTACAAACTAACCGTTACCTCTTGTTTCGTTTAATATATATTACTATTGCCTACTTTATTATTCAGTTATGATGAAGATTATAAAGCAGCAAGACACACTACCTGTTAGTTACAGTATGTCACATCTTTTGCCTAGTTCTAGTACAACGTGCAACTACAAAACGTCATGGAACGTTGTTTCTTTTTACTGTCCTATGTATTATATCAGGTCCATCGGGATGCGGTAAAACAAATCTTTTACTTACACTTATTAATTCTTTAAATGGTATAGGCTTCGAGAATATTTACGTTTTCGCAAAGTCCCTCTGTCAACCGCTATATATTATTCTACAAAATGCAATTCACGATCTGGTTAAAGATGGAATAAAACATTTTGAATTTAATTCACACGAGCAAGTACCATCACCAGACGACGTGCTTCCTAATTCTCTCATAATCTTTGACGATGTCGCAACAGAACAGCAAAACGTTATTCATGAATTCTTTAGTATGGGACGACATAAATATGTTGATTGCATCCATTCTCGTATGCCTAAGCAGTTAAGACGCGACAACGCGAATGTTATTGTGCTTTTTCGGCAAGATGAGCGTAACATGCGACATGTGTATGACGATCATGTTAACACTGATATGATTTTCAATGACTTTAAACGTATGTGTGCTACATGTTGGTCATCACATCGTTACAGCTTTTTAGGTATTGATAAAGAAAGTGATGTTCAGCATGGACGATATCGCATGGGTTTCGATCATTTTATATGCATTAACACAGAATTACAGTGACTACTTGATCGAAAACCATCATCATGTTAACATCTAGCAAGGAGGTTACAAAACATATCATCCATGCAAGAAACAGTATTCGATGGAAATTTAAAGAGTTTAAACGTATTCAAGCAGACACGGATTTATTTTAAAAACACAACTAAGTACACCAAAAGCAAGGCAAAGCAAAGCAATCTCCGTACGGGCCATGAATACCCTTGGAGGGGTGGAAGGTACAGGCTTCCACTATTCGTAACCTCGGCACTTGATGGGATAGAGTGGTTAGCTCTACCCTCGGCCACCTTTGCCCCAGGAATTAACCTGGTACTCATTTTTGGTGTAGGCTGAGTGAACCTCAGGGCCATATGCATCTTCAGAAGTGAAAATCTCGTTTCTTATATTTTACGACTTCCAGACGGGGATTCGAACCCACGTCCTTCTGGGCGAACCGAGTACGCCTTTACCGCCTCGGCAAGGTCTCCCCTAACTAAGCACACCACTCAAATGAATTTTTAATTCTACTTCATTGCCGCAGTGAACTTCAAGTTTTGTTCTATGCAAACAGCATATGCTAAAGGGAAGCATGAAGAAGAAGAGAAACATAAGCAAGAATAGTGTGACGTGAAAATGGCAACTAATATTTATCTGGCATAATGGAATTGTAACATGAAAACATCTACGAGTATTTGCTTATTTATTTGGCATGTCTACTTGTGGAACGAGACGTTATCTAACATTATCGCTCATTGTTTGGAACTGTCGTCTAATTGTGAAATTTACCATGCACATTTAATTCAAAACTATCTCTCCTATTGTTACGTATTTGCTGGATTAATCTGATTCGCTCGATTATCGTTCGATTGCTGCGGCCTTGCGCAGTGGAGACTTTGAATGCGGGGAGTTGCCTTCTTCCACTTGCTCCGTATGAGCAAGGGCAGTGTGTTTGCTGCCACCGTTCAACATGACTGCGTAAAGTAGAGCTCTTAAATAGACACCTTGGCGTAAAGGGAGAGCGTTAATTATGGAGGCTGACTCTGGATGATAAGTCCGAGGACTTTAGGGCTATGCCCTTTATTTTTAAATGCTTCCCAGTGTGTTCCAAACTTAAATTTTTCATTGGTGTAAGAAGAAAACTTTGTAAGTCTTAGTATTGGATAACTCTACTCAAGTAAGTACTCGAAAGTATATATTATTCAAGTGATATCGTACAGCCAAGGAACACATGCGTGGAAAAGTCGGTTCGTTAATTAAAAACTGTAAACGTCTGGTAACAAAATTTATTGTATTGGTTATGGACTAAATTCGTGAAAGTATGTAACTAAATTAACTTATGTGGGAATTTGGAATCGCTAGTTATGCGTGTATGAGGCTGTATTTTGTATGAGTTGTTTAAACTTACTGTGTTGTTGTTCGTACCTTGTTTGCCTACTCACTCTTTGTGATGTTCATTATTATTATTATTATTATTATTATTATTATTATTATTATTATCGTCGTGTTTATTATGATTACTATTATTCTGTTATTTTATTTTGGTGTTGATTTTCCTTCGTTGTTCGTATTCGCCTTCTAACTGTGTTGCTATTGACTTCACGGCTAATTTATTGGATGTGATCGATATTTGCATTGTTCGGGACTTTAAAAGACGACGATGAAAATGACATGTTTTTAAAAACCGTGGCGGCTATTGCAAAACAAATAGATCAGAGTTCGCCACTCGTGTGAAATCCTAAATATTTGATATTATTAAGAAATGGAACTACGGAACTAGCAGCTACCGGATTCACAAACATACGGTATGATAGCCAGACGCCCTATTCCTCATCAGCATTAAACTGTCAATTCTCACTCAAGAGCTTCTAAAGCTGTCAGTGACACAGGTCATGAAGCCTAGCCCACACCTTTTAAGATGAGTCGCCTGACTGTTAATACTGATTTTATACAGATATGCATAATAATATTGTTTAACAATAAAATGAACACCATAAATGCATTTCTTAATTTTATTATTGCTCACTTACCTCAGAGTTAGGGCGAATTTTTCGGCTGCTGTTAAAGATGATTTCTCTCTGTTGCAGGAGGAAGTTATCAGGTCCTCTTCTATTAGTACAAAACGTACGCCATTCTTTCACGGGTCAATCTAAAATACATTTTAAATTTTTTTTCTTCGTCAATGAGATGGCTACTGATAAAAATATATTTTTACTCGTTTCTCCTTTTTTAAAAATAAATTTCACCAACGTCCTTTCTGAATTTCGCATATTTCTGAAGCAAATAGCCCTCTTCTTCATCATCATCATCATACATTATATCTTTCATAACAAGCATTGCAATCATCTGCCTTCTTCGGATTTTATCCATTTGAACACACTCAGACGTTGTCGGTTTGTCCACTGAGTAGATTTAGACGCTACGCCTAGTGTAAATAAATTTTGCGCTCCCGTCCACGTGATTGAACAAACCCGGTTCCTCCAGCGCAAAAAACGCGTCGCTAGGAAAACGGGGCATAAGGGGTGGCGAGAGCGCGAGGAGCCCACAATGTGTATTTAAGGTAAGCGGCTGAATATATGTTTGTGGATTATTATTCGTGGCTTCAGCTGGACTTCTCCTCCTTCCTAGTGTCAGAGTTAGCGGTGACTCGGGTTCCATTAACGGTAATGCCAGAGATTGAAGAAAGGCTGGTATAGTAGCTGCGCTTCACTTGTGCCGGAAAAAAATTTCCTCTACTTCGGGAGAAGAGTTCACTTTTTCATGACTCCGACCATACGCAGCCTGAGCTGACCAAGCGTAGGTAAGATGGTTGCTACACATAAAGTGCGCGTGTGTGTGCGTGTAACCTTCACATGATGTGTGCTAGAATTGTTTTATAGCTGCTACTTTCACAGTTAGAGGCTGAAAATTGACTTTTCTTTCCTGGCCCTGAACTGTTGATTCCAGTTTGAGAGACTGATATTTTATAGCAAATTCTGGCTCAGTGACGAAAGCAATGGGAATAACGTTACGCTGACCTTGGTACTCAGTTAACTCATTGCGGACCGTGGACGCCGTAAGACGTTCAAGCTTGCTCCTATGCTGTGTGCCGTGGACGGCGTAAGACGTTTAATGTTCCGCGCGAAGCAATGCTGTTTATATTCGTCATCTATGGATTCTTACACGTTAGTCAGCGTTACTGGTTGTAGTAGGAAGTTGGTTGACCTTTTTGAGATAACCCTCGCGTTTAGTGGGCTCATGTTTATCTGAACTGTTTTAGCGGGAAAATCTCAGCACTTCCTCGCGCGTCAAGATAGTACTAGAGATTCCAATGCAGTGCGTGTCGTTCTTACCGAGTGTAGTATAATGGCTTATAAAACAAAGTTTCTTACGGAAGATTAATTATTAGATATTGTTCACAATGATTATTCTGGTGATGAACTTATTCCTGAAATAGACTCAGATAGTGAAAATGAGAGTGACGAGGAAATTCCGATTCCCGAATCCGATAGGCCTATAGAGAAAAGTGAAGTGCCTGATACATATAATCCTAGTTATTGTCCACCCGTTCCACCATTTACAGGGATTTCAGGTATAAACGTTCAAATAGAAAATAAGCAGGATATTTTGAGTTACGTGAGTATTTTCATGAACGACGAATTTTATCAGTATGTGTGTGTGTGCGAGTCAAGTGATAAGTGCGGTGCCCCGGCCTTTCACAAAGAATTCGGCCATGCAATCGTGGAAACCGATTAGTCCAAAATCCTGATATAAAAATGTACTGGACCGAAGACCCTATTTTTCAGACTCCGATATTTTCTAATACGATTTTCCGAATACGCTTCCTTCATATTCTTTCATTTCTTCACTTCGGTGACAGTAATCATTATGCTCAAAATACAGATAGGATGTATAGAATTAGACGTATTTTGAAACCTGTGACACCAGATATCACACCCTAAATATTTACTAGAGGTAAGCATAAACTATTATTTTTCTAACATTTATAGTTTAGGAGTAATTGTAAATTGTATAAAGTGATGCACGTCAAGACGGCCGGGCATGAAAATGGCTGGTCCAGGCATTCAAGTGTCCCGCTCAGAAGCAAGTACTGAACGCTCTCTTCATTGATATCTAGACCAGGCCAATCCTAATCGTCAAGCTGTTAAAGATACAACCAACTTTTCAACTAAGCATACATATTAATTTCCCCTTGGCTGTTTTAGGTACAAAATGATATTAAAATTTCTGGCCTGCGTGAAATGTAATAGCAACTTCTAGCTCAGTGTGGAAACTACGGGGACACATGCAGTTAACAACTTTGACCAAGTAAAAACAACTCTTAATTTAATAACTCTTAAACCATTAGTTGCAAAATATTTTTTGTATAAAATTTACTGGATGAACTCGCCCATAGTTGTTATTTTTCTTTTTCAGGAAAAAACGTTTTGAGTGGCCTTGCTTTTAGCAACCTATCATAGTAACTAAGTAAAAGTTATATATTTATTTGGATGTTGCATTCTTAGGTGCTAGCTGTGTAAATAATGTATTATGTAAGCAGTCAAGCTTTCTACCCGTGTGGTTGGAAACAGCCACGATATGCCCCGCCTGTCGTAAGAGGCGATTAAAACAGTCTCCAGGAGCTCTCAACTTGGGAGCGTGGTTTGCCGACCACGGGGTTCTCTGCTGAGTAATGGCATTTCTTCCACTTACTTGTACCAGGCTCCTCGCTTTCATCCATATTATCCGACCTTTCTTAGTCAAATCTTGTTCTTTAACGACCTCGACGGTATTACAGCACTCGCGGCCGAGGGAGTCTTTCATTTTCATGCCCTTCGTGGCCCTTGTCTTCCTACATTTTTCGAAGTGCCGGATCCCTTCCAAAATTTCTCTTTGATTAGTGTTATATAGAGGATGGGTCCCTAGTTGTACTTCCTCTTAAAACAATAATCACCACTACCAGTCATGCGCTCTCACACTTTGTTTCGCATGACGTCAGCAATTAAACTGCAGCTGTGCTGAAGATCACCTTTTGCAAGACAGCAGCAATTCGCATGCATTTTTTCACGCATCTGCGAAAGAAGATCCGACAGCTCTCTTATCAACACTAATTAAAAAATAATTCGTATCTAGTTTGCTTGAGAATGTGCTGAAACTATGCATTCTCACGCTTATATCTGAGTATGGAGTACATTTTATATTCAAGATCCTAGTTGCTGTTTGGTGTACTGCTGTTGCTAGCGGTTTTTTTCTAATAAGTAAAGATTTATTGTGTACTAGAATGTAGCAATACGCTTAACATTATTGTGTTTAGAGGTTCTACATTAGTTGAAATTACTCAAACATAAGCTTATACAAGAGGTTTTTTTTTTGCTAGTTGCTTTACGTCGCTCCAACACAGATAGGTCTTATGGCGACGATGGGACAGGAAAGGGCTAGGAGTGGGAAGGAAGCGGCCGTGGCCTTAATTAAGGTACAGCCTCAGCATTTTCCTGGTGTGAAAATGGGAAACCACGGAAACCCATTTTCCGGGCTGCCGACAGAGGGGTTCGAACCTACTATCTTCCGAATACAGGATACTGGCAGCACTTAAGCGACTGCAGCTATCGAGCTCGGTTATACAAGAGTAATCCTGTCTTCTAAACCTAGCCTGGCACTGGCTGTGCCGAGCAAGTTTGTGTCTGGCAACAAAGCTTTGATTTGAAATGCTTTAGTACGTACATTAAGAATGTTTTAATATTACTTCGGCTATCAAAATTTAAATCTCAACGTTTCTACTAAGAATCGAAGTCTTGGTGAATGAGTTAAAAGTCTAATTGACAAATACAAAAAAACTACTTCATCACTGTAAAGTTTAAAATATCACTTTAATAGTGAATACAAATACATTTGTTACACTGTCATAGGAAAATACGCGCTTAATACCATAAATACGGTACTTTCACTTTTTCACTATAACGTTTTTAAAAATCACTTCCTTACTATATAAAGTCTTAAGAGAAGTACTTTGATACACTTCTTTACTACTTTGATAGAGGAAAGTTATATCAAAGTCTAAGTATTTCAAGCCAGTTGCAGGATATGTGCGGTACACTGAGATAAAATTGTGCCCACTCAGAGAAATTCCCCAGCAGTCATAGGAGATCAGCACGGGGTGGACCTAATTTCAGGGTATCCCCACCCACCTGCCTGGGCTCCTGCTCGCTCCTTCTAGATGAACATTCTTGATAAAGTGTGATGGGAACCAGCATTTTAAACACATAATTTACCGTCGCCAAATTATTATATGTACTCAAGTTTGGAGGTTGTACATTATGCTATAGGCCTACAGAAAATAAATGACATCATCATTTTCCTCGCTTCATTTTAATTTAACTTTAGGTTTGAACTTTTTCTACAAGCGAATGGACCACTAAGGATCACGCTACAACTCCATTTATTTCTCTTCGTGCGGAGTTTTCTCTGTGTCCAATACTCCTTCATGCGTTCGCTGGCCTGCTTCCTATCTTCATCTGCCCAGGCTCTTCCGGTCTTCTTAGTTCTTCCTGCGGCTTGAACACCTTCCAGATTCTTCAGTGTGTTCCTAAACGTATTCCTTTCTAACAACTGGTGTTCCAAGATGCTTAACCTTCGTTTCCTTAATCCATGATCTAGTGGTCTTTAATAATTTTATCGCAGGTAGAGAGCAAAAGGTCCCCTTTTAAACGTGTTTAAACCGTGTGTCAATTCCAAGACATAATTACTCAAAAATCCATCACCTGATCTAATCCAGCTTTCAACACAGTATATTGAGCTGTTTAGTATTTTGTTTATAAATTGCAGAACTGCATGATTCCAGAAACATGCCATGACCTTTTCTTTTCCTTCAGACACACCCAGGTGACGTTTCCATGTTGGCATTCCCTATACCTTCCGTACATATAATCACTGTAATGTGCAAAACGTTTTGCCTTATTGATAACTGTGAATTCCATTAGAGCACACGCCAGTAAATACTTACAACAAGGGCGTTTCCACGTAGAATGGTGTTTGTGGCTGAAGGCATCAGTCTCTAAATAATGCGAGCGAGAGAAGAAGCGAGCAGGAGCCCAGGCAGGTTAGCGGGATACCCTAAGATTATGCTAATGATGCCCACCCCCTGCTGCAGTGACCGCAAATCCTCTATGAATGCTGAGAAAATGCTGTGGATGGCCACCAGTATATCTCAGTGACCGCAATGTCTGGAGAACTTTCAAGCCTACACAGACAGTTACCATTCTAGAGTAAAATATTTGTCCATACACACGGCATGTGCTTACGCAAATTGCACGCAGTTCCGCTTATTTTTCAGCTGATGCCTGTTCATTTTATTGACATCTTCATCAGTAAGTGATTGATGTGTACAATGTAAAAAAACTGTAACTGCACCTGTAGGCAGATTGTCGCAATGCTCCTTCCTTTCTGGGTTTTAACAGCGCGGTACTTGATGGCTTGAAGTGGCGTGCCTGCCGGTAATTCTGACAGCTTTTTTTCACAGTTCTGCAAACAATCTGCTCAAGCAAGCAATGTCCAAAATCTAAAAGAAATAATGTTCACTTGTTAATACGCTTGGAAAGAGTGATATATTTCTACTCTCTTATAAGCTTATCTTTGAATATATATATGAGGCTTGAACCTCTAAAACAACAATAACGATAAGCGCATTAATAAATATAAATCTTTACTTACTTGAGAAAAAAGAAACACCAGCAGAAGCAGTGCACCAAGCAGCAACTTACAAGGAGAGATCACACCCTGCGTCCAACAGCTTTCAGCGAGCTTCGTGTACCTGTTGGAGAGCACTCAAAAGTAACTCTTTTATAAGGGTACAGGTCAATGAGACTTTAGTTTCGAAAAAAGAGGACTAATGCCATGAGCAGGTTCCGCTTCGGACCAAGTGGAGGTGATAGAACACTAAAAGGCGAACACACTTGACTTAAACATTAGGTTGCGCACCTGACATGTTTAAGTAAAATGTCTTCGGCTTTTGGAGTTCTATCACATTTACTTGGTCCGAATGGGATCGTGCGTCATAACATTTGTCCTCATATTTTCTGAAAACGGAAGCGTATTGACCTTAAACCTTTATACAGGAGTTACTGTTGAGGATTACCTCAAAAGTACATTAAAGCTCGTTGAAATCGGTTTGGCCTCAGGGTACGGCCTCTCCTTGTACTCGAAGGTCTTGAAGCGATCTTCTCAAGCACTGTTCCAATCTAAAACAGAAAAAAGCGTAGAAGTTTCAATACGCATTGAAAAATGGAGGCCAGCATATGAGCTTATTTCTTCTCTTGTATGAGGTTATGTATGAGTACATCTATCAGTGTTGAATCTCTAAAACAATAATCTTAAGCGTATTCCTACATTTAAAACTTCACTTACGTGAAAGAGAAAACACTAGCAGAAGCCGAACAACGTGCAGCACCTTGGACCCTGAAGCGATCTGCTCAAGCCCGGTCAACTTAAAAAGTCTGAAAGAATAAAAAAAGCACACATGTTATTACGGATGTGAAAATGGAACACTGAAGTGAGATCATTTTGTTTGCTCTCGTATGAGGTTGAGTTTTAGTACATCTATTAGTTTCAAGTGGTGTTGAAACTCTAAAACATTAATGTTGAGATTAGTACTAAATTTCAGGAGATAGTAAAATCTTTACTTACTTGGGAAGGAAAACAGCTGTAGCAGTACATCAAGCAGCAACTACGTTCTTGAATGAAAAAATGTACTCCAAGCTTTCATTTTATATACTCAGATATAAGCGTGAGAAAGCATTGTGTCAGGTCATTCTCAATCAAACGGAATACGAAATATTTTTTTATTTACTTCCTGTTGATAAGAGAGTTGTCGGATCTTCTTTCTTATATAAGAGGGAGAGAATGCATACGAATTCAGTCTGCACATGCTGCTGTCTTGCAAAACATGATTTTCAGCACACCTCCAGTTTACTTGCTGACGTCATAGTGTCAGAATGCATGCCTGCTTACATAATATATTCTTTATTCAGTTAACACCTAAGAATGCAACATTTTACTGTCCACTTAAAAACATAAATAACTGTTACTTGTGTTACTACGAGAGGTTGCAAAAAGCGAGTCCACTCAAAACGATTTTACACTGAGAAAATCAAGTCGTGGGTGAGTCCAACTTGTTAAAAGATAAATTTTAGACCAAAGATTCTTGTTGTTAACTAACGTTGTAAGAGTTATTCAATTAAGAGTTGTATTCACTTGGTCAAAGACAAAGTCGTTAACTGCACACTAAGCTAGAAGTTGCTATTACATATCAAGCTAACCCAAAATTTCTAAAGTAATGATTTACATAAAAGGGTGAATTAATACGTATTTTTAGTTGAAAAGTTGGTTGGATATTCAACAGCTCTACCATTAGAATGGGCCTAGGCTAGATTACAACGAATATATAGATACAGTGCGACGAACTCGATTCGATTTCTGATTAAGCCTGGAACTGCGCTAGCACCGCCATTTTCGTCCCTAGCACTGTAATGTAAACACTATGCTTTTAGAGCTCGTAGTTCACGGAGTTGTTAAAAATGGTGGGTTGTGCTTTCGGCTGTAGCAACAGGCCGAGGAAAGGATTTATCCTGAAGGTATTTCCTAGGGACCCAATTCGAAGATAGCAGTGGGCTGCCACGTTTAAAAGACAATGGTGATCTCCTACTGAAGGATCGCATTTATGTGGAAAGTCCAATATAGTTTACTTAGGATAATCTAAGTATCCACTATATAGTTGTCTGGAATGCCCGGCATGTTATTTTATTTCACTAGGAATCCATCTTGAGCCACATATGTGGGAGAAAGTAAAGAGGATGGGAAAAGAATTATTAGACGTAATGCCGTTCCCACAATTTTCTATACTAAAGGATGGTGGTAATCCTGCACGAAAGACCATTGTGTTCTTGTTTCTTTTTTAGCTGAGATACGTTTATCGTCAGGATCAACGTTTCTTCACTCCGAGGATAAAACAAAAAAAAGTTTTAAAAATATTTTAGAGAAGCCTGTTTCGAGAAAACTAATATTAACATGAATACAAAAAGAAGAATATTGTCAGTGAATAAGAAATACTTTTACCTCAACCGCATACTAAATAAGTTCACCGGACAAAAAAATAGTCACCCTAGTGCGCATGCACAGATAGATCGTTAAGCCTGTACAGATGGTGGTGCTCAACCGCTCGCGCACTGCCTCTACATGAACACAAGGCAGTAGCGATCAGTGAGACACTGATGTTTCAAGCGGACAGTGTACGTCAACATGGGTAGAGATAAGGATGTGAAAGGGCGGCAAAAAGGGGCAATTGTGTTGGGCCGTGCCGATGGCCACACGGTACGTGACGTAGCTGGTTTTTTTTGTGTAATTTTTCGCAGCGGACACTTCAACGTGTCTACACGCAGTGGAGTACTACACGTGGCCACGAAACACGACATCAGAATTGTGGTCGGTATAAGATCTTGACTGAGAAGCACCGGAAACTTATTTCACGGCTTGTGAATCAAATTCGCATCCAAACCCGACCGGATTTGCTTCTCTCAGTGAAAGAAGGCCATTCAAAACCTCTTAGCGAGAGAACATTGCGACGGGATATCCATTCAGGGAACATTTGGGTCGGTCACCTCGCAAGAGGCCACTGCTCGCACAGGCACATAAAGCTGCGCGCCATCAGTCATCACGTTGTTGCTCTAGGGGAGCCGGTGTTACTTGCACCGCTCGGGACGCGTGTTTGTCACGTGAGAAGAGAGCAGCAGTCAGGCGGGTTGCATACCGTGGCCGTTCTGTACTTGCGCCACTAGCCTTCAGTACATACTACGTCATGCACTTCCTCTACTTTTTCTCCCACTTGCTCGCTAAGCTGCTCTCGTTCCTCGAGAGCGGGGAGCAATCTGGCTCCGAAGGCATTTCACTCACGATTCACGATGCCTGGACTAAAAGGCAGCGAACGTGGACAGTAGCTGACTGGCGGAACTTAATGTGGTCTGACCAATCACGTTTCTGCCAATATTCCAATGACGCATGGCGTCGATTGCACTGAAAGTAAAATGAAGCACTTCATCCCGGATGTGTGCAAGGCCAGGTTCAAGTCGGAGGTGGGTCTGAGACTTTTTGGGGGTGTTTTTCGTATCATGTATTGCGCTCGCTCATAAAGGTGACCACTGGCATGAACCAGCATGTTTATTTAAAGATTTGCCTTTCAGTCAAATCTGCAAGATGATTATGTTATTGATACCCCGAGATTTGAAGATGACAACAGCAAAGTTCATCTGGCTGGTCACATACGTGACCGGTATTATGGTTTTATCAGTGGCGTGCACTGAACCCCATCCACCCAGCGCTGCTGGGGTAAAGAACTTTGTATTAACATTTTCTAAATATTCCTCCGAACGCCTTTTATACCCAATGTTTAAAAAATTGCGAACATCTAAACCAAGCTAAGTACAGCTGTCTCGACGATCCGCTCGCACTACCGCAGTTCAGTTTCTCCAGCGAGCAAAAAGGAACTACCCCAGCGAAATTTAAAGGTCGCTTGGGTGATGCATGCCCTCGAAGCTTCCTTGTCCCGGAAGCTGGGCGGAGCTCCCAGTCAGCAATTTACGGCGACAGGCCAACTAGCTTAGGTAACGTAATGTTAGTTTTAATACCTGACACTCGAAGTCTTCAGCGCCACACACTAGAGACTGCAAGAAAAATATCAGTACCTTAACAGTACAGCCACTTGCACGTCGTCTTGTTGATAAAAATAGAGCCAGTGTATGAAATCAATTGTAATATAGAAGAATGCACTTCAGTCTTGGGTTTCGGCATGTATACAGTCTTTTCAACCAATTCATTGATGGCACTTGTAGAGTATGTGTTCCTATAGCCGCAGAAAAATATTTAGGTTGCCCAGCATGAACACAGAATTAAGCGCGAACGGTTGTCTGTAATGGTGGTATATAGTGAATATTTTAGTGTTCCTCTTGGATTATAGGTGAGGGTTTCGTGAGTTCTGTGGCATTCTTCATGAATATAACGTGTGTTATAAGTTGTGACAAATATTTCCGCTCGTTTGTTGTTGATGCACGTACACTCAGTATGGGAGTGAAACTATCAAACTTAGTAGTATAATAGGACAGTTC
The DNA here is from genome assembly GCF_040414725.1 of Anabrus simplex. Taxonomy (NCBI): domain Eukaryota; kingdom Metazoa; phylum Arthropoda; class Insecta; order Orthoptera; family Tettigoniidae; genus Anabrus; species Anabrus simplex. Next base: position 727,616 of record NC_090272.1, on the reverse strand, counting down.
GGCGGCCTTCTCCTCCTCCCGCGGCGCGGGAAATTTGAATTCTGGCGGGAAATTTGAATTATGGCGGGAGATTTGAATTTGTAAACAAAGCCACGTGCTTTTTGACAGCTGTCATCGACAACAACGCATCGCTAACCTCACTGCTGCCATCTTGACGGGCCTAAACCTCAGTAGTGCCAACTTAACCTAACTAGCGTGAGGTAAACAAAGCCACGTGTTTTTTGACAACCACGTGCTTTTTGACAGACAACAACGCATCGCTAACCTCAGTACTGCCATCTTGACGGGCCTAAACCTTAGTGGTACCAACTTAACCTAACTAGCGCGTGGTAAACAAAGCCACGTGCTTTTTGACAGCCACGTGCTTTTTTGACAGCTGTCATCCGCCATCTTTAAACTACAGAGCACTGTGCTGCCCTCTTTAGATGTAAAATTCGTCACCTGTCATCGGCAGTGCTGCCATCTTGACGGGCCTAAACCTTAGTGCTACCAACTTAACCTCACTAGCGTGAGATAAACAAAGCCACGTGCAGCTGTCATCCGCCATCTTTAATCACAGTGCCGCTCTCTTTAGCTACTTACCTTTGAAATGTGGTGGCGGATAATTTGAAAAATGCTTTTTGACAGCAGCCATCTTTGAGCACCGTGCTGCCCTCTTTAGCTACTTACCTTTGAAATGTGGTGGCGGTAAATTCCACGTGCTTTACAAACCTATATGCTTTTCTGACAGCTGTCATCCGCCATCTTTAATCCAGAGAGAACAGTGCTGCAATCTTTGTGGTGGCGGCAAATTCCACGTGCTCTTGTTTGGAAACAAATCAACATGCTTTTTTTGACAGCTGTCAACCGCCATCTTTAATCACCGTGCTGCACTCTTTAGCTACTTACCTTTGAAATGTGGTGGCGGTAAAATTCCACGTGCTTTACAAACCTATATGCTTTTCTGACAGCTGTCATCAGCCATCTTTAATCCAGAGAGAACAGTGCTGCCCGGTGGCGGCAAATTCCGCGTGCTCTTGTTTGGAAACAAAGCCATGTGCAGCTGTCATCCGCCATCTTTAATCAACAGAGCAAAGTGCTGCCCTCTTTATGGCTACTACCTTAATCACGTAGTAGCGGGCAATTTGAAAAGTTCTGTTAGCTATCATGCGCCATCTTTAATCAAGAGAGCACCGTGCTGCCATCTTTAGCTAGATACCTTTGAAATGTGGCGGCGGATAATTTGAAAAAATGCTTTTTGACAGCAGCTATCTTTGAGCACCGTGCTACCCTCTATGTGGTGGCGGCAAATTCTACATGCTTTACACACTCACGCGCAGCTGTCATCCGCCATCTTTAAGCAACAGAGTACAGTGCTGCCCTCTTTGTTGTGGCGGCAAATTCCACGTGCTCTTGTTTGGAAACAAAGCCACATGCTCTTTTGACAGCTGTCACCCGCCATCTTTAACCAACAGAGCACTGTGCTGCTATCATGCGGGCAATTTCGTTAGCTGTCATCCGACATCTTTAATGAACAGAGCACCGTGCCGCCCTCATGCGGGGCAATTTCGTTAGCTGTCATCCGCCATCTTTTAATGAACAGAGCACCGTGCTGCTCCCTGTAGTAGCGGGTAATTTGAAAAGTTCTGTTAGCTGTCATCCGCCACCTTTGAGCACCGTGCTGCCATCTATGTGGTGGCGGCCTATTCCACGTGCTTTACAAACTCACGCGCAGCTGTCATCCGCCATCTTACATCGCAAACCTCAGTGCTACACTCTTTAGTTGAAAAATGGTGGTGGATAATTTAAAAAGAAAAATTCTACAGCAGCCATCTCTCGACGCTAATTGCACAAGATGGTGGCTATACATGACTCCTTAAAGGTTCTTATGCAAGATGATCGCTATACATAGACGCCCTTGGGATGCTTACGCAAGATGGCGGTTATACAAGGCTCCTTATGAGACACCCTAGGGATGCTTGCGCGAGATGGTGGTTGCTCTTATGAGGCGGCTTAAGGATCCTTGGCTAGAGACGCCCTAAGGATGCTTGCGCAAGATGGCGGATGCAAGATGGCGGCTATACATAGCTCCTTATGAGACAGCCAGTACTCAATACAACATGTGATCAGAACATTGATTGATGTGTTCAGAACACAAAATAAGTAGAATCGAACACTGTACTCGATACAACATGTGATTAAAACATTGTCTGGTGTGTTCAGAACACTACATAAGTAGAATCGAACGCTGTACAACGAATTTTACAACTAAAGAGGGCAGCACAGTGTTTAAAGATGGCGGATGACAGCTGTCAAAAATGCACGTGGCTGTCAAAAAGCACGTGGCTTTGTTTACCACGCGCTAGTTAGGTTAAATTGGTACCACTAAGGTTTAGGCCCGTCAAGATGGCAGTACTGAGGTTAGCGATGCGATGTTGTCTGTCAAAAAGCACGTGGCTGTCGAAAAACACGTGGCTTTGTTTACCTCGCACTAGTTAAGTTAAGTGACAGCTGTCAAAAAAGCACGTGGCTGTCAAAAAGCACGTGGCTTTGTTTACCTCGCGCTAGTTAGGTTAAGTTGGCACTACTGAGGTTTAGGCCCGTCAAGATGGCAGTACTGAGGTTAGCGATGCGTTGTTGTCGGTCAAAAAGCACGTGGCTGTCAAAAACACGTGGCTTTGTTAACCTCACGCTAGTTAAGTTGGCACTACTGAGGTTTAGGCCCTTCAAGGTGGCAGCAGTGAGGTTAGCGATGCGTTGTTGTCGATGACAGCTGTCAAAAAGCACGTGGCTTTGTTTACAAATTCAAATCTCCCGCCAAAATTCAAATTTCCCGCCAGAATTCAAATTTCCCGCGCCGCAGGAGGAGGAGGCCGCCGAACTGTCCTATTATACTACTAAACTTCAGCGACGGTTAAATATCAGTTAAATTTTGCTGATTAGTTTACATTAGGCATTTTAAGTAAAAAACAAACAGTTAGTCCCAGTGTATTTTTGTGAAAACCATGACTGTACTATCACGAAGGGTCACCGGATGAAACTGCAAGTACATTGTTTAAAATCTGTTATAGATTAAGTTATGATGGTGTCGTCATTGCCGTGAATATCAGTTTGGAAGTACTGTATGTGCGAACGTGTGGTTGAATATATTCTTGAAAGATCCTTCTTAGGTAGACCTTTCCACGAAATACGCAGCCTTATAAACTGGTAATGTTGCCTTTAGAGAGTGTAGTGGGACTACGATAGTTTATATTTAAAAAACATTTTTGCAGCTTGGGTAATAAATATGTTCTCCGCACGATACTGGGTTTTATGGACATTCCTCCACCATATTACGTTTCCACTGGCCTCCAAATCACCTGACCTGAACCCCATAGAAAATCTGTGAGACTTGAACAACGGGTAAAACGCGAAGCAGCATCCTCGCAATTTAGTGGAACTGCGCCATCAAATCCTCAGCGAGTGGCTCAACCTGGATGTGACGTACCTGCACAACATTGGACTCACTTCCCAACCGAATACAGGTGGTTACATAGTCCAGAAGCCGAGTTGCACTGTATTAAATGATGCTTAAGATTCCTCCAGGGGTGACTATTTGTTTGTCCATTGAGTGGTGGTGGTGGTGATTTTTGTTTTAAGAGGAAGTACGACTAGATATTCATTCTCTCGGAACAAATTAGTGGAAAACAAATTTAAAATAAAAGAAAATTATATATTTAACGAATAAATTTGGAATCGCAGTACACAATTTCAAAAAGTTATTGAATTAGGCCGAAAAATTACTAACGAATCAAAAGGGAACGTGGTTCTCTGAGTAACAAGACTCTTGTAATTTACATACCGTTGATTAATCTACTGTCGCACATAAACCGGATGACGAGATCAGCAGTAGTCGCGTCATCGGCTAATATGCGTTCGAGTGTTTCCTGCAGGCCGACGCTCCGTCTTAGGCCAGAGAGATCGGCGCACTCTGTGAGGATGTGGGCCACGGTGAAGTCGGCACCACAAGAACACACTGGGGGTTTTACTCTCTTTAGGAGAAAAGAGTGGGTAGGAAAGTGACCGCCAAACGGTAATAGTCTCCATAATTGCTCTCAGCTTTTTGAGAGTTCGGATAACTAGCCACTCCGACTCCCAGGACGCCAAGATGGTTCAACGTAGCGGAGAACAAATATCTGGTGCCAGCATCACTTAAGCTCGCTAGAAGGTCATGAATCTGCTGCACCACTGGGTGTTGCGAGAAACAGGTTTCAATAGAGAGCTTAACGATTCGTTACACATAAGAAAGATGTTTCTTTCGTCACACAGTGTAAACTGCAGATCTTCCAAGATGGCGCAAAGCTCCGAAAAATACACGCTACATACACTAGGAAGCGAAATCCTCGTGCTCATATCATGGGTGACGAAAGAGCAACCAACATTATTACCGATTATAGAACCATCCGTGAAGATATGTTTCGCGGTCAGTAACTGGTGAAAGAAGCCCTGGAAATACCTCCGTTAAACGGAGGAATCCGTGCTCACCTTGATTCCACGGAGTAGATCTAGGCGTATATCCAGTCCCGCAACTAACCACGGAGGTACCTTGGTAAAAGTTTGTTCAAGATAACAACAGATATCTATATTTAAATCAAGACACAAGCTATCAATTCGAAGTCCGAACGGCCATGTGGCATTCGGCCTTTCTTGGTACTTGTGGTGGTATTGGGTACTAAAGATGCATTGATAGCTTTGATGTATCACGAATTTGGCAAAGTACGTGAAGAGTAACTGCTGCCTCCTAATTCTAGAAATGGAACTCTCGCTTCAGCGAGTAGGATGGGAATGGGGCTGGTACGGAAAGATCCACTTTGGTGAATACTGTCTAAAAGGCTCAGGGTAGATTCTGATGCCGAGTCATAAGCCGCACTTCCATAGTCAATTCGGAAGAGGGCCGTTGCCGTGTAAAAGCGTAGCAGCACCGCACGGTCAGCCCCTGAGAAGCATAAGCATGTTAAGCATTTTCATGCGGGCTACCATCAACTGACGGATGTGAGGCTCTCACGTTAGTCTCTTATCAAAATGGAGACCCAGGAATCTGCGGGTGTTTACCACGGGTTAGACTGTTTCGCAAGCGCAGCTATGTTTCATGATGCACAAGCTGAAGTGTACGAGTGAGCTTTCGCCGCTGAAAATCGAAAACCGTGTTGCAGGGCCCATCTGTCGAATCGGTCAATAGCATGTTGTAGCTGTCTCTCAGCAAACGCAAACCTTCCGGAGCAGTAATTATAATTATTAGTCTGACCAGGTGATAGGTGACTGACCGATGAGAGCAAAAACCACACTGGTAGTTAGATAAGAGGCCTCCTTTTCCAAAACCCACACAAGACGTCGATCAACCAAACTTTCAAATAGCTTACAAAGGCCATTAGTAAGGCATACTGGCCTATAACTTCTGGAGTTTTTGATATTTACCTGGCTTCGGAATTCGTATCACAATTCCCTCACGCCACTGAGATTGAAACACACCCTCACTCCATATTCTGTTGAACAGGATGAGAATATCCTTGAGACATCGGTCACTCAAATGCTTAAGCATTTGATTGAGGATTTTATCCGGTCCAGGAGCCGTGTCTCTGCACAGCGCGAGTGCACTCCGCAATTTCCACTCCGTGAAAGGCACGTTATAGGAATGCGAAACACCATGTGTCAAGGAGAGATGGTTGTGCCTCTGCCTGACGCTTGATTGTATCAATCCAGGGTCGTACCTTCCAGAGCTGGACGTATCTGCAAAATGTGAAGCGACGTGGTCTGCAATGACTGAAGGAATCGTAACTATATTTCGGTGACTGAGGGCACATTCTGAACACCGACAATACGGCGGAGATTTTATCCACACTTGTGATGACGGATTAGGTCCCGTCATGGAAGACACATGCTTTTCCCACGTAGCTTTCTTACGTTCTCGAATCAGAAAACGGGCCTTCGCACACTTTCGCTTAAATGTGATATGATTGGGCATAGAAGGATTCCGACGTTAATGCTTAAAAGTCCGTCGGTGATCACGTAGCTGCTGCAATTTTGTTCGTCCACCTTGGGACCTGTTTCCGGCGAGGAATACCGGACGAGGAAGCAATTCTTCCTCTACGGCAGCAGGAATTCCAGTAGTAATGGAAGAAACTTAGTCGTCAACAGGCTCCAGCATATCATGTCGGCCATCACTGCTCGTTTGGAAAATTCTGGCCAATTTGCCCGCCGAAGTAACCAGCGCTTGGGTACTTCGGACTGTCTTCGATTCAAGACAGATAGAATTATCCGGAAGTGGTCACTCACAGAGGTCATCGTATACCCACCGAAGCAGGAAAACTAGCGCACGGCTGCACGAGATGACATCTAGATGTGAGAATGTGCCATGTGTGCTGCTGATATGTATCGTTTCCCCTGTATTCAGCACGCAAAAATCGAACAGGTTGAGCAATCGCTGGATCACCCTCCCACCTAGCACAGAGTGTGTTACGACGTTCACGTCTCCCAGCATGAGAAAAGTAGGAGATAACTGAGCGATCAGATCTTGGAGTTCATGCATTTCAAGGTTCAACATGGTAGTCAGGTGAAATGTACACGTTGCACACCGCTGTTATTAATGGCAATGGAGTGCGAACTGCAACTGCATCTAGGTGAGTACGGAGCCGTAATCCGTCGCCGAAGATGTCGGAGCGAGCTAGGGTACAAACACCTCCAGTCGTCGCGCCATCCACAACTACTCTGTCTTTAGAGCAAGGACGATATCCTCTCATAGTCGTGTCCAGGTCTCAAACGATAACCCTGTAGAGACTATGAAGGCCGCAGAGGCCGAGACGGATATCAATTGACGTTTCACAGCTAGTCGACAGTGATAACTGTTGCAGTTCCACTGCAATAGGGCCATTGTGTGGATTAGTAGCGCAACGAAGGTAGGACAATTTCTTGCCTTTCCTTCGGTCAACTACCATCAATTTTCCGCCGTTCTTGCCGTTTTCTAAATTTTCATCCTCACCATCCACAGCAATGAGTGCTTCGGTCTCATTGTTTCCTCTGTTGACGGTGACTTGGAGACCGAACACTCCATAGATGGTTAGTTCTCAGATTTTGACCGGTGGACCTTTTTTCTAGGAGAACTGGGTTCCCGAGAAAGGTATCGGAGGGGAATGCGTCGGGGTTTCTCACTCTTGCCCACCGTTTGCTTAATCTTTGAATGAGTGCCGGCAGATGGATTTCCGGTCTTCTTCGGGGATCATGCGACCCCGGTGGGCTTATAGTGTTTCTTCTCCAACGTTTTATGAGAGCGCTGTCCCCCTTCCTTCTCCACTTTCAAGTTCTGGGCATTGAAATGTGGTCTGGATATTCCAGCCCTGGTTGGGTAAGTCTTCATTCCCGCCCTGGTAGGGGAGGCCATCCAAGGCGAACGTGTCTGGGAAGGGCACTTCCCAGTCAACGCTGGCAATGACGCTCTTGTTGGTTTAGCAGGAGGTACGAGAAACTTCTGGGGAACATCTATACTTGTCGTGGTAACACTCTTTTCGTGCTTGGCTGATGGAGCATGGCTTTCTATACTAGTCATTGCAGCATTGAGGCTTTGTGGTGTGGTCCGTACATTTGCAACATTTTCAGCGAAGGAGATGGAGAACTCCGGAGCAGCCAAAAATTTAAACTTTCTCCGGGCATCTGGATAGGAAAGCTTATTCACATTTTTTCTCATGGATCTTCTTCTCCCCCCTGAACGTTGCAAATCATTTGAATATGGGAGCATGCACTCTAGTGCAAATAACGCACATTGGCGGTGGAGTATACTCAACACCAGCATGCTCGCATTTTCCACACTTTGCACACGTCGACGAGCCATGACAACGCAATGAGGTGTGCCCAAACGTTTGACAGTTATAACACCTCATTGATGCTGGAATATATTGGCGTACAGTTAATCGGTCCATCCCGACTTTAATTAGTTCATGCAGTGACTGGACGTCAAAGCGCTCGTATCGAGCAGCTTAATACCGACACGCCTCTTTAATCTCCATACGTAGGTTACGTGCTAGATTCCGAATGATAACGTCAACGCAAGCCCTTATCAAATCCCTGTTGAAAATAACGCCTTGCAGGGGTTAAGGGATTTGTGCTTCTCGAATTGAACTGCCATATTGCCGAATATTTTTGCCTCAAGTAACTGTCCACTCTGTTCACCTGTCCATGTTTTATTATTTATTTATTTCATGCCTTCATTTGTGGCGAAGTTAAGGCTCACGGCCCTCTCTTACACTTAACCACATATCTAATAAACTTTATAAAACAGAATAATGAAATAACCACATATCTAATAAACTTTATAAAACAGAATAATGAAATAATTTAACAAAATATAAATCCTAACCTCATTCATTCTTCCATTCATACTGCCATTCATACAAGCTGGTTATACATTTAATAGGTAATCTCGGCAGGACCGCTTGAAAGAAGCTAAGGGAGTGCAATTCCTAACACTAACTGGAGGGGAATTCCATAGCCTTGCACCAGACACTTGAAAGGAGCGGTTAAATGAAGATGAGCGATGCACAGGAATTGAGAGTGTCGTAGTCGATCGTGTGTTGTGTTCATGAGAGGAGGAGAGTAAATTAAACTTTGAGGATAAATACTGGGGTTTAGATTCATTCAGCAGACGAAATACGAGAGTAGCAACGTGAAGATGTCGTAGTTTATCGATTTTTAACCAGGAGAGAAGTTCATAATAGGGGGAGATATGAGTTGAAAATTTAATTGAAAATATAAACCTAATGCATGAGTTCATTGCCCTCTTTAATTTTAGTGTCTGTTCCATGGTGGCATCTATCATTACAATATCACAAGAATTAAGTATGGGAAATATGACGGTCGGGATAAGTTTAATTTTCAAGCTTAGTGGAAGAAGTGATTGGCGAGTTTTGAGAGGGTGAAGTGACGAGTGAATTTTCCTACAGATGCTTGTTATGTGCTCACTCCAATCTAGTGTGTCACTTATGATAATTCCAAGATTTTTTACCGACTTCTGAAATGGTATAGCTACACCAAAAAGCAAAAGTGAAGGCAATAATTTCTTATTAAGGATATTTAACTGCCTTTGTTGCCCTATTATAATAGCTTGTGTCTTTTTAGGATTAATTAATAAACAATTCTTATTAGAATAGGAGCTAATCAGATTTAAAATGGAATTCATTTGATGAATTCCAAACTCAGTATCAATAGCTTTACAGTGATAATATATTTGTAGATCATCTGCATATAAATGATACTTACAGTTACTGAACTGAGAAGATATATCATTGACATATAGAGTAAACAGAAGAGGTCGAAGCACGGATCCCTGTGGGACACCTGTTTGCTTCGTCTTCCAGTCTGTGGTAGTGCCGTTTATGACAACACGTTGTCGCCGATTGGAGAGGTACGAAGCAAAGAGCTGAATAGCAGAGGGACTCAGATTAAATCTTTGTAGTTTCGCTAATAATATGTCAATATTTACTGTGTCAAACGCACTACTGAAGTCAAGTAGAATAAGTATAGTCACTTTCCACTCATCTATAGCTCGTCTAATGTCGTCTGTAATTCTTAGCAGTGCCGTCCCTGTGCTATGTCCTTTCTTGAGACCAGATTGGAAGGGGTCACGCAGAGAATATTTTTCCAGATATTGTTCAAGTTGGCTATAGATCAATTTTTCTAGAGCTTTTGACAGTGCTGAAAGAATGCATACAGGACGAAAGTCGGATGCTACATTAGCTGGCGACCTTTCTGGAACTCGGACAACTTGTGTATCTTTCCATTTTGTCGGAAAATAACTACGGGAGAGGCATGCATTAAATAAGTCAGTAATAACCGGCAATATTATATCCATAATGTTAGTAATAAAGAAAATAGGGATTTCATCAGCCCCTGTTGCATGAGATTTAATTGAAATCAGTACTCGTCTCACTTCAGACTCTGAAACAGTTCGAAATTCGAAATATGGACGATCAGATGATTGTTGTCGTATTATAGACTTGATGGTGGCCTGCACTATATCGTGTTCAGGAGTAAAAACATATGTTGAAAAGTGTCTATTAATATCGTCAACCGGTATTTCTGGTTTAGCATGGTTCACAGGAGGCCTTCCAATACCTAATGAACGAAGTTGTCGCCAAGTACTACCAGCGTTTATATTATTGGATAGACGCCGGAAGTAATCGAATTTCTTATTGCGGATAATTTGTTTAATTCGATTACGCAGTACACGGTATTGTTCAAATGTGTCAGCTGATAAATTTCGTTTGTAACGTCTATATAACGAATCACGCTGAGCCATCAAAGATTTAATTTCAGTTGTCAGCCACGGACAGGGCGGCCGTGTTACTTTCACACAGCGCTTAGGAGCATGCTTATTGTAAAGTCCATGAATATGAGAATTAATATTTTCCAGTTTTTCATCTATGTCATTCATTAGTATTATGTCACCCCAAGGACATTTGCATGCATCTTCTTTTAGGTGATTGAAATCTATATTTTTAAAGTCTCTAAAAGTCACGTATTTCGACCTATATTTAGGAACTCTTAGCGAATACGCTAAGTATATAAGGTCATGAGTTGATATTTCAGGAACAGGTATTTGACCGTGTTTAAGAACCTTGTGTGGATTATTAGTTATCATGAGATCAATCAGTGAATCGGAAGAGACGGTGGAAGTATGAACGTGGTTAGTTGGTTCCAAGGGCAATATTGTCATGTCACAGGAGAGAAAAATATTTCGAAAACGTATTGTTTCACTAGTCCGAGTTAACAAATTTGTATTAAAGTCGCCTAGTATAATCACGTGTTCATAAGATGGTAAAAGTCTCATTAAATCGTCCTCTAACCCACCAATGCCCTCTGCATTTGGAGGCCTATATACAACCCCAATGAGTACTTTAACAGTGTCTATAATAATTTCAACAAACATAAATTCAGGAACAGTATTTGTAGTAGTGGTAGAAGTTTTTACCACTGTACTCCTGAGATTAAGCTTACAAAACAATGCAACACCACCTCCACGCCTGCTCATCCTATCAAATCGATGAATACGATACCCTTGTATTTCAACCATACTGGAAGGAATTGAACTACATAGCCAACTCTCACTTACAGCAATTATATGAAATAAACTGTTTTCAAATATAGCTTTCAGTTCATCATGGTGAGCTACAACAGATTGGCTGTTAACATGAGCACACAACAAAGCGCGTGGAAATGCTTTCACTTCCGTTTCTAAAATACTACGAACAGATAGATCTGAAGAGAGAATCTGGGAAGAAAGAGGGGTAAGAGGAGTAAAACTAGAAGTCGGTGCCAAAGAGAAGGGAGGGGTGGTGTCTGTGTCCAAGTCTATGCTCGCAATAGAAGTGAATGACATTGTTATACTTAAATCCTCAGGCAGAAGTTGAGAATAAACAGATAGCGGCTTACCTCGACATAGCATAAAATATAACTTCCAGCTGATTCACACAAGCACACACACTTACTAACCATAACTAACCTAAAACATAGAATTGGCCTAGTATACATTAGCAATAACAAGAACACAATCATAATTATTTCCTAGTGCTTTCGCCTAACCGTCTAATCAAAGAATTTAATTCTGCAGGAGTGTTTAAGTGCATCTTCTTTCCATCGGCTGTGAGGACGATAATCGTGCCATTTTGCGTATAGGTGTTGCGCATTCCAAATATATCACGTGCCTTGCGGAACATCTCCTTCCTTGTAGCTGTCAGAGATTCAGTAATAAGAACTTTAGTGCCTTTTAGCAGCCGCTTAGCGCGCCACACTCTATCTCGTTGCTGATATCTAAGAAATTTTATGATAATTGGCCTGTTTCCTGAAGTCACCACATCAGCAGTCGATCTCTGTTGTCGCCCTAATCTGTGACATCGATCAATGCACTCAATATTCAGGTCAATCTGCAGTTTATCTCTGATAGTATCCAAGGCCTTGCTGTACACATCTTCATCAGCAGTCTCCTTAACACCATGCAACAGGAGACAATTGCGTCTGCTGTATTGGGCCGCTTCATCTGACACTGCTTCTTGTATCTCAAGACGCTGTTCAGTTTCACTTATACTTCTCTTCAAATCGGATATTTCCGCTGAAATCGATTCTCGAAAGTCACGGAAGTTACTTTCAAGCACACGTAACAACTCTTTGGGATTAGTGGCATTGTTAGTAGTAGCAGTTAGAGCTTCCTCCAGGCGCCCTTGGAATTGAGATATACGTCTTTCAAATTCACTAATCTTCTCATTCACAGCTTTGAGGGTCATGTTTGATGCACTAAAAATGAAATATATATATTTAATAAATCTAGTGGATCCCACTCACGGTAAATATGTGTGATATATTTTGATATTCGATAGGCGAATTACGGAGCACTTTCACACACGTTTAACTACATGCGCCATCTTAGCACGGAGCCTTCACGAATCTCACGCATTTCATCAACTTCACCACGAACAATATCTTCAATTGCATGGTTGATCATGAACGAACACTCTTCTAACAAGGTCTGAACATCAATCCCGGAGGCGACCAAGAATCGTGGGAGGCGTTTGTCAGATTCTTCTGCTAATGCCACAGGCGTATATGTATCTTCTCTGTCGCACTATAATAGACGTTGTTTGTTGGTGGGTGCCACCCTCTGTTGGAGTAGAATAACCAAAATAAGAAACTATGCATAGTCCCATGAGTACTCGTGATTAAAGAGGTCGACCTCCAGCAGAGCCCTGTTGTACCAAATGTAAGGCTGTATACACCAGAAGGGGCCGTATATCTCGAGGGGGTCGCTAAGAACTACTGCAGCAGTAGCCATGCATCACCTCGCCGCGACCCGACACTTGTGATTATTTGGGGGGAGGGGGTCGCTAAGAACTTCTGTCCCACTAGCCATGCATCACCTCTCCATGACCCGAAACATGTGATTGGAGTATAAAACCTCCGTGCTAACCTATTCTACCCGAGGCAGAGTGGTTGGCGAGACAGGAAGAGGACTGGCATTTAAGAAGGTGAGAATAGAAGGGTGGAAACAGTAATGAAGATAAAGAAAACAGAAACTCCTGAGGCAACTCGGTTGACACCTAATTAGTCCGGCCCTACACCGAGGCCAATCCAGCATGGGCAACCCTGAGCTAGCACAGCACTCGGGATCAACAAACCCACAAGTCCCCACACCGACGTCAAAGTCTCGGTGTCCCTAACGGGGTTGACTTACAGAAGGCTCTTAGTATTTGTACTGACGAGCAGTTTTAGTAGACTATGGGACCTGGCGCGCACGATAGTAGGTTCTCGTGCACGTGTTTAGTTTCGTAGTTTGACCTAAAGCTAATGAAGTGGTTGCGTTACACTCCCAAAATTTCAAGTTGCCTATTGTCTTTAGAGATGAACCCTTTCATGTTTGTCGTCTTGAATTTTTTTTTTGTAGATTATAAATTCTTCTTTCACCAGAATGAATACTCCCCCTCCTACCATACCTATCCTGTCTCTACGATGAAAATTCCAGGTCCGTGAGAAAATTTCTGAATCCATTATATCAATTCTCAGCCATGGGTAAACAGCTATTACGATATCTCGTAAGTATATATCGATTAAATTCCTTAGTTCTATTCCATTCTTTACAATACTTCCACAATTCAACACTAACGTTATTATGTTATCCCTACCTGACTTAAAGATCCATGCACCCTTTTCACGGCTCCCTAGGCCACCTTGTTTCCTTGATTGTACCTCCCTGTAACCCTTCTAAGCAGTAGCGTAGGCACGATTGGCGGATTGGGGGCGAGGGTTTAATGTTAAAAAAATATAATAGAACACAATGAAGGTGCGCGCATACATGACTGTCATTATAACGGCACTGGTACAAGTGAATTATGTTGATATTCAGATTGCAGGTCAAAAGATTTACAGCGAATGGTATGTTCAGTTTACAATCTAAAATCCAACTTCCGTGGCTTCCTAGAAAATAGATTGAACAGATCTGTTGATTTTACAATTAGTCTCAGAGAATCTTTATAGAGTTTATTGTTTATTGACAGTTTATGTTCGACCTTCTAAAAAACCACGGGAGTGGGGAGAAACCCCCGGTAACTGCCTCCTGGCTCCTACTAAACAAACTTCGTATCTTATACGTACCACTGCGGTTAAAGTGAAGGCCATCTCAGTACAGATCCCAGTCTCCTACCCAACCATTAGGATCTAGAAATCTCACTCCCAGTTTCCCACATACCCTCTCCAAATTCTCATTCCCGATCACCTTCCAGTCAGTATCCCTGCCTCACAGTAGTCCATTGATAACAATCTCCTCTTACTTACTCTTCACACGTGTTGCACTTTCCAGATCTTACACATGCCCAACATGTTGGTACTTATGCCTGCTTGCCTTACTATGTGGGTACCAACGTGAAAAACTACCACAGTTCTGTTTTCTCTCCTCGTTCTCTTCTTTCCTGATCATTTGCCTTGACCTAAAACCATGCTGCCCTTTCCTCCACACTCTGTCCCTACATGTCTCACAAAGGAATCGCTCATGACCAGAGCCCCAACCCTACCCATCACTTTTGATTCTACTAAGTATGAAGAATGTGTACCTTTTCATTGTGAATTGACTGTCATCGATGTGACTTCGAGCTGCGACAGGCGTGTAAAATACGATTGAAAGTTCTCTCCATAGCAACTCCAACAACAATGTCCTTTCTCAACATTAACAATGGGAGAGCGAAGCACATAATGCTGGTACAAAATTAGTTAAATACAAAACTGTACATTTTTCCTGTATGAGTATTGGTGGTGATTATTGTTTTAACAGGAAGTAAAACTGAGCAACAATTCCCTACTAACACGAATCCGAAATAAAAATCTGGAACGTGTCCAACAATTCGAAAAATTAAAGAAAGAGGAGGTCTACGAAGTGTATGAAATGAAATGGCTCCCTAGGTATCAAAAGTTCTAATACCGTTCGTGTCGGAAAAGACCAAGTGTTAATCCAGGTAGGTCGGATATGATATGTGAAAGTAATGAGCCAGTCACACATATCTGGAAGCAATACCAGCTAAGAGCCTCGTGGTCGCAAAAACAAGCTCCCAAGTTAAATGACCTTGAGATTTTTTCTTTGATATGTTTGTCATACCTCAAATAATTTCAGAGAACATTTCCTCCCAGTTGCACAAGTGAATGCTAGGTATAAAATTAATACCTCCATAACACAATTACCATCACCAACATCACCAACAATGAAATGACAATCCACGTATGATACGCATATGTAAAATCAGCGGAATAATGACATAATGACTGCCAGTATCGACATCGACCAAAGAAATTCCGTTGGCATCACTTCTCTCTCATCTTCGGGATTGATGGCATTTGGTATTTGTATTTGATTTAGCAGTGGTCCGAGAGGAACTGTGGTTGGGAGGTTTGAAAATTGATGACAATTTGCTTTACGTCGCATCGACACAGATGTGTCTTATGACGACAGTGGGTTAGGAAAGGGCTAGGAGTGGGTAGGAAGCGGCCGTGGCCTTAATTAATGTACAACCTCAGCATTTGCCTTGTGTAAAATTGGAAAGCAAGTAAAAGTATCTTCAGGGCTGCCGACAGCGGGGTTCGAACTCACTCTCTTCCGAATGCAAACTTACAACTGTGCAACCCTAAACTCACAGCCAACTCGCTCGGTGTTTTAAAAATTCCCATGTTGATGAGTTAGATGAAAATCAGTTCCATGAATTTTACAAACGTTTCTCATCATCCTATCTGAAGTTCGTAATGAAAATATAACTTATTCCATTTCCGTCCCTGAAAGGATACGGCGGGGCTCCTAGACGGTGACGCCGTCTCTCATGCCAGGAGATTTGAGATGTGCTGTGGCCAATACTAGGAACTGTCTCGCATTCACGTTAGTGAAGGATGGAAAATCACGGAAAACCATTATCAGGTGAGCCGACGGTGCTAACCAACCGCGAGTTCAAGGGTGTGGAATCACCGGTCCTCTGAGAGGTTGAGCCAACTCGGCCACGCCGGCTAATGAACTCGTGTCTAATTTACTGCTGAGGAATCTGGCTACTTTTACTACTTCCTCGAGTATTTAGCTTATAGTGAACTATCCAGTGACGAATTCATCAACCGAGCAAGCTTTTTGCAGTGGTCGTGATGGCGCTTTGTTTTGAGGGGAATGCCACGAATTTCTCAGACAACCAAAATAGTAGCACTGGAGAGAAATGAGTAATTCAACCGCAGAATGTGTTAGAAAGGGAAGACGAGTGGGGGTTCTCTGTGTAAATAGATACTTCAAATTCACAATTGTACAATAACCGCTTTCTGTACGGCTCTATGGCTAAATGGTTAACTTGCTGGCCTTCGGTCCAAGGGGTTCCCGGTTCAATTTCCAGTCGGTTCGGGGATTTTAACTTGCTCCAGTCTTCCGCACCTACACAGCCTACGGTTTCGCAGAAAGAAGTCTTTCAACTTCCGATGCTGTGAATAGTCTGTTAGTAGTATAATGGGAGAGTTCGGCGGCCACCGCCACCTCCGGCTCCCATTGGCCACCTCCACCTCCACCTCAGCCAGAGGCCTCCCAGTGGCCACCTCCACCTCAGCCAGAGGCCTCTTCCAGTGCTGCCAACTTAACCTAACTAGCGCGAAATTTGAATTTGTAAACAAAGCCACGTGCTTTTTGACAGCTGTCATCGACAACAACGCATCGCTAACCTCAGTACTGCCATCTTGACGGGCCTAAACCTCAGTAGTGCCAACTTAACCTAACTAGCATGAGGTAAACAAAGCCACGTGCTTTTTGACAACCACGTGCTTTTTGACAGATTTGTAAACAAAGCCACGTGCTTTTTGACAACCACGTGCTTTTTGACAGATTTGTAAACAAAGCCACGTGCTTTTGACAGACAACAACGCATCGCTAACCTCAGTACTGCCATCATGACGGGCCTAAACCTCAGTAGTGCCAACTTAACCTAACTAGCATGAGGTAAACAAAGCCACGTGTTTTTTGACAGCCACGTGCTTTTTGACAGATTTGTAAACAAAGCCACGTGCTTTTTTGACAGACAACAACGCATCGCTAACCTCAGTACTGCCATCTTGACGGACCTAAACCTTAGTGGTACCAACTTAACCTCACTAGCGAGAGGTAAACAAAGCCACGTGCTTTTTGACAACCACGTGCTTTTTGACAGCTGCCATCCGCCATCTTTGAGCACCGTGCTGCCCTCTTTCGTCACCTGTCATCGGCAGTGCTGCCATCTTGACGGGTCTAAGCCTTAGTGCTACCAACTTAACCTAACTAGCGCGAGGTAAACAAAGCCACGTGCAGCTGTCATCCGCCATCTTTGAGCACAGTGCTGCCCTCTTTAGCTACTTACCTTTGAAATGTGGTGGCGGATAATTTGAAAAATGCTTTTTTTGACAGCAGCCATCTTGCATCGCAAACCTCAGTGCTGCCCTCTTTAGCTAGATACCTGTGGTGGCAGGCAATTCCACGTGACAGCAGCCATCTTTAATCAAGAGAGCACCGTGCTGCCCTCTATGTGGTGGCGGCAAATTCCACGTGCTCTTGTTTGAAAACAAACTCACGTGCTTTTTTGACAGCTGTCATCCGCTATCTTTAATCCAGAGAGAACAGTGCTGCCCTCTATGTGGTGGCGGCAAATTGAAAAATTCCACGTGCTCTTGTTTGAAAACATACTCACGTGCTTTTTTTGACAGCTGTCATCCGCCATCTTTAATCCAGAGAGAACAGTGCTGCCCTCTATGTGGTGGCGGCAAATTCCACGTGCTCTTGTTTGAAAACATACTCACGTGCTTTTTTGACAGGTAACTTCCACGTGCTTTACAAACCTATGCGCTTTTCTGACAGCTGTCATCCGCCATCTTTAATCACCGTGCTGCCGGGTGACGGCAAATTCCACGTGCTCTTGTTGGGAACTTGCGTCAGGAAGGGCATCCGGCCGTAAAACAATAGTTCGTGATTTAAAATCTAAGAAGTGGATCTAGCTGTAAATCCCCGATTCCCGTGTTAGACGTTGTAAAACAGATTCTTAATCCGAGTTGTCAGGAAGGGCAACCGGTCGTAAAACTATAGTGTATGAGGTTAGATACTGCTAGTTTTGCATCAGGAAGGACAACTCAACACATTCATGTGATTTAAACACATTTTTATTCCCAAGAGAATCGAACCCGAGACTACCGGGTGAGAGGCATGCATACTGTAGGCTATAGATTTGTTCTACAGTCCTCGAAGTATCGGCACAGTCATTCTGAGCGAGTTGTGTGGAATGCGCGTGTTAGCTGAAATTGTACACGTATCTTCCGGCTCGACCTTGAGCGAGGACACTACATGCTGACAAGCGGCTTGTAACTCGCGAACGTCTTCTTAGCTGAGTACCATTCAAGCTCTTAAAACACAGTACTAATTAAGGTTGTAAAATATTCTGAAATAGTCCTCCTCTGTAGTGCAGTAGTTAGCTGCTACCCTCGGAGGTCCGAGTTCGATTCCTGGCTCTGCCACGGAATGTGTAGCATTTAGCCTATGTAAGTTCCTAACGTAAAATATCATGATTGTACGGAGAGGTTAAAACACACACAGTGCCTACTCCTATCGAAAGAACCTGCACGGTACCGGCATGTAGGCTTCTCCTGGTGAAGGAGCTTGCACATGGTTTAACGCCTCCTATCAACAGCCCTTACTTAATGCTGGCTTTTTTGCACACCCCGCCCTACACCATAGTTTTACGACCGGCTGCCCTTCCTGACTAGGATTTTAAATCGCAGTATACGTGATAAATTTGTTGTAGCGGGTTTTATAACTAGATATCCCGGTACCGATACATAGCCTACTCCACTGAAGAAGCCTGCACAAGGCTTATTGCCTCCATCCGACAAATGAATCAGCATCAACACTCTTGTACTCAAGAAATCATTTTCGAAGGAGTCTGCACAAGGTTTAACGTCCCCATCAACAGCCCTTACTTATTGCTAGCTTTTTTTGCACGCCCCGCCTCACACCATAGTTTTATACGACCGGCTGCCCTTCCTGACTAGGATTTTAAATCGATATCCCGACATAGCCTACTCCTACCGAAGAAGGCAGCTTAACGCCTCCATCCAACAAATGAATCACACTCAAACACTCTTCAATCATTCTCGCTACTTCGGAAGATAGCGGTTCGAACTGGAAGCCGTAAATGCTAGGTGAGGGACCTGCGCGATCGTCATAACATGATCTAGCTAGATGCCCTTCCCGACGGCATAAGTTACCAGGATTTGAATCGCGTACCCCGACTAGAAGAAGCCTGCGCATAGCTTAACGCCTCCATCCGACGAATGAATCACCCTCAACACTCTCCAATCATTCTCGCTACTTCAGAAGATAGCGGGTTCGAACTAGAAGCCGTAAATGCTAGGCGAGGGGTCTGCGCGATCGTCATTACATGATCTAACTTTAGCTCAATACCTACAGGTAAGGAATACCGCGTATGTACCCTCGAGAAGTCGAGGATCACACGCTAACTTTCCAAGGCTCGAACTCTTAAATTCTGACACCTCGGCATCAACAGGAGGTTCGAATACGTCAGCCTGCAGGTAGGAGCTCTTGTTTGCATTCGTCCCGACTGTACCCGCAGTTTGTCAGCGATTTTTTCACATCCGGTTGGTAACAAGCAGAATATTTAGCCGCTGCAGTCTGCGCGAAGTGCTCACAGTTCTCTGTATGCGTTTATTACGTACACACACATCTCCCGTCTGCTGTGAATATTATTCTTCAGCCTTTATCTTAAGGTAAGCTAGAACTGTTAGTTACTTTTTTTATTTGCAAAGCAACTTCTACGCTAGACATCTACATTCATATATGTTTGTTCTTTTTTAGGTACCGTTCGAAAGTACGCAATTTTATTCATCCGAGTAACAGTCTGCAGCACGTGCATTTTTAAGGTATGTTTTCGAACTTTGAGTTGTAAAGATAATTAGGTTAGATGATGCACCCTACACTACATTCATATATGTTTCTTCTTTTTTTTAGGTACGACCAGAATATTATCATTCGAGTTTCAGGCTTGAACGCACGCATTTTATACATCCGAGTAACAGTTTGCAGCGCGAAGATTTTAAGGTATGTCTGACCTCTATTCGTTGAAACTTGGTTTCTTCTAAAACATCGTAACTTTAGTCTATTGATAAATAGTTGTTCTCTTTAATCCTCACGCGGGGTACGTACATAGCTATGTCTGCCCTCAACAGGCTGAAACTTGGTTTCTTCTGTAACTTTAAGCTAATCATAAATAGTTGTTCTCTTTAATCTACATACTATAGACGTGGTATAATTTCAAACACGCACACATAGCTATGTCCATCCTCAACAGGCTTAAACTTGGTTTCTTCCGTAACTTTAGTCTATTGGTAAATAGTTGTTCTCTTTAATCTACATACTATAGACGTAGTATAATTTCAAACACGCACACATAGCTATGTCTGCCCTCAACAGGTTGAAAGTTGGTTTCTTCCGAACATCGTAACTTTAAGCTAATCATAAATAGTTGTTCTCTTTAATCAATATACTATAGACGTGGTATGATTTCAAACACGTACACATAGCTATGTCTGCCCTCAACGGGCTGAAACTTGGTTTCTTCTGTAACTTTAAGCTATTCATAAATAGTTGTTCTCTTTAATCCACATACTATAGACGTGGTATAATTTCAAACACGTACACATAGCTATATCCGTCCTCAACAGGCTTAAACTTGGTTTCTTCCGAACATCGTAACTTTAGTCTATTGATAAATAGTTGTTCTCTTTAATCTACATACTATAGACGTGGTATAATTTAAAACACGCACACATAGCTATGTCCGTCCTCAACAGGCTTAAACTTGGTTTCTTCCGTAACTTTAAGCTATTCATAAATAATTGTTCTCTTCAACCTACATACTATAGACGAGGTGCGTACATAACTATGTCCGTCCTCAACAGGCTTAAACTTGGTTTCTTCCGTAACTTTAGTCTATTGATAAATAGTTGTTATCTTTAATCTACATACTATAGACGTAGTATAATTTCAAACACGCACACATAGCTATGTCTGCCCTCAACAGGTTGAAAGTTGGTTTCTTCCGAACATCGTAACTTTAAGCTAATCATAAATAGTTGTTCTCTTTAATCAACATACTATAGACGTGGTATAATTTCAAACACGTACACATAGCTATGTCTGCCCTCAACGGGCTGAAACTTGGTTTCTTCCGAACATCGTAACTTTAGTCTATTGATAAATAGTTGTTCTCTTTAATCAACATATTATAGACGTGGTATAATTTCAAACACGTACACATAGCTATGTCTGCCCTCAACGGGCTGAAACTTGGTTTCTTCCGAACATCGTAACTTTAAGCTAATCATAAATAGTTGTTCTCTTTAATCAACATACTATAGACGTGGTGCGTACATAGCTATGTCTGCCTTCAACGTGCTGAAACTTGGTTTCTTCCATAACTTTAGTCTATTGATAAATAGTTGTTCTCTTTAATCTACATACTATAGACGAGGTGCGTACATAGCTATGTCTGCCCTCAACAGGCTGAAACTTGGTTTCTTCCGTAACTTTAAGCTAATCATAAATAGTTGTTCTCTTTAATCTACATACTATAGACGAGGTGCGTACATAGCTATGTCCGTCCTCAACAGGCTTAAACTTGGTTTCTTCCGTAACTTTAGTCTATTGATAAATAGTTGTTCTCTTTAATCTACATACTATAGACGTAGTATAATTTCAAACACGCACACGTAGCTATGTCTGTCCTCAACAGGTTGAAACTTGGTTTCTTCCGAACATCGTAACTTTAGTCGTTCTCTTCAATCCTCATGCTATAGGCCTAACTCACAGCCATGTCCAACCTCTATAGGTTGAACATCGCAACTTTAGGCTAATCTCTATTGGTTGTTCTCTTTTCAGAACTTGTTGCATACGCTGTTCACCTAAGCACTTTATTCGAAGAAAGAGAAGACACTATGTTCCCATGCGAGCTGTGTAAGGCAATGTTCACAAGACGTGACAGCCTTACACGCCATGTAAAAACAAAACATCATCAGCTATCTGCTTGCGACTATAACCCTACTATGTTCCCCTGCGAACAGTGTAAGACAACGTTCGCAAGACGGGATAACCTCGCACGTCATATAAAAGCAAAACACCCTAGCATAACATCTGCTTTATGTGATGTTTGCGGGCTGTACTTCGCTAATGTAGAGCAATACCAGGCTCACTTAGCAGAGGTACATCAAATATCTACTCGCCCTCAGGTAGTAGTAGGGAAAAAGCGTGCAGCTACTGATGTAGCTGTAGAAAGTACTAGTAGTAAAAAACCTAGGAAAAATGAACTTCAAACTATTCACTGCGAGCACTGTAACACTGATGTACCATCTTCGCATTTTCGGGGACACTTACGGAGTAATGCGCATAAAAATAATGCGTGTAGAAGTGGTAGTAACGCAAACATCGAGGAAATTAATACAGCATTTAAAAGTAGGATTGCTAGTTACCGAATTCGCACCAGTCAAAAGTTTCAGAGCACTTCAAACTTTTTAAATTGCGTTCAACCGGATGTACAACAGCTTCTTGCTAAATCTTTGTCCAATCATAGTTTATTTAAAGTTAATTTTGAACTTTTCGCCTTGTACATTAAAAGCACGGATGAATCCGAAATAACGGACATTAAATCATTTAATACGAAGAATTTTGTCATAAGTGAGTCGACTAATTTTGGTGATGTACTTAGGGATGTCTCTAACATTATTTCAACTAAGAGCGAGGAATTTCAGGAAAAGGAATCAGGGTGGGCTTTAGTTGAGATAATGTATCTAGAAGTTAACATCAATAAGTACAATCCCATGCGAGGTTCATCGTACATCGAGCTGCCGGCATGGATTCAGCGAAAAGAAGCTGTTGTAAACATCCAAAACAATGACGAAGCATGTTTCGCATGGGCGGTGATGTCGGCTTTAAATCCTGCGAAATCAGACGTAGCTAAGAGAACATCATCCTATCTACACTATTCAACGCAGCTAAATTTCGATAGTATAGAATTTTCCGTACAGTTAAAGGATATTAAGCGCTTTGAGGAACTAAATAACATTAGTATCAATGTGTATGGTGTAGAGAAAAAGTCTGTAGTAGGTCCTCTGTATTATACATGTCATAAGAAGAGTACTCACGTTAATTTACTCTATATTGAAAACAGTGAGAATAGCCACTTTTGCTGGATTAAAAATCTGAGTAGACTTGTTGGCAGTCAGTTGTCAAAACATAATGGTAAAAAGTGGCTATGTGATGGATGCTTGCAGTATTTTAAAACCGAAGATCAGTTAACGAAGCATTCCAAGAATGACTGCAATCATGTACGTACGGAGATACCTACTACAGGCAATAATGTTTTAAAATTTACAAATTTTCATAAGCAGATGTGGGTACCGTTCGCGATTTATGCAGACTTTGAAGCCATCCTCACGCCATGCAACACATGCTCACCTAATCCTGACAACTCTTTCACTAATACTACGCACATGCATGTCCCGTATAGCTTCGCGTATTACATCAAGTGTAGTTACGATAGTACGCTTAACAAGTTAGAGCTGTATCGAGGACATGATGCTGCTAAAGTATTTTTAGAAAGACTTGAAAGTGATGCAGTTCGTCTCGGTCGTATTCTGAATAGTAATATTCCTATGAAGCCACTCACCGACATTCAGTTAAATGATCATGAACGTGCTACAAAGTGTAGCATTTGTGATGGGGAATTTTCCGAAAATGACCCTAAAGTTTTTGATCATGATCATTTAACTGGTTTCTACAGATGTGCCGCTCATTATAGCTGTAATCTTAAGTATAGAGTTCCTAAATTTATCCCTGTAATTTTTCATAACTTATCTGGTTACGACTCTCATTTCATCATTTCACAATTTGGAGCTTCGGATGAAAAAGTAGATATAATCCCTCAGAATAAAGAGCGGTACATTGCGTTTGCAAAGTCTGTAAAAGTAGATGCTGAGCATTCTATAAAACTGAGATTCCTTGACTCGTTTCGCTTTATGGCGAGTAGCCTCGATAAACTTTCTAGTCATTTACAGCCAGAACAATTTACAGAAATTCGACGCGTTTTCCCTGAAGAAGCGCAGTTTAATTTACTTCGGCGTAAGGGTGTTTTTTGTTACGAATATCTCGACTGCTTAGACCGCCTCGAAGAACGTGCCTTACCATCGAAACAATCCTTTTACAGCTCGCTGTATTCAGCAGATATTAGTGATGATGACTATTTACATGCACAACATATCTGGGAGCAGTTCCACATTCAAACGCTAGGTGAATACTCCGATTTATATTTAAAGACAGATGTACTTTTGTTAGCTGATGTTTTTGAAAATTTTCGCTGTGTTTGCATGAACACCTACAGCCTTGACCCATGTCAGTATTTTACTGCACCTGGGTTAAGTTGGGACGCGATGTTAAAATACACGCGTGTGAATTTGGAGCTGCTAACTGATATTGATATGGTGCACTTTATAAAAGCATCCATTCGAGGCGGTCTGAGTCAGTGCAGCGGCCGGTATTCGAGTGCTAATAATAAGTACATGCCGAGTTTCGATTCCAGTCAGGAATCTCGGTATATCGTTTACCTCGATGCTAATAATCAGTATGGGTGGGCGATGAGTCAGCATCTACCGGTGAGTGGTTTCCGCTGGCTGACGCAGTGCGAAATTGATGCTTTACAGCTACACGCCCTAGGTGATGAAGCTGATAAAGGTTATTTCCTCGAAGTTGACTTACAGTATCCTAAAGAGTTACACACTTCTCATAATGACCTACCGTTCTGCCCTGAAAATATGAAGTCCCCGTACATTGCATCAACGACGAAAATGCTCATTGCTAATTTATGCGATAAATCTAAGTATATCATTCATTACCGAAATTTAAAACAGTGTTTGCAGCATGGTTTGAAGTTATCCAAAATTCATCGCGTACTAGAATTTAATCAGTCACCGTGGCTAAAGCCATATATCGATCTGAACAATAATTTAAGAACGAATGCGGTTAACGAGTTTGAAAAAGATTTCTACAAGCTCATGAATAATAGTGTGTTTGGTAAGACTATGGAGAATGTTGACAAACGCGTTGATGTAAAATTGATTACAAACTGGGATAATATTAAGAAAAGGTATGGTGCTAACTATTTAATAAGTAAACCAAATTTCCACAGCTGCACCATCATACATGAGAATTTAGTTATTATACAGATGAATCGTGTCAAGGTTAAGTATGACAAACCTACCTACGTCGGCTTCACAGTACTTGAATTGGCTAAAACACTCATGTATGAATTCCATTACGATTATATGATGAAGAAGTACGCGCATAATGCGCAATTGCTCTACACAGATACCGATTCGTTTATTTATCAAATCAAAACTGATGACTATTACAATGATATAAAGCCTGACTTGGGTAGGTTTGATACGAGTAACTATCCTGCAGATAATCAATATCATCTACCGCTAGTGAACAAAATGTTCTAGGTAAAATGAAAGATGAATGTGCTGGGAATATTATCGATTCATTTGTAGGTACTAAATCCAAGTCATATTGCATAAAACTCTTAAATGAATTACAAATAAAGAGATTGAAGGGGGTTAAAAAGAATGTCGTTCAGAATCAGCTAAGTTTTGAAAACTATAACAATTGCATTAAAAGTAATCCACCTGTTTTGCATAAGCAAATGTCTGTCATTAGAAGCAAGAAGCATCAGTTGTACACTCATTTAATTAGTAAGGTAGCCCTTAATAGCGATGATTGTAAACGGTTTGTCATTCCAAATTCTACCAACACGCTAGCCTGGGGGCATAGTAGTATTGATAAGTACTACTTTACATAAACATTATGCTAGAGGTGTGTGTACTTACGTTACGCTGTCTTACATCACAATTCAGGAGAGGAACGCTGGTACGGCAAGTCTAAACTTGTACATTCAAGAATTGCATCGAGAAGTACGCTAGGGTGAAATGATTCGAGATAAAACTTGTACATACAAGATGTAAATAAATAATGTAGAATTGGCATATTCTTTTATTTTAGGTTAGGTATTACCTTCCTCCCACTCCTTATTTGCAAGATAGAGTTTTTGTTTATTACTCATAGAAGAAAGAAGGTGATGAGCAGTTTCGTGAGTATAGTTCGGTAAGTATCTCGAGAGCAGAATTTTTTTTTTGTCAAAAAAGCACATGGCTTTGTAAAGCACGTAGAATTTGCCACCACCGGGGCAGCACTGTTCTCTCTGGATTAAAAGCTTTCGTTTCCAAACAAGAGCACGTGGAATTTGCCGCCGAGGGCAGCACTGTTCTCAAAGATGGCGGATGACAGCTGTCAAAAAAGCACGTGAGTATGTTTTCAAACAAGAGCACGTGGAATTTTTCAATTTGCCGCCACCACATAGAGGGCAGCACTGTTCTCAAAGATGGCGGATGACAGCTGTCAAAAAAGCACGTGAGTATGTTTTCAAACAAGAGCACGTGGAATTTGCCGCCACCACATAGAGGGCAGCACTGTTCTCTCTGGATTAAAGATGGCGGATGACAGCTGTCAAAAAAAGCACGTGAGTATGTTTTCAAACAAGAGCACGTGGAATTTTTCAATTTGCCGCCACCACATAGAGGGCAGCACTGTTCTCTCTGGATTAAAGATAGCGGATGACAGCTGTCAAAAAAGCACGTGAGTTTGTTTTCAAACAAGAGCACGTGGAATTTGCCGCCACCACATAGAGGGCAGCACGGTGCTCTCTTGATTAAAGATGGCTGCTGTCACGTGGAATTGCCTGCCACCACAGGTATCTAGCTAAAGAGGGCAGCACTGAGGTTTGCGATGCAAGATGGCTGCTGTCAAAAAAAGCATTTTTCAAATTATCCGCCACCACATTTCAAAGGTAAGTAGCTAAAGAGGGCAGCACTGTGCTCAAAGATGGCGGATGACAGCTGCACGTGGCTTTGTTTACCTCGCGCTAGTTAGGTTAAGTTGGTAGCACTAAGGCTTAGACCCGTCAAGATGGCAGCACTGCCGATGACAGGTGACGAAAGAGGGCAGCACGGTGCTCAAAGATGGCGGATGGCAGCTGTCAAAAAGCACGTGGTTGTCAAAAAGCACGTGGCTTTGTTTACCTCTCGCTAGTGAGGTTAAGTTGGTACCACTAAGGTTTAGGTCCGTCAAGATGGCAGTACTGAGGTTAGCGATGCGTTGTTGTCTGTCAAAAAAGCACGTGGCTTTGTTTACAAATCTGTCAAAAAGCACGTGGCTGTCAAAAAACACGTGGCTTTGTTTACCTCATGCTAGTTAGGTTAAGTTGGCACTACTGAGGTTTAGGCCCGTCATGATGGCAGTACTGAGGTTAGCGATGCGTTGTTGTCTGTCAAAAGCACGTGGCTTTGTTTACAAATCTGTCAAAAAGCACGTGGTTGTCAAAAAGCACGTGGCTTTGTTTACAAATCTGTCAAAAAGCACGTGGTTGTCAAAAAGCACGTGGCTTTGTTTACCTCATGCTAGTTAGGTTAAGTTGGCACTACTGAGGTTTAGGCCCGTCAAGATGGCAGTACTGAGGTTAGCGATGCGTTGTTGTCGATGACAGCTGTCAAAAAGCACGTGGCTTTGTTTACAAATTCAAATTTCGCGCTAGTTAGGTTAAGTTGGCAGCACTGGAAGAGGCCTCTGGCTGAGGTGGAGGTGGCCACTGGGAGGCCTCTGGCTGAGGTGGAGGTGGAGGTGGCCACTGGGAGCCGGAGGTGGCGGTGGCCGCCGAACTCTCCCATTATACTACTTCTGTTAATTGCAGCTACATATTCCTTCACTTGTCCTCAAGATGTGTTCTACTGCGTAAAAATGGCAATGGTATTGTGGGAGGCGAACAAATTTATGCCCATGCCGCGTAGCTATTTCTCCCACCACGTAAACTGCGTAGTAGGGCTTGTTCTGTTTCACAAGATCCATGGGATCCCCCCTAACACATGTCATCGTGAACCGAAATATTGTGCTCCTTCAACCACTCAATCAACTCACTATTTATAACCGCCAATATTGTTGCTTTGCAATGAACGACCGAGTGAACTGGCAAAGACCGCGAACAGAGCTGGGCATAAAGCAACACACTGCTGATAACACGTGGTTAGGGTAAACAACAGATTAACAACACTGGTAACCGGAAGTAGAGTCTAACGCTTTCTAACGGAGCGATCGGCTACCTATGATTGGCTGTTTATTAATTCGCTTACGGTCCTCCAAAAGGCAGCGCTCAAATGTCAAGTCGAAACTCTTAAGAACTGTAGTACCGGACACACATTCTCAGAAGTAGGTGGTAATGATGCCACCTCTTTCTTCACCTGGTCAGCTATGCCATGTGTAGGTAATCATCATCATACAACCTGGCTAGGAGGTCGTGGATTGTTTGCACCGACGGGTATTGGACAAAACACCAAAAAGCTCAAAAAGAGGGCACCCTCGACAAACAGACGTCGTTCGCGAATTTGGACAGTGGATGACTGAAAACGAGTGATTTGGAGTGATGAATCACACTATAGCCTGTGGCACTCCTGTGGAAGCCTGAAGTACGGAGGAGGTGATGTTATGATATGTGGGTGTTTTTAGTGGTTAGGGTGTGGTCCCCTTATTGTGCTTAAGATAACTCTAAATGAACACACTTTAAACCGGTCTGTATTGCAATTTGGAGACGATGATTATTTGCATCAGCACGGCAATGTACCCTGGCATCTATGAAGCAATGGTTTGTGGACAATAACATTCCTGGAATGGACTGGCATGCCAAGAGTTCAGACCTGAACATTCCAGCGTCCATCTTCACTACCTTGTCTGGTTTCGGCTCTTGCGTAAGAATGGGCTGCAATTCAAGCACATCGTTCTGTGTCCCCACAAAGGCGTAGGGTGCGCACAACCCATGTTAATGTTCAATAACAGGGAACGTGACATGGGTCATGCGGAGGTGGTGATTATTGTTTTAAGAGGAAGCACAACTAGGCAACCATCTTCTAAATAACACTAATCAGATAGAGAAGTGGAAGGGATCCGACAATTCGAAAAATTAAAGGATCGGCCAAAGGAAGACAAGGGCCGGGAAGGGGTTGAAAATGAAACACTCCGTAGACCTCGAATGCTTAAATTCCGTCGGGGTCGAAAAAGAGCAAAAGTTGACCAAGCGAGGGCGGATACGTAGATGAAAGTGAGGAGCCTGGCACAAGTAATTGGAAGAAATGCTTGGACTCAGCTAAGACCCCGTGGTCGCCAACGCACGCTCCCAAATTGAGAGCCCCTTGGGCCCCTTTTAATAGCCTCTTACAACAGGCAGATAAACCTTTCGTGTTATTCTACCGCCCCACCCACAGGGGGAAAGACACGGGTAAAGTCTAACAACGGAAAGGAGCGTACCCGGGAATCTCGATTCTTACGTAAATTTTGCACACACCTTAAACGAGCCAAAACATTTCTTTTGGATATAAACTTCTTCAACGTACAGCAAAGGTTAAATGTCGCATGTTTGAACCGGTGCACTTGGCTACGCCGGACTGCGGCGCATATTGGTGTCTGTCGTCGAGGGTCCGCGCCACTGACCTTCTTTCTTATTCTGTTCGTAATTACGTAGCAAGTCGCGAAGGTGATGTTGTAGCATTAAGATAATTTAATTCTTGCATTCACTGGGGGTCTAAAAGGAAATTACGTTAAATTATTACGGTGAAAATAAGGTTAATCAGTATAACAAGGGACGTTACAAACGAGAGAAATTTACTCTGTGTAGTTCCTTCAACATTGATGCTAGTGCTAGAAATGTTAAACCCATGAATGGTTTCTACACCGAGCACGTCTAACGAAGCGAGAATAAAGGCAAGAAGATGGGGGATTTTTGTTTCAAGAGGAAGTAGAACTAGGTAATCGTCCTCAGTGAACAGCGGAATATTTTAAGTCACCGCTGTCGAAACAATATTGCACAGGGTACTCAAAGGTTCTCGGGTTTTTGGATAAGTACTGACTTCGGTACCAGGCGTATTGCCACATGAGACGAAACCGAGGAGAGGACAGTTGATGGTATGTCACATTTTCAATATGGTGTTACTGTGCGCCAAAACGATATCCAACAATATAATCAAACAGTGTCAGATAATCTACGTGCAAAGACATACGTCTAATGTTTGAAAGTAAGCTATAGTCCCGGGAGGGATCGTCATCAGCTGTACGTATCTTATTTTGTGTAGATTTATACCCAGAAAAGGAGTCCGGAATGAGTCTATTTTACCGAACGGTGTATTTTACTTGAATACGTCATTAAAGCATTCGCTCAGTATTAGATCCCATTTGCCCGATTTACTGCAACCAACATGAATATGTTCTCTTTCACCGTCTCTCGAAACACACTTTTCGACTCGCATGAAAGCCCCATCAGTTCGCCGCTTGCAGTAGTTCTTGGCATTATGGTGTAAATATGTGTGGTGGACATCCCAGGTTGAAATTCTCTGAACACTGTTACACACATTTCGGGACCATAGCACACTAAAACAGATTTAACCAATTCTACGAATATTTCTGCTGCTTGGCATGGTTTCTACTCTTTATTGGTCTGCTTTTTCGTCCTTATAGATGTTATTCTCCGCAACAAAATGCCATAGCGCTTCTTTCAGTTACGTACTCTACTGTGTCTTACGTTGTTGAACAGTACGAGTTGCAGGTAGGGCGGGAAGTAGCGGCCTGTCGACGTGTGAACTCCACACTCGGTGCAGTATTGTGTAGCCGAGCCCGCAATTCAAACCTTTAAGCTTTCTGTAGGTGGCATGAATTAATTTCCGAAGAAATGTGAAAAATTTACGTAAGATACGTGTCCAGATTGCAATCTGGCCAATTAAATCTGCTATGGCAACGGAGTAAACCGTACAGCCAGTTTCTCCGCGCCGAGTGTTGGGCGACGATAAATAGTCTGACCCACTATAAGGAACGACGGCTACGGGTGGAGGAGTCCTTATAGAAGGGAAATGGGCCCTCAGTAGAGGAAATTCCACTGAAACCCCATATCAACTATAGCGTCTTTACTCCAGAGGAGCGGCTACAAAACGCGTCTGTTCTCCGCGTTAGGTGCGGCCTACAAGTTTCGGCTGTCAGTAGCTCTAAAATGCCTTTGGGAATGGCGAATCAGTCGTAATAAGAGCCTGCATGACAAGCGTACTGAAGCCTCAGAAGATACTAGGGCCTTCCTCACAAGCGACGTGCAAACAGCTACGACGTTCCTCACCAGCGACGCGCAGTTCAAGTGATGCTGGGAGAAGTGTGAGAAATGGTCGACCAGCAACCAAATACATCAAGGTAGCGGCCTTTAATGTAGTGACACTAACAGGGAAGGTTGAAGGAATTGTATATTTTATGGTTGACAAAGATATAGTATTGCTGGGAGTCAGTGAGACCAAATGGAAAGGAATGTATGAGATGAAACTAAAGAAAGAATACACCCTATATTATAATGGAGGAAGAGAAGCCGAAAATGGTGTAGGTCTCTTAATTAGAAAAGACCTAAAAGAATACTTTTAACTGGTGAAAATCATAAATGACAGGTCAGATTGAGATTTGAAACTGGTGTTACAGATATAATTCAAGCGTACGCTTCACAAACAGGAAATACAGATATGGCTCTAGAGGAATACCCTGAATATCTGAAGGCCATGTACAGGACAACAAGTTGTGATGATAGGAGGCATGAATGCCCAAGTAGTTCAGGAAAGAAAAAGAAATGAAGAGATTTTACGACCATTTGGGTATGGGAAATGAAACAAGGCTGGAGATATTTTGGTACACTTTTGTACAAGAAAAGAGCTGACAAATGGTAACACATGGTTTCGAAAGAAAAAACAGTCAGAAGATAACAAGATATAGCTGTGATAACAAAGTCAAAACTCTGATTGATTTCGTTTTGGTCGAGAAAGGTAACAAGTAAATGTTGGTAGATGTAACAGCCCTCCCAAGTAAATCATTTGAAGGAGATCACAGAATTGTGATAGCTAAGCTAAAGATGGGAAAGATACAATAGATGGTCGAGAGTAGGCAAAGAAGGCTAAGGGTGTGGAAACTGCATATGTACATACATATTTTATCGTTAATGACCGTTATACGTAAGGAAGAGATTGAAAAATTCGAATAAGAATGGGCGTACTTAAAAAGAGTCATGGTGGAGTCTGCAGAAAGGATCTGTAGAAGAGTACTGGGAAGGAAGAGAGATCAAAAAACGACTTGGTGGAATGACATGCTGAAATATATAGTTAAACGGGAGAAACAAGCTTGGAAATAACGTCTGAGAAACAGAACAACAGAATGAAAACAGTATACAGGTACTTCAAGAAGGAGTGCTCCAAAGTGATTCAAGAAGAGAAAAAGTAATTCTGGCAAAAATTCAGTGAACCTTTGCAAGAATATACAACCGGAAGAAAAATATCTTATTCCAGTGTGCAAAAGGGAAGGAAAACCCAGATGAAGGTGCTAACTTTATTTAAAATGAACAGGAGGAAGTGATGACCCAGACGCAGGATATTTTGCAGAGGTGGAGAAAATACTCTGAACATCTTTACAACATGCAAAATACCTCCGTAGAAGGAGAAATCGAAGAACCAGCTTCAGTGTAGATGGAATATAAGGAAAACGAGGTGTCCATGGCAGAGATTGAGTGGGCCACTAGAAGAATGAAACGAGGCAAGGCAGCTGGTCGCCACAGAAATTATAACATCAGCAGGAGCAATTGGTCTGGAATGGTTGTATAGACTCCTCATAGTGATATGAAGAGAAAAGGATGTTCCAAACGAGTGGATGAAAGGGATTGTACCAATTTTCAAGAAAGGAGACGGGACGCAATGTTAAAATTACAAGAGGAGTGATACTGATACCTCATACAGCTAAGATCCTTGAAAGAATCTTGGATAAACTAATAAGAAACATAGTAGAGGGAAAATTGCAAGAACAGCAGTATGGAATCAGCAGAGGCAGGTCCTCATTTGACCCAATACTTACATTGCGTCAAATGGTGGAAAGGTTTTCCGAATATGTAAAGGACATTATAGTAACATTTCTAGATATCGAAAAGGCACATGTCAGTGTCCCAAGCAATTTGGTATGGAAAACATTGACAGAGGCTCAGATTGGGAAATATAATGGCATCGTATCAAAATTGCAAAGGATGTGTTAAAACCAAAAGAGGGGCAATCTAAATTTTTCATATTCGAGACAGGTTTAAGGCAGGTAAATGTATTGCCTCCCTTAATCTTCATTATCATCATGGATAATATGTTCATAATCTCAAAGAGAAGATGATAGGCGATCAAGTGAAGACTATAACATTGTAGTTAGAGGAGATAACGAAGAGGAAGTACAGACACAAGTTCTTCTTGCTATTGGCTTTACGTCGCACCGACACAGATATGTCTTATGGCGACGATGGGACAGGAAAGGGCATAGGTAGGAAGGAAGCGGCCGTGGCCTTAATTAAGGTACAGCCCAGGCATTTTCTTGGTGTGAAAATGGGAAACCACGGAAAACCGTCTTCAGGGCTGCCGACAGTGGGATTCGAACCTACTATCTACCGAATACTGGATACTGGCCGCACTTAAGCGACTGCAGCTATCGAGCTCGGTCAGACACAAGTTGATATATGGAATGAGAAGATAAGAAATTTTGGAATGAAAAGCAAGACGAGAGGTAACAGAAATTCCAGGAGTGTGATAAGAATAGGAAATGAACCTCTAGAAGTAGTGAAACAATTGTAATATCTGGGCAGCATCACGTCACAAGATGGAAATTTGGATGGAGAAATTGATTTAAGTATACAGCAGTCTGCAAGTTTCTACCAGTGTGTGAGAGACATTGTACGGAGCCAAGATGTGCCAATGAAGTGCAAGAAGGTTTTATACTCGTCCTGTTATAAACCTATACTGACCAATGCTTCAGCAGCCTGGACGTTGTCTAAGCGGAACCAAAGTATGATACAAGCACATGAAATGAGGTTCTTGAGCAGCATATAGGGAAGGACAAGGCGAGATGGAATAAGAAATAAGGAACTAAGGAGAATCGAGGGTGGGTGCAAAATTCAATTAGAGACTGGTATAGCCAAGCTAAAATTGTTTGGACACATGATAAGAAAGCCAGGAGAGAGAATACCAAAGAGAACCAAGAGACTGCAAAGAGGCCTAGGGGACGGCCTAGAATGAGATGGAGGAGCTCTGTTGTGGACTCTATTGTAAATAGTGGAGTCGATAGCAATGAAGTACTAGAAGAGGAATGGTGGAAAGATAGAGTAAGGTGGAGAGCTTTGGTACACTACCCTACCTAGAGAGAATCTGGAGTAGAGAATGGATGAAGAAAAACCAGAAGAAGAAGAAGAAGGTGTCCAATACTTTTGATCAGGTAGTGTACCTCCATTACAGTACCATAATGGAATACTAGGACTAAAACTTAAATGAAACGTGACTGCAGGGCTGTCGGTAATAATTGTGGGGAGTTATATAATAACTAAAAAGAAGGGATGCTGATCAGTATAACGAGAGTTATATCGTAAAATAACGAAACTAGAAATGTAATATTGTGTGTAAGATGTGACCTCATTCTTCAATTCACCGGAGATTTCTGGAATAATCCGTAGTTCCAAGGACTGAAGTGGTTAAATCAAGGAAAATGTCAATGCCTATAAACTTTTTAAACAATGGCTCTAGTAGTTTAAGAAAAGAGGCGACGAACTTGGATAGGAACTGTACTTTTTATTAGTAATTTAATACGGCTGTCAAAATAAGACAAAGTACAGGAATTTTAAAATTATCTTTAAAATTGTTGAAATGAAGTTAATTATTCGAACATGTTAAAAGACAATATGAAATGGGAATAAGATGTCCTTAGTAACCTTAGAGCGTTGATGTAATCAGGAATTGTTTAAGAAATAAAATATGGACTGGCTCGTGTCACATGCATTGACATTTTCTTTGTCGGAACGATGAATTGTGAAGACCTATACTTGTCTTTAGTGGTGTATGTAAATGTAGTACATAACTGGAAACACACTTGCATGAATGGGAAAGATTTTTTTTTTTTTTTTTTTGGTCGAGGACCTGGTCCTCTGGTCTCTCTCTCTCTCTCTCTCTCTCACCCTTCCCCTATTTGGTAGGGGGCTGGGAGGTAGCCCCCAGGGAGTGAGGAGAGGACACTCTCCACCCTCCCAGAAAACCAAAAACTCGGCCCCTAACCTAAACCAATGAGGTTAGGGTAGCGTCCGTGGTTGCACGGAAATGAACAGGAAATGAACAGGTCTATTACTCGGAAGAATGAATGCATCGACAGAGTAAATGCTAGGAAATCGCAGATTCTCCGGCGGTGTCGGAAGAAAACAAGATCAAGAAAGTAGAGGTGATAGTGACCACTAGAGTCCGGATTTGTTTGTATCTATAAATGTGGGATCATTAAATGCTGCTACTTTGTACATATTTCGTATAATGCTGTATATTTTTAAAATATCTTTACCGGTAGCTGTTTACATAAAGTTAGCGTTTATGCCAAATATAAAATATAATTTAACTTTTCTATTTTAAATTGAAAGTTTGTTCCGTACCTGCCTTCAAAATATGCCGGACTAGTCGCAGTAAGAGCGCATGGTTACTGTTCGAAATACGATATGGGCAAAATAATAATCTAATCTCTTCATGAGCTTAATACATGACAGGAATACGGGTACATTGGCTACGTGAATAAGAGAGTAAAATGGGGGTAAAACAGATTTATTTCAAAGACATTAACCCATTCACTAACGCCATAAATATATTACAACAACAAAGCCTGCAGGCCAAATAAAATCAAAGAAAAAGTTGTGCCGCGCACATGTCCATATCAACACTAAAATTATCACACACGACTTGGGAGTGACTTCGGATGATTACATTAAGTCGACGAAAACTTCGCTTCATTGTCATAATTCCCTAGGAGATGCGCATCTAATGGTGTATGTACATGGCCGAGGTAGATAGTTAAACAAACTAGTAATCGATCCAAACTATACATATTTACATATCAATAACAAAATCAATTTAATGCAACGCTAGCCCAGAGCTGCAACTTTTAATTACACATATTCTAAATGTGTGGCCGCCCACACAGCAATTGAATGGCATAAATGCCAGCGACCATCTATTTAGACTAGCTATCGAGGTAATTAAACACACGAAAATAATCTAATCCAACGCTGAACACATCGACACATATTACAAAAGAAACAAAATACACAAAACAAATCAATATCAGCCATCGCCATCTCACAAAAATCATGAAACAAAACCAGATAGGCATGATAACACATGTAAATAAGGGACGCGTATGGAACCTGTAAAAATAAAAACATGAAATATGCATAAATTCTGCACATGTGGTCATCGGGATCTCCCTCAGCAGGCAGACACATGGCTTACGTCCAGAAATCAGACGCAAAGGCCATTCATTCTGGAACACTTTCACTGTCGCAAACAGCTGAGACCTGTAACTTCATAATTGTCTGGGGAGATACACGCATAACGGTCTAACAAGCCTTCTACAAAAACATGGCCTTAGGGTGGTGCACTTGACTTCTCAAGAAAAGGGGTGCGTCGCTTCCTGCTAACTTTCTTTCGGAGACAAGGATAAATTCACAACACTCGCAGCTCCATTGCTGCTTCTTACATAAAACGACCTGCGATCTCAATTCGCAGATTAAAACAAACGCACTTCAATAAGTGCTTCAGCCTCTTTCATATGAATACACACATCAGATACTATAAATCTTGAGACAAACTCGGGCCTTGCATTTGGCAGTATACGGGTTCTCGACCCTCCTCATGTCATGACTACGGCAATTCCAGCCTCATTCAAATGTCTCAATCTAGCATCCTCTAAATTATACATCAATTCACTCGTGATTTCTCACTGCTTATACAACTAGTCCCAGGTTAAAATTCATCTATCCTCAAGTGCCCTTCTGGCATCTTATCTGGCCAGTCGACTGTTCGATAAGACCGTTAGTCATGCTTCTCTAGAATAGTAGTGTGTCTAACTAAACAACGTTGAATTTTCTCGATTCTGCTTCCGGACCACATCTGAAATTTCCATGCATGATAATAAGATATAAGACAAAAACTACAGCTGTAATCTGATCTCCCATACGTCACCACTGGCGTGTAGCCTATGCAAATAAGGACCATAACTTGCATAATTACCACAGAATGGAATACACTGAAAACACTCCTATATCTACACTAGCATATCCTTAAACCCATATAACTAAAAAAAGATATAAAAGAAATAATAAAAGGCATGCATCAGCCCAGGACGCATTTAACTGTAAATTGAATTAAAAAAACACTGTGCCCTCTGGCTGACAATTAATTTTAAATTATTTATTTACAACTGATCTAAACCAGTGTGCGACTATCATCCAGGCATGCTAAAAATGACAAAAAGCTTAGCTTGCGTCGGCTTCACCACCCGCGATTATTACATGGCCACTGGCGTCACCACGAACTTAGGCCATGGTCATGGCAGTCTCCAGTGTGTGTGAAGTCACTCCATCCATCCTCGGCGCTGGCTCCATAGTGCTGATTGATGTTGCTCCTCTAAAATAGTTGAATTAGGCACTTCTTCTTCGCCGGTAGTCACACACGACTGTTAGATCGCGCCCTTAATACTTGGCCGTTAATTGGCTACAGTCTGCAAGCGAACATTAGTTTGTTCCGCTCACCATTAATTTAAGGGCAACTCGACCCGGCACTGCAACATACAGTTACGAAAGTTCTCGCGATGGCGCACACGGATGGTTATAGTAGTTATGCTTATGTTGACGTGAATTATCAGCCAAGTTATAG
The DNA here is from genome assembly GCF_040414725.1 of Anabrus simplex. Lineage (NCBI taxonomy): Eukaryota > Metazoa > Arthropoda > Insecta > Orthoptera > Tettigoniidae > Anabrus > Anabrus simplex. Next base: position 689,663 of record NC_090272.1, on the reverse strand, counting down.
GCGGCACTGAAAACACCTTTCATACGCCGTCCTTAATAGCGTCATATAAATACGCCGCTCCCGCACTTGGCGTCACTTACATGACCGTTACAGATAGAGGTAACTATCTTATTACGTTTATACTGATCACTCCCGGATCGAATTAAAACACTGCACATACATTGTGCCACAGTTAAACACAGTTATAAATTGTACTTGTCTCGAATACGTATCACAAGCTCAGTTCTCATTTATCAGAACAAAGCGGCCTCGGCGAGTGATCGACCCACCGGCACGCGATTCAGACTAAGAATGAGGTGACGCTCCCTCGTTACTCGAAGTTATTTTTTTGCTATTTGCTTTACGTCGCACCGACACAGACATGTCTTATGGCGACGATGGGATAGGAAAGGCCTAGGAATTGGAAGGAATCGGCCGTGACCTTAATTAATGTATAGCCCGGACATTTGCCTAGTGTGAAAACGGGACACCACGGAAAACCATCTTCAGGGCTGCCGACAGTGGGGTTCGAACCCACTATCTCCCGATTACTAGATACTGGCCGCACTTAAGCGACTGCAACTCGAAGTTATAAAGAACCGTCGAGTTTCATTCAAAGGATGGAACTCCCCTCTGATGAATAGAATGTATGTTGAGCGGGCGGTTTAGTTTGATTGAGAAGCCGTTGATAATGCGAAATAAACATCTTGGCCTTAAGTAGGCACCAAATATATTCTCAGGCATCAGAAAAATTATACTTGTCTATCCGGACACATCAGAACTGTGGAATATCGGCGCCATGACAGATTATTATCATAAATGAAACTGGTTCAAACATGCAGCTAGAGAGTTGGTTATCCTGCCATCGCGGATCGGCAACTCGCAAAGTCCTCCTACTAGCTCGTGATTGGCTGAGTTCGAAATTGGCTGGACAAAGAGTGCTGCGGCGGTTCCTAGCAACAACGTTCAAATTTAAACAAAAAACGTTGTCTGAAGCCAAGCACTGGCCGCTCCCTCTGTGCTGGCGCGGTCCGGTATTAACCGTCTTCCAACAGACTCCCACACAAAGCCATGTTGCGCAATAAGCCCACAGTGTTATATCATGATTAAAAGTATGCCAATGAAGCATATGATATGGTTCAAGTTCTCAGTAGATTATTGGACTACGTAATTCTTCTTTCACGACGTGATCTGTGACATTCAGGTATAACCTGATATTTCTCAGTTTACACATTTATCGTGTTCTTCCAACTTAGCTCTGGAAAACGTAGCTGATTGACATGTATCTTCACCCTACCCCATGAATAGAGGTTAATTTTTACCGATAATTTTGTTAGTTGGCTTCATAAGAATTGGGAAGTGACAACGTATGTGGGGTATTAAATCACTGACACTCACTGAAGGCAGGTTACTAACTCAGTGATATTTGCTATGTCAGATACAGGTTTGGAAGGAAGAGAGATAAGCGCTGCTCATTAATATATACAGTAAGCGGTAGGGGATAACCATTTGAGGAACTTCCAGGAATCGAGGTACTATCTCACTTGTACAGTGGACAGTTAGTATTTAGGCGGTGAAGTCTCCAGTTCCAAGTTCTATAGCTGTGAATCTTCGATCTTGTTTAACAATGGACGATGACATTACCACCGACGTTAAAACGCTGCTGTGTCGAATGTGTGAATGTATTCATTAATGTGTATATCTACAATAGAAGGAATTTACAAATTTCACTGAAGTCTCTTTGACCTTGATGATGTTTCATATTTCATATTTCTATTAATTGCTATAAAATATTACATTAAGGGGCCTATGACCTAGGTTAATACCAGGCTTTATTGAGGATATTCCTTCTGTTTGTCGGATTCTAAACATCGAAAGCAACATTCTGATGATATTCGCGGTCATTACCTTGATAAGAGTTAGGAAATGTGGATCCTGATTAGTGCTACGAGTTTAAAATCTTGCCTACTTCGAACACCAGCCTGTGTTCCAGGATCCTTGATCTGACGATGCTCCCAATCATTTCATCATCTAATTTCTACAGCGGGGATGTGTGGCACAAATACCATACCTCGAAGGTGGCTGGTTTTAGGGCCTTGAAAGGTCTCATATTTCCTTTAATTTTCGTTCGATAATCAACCATACGATAGAATGCTGTCTCCCGGAACGATTTGTGGTCGAAAAGATAGCCACACTTTGGTTTCTATGATCTGCGTGAGGGAGCAGCACCGTTTTGTTATTGTGGTGGATTAATGCATTCTGGAAGATTTCTGGACGCATGGATTACATTTTTGGAGGTAAGGTAATATATTTCTCCTATTTAAATGCTCTTTCTGTGATTTTTGATGTTGGTAATGTGTCTGAAGTATAATTCGATGAGCCCTATGTAAAATTCGTATTATTTCGTATTATTCCCGATCATTCATTCATAATCTCGCTTCTTGCGGAACACAAGGTTATAAATAACTAACGTGTGGGATGTATATGATCTTTCATGAACCATTCTTCTATCAGTATAGGCCTTATATAACACTAGCTGGTGTACCCGTGCTTCGCTACGGAATTCTCAGAAGGACTGCCTTTGTGGTTTTCCTAACTGCAGTTAACTTAGGCCATTACGAATACGTCAGAAGGAATGTAGGGATTAAAAGCAATGATATAATATAAAACACTCGCTCAAATGAAAAACCGCACTTTTCTAACAATCCAAAGTTCCAGTGCTGGAAGGACCAGGCCACAGAAAGCTGTGTACACTCCTCTGCCATTCTTCCTTTAAATATATACACTGCTCATTCCAATCAGTGCCTCAGGGTAGGGATGGAATAGCTCGAACAGAACCAGTTTGTTACGTACCAGTAGTATCAGAAAATTTAAGAACCAGAGGAATAGCATGCTAAGAAGAAAGTTAGCTAACTCCCCAGCTACTTCCCGCCAATATTCAGCCAGGCTGTTATACTCGGTACGACCGGGCGAGTTGGCCGTGCGGTTAGGGGCGCGCAGCTGGGAGTTTGCATTCGGGAGGTAGTGGGTTCGAAAACCACTGTCGACAGCCCTCAAGATGGTTTTCCGTGATCTCCCATTTTCACACCAGGCAAATGCTGGGGCTGTACCGTAATGAACGCCATGGCCGATTCCTTTCCCCTCCTAGCCATTTCCTATCACATCGTCGCCATAGTATATATCTGTGTCGGTGCTACGTTAAGCAAATTGAAAATAACCGGTATACAGCAGTAATCCCATCTATCGGACATGGCTGGCAACAGAAGACACAAAGCACATCACAACAAACAATGGTCATTGAAATCTTATTGTTGTTCTATGTTATGAGCTTTCTCTTTTGTAGGCCTTCACATTTAGTTTTCTTTCTACTCTGTGATATTAGGGCGTCTTACGAAATTATTTATAGCGTAGACTGTAATTTCTTATTCCCTGACTTTACATAGGCCTAACGATATTCATTAAATTCTGTTTGTCCATTTTCTCGTGACTTGGCGCTGATGTGGACTTGGCAACAAATATCCAAATTCATGAATATCTCTGTTTTCATAGCCGCTACGGTAAAAATGTATAAATGATCGGAAATGTAGCATTTGTCGACAGGACCACTAATTACACAAATATTAGAGATTTTTTTTTTTTTTGCTAGTGGCTTTAATTACGTCGCACCGACACAGACAGGTCTTATGGCGACGATGGAATAGGAAAGGGCTAGGAGTTGGAATTAAGCGGACATGCCCTTATGAAGGTACAGGCCCAGCATTTGCCTGGTGTGAAAATGGGAAACCACGGAAAACCATTTTCAGGGCTGCCGACAGTCGGATTCGATCCCACTATCTCCCGGATGCAAGCTCACAGCCGCGCGCTACTAACCGCATGGCCAACTCGCCAGGTAATTAAATTTTAGGCCTTCCCCTAAACTACCATTCCACTCCGCGTGAATAAAATTATTTATGACCTATATTGTAGCGACTTATTTTTCGACTTTTCATACCGATTTTCAGTAAGATAGGACAACTAATAACATAAAAATTCGAGAATTTAAATGTAGGCCTTCCCGTAAACTACCACTTCTTTCAGCATGCAGTGCAACATTTACATCTTACCGGACTCATTATTTAGTCTATAACATACAGCCTACAGACTTCATTGCAAGAATAAGATTTTGGAGTTGGTTAATGAAGTGTCCACGATGATAACTCCCTTGGGCGTGGACGGTAAAATAACACCTACGGTATCACCTGCCTGTTGTAAGAAGATACTAAAAGGGGCCGCAGGGACTCTCAACTTGGTAGCGTGGGTTGGCCACCACGGGGCTCATAACTGAGTCCTGACATTGCTTCAACTTACTTTTGCCAGGCTCCTCACATTTATCTATCGTATCCGACTTGCCTTGATCAGCACTTGTTATTTTGGACCCCGGCTGTATTACGTTTGAACTCCATTTTGACGCCCTTCGTGGCTCTTTGTAGCCTTATTAACATACTGACAACGAATTAATGGGCGTTATATCGCCACATTGTGGGACTGAAAGACTTGAAATTGTTTTCGCCCTGACCACTGCGTGCATATTTTATCTCCTCTGCCTGAGAGTAACGTAACATGTACTAGACTCGACTGCCGTCTAACGGCACTAGTATTACCAGTGGGCTTGTCTGCGAGCCAGTAGCTCTCTGTGTGTGCTACTGACCGGAGAGATTCTTCGCCTCCAGGCAGTAACTTGATCGCCATGTTGCTACGTCGGCAAGGCGGCTCACGGCATAACCGCGTAATGCCTGCCAAGCCATGGCCGTGACTATTAATATAGGCTGAAAGGCGTGAGTAGGGAAAGAGGACCGGAGTAGGCGCAGGGGCAAATGGCAAGATGGCGGCTATACAGGGCTAAGGCTCTATAAGATGGGTATGCTTAGCCGCCATTTTGGTTCATACATGCGCAATGGGCCATGTGATCAAACGCTAGTTTCTCCTACGAGCGCTCGCTTCGTCACATCGAACGTATTGCTTTAATCACCACATGAGGGACAGAATAGTACTATATTTGTGTGGACATTTATTACATAATGGTGGGTTGTTCTGCACTTAATTGCAGTAATGTCTCTACTGTGGGATACAGGTTGTTTAGATTCCCTCCTGGTATGCATTATGCCTCCACTGCCTCTGCTACACCTTCTACTTCAACTGCTGACTTAAACCTGCATCCAGCTCCCACTGACATTACTGCACCCGTTAATTCAGTCGCATTGATCATTTAATATTCAGTTTTGCCTCCAAAGTCCGGCAACAGGAGTTCAACATCCAAACACCACAGTTACAATATTTGTCAAAACTTTATATGACAGAAGTAATTTGTTTAACGTTAGTGGCTTTACAGCAAATGCATGATTGAAAACCAAGATCTGTGGTAGGCCAATATGCAGACAGAACTATGAGCTTTCCGACTCAAGCTCTGAAACGTTCGTATTTTTTTTTTATTTGACTTGTCTAAAGAAACCGAATTGTGAAGTTATGAAATTTATTTTCAAATATGAGGTCTTCTATAGGGACTATAAGCATTATATAATGCAAAATGGTGCAAATCTTATAAAGGAGATAATTTTGAATGATAAATGTACCAGTACATGTTCTCCAACATGCTATAATTTAAAAGAAAAATCGTTAGACATTTCTTCCAAATTCGATCCTATGCTGTTGTGGACTTTAACAAGAATGTACGGAATGAAATATTATTGCTTCCTAAATACTGTAATAAAACGTCATTTATAGGAAGGGGAGTTAGGGAATGAAATAACTTACCAAGGGAGGTGTTCAATAAATTTCCAATTTCTTTGCAATCATTTGAGAAAAAGTTAGGAAAAGAAGAGACAGGGAATCTGCCACTCTGGGCGACTGCCCTAAATGCAGATCAGTATTGATTGATTGATTGATTGATTGATTGATTGATTGATTGATTGAACGATTGATTGATTGATTGATTGATTGATTGATTGATTGATTGATTGATTGATTGATTGATTGATTGATTGATTGATTGATTGATTGATTGATTGATTGATTGATTGATTGATTGATTGATTGATTGATTGATTGATTGATTGATTGATTGATTGATTGATTGATTGATTCCCAGTTACTTGGGTGTGTTCGTCTTCCTACATCACATTTCAGCGTTATTTTTGTTCGAAGAATATTTTTCTTATTATTTCGACAACTTTGAAAATAGCGCTGAATCAATTTCACGCAAGTATGAAATACCGTCCGAGATCATTTGGTATCAAAATCTTATATCACAATTTTTATATCTTCGACACTGACCGATTACCACGTCAGATTCCACGATTTAAGAATGAGAGTAGCCTATATCAATACCACGGTGCCCCTCTTTTCATTCAACGGTACCGCGGCGCATAGCTTACGAACAACTTATTGTACATATCAATAATATTATAACAATAAAGACCGATTAATTAGTAATCTATTTCTTCTAATATTTCTCCAGTGAGAGTTCATACCTAGTTTATTTAAAAGCAAATTATCAATGACCTTGCTTTTACAATCACCGTATCGAGTAAAAATTACACCGTAATGCACGAAATATACTAATATTTATGTTGAGTAACCGTTTGAGTAATACTGAGAATGAGTATTTTTACAATATGTTAGTTTAGTATTACTTCCTAGCGAGGAGAACAGTAAAAAATAGAGGGATATACAAGGATGGGGCGGTCAACTGCCTTACCAACGCAGTGCATGAATGAACCATAATGGCGGGCGAGCATACCTAGTCTTTAGAGAGCCCTATACAGGGTTCTTAAGGAGAAAGCTAGACCAGGGGCTACTGCGCAATATGGCGGTTATACATAGGCTCTTATGGAGAAAGCTGGCCTAGGATAGGACTTACAGAGGCGGCCTAAGGGCGATTGCGCAATATGGCGGCTATACACGGGCTCTTATGGGACTAACTCTAGGGAGCTGGCATAGGGGCACATGCGCAAGATAGCGGCTATATATAGGCCCTTATGGCACAGGGGAGACATAGGATTTAAGGAGACGGCCTAGGGGCGATTGCGTAAGATGGCGGCCATACATGGGCTCTTATGGGGAAAGCTCGCACAGGGGAGACATAGGATTTAAGGAGACGGCCAAGGAGCGATTGCGCAAGATAGTGGCCGCGTACAACTTCCTAATGCTAGGGCCCCAGAGGCAAGATGGTTGCTATACATTGGTTATATGAGACTAAGTTTAAGGAGATGGACCAGGAGCTAATGGCGATATATTGTTCATATAAGCCTACCTCTACAGAGCAACCTCAGCGGCTCACAACTTTTAACTTATGACCTATTAGTTTGATCAGCCTGACATTCGAGAAGTGAGACAAGGGCTGCTATGCAAGATGACTGCTGTACTGTATTCGCATAGACGTGAACTAGAGAGCTGCCTTACGGGCTCAAAACTTGTAACTCTTGACCTATTATATTTATCAGCCTAACTTTCGAGAACTGAGGCAAGGGCTGCTATGCAAAGATAGCTGCTATACTCTATTCGTATAGACCTAACTAGAGGGCTGCCTTACGGGCTCACTACTTGTTACTTACGACCTATTAGCTTTATCAGCCTAACTTTCGGGGACTGAGGTAAGGGATACTATGCAAAATGACTTCTATACTCTATTCGTATAGACCTTAACTAGAGGGTCACCTCAGGGCAAACCACTTGTGACTTATGACCTATTAGTTTTATCAGCCTGACAATCGAGAAATGAGGCCAGGGCTGCTATGCAAGGTGACTGCTGTGCTCTATTCGCATAGACCTAACTAGAGGGCTGCCTCAGGGGTTCACAACTTGCAATTTATGACCTATTAGTTTTACCAGATGCCTTTGCTGGCGGGACCTAGTGTTTACACTGCACTATGTCTTCTGGTATGGGCTAGAGCAATTTTGTTACTTTCATTGATCTGTCTCGGTCTTATCCCTGGCTTTGACAAAATGAAAGTGACTGAGGTATGAGCGATGCTAGTAATGCCATTCCTTACGCAGCCAGTCCCTGTTATGAATGGTGTGAAACTGTTGCTCATAGGGTCGGTTGGTGCATGCATTTCAGTGGGCTTGGCAAACTGATATGTAATAGCAACTTCTGGCTCGGTGAGGAAAGCAACGGGAAACTACCTCACTCCTCATTTCCCTAGTACGCCTCTTCAGTGATGCCCAGGATATCTATGACAGCTCATGGCGGAACTGGTGAGGATCCAAACAGCCTTCAGACTGATGACTAAACATACATACAGTTTTACCAGTCTAACTTTCAGGAACTGAGACAAGGGCTACTTTGCAAGATGGCTGTTATACTGTATCCCCATTGACTGAACTGTAGATAGCTACCTCAGGGCTCACAACTTGTAACTTATGACCTATTAGTTTGATCAGCCTGACATTCTGTAATGTGAAAATAGGAACGAATATTTATTTGGCATGTCTGCTTGTGTATTGAAATGCTACCTACCATTATCGCCCATTGTTTGGAACTCTCGTCTATTTGTGAAGTCTACCATGCATATTTAATTTAAAAGCTGTAATCTGCAATTATTGCGTCAATGGCTTCGATTTTCTCCATTCGCTCAATAAGCAAATCCTTGAGTTGCGCGTGCTCTCTCTCTCTTGAACTGAGCGCTCTGCTGTGCAGTTGTTTCTGGCTCGCCTGCTAAGTGAGCAGTCAGTTCCCTTGTTACTGAGCTGCGAGATGGACGCCATTAGCCTTGTTCCTTAGAAAACTTTGAAGACTGACGAAATGAAGATGGATACTCTCGGCTAGGTGGGAGATAGTCCAGGCTATGACCTAAATACGTTTTTAAACGTATTATGTTCTTCTGGTGATAGTAATTTTGGTATTTTGTGACTCTTTTGTTTCAACTATGTGAGTGTCGACAGCGGCCTGCGTGACAAGCAGGCAGATTACCTCTGAAAACCATAATTCTGGTGTAAGTTGTGATAAAGGTTTACACTAATTTGGATACAAAACCACCGGCATGTAATATTTATTCAAAAATTGTTTTGGAGCATCTTTTACTTCAGTGGATTATTTGGGGGAGACATTATTTACAACCGTCGTCTTGGAATTTTCAAAAACATTAACTAGACCTTATGAGCCAACGTTGCCGCCCTTATTAAATTTTAGGCCTATCTTGAGTTATCGCCAATATTGTGAGAATTGAATCTGGACTCTATTTCCGGTATTTGGAAATTTAGTAACCGACTGAAAAACTAAATCACTATTGTTAAAATTTCTCATATAATGCGTGCTCTGATTGTTTCTGATTTCGTGTGATATTCCAACTTGGTGAGTTGTTGTAATGTAATACTTTTCTTGCCGATATCTTCCGCGTTTCAGCCTTATATCATGTGCCCATTGCCGCGGTTCCGAGGCCACCTCGCAGTTAATTTAATAACGACCAACTTGGTCTTTTGTAAAGTTATTTCTTATATGAAATGTCACATCCTATGAATTTAAATCTTATGATTTATGTAATTATAATTTTATTATTATTATTATTCATGTTCGGTAACTCCTCGGTTGTAGAAAACTGAACTTTCTTTGCCCGGTTCTTCAACTTTGAGGTAATTAACGCTCACATAACGTACTTTGTTTTGTTTTCTCTTGCTTTGTTACGTCACTAGCTTATTATCTGGTGAACGCTAAAAATTTTGGACAGGCCTTGCCTATTATTAATAAATTTTGATAGTTTGGGTCGTGAGTTGCAAGCTGACCTTTTGTGTGTGTTGTCGTTCTGTTTACATTGTAGGACATAATTTTTTTCCTCCCCTTGTAATATTGTATGGATTTGAGGAATATTTTTCTGTTTATTAGTAATTGACATTTGGTTCATTTATTAATTTATTGTGTAATATTGGTACCGATCGTCACATATTCTGGGTTTGTGTGCGTTGTGTCTATTGCCTATAGATTGACTAAAGGAAAGTTGAAACCTTGTTGGACCAAGTTCATAATTACTGGCCAGTATTTTAATTTAAAAAGGTATACCTTAAAGTTTAAAGCTAAAAATTAAAATTTAATATTTTTAAAAGGGGATTTGTTCATAATAAATACTTACAAGCTTGTAAACCTTTTCTGTATTATAATTTAAGCTGCTGATCTAACTTAGTATAATTTAGTGATTTAATAATTGATTTATTTATTGTATTGGTCCCTAAACCCTCGACTGACGTGAAAACTTTGGTACGAAAATGGCGTTGTGGGGTCAAAAAGGATACCATAGAATGGATGACCTCAAGTTTCAAAAATAAATACATGTCAATGATATTTCCTTATACCTTTTGCATTACCTACAATGAGAAATTAATATCTTTACTGATTATAGATTGTGAGATAATACACAATGGTTTTACCGTCACTGATTTTAAAAGAAAATCGCACGCCCATGAATTAAACTTAAATGAAAACAAATTTTAAATGTTCATTGCTCCAAAGCAAATTCAAAGGTTCATTCAAATATTACAGTACACAAAACTCATAAAACTTTTGAATTTCACGGTCATTTACGTCATTTTCACAACCACTTAAGGGTTGGAAGTTTGACAATAATATTCTGACTTTGACGCCTCACTTGTCTGTTGGATTCGGTAGCTGACCACATCTATCTGTTCCTACTAGAGAAAGATGACGGTTGGTTATGGACGTCTAGGTTGTCCGTGAAAGTTCCCTCTTCGTCTTCCTCACCTTCTTCTTGTTCCGAATCTGCGTCGTGCTCGCAATTGTAATCTGGATCATTTTCATCTGAGAGATCGCTGTCGTCACTTCCTTCGGCATCTCCCTCTAAAACACTGCGATTCTGGAATCACACCCAAACCTACCAGGGTGAGATGTGGAAGCTATAGCAAGGCTTCCACGAAGAAAAAGTAACAAACACGCACTTCGAATGAAATATGAACACTTACAAAATTTTAAGTTACGACAAACTTTGTAACGCAAACGCCGTTGTGGGGTCGTAAACGACACCACACAATATTTAAATCAAGTTTATGAGAAAACCAATATTTACTAAACGCTACAACTCTAGATAGCATTTGATCTTGCACTAAGTAACAGCTACAGTGAAAGGCGATAGCCAGAACGGAATACGGAGGGAGCGCCAGTCACTGGTATCTATTAAGACCCCACAACGCCAGTCGAGGGTTAACTTATTTAATTTTTAAAACGTAGGAACATTTTACTGTAAATTTTTATGAATTTCATTCATTTGTTTACTTAATTGTTAATTATTTTGAAAGCAAGTTATTTATCCTTCATTTATTATTTAAAAGAATAAAGGAAATATTTAATTGTAAATGCTATACATTTTTCTATTTAAGTAAACATCTTATTTAAATTTCTAATTCGTCTGTTATTTAGTAGTAAGTAATATTGACCTGGCAACCATTCAAGTGTTAATTTTAAGATCCAGTCCTTTATCCTCCATGTTTTTGCAGTCCACGCGTTGTATTTTGTGCTACTGCCCTCATGGTAAGTAATTGTGATTTGTTTTCATTTTGCTATTTATGTATTTGTATTGTTATGTCTGTGTTCATCTTAACGAAGTCGTAGTAATTCGAGAACTGAGGCAAGGGCTAATATGCAAGATGACTGCTATACTGTATTCTCATTGACTGAACTCTAGAGAGCTACCTCAGAGGCTTACAACTTGAAACTTTTGGCCCATTAGCTTTATCGCCTAACTTTCGGGAATTGAGGCAGGAGCTACTAAGCAAGATAGATGCGGTACATTGCTTAAATTAGACTAACATTAAGGAGCTGGGCTATCACTCACCCTTCTAATCAGCTACCCTTCATAACTTTAGTTTAGCGCAAGAGCTAGTAGTGATACATGAGCTCGATGGCACTAACTTGGTGAGAGTTGTGTTAGGGCTTTTCACGTATTGGGCTAATGCGGGGGTTTCACCCTCCTAACCGTTCGCCCTTCCTAAGATCAGTCTAGCGCGGGGGCTCTTGCGTATACGTAGGCTCTTATGGAACTAACCCTGGGGGAGAGCTGCACTAGGGTTCGCGAGGAAGGATAGTTGCCCAAAGCTAAAAGCACAATCAGAATGATGAGATCTAGATAAACATAGAACTATCCTGAATATGGTTGTTCAAAAGAATCTCTGACATAACCATACCTCAGGAAAACATCAGCGCAAAAAGTATATATTTATGAAAAAATGCGCTGTTCATTTCATGATGAGTGTTTGGATTTTGTTTTATTATTCCCATATGCCTTTTGAATGTATTTACAAACTTCGTCATTCAAAGTTTCAAAAAATAAATTCTCCGGGTATCTTTTAAATTTTCCGATAAAGCACTCCAGCAGCTGAGCAAGTCACTTCCTCTTTGTATACAGATTTGAGTCCCAATAACACGATATACACTCCCTTAGTCTATTCCACGCCGTGAGTAGTATAATTGGACAGTTCGGGCGCCGCCACCGCCACCGGGCTCCCAGAGGCCAAATCCACCACCACCACAGCCAGAGGCCTCCCAGATGCCTCCTCCACCACCACCACAGCCAGAGGCCTCCTCCACCACCCGCGGGAAATTTGAATTTGTAAACAAAGCCACGTGCTTTTTGACAGCTGTCATCGACAACAACGCATCGCTAACCTCAGTAGGGCCATCTTGACGGGCCTAAACCTCAGTAGTACCAACTTAACCTACTAGCGCGAGGTAAACAAAGCCACGTGTTTTTTGACAGCCACGTGCTTTTTGACGGACAACAACGCATCGCTAACCTCAGTACTGCCATCTTGACGGGCCTAAACCTCAGTAGTACCAACTTAACCTAACTAGCGCGTGGTAAAAAAGTCACGTGCTTTTTGACAGCCACGTGCTTTTTTGACAGCTGTCATCCGCCATCTTTAAACCACAGAGCACTATGCTGCCCTCTTTATCGTAGTAGATGTAAATTCGTCACCTGTCATCGGCAGTGCTGCCATCTAGGCGGGCCTAAACCTTAGTGCTACCAACTTAACCTAACTAGCGCGTGGTAAACAAAGCCACGTGCTTTTTGACAGCCACGTGCTTTTTTGACAGCTGTCATCCGCCATCTTTAAACCACAGAGCACTGTGCTGCCCTCTTTATCGTAGTAGATGTAAATTCGTCACCTGTCATCGGCAGTGCTGCCATCTTGGCGGGCCTAAACCTTAGTGCTACCAACATAACCTCACTACCGCGAGATAAACAAATCCACGTGCGGCTGTCATCCGCCATCTTTAATCCATAGAGCACAGTGCTGCCCTCTTTACCTACTTACCTTTGAAATGTGGTGGCGGATTATTTGAAAAATGCTTTTTGACAGCAGCCATCTTTAATCTAGAGAGCACCGTGCTGCCCTCTTTAGCTAGATACCTTTGAAATGTGGTGGCAGGCAATTCCACATGACAGCAGCCATCTTTAATCAAGAGAGCACCGTGCTGCCCTCTATGTGGTGGCAGCAAATTCTACATGCTCTTGTTTGGAAACAAACATACGCGCGTTTTTGACAGCCGTCATCCGCCATCTTTAATCAACAGAGCACAGTGCTGCACTCTTTAGCTAGATACCTTTGAAATGTGGTGGCGGCAATTTGAAAAATTCTATGTGCTCTTGTTTGGAAACAAGTCCACGTGCTTTTTTGACAGCTGTCATCCGCCATCTTTAATCAATAGAGCACTGTGCTGCTATCGTGCGGGAAATTTCGTCAGCTGTCATCCGCCATCTTTAATCCACAGAACACCGTGCTGCCCTCTTTATGACATGTAGTAGCGGGCAATTTGAAAAGTTCTCTTAGCTGTCATCCGTCATCTTTAATCAAGAGTGCACCGTGCTGCCATCTTTAGCTAGATACCTTTGAAATGTGGTGGCGGCAAATTGAAAAATTCCACGTGCTCCTGTTTAGTAAACAAATTCACGCGCTTTCTTGTCAGCTGTCATCCGCCATCTTACATCGCAAACCTCAGTGCTACACTCTTTAGGTACATACCTTTGAAATATGGTGGCGGATAATTTAAAAAAGAAAAATTCTACAGCAGCCATCTCTCGACGCTAATTGCACAAGATGGTGGCTATACATGACTCCTTAAAGGTGCTTGTGCAAGATGGCCGCTATACATAGTTTCTTATGAGACACACTTGGGATGCTTGCGCAAGATGGCGGTTATACATGGCTCCTTATGAGATGCCCTAGCGACGCTTGCGCAAGATGGCGGTTGCTCTTATGAGGCGGCTTAAGGGTCCTTGCACAAGATGGTTAGAGACGCCCTCAGGATGATTGCGCAAGATGGCGGACACAAGATGGCGGCTATACACGTCTCCTTATGAGACGCCTTAAGGGTGCTTGCGCAAGATGGCTGCTGCTCTTATGAAGAAAGCTAGCTTAGAGGCTAACGCGTCGTGCTAGTTCGATTCATTATATTTGGGGCTTAAATGCAAAATGTTAAATATCTCAAAAGCGGTGCATCGTAGAGCAAAACGGACAAAAAAATTTCTGCCCAGTACCTCAGTTCGCAGTACGAGGAACATGAAAAACATAGTCTAATGATGAGATCAACGGTTCGGTTCCTACTTAGGCCCTTTGGAATTCGCTCTGTTTTAGCTTGTATTGAAGCAAGTCTTCGTAACATGATCAGGTTTAGCTATGGTAGAGAGTATAACGTGCCGTGCAGGTTCGATTCATTAAATTTGGGGCTTAAATGCAAAATGTTAAATATCTCGAAAACGGCGCATCGTAGAGCAAAACCTAATACCTAGGTTTGCAGTATCAGGAACAAGAAAAAACATAGTCTAATGATGAGATTGACGGTTCGATCCCTACTTAGGCCCTTTGGCATTGGCAGCTATCTAATTCTACAAGATGGGGGCTATACATAGCTTCTTATGAGGCAGCTTAAGAGCTCTTGCACAAGATGGCTGCTGCTCTTATGAGACGCCCTAGGGGTGCTTGCGCAAGGTAGCAGCGACAAAACGGTGACTATACACAGCTCCTTATCATACGGTCTAGAGGTGCTCGCACAAGATGGTGGCTGCTCTGATGAAGAAAGCTAGGTTCGCATCGTGCAGGTATCTTTACAGCACTAAACCTCATACCTTTGAAATGTGGTGGCGGGTAATTTGAAAAATTCTACGTGCTTTTCCTTAACAGCAGCTATCTTTAAACAATAGCGGCTATAGATAAGCTGTTAAGGCCTCCTCTTATGTCAAGGCATAGCTCTATCGAACAAGTTTAAACCTGCATCGGGATAGCTAGAGTAAGCACGTGCTGCAGTGATGAAGTCATTATGCATGTTTAGACTTGCAAATCACTAAAGAAACAAAACAGGACTAGTATCGAACACTGCACTCTATGCCGTTAACTTTATCATGTGATCGGAACATTGATTGAAGTGTTTAGAACACTAAATAAGTAGAACCGAACACTGTACTCGATACAACATGTGTTTAGAACATGTCAGGGGATACCTTTGTTCTAAGAAGATTAGATTACCGCACATTCCTTGTAGGGCTAATAGGCTAAAGGGCTAATGGGCTAAAGGGCTAAAGGGCTAATGGGCTAAAGGGCTAATGGGCTAGAGGGCTAGGGTGCCTCTCCTCTCTTTATCCGGGCTTGAGACCGGCTCTACAACTAGAGGCGGAGTTAACACCCTAAGGAAGGGAGAATGTTGGGAAATAATCTATACGAATATAGCTACTCGATCGACTATATACTACAGATGGATGACTTAGGTGAGGGTAAGCGCTTACTTAATAATACCTACACGACGTAATTCATACTCTATTTCAAAAATATCTTCTTTGTACTGTGTGTAACCAGCATCATGATAGGCTCTTAGCAGTTGTAAACGTTTTACGAGTACGTTGGGCTCTTTACAGTAGCTTATATCTACATAGGGTAACAGAGGCTTGTTGTGAACTTTGAGTCTATATGCAGACAGTTGATGTGCAGGGACTTGTTTTGATGTAATACGTGCTTCAGCAGTAGCGTTTCTAGGTACAAACTTAACTTGTTTCGATAGCGATGAAGCGTTGAAATTTCCTTCTTCTTTACCTTCCATCTCTTCTTGAGATGTTTGCACTTCGACAGAACGTGTAGTAGGCTTAGGAAATGAAGTAAAATCATCAAGCTGTAATGGCAATGAAACATTAAGATTTTCTTCTTCTTCTACTTTCCCTTTACTACTGTTTTGATCAACATCATTATCCTTATTATCATAATCATGATCTTGTCTCTCTTTATCTTGAAGTTTGTGATTAGTAACAGAACTTGCAGCAGGCCTAGACAACAAGGGAGAATTAAAAATCTCTCGCAGAGGTGTACTTTTTAAACATAAATCAGTGTTCGCTATAATATGGTTGAGCTCTTTGTATTTTGTTCCCTACATTACGGCTACATTACACGCGGCTTCATGACGTTGAGCGTTGTATGCGTTCTTGAACTCTCTTCTACAATGTTTGCATTGAAAAATTGTCCTGCATGATATCTCATGACGTCTCCTGTGATAGCTTCGGGAAAATGCTTTTCGACACTTCGCAAATATACCTAGGCATAGGTTTTTCCATGACGGACTTTTATCTTCTGCTAACAGATTCTTCTTTAAATCAGCTTAACATCTACTTCGATGATGTGAACAGCTTAGCGATTAACAGTAAACTAACACAAAAGCGTATAACCAAGTTAGCAACAGTAAGGTTTAAGCCCATCAAGATGGCAAGAGTGAGGTTAGCGACGTTCTATTGTCCTTCAAAGTGAGGTTAGGGTTCGTCAAGAAGACAGCTGTCAAAAAAGCACGTGGCTATGTTTACCAAACAAGAGCACGTGGTCGTGACGTCACGGTCACGTAGTATGCTGCTTCAGCATGCAAAGTTCAATGTCTACACCTACGTAGTAAACACTCTGCTATGTTCACAAAATTTTTACTCATAACTATTTTTTATGCTTTAAGTTCGTGCACATAGGTTATGTTAAGATAGCAGCACACGTACAAGCGATGGTCGCACGCTTGCGGAGAAGTTGTTTAGTACGATAGTTGATGTATGTATTATCAAAAGGTGATATGTACATGCTTTTAAACCTTGCTATTCTTACTGCTATATTCGCAAGATTTTCAAAATCGCTATTCTTTGTGCTTTAAGTTCGTTCGCATAGGTCATGCTAAAGTAGCAGAGCAAACACATGCGAACGTTGTACATTCTAGCGGGATGTGTTTAGTACGATAGTTGATGCATGCAAAATCGATAGGTGTTGTGTAGATGCATGCAAAATCGATAGGTGTTGTGTACACACTCTGAAACTTAACTATTCTTCGTGCTTTAAATCCGTGCACATAGGTTATGCTAAGATAGCAGCACACTCTAGCGGGGGAAGTTCTGTACTCTAGTTGATGCATGTATAATCGATAGGCAATGCGTACACGCTTTTAAAACATTGCTATTCTTACTGCTGCTGCTGCTATGTTCACAATATTTTTGTACATCGCTATTCCTTATGCTTTAAGTTCATGCGTATAAGTTATACTAAGTTACCAGCATACTTATAAGGTTGTTGCACGCTCTAGTGGAAAAAGTTTAGTAAGAAAGGCGATGCATGCAAAGACGATAGGTGATGTGTACACGCTTTGAACTTGGCTATTTTTTGTGCTTTAAGTTCGTGCACATAGGTTATGTTAAGATTGCAGCATGCACAAGCAATGATCGCACGCTCTAGTAGAAGAAGTTTGGTACAAGAGTTAATGCGTGCAAAATTGACAGGTGTTGCGTACACGCTATTCTTTGTGCTTTAAGTTCACGCACATAGGTAGCAGCACACAATTGCGAACGTTGTACACTCTAGCGGTAGAAGTTTAGTACGATAGTCGATGCATGCAAAATCGATAGGTGATGTGTACACGCTTTGAACTTGGCTATTCTTTGTGCTTTATCTTTATACACATACGTTAGCAACACACATATACGATCGTTGTACACTCTGGCGGTAAAAAATAGTCGATGCATGCAAAATCAATAGGTGATGTGTAGAGGCTGGTAAACATCTTTATTTTTTGTGCTTTAAGTTCGTGCGCATAGGCTATGCTAAGATAGGAGTACAATCTAGCGGAAGAAGTTCAGGGTGATGTGTACACGCTTTGAAACATGGTTATTCTTTGTACTTTAAGTTCATGCACATAGGTTATGCTAAGATAGCAGCACAATCTAGAGGAAGAAGTTTAGTACGAGAGTCGATGCTTGCAAAATCGATAAGTAATATGTACACGCTTTGAAACATGGCTATTCTTTGTACTTTAAGTTCATGCGTATAGGTTATGCTAAGGTAGCAGCACAATCTAGAGGAAGAATTTTAGCACGATAGCTGATGCATGCAAAATCGATAGATGATGTACACGCTGTGAAACATGGCTATTCTTTGTACTTTAAGTTCGTGCGTATAGGTTATGCTAAGATAGCAGTATAATCTAGCGGAAGAAGTTTAGTACGATAGCAGATGCATGCAAATCGATAGGTAATGTGTATACGCTGTGAAACATGGCTATTCTTTGTACTTTAAGTTCGTGCGTATAGGTTATGCTAAGATAGCAGCACAATCTAGTAGAAGAAGTTTAGTGTGATAGTTGATGTACGCAAAATCGATAGGTGATATGTACACGCTGTGAAACATGACTATTCTTCGTACTTTAAGTTCATGCGTATAGTTTATGCTAAGATAGCAGCACAATCTAACGGAAGAAGTTTAGTATGATAGTCGATTCATGTAAAATCAATAGGTAATGTGTACACGCTTTGAAACCTGGCTATTCTTTGTACTTTAATTTCATGCGTATAGGTTATGCTAAGATAGGGGAAGAAGTTTAGTGTGATATTTGATGCATGCAAAACCGATAGATAATGTGTACACGCTTTGAAACATGGCTATTCTCTGTACCTTAAGTTCATGTGTATAAATTATGCTAAGATAGCAGCACAATCTAGCGGAAAAAGTTTAGTATGATAGTCGAAGCATGCAAAATCGGTAGGTGATGTGTACACGCTTTGAAACATAGCTATTCTTTGTACTTTAAGGTCATGCGTATAGGTTATGCTAAGATAGCAGCACAATCTAGCGGAAGAAGTTTAGTACGAGAGTCGATGCATGCAAAATCGATAGGTAATGTGTACACGCTTTGAAACATGGCTATTCTTTATACTTTAAGTTCATACGTATAGTTTATGCTAAGGTAGCAGCACGATCTAGCGGAAGAAGATTAGTGCGATATTTGATGCATGTAAAATCGATAGGTGATGTCTACACGCTTTATAAAATGGCTATTCATACTGCTGCTCTGTTCCTAAGATTTTTAAACATAGCTAATCCTAATGCTGCTCTTAACGACGTAGAGCTAAGGATTGATTACGTGACCGTGACGTCACGACCACGTGCTCTTGTTTGGTAAACATAGCCACGTTTTTTTGACAGCTGTCTTCTTGACGAACCCTAACCTCACTTTGAAGGACAATAGAGCGTCGATAACCTCACTGCTGCCATCCTTAGGGCGGTAAACCTCAAGGCTGCCACCTTATGCATGTTATAGCGCGGAATTTAAAATCCAACAGCAGAACGTCTCTAACCTCGCTCTTGCCATCTTGATGGGCTTAAACCTTACTGTTGCTAACTTGGTTATACGCTTTTGTGTTAGTTTACTGTTAATCGCTAAGCTGTTCACATCATCGAAGTAGATGTTAAGCTGATTTAAAGAAGAATCTGTTAGCAGAAGATAAAAGTCCGTCATGGAAAAACCTATGCCTAGGTATATTTGCGAAGTGTCGAAAAGCATTTTCCCGAAGCTATCACAGGAGACGTCATGAGATATCATGTAGGAAAATTTATATTCAAACATTTTAGAAGAGAGTTCAAGAACGCATACAACGCTCAACGTCATGAAGCCGCGTGTAATGTAGCCGTAATGTAGGGAACAAAATACAAAGAGCTCAACCATATTCCAGCGAACACTGATTTATGTTTAGAAAGTACACCTCTGCGAGAGATATTTAATTCTCCCTTGTTGTCTACGCCTGCTGTAAGTTCTGTTACTAATCACAAACTTCAAGATAAAGAGAGGCAAGATCATGATTATGATAACAAGGATAATGATGTTGATCAAAACAGTAGTAAAGGGAAAGTAGAAGAAGAAGAAGAAGAAGAAGAAGAAAATCTTAATGTTTCATTGCCATTACAGCTTGATGATTTTACTTCATTTCCTAAGCCTACTACACGTTCTGTCGAAGTGCAAACATCTCAAAAAGAGATGCAAGGTAAAGAAGAAGGAAATTTCAACGCTTCATCGCTATCGAAACAAGTTAAGTTTGTACCTAGAAACGCTACTGCTGAAGCACGTATTACATCAAAACAAGTCCCTGCACATCAACTGTCTGCATATAGACTCAAAGTTCACAACAAGCCTCTGTTACCCTATGTAGATATAAGCTACTGTAAAGAGCCCAACGTACTCGTAAAACATTTACAACTGCTAAGAGCCTATCATGATGCTGGTTACACACAGTACAAAGAAGATATTTTTGAAATAGAGTATGAATTACGTCGTGTAGGTATTATTAAGTAAGCGCTTACCCTCACCTAAGTCATCCATCTGTAGTATATAGTCGATCGAGTAGCTATATTCGTATAGATTATTTCCCAACATTCTCCCTTCCTTAGGGTGTTAACTCCGCCTCTAGTTGTAGAGCCGGTCTCAAGCCCGGATAAAGAGAGGAGAGGCACCCTAGCCCTTTAGCCCATTAGCCCTTTAGCCCTTTAGCCCATTAGCCCTTTAGCCTATTAGCCCTACAAGGAATGTGCGGTAATCTAATCTTCTTAGAACAAAGGTATCCCCTGACATGTTCTAAACACATGTTGTATCGAGTACAGTGTTCGGTTCTACTTATTTAGTGTTCTAAACACTGCAATCAATGTTCCGATCACATGATAAAGTTAACGGCATAGAGTGCAGTGTTCGATTCTAGTCCTGTTATGTTTCTTTAGTGATTTGCAAGTCTAAACATGCATAATGACGTCATCACTGCAGCACGTGCTTACTCTAGCTATTCCGATGCAGGTTTAAACTTGTTCGATAGAGCTATGCCTTGACATAAGAGGAGGCCTTAACAGCTTAAGTATAGCCGCTATTATTTAAAGATAGCTGTTGTTAAGAAAAAGCACGTAGAATTTTTCAAATTACCCGCCACCACATTTCAAAGGTATGAGGTTTAGTGCTGTAAAGATACCTGCACGGTGCGAACCTAGCTTTCTTCATCAGAGCAGCCACCATCCTGTGCGAGCACCTCTAGACCGTATGATAAGGAGCTGTGTATAGTCACCGTCTTGTCGCTGCTACCTTGCGCAAGCACCCCTAGGGCGTCTCATAAGAGCAGCAGCCATCTTGTGCAAGCGCTCTTAAGCTTCCTCATAAGAAGCTATGTATAGCCCCCATCTTGTAGAATTAGATAGCTGCCAATGCCAAAGGGCCTAAGTAGGGATCGAACCGTCGATCTCATCATTAGACTATGTATTTTTCTTGTTCCTGATACTGCAAACCTAGGTATCAGGTTTTGCTCTACGATGCGCCGTTTTCGAGATATTTAACATTTTGCATTTAAGCCCCAAATTTAATGAATCGAACCTGCACGGCACGTTATACTCTCTACCATAGCTAAACCTGATCATGTTACGAAGACTTGCTTCAATACAAGCTAAAACAGAGCGAATGCCAAAGGGCCAAAGTAGGAACCGAACCGTTGATCTCATCATTAGACTATGTTTTTCTTGTTCCTCGTACTTCGAACTGAGGTACTGGGCAGAAATATTTTTGTCCGTTTTGCTCTACGACACACCGCTTTCGAGATATTTAACATTTTGCATTTAAGTCCCAAATTTAAGGAATCGAACTAACACGACGCGTTAGCCTCTAAGCTAGCTTTCTTCATAAGAGCAGCAGCCATCTTGCGCAAGCACCCTTAAGGCGTCTCATAAGGAGACGTGTATAGCCGCCATCTTGTGTCCGCCATCTTGCGCAAGCATCCTTAGGGCGTCTCTAGCCATCTTGTGCAAGGACCCTTAAGCCGCCTCATAAGAGCAACCGCCATCTTGCGCAAGCATCCCTAGGGCATCTCATAAGGAGCCATGTATAACCGCCATCTTGCGCAAGCATCCCAAAGGTGTCTGATAAGAACTTATGTATAGCGGCCATCTTGCATAAGCACCTTTAAGGAGTCATGTATAGCCACCATCTTGTGCAATTAGCGTCGATCGATGGCTGCTGTAGAATTTTTCTTTTTTAAATTATCCGCCACCATATTTCAAAGGTATGTACCTAAAGAGTGTAGCACTGAGGTTTGCGATGTAAGATGGCGGATGACAGCTTACAAAAAAAGCGCGTGAGTTTGTTTACTAAACAGGAGCACGTGGAATTTTTCAATTTGCCGCCACCACATTTCAAAGGTATCTAGCTAAAGATGGCAGCACGGTGCACTCTTGATTAAAGATGACGGATGACAGCTGAGAGAACTTTTCAAATTGCCCGCTACTACATGTCATAAAAAGGGAAGCACGGTGTTCTGTGGATTAAATATGGCGGATGACAGCTGACGAAATTGTCCGCATGAATGCAGCACAGTGCTCTATTGATTAAAGATGGCGGATGACAGCTGTCAAAAAAGCACGTGGCTTTGTTTCCAAACAAGAGCACATAGAATTATTCAAATTGCCGCCACCACATTTCAAAGGTATCTAGCTAAAGAGTGCAGCACTGTGCTCTGTTGATTAAAGATGGCGGATGACGGCTGTCAAAAACGCGCGTGAGTTTGTTTCCAAACAAGAGCATGTAGTATTTGCCGCCACCACATAGAGGGCAGCACGGTGCTCTCTTGATTAAAGATGGCTGCTGTCATGTGGAATTGCCTGCCACCACATTTCAAAGGTATCTAGCTAAAGAGGCAGCACGGTGCTCTCTAGATTAAAGATGGCTGCTGTCAAAAAGCATTTTTCAAATTATCCGCCACCACTTTTCAAAGGTAAGTAGCTAAAGAGGGCAGCACTGTGCTCTATAGATTAAAGATGGCGGATGACAGGTGTCAAAAAAGCACGTGGATTTGTTTATCCAACGCTAGTGAGGTTAAGTTGGTAGCACTAAGGTTTAGGCCCGCCAAGAAGGCAGCACTGCCGATGACAGGTGACGAATTTACATCTACTACGATAAAGAGGGCAGCATAGTGCTCTGTGGTTTAAAGATGGCGGATGACAGCTGTCAAAAAAGCACGTGGCTGTCAAAAAACACGTGGCTTTGTTTACCCCGCGCTAGTTAGGTTAAGTTGGTACTACTGAGGTTTAGGCCCGTCAAGATGGCAGTACTGAGGTTAGCGATGCGTTGTTGTCTGTCAAAATGCACGTGGCTGTCAAAAAACACGTGGATTTTTTTACCTCCCGCTAGTTTGGTTAAGTTGGCACTACTGAGGTTTAGGCCCGTCAAGATGGCAGTATTGAGGTTAGCGATGCGTTGTTGTCGATGACAGCTGTCAAAAAGCACGTGGCTTTGTTTACAAATTCAAATTTCCCGCGGGTGGTGGAGGAGGCCTCTGGGAGGCCTCTGGCTGTGGTGGTGGTGGAGGAGGCATCTGGGAGGCCTCTGGCTGTGATGGTGGTGGAGGTGGCCTCAGGGAGCCCGGTGGCGGTGGCGGCGCCCGAACTGTCCAATTATACTACTGCCGTGACACATTAAATCAACCTTAGGAAAATGATGTCATCTTTCTGTTATCCCAGTTTTTTTGGATAATGATATACTATCAAAGTTGTGCGTTGACGGCCAATTACATTTGAGTGTGATTTAAACAAATGTGACTCAAATTGAATACCATGGTCCATTGTGAATTTTTCCGAGTGTCCAAATCTACATATCCAGTGTTTGTAGAATTCAAGAAACACGGCCTCAACGTTTATTTCCTTAAACGAATTTTTTCAAGGCATCGCTTAATCTGTTTCTAATTTACAGGCAATAATGACAGCTGTAAAAGAGTGACTAAGTGAATATGTTCAATCGCCGACTTGGTACGAGGAAGTGCATTTGTTGCGAAGAACTTCAAGTTTTCAGTGGGAAAGCTTGACCGGTGGTGTACGTGGATAGAGTGAAGTGAGAGGTTATCAGAGGTTTGGACGTCCTAAATAGACGCATCTTTAAACAAAAATCGAGGATTGCAGGGTACCTGAAGGTAAGGTAAAACCAGTGAAATGACTTCCCTGTTTAAAGGACAGAAGAAATGCTCATATTAAGAGAATGCAGGACATGTGAGGAAGGATACATAATCACGGTTTGAATCCTAAAGGTGGTCCAACGAGGCCATAACATTGTTAAAAAATATGTCATAACTTCAGTCACCTGCCAAAAATACGCCAAGAAACTATCATTTACCTTGTGCTATGTGTATTCTCCAATAGCATCCATAAATATAACGTACTGAGTTCTTCATAATAGTTACATTTAAAGGACACTCTACTCTCCCCATATTAGTCATATACACCTGCTACATTTGGCCTTTGAGATGATCTTAACTTCATATTGGCCTATATTATCATCAGCATTTACACCACTACACATTCAACGGAAATATGCATTTTAAAGTCGTTCCAGTATTCCACTAAATATGTAAACGATTCCTTTAATCTTCCCTCATATAACTTACGTAACCTCTTTTCGAATGAAATCCACTCTTCTCAGCTGATTAAAAATAAAAGTATGACATCTAGCTCAATTTTGAAGGTTAGTGAGAAAATATTCCAACATGTACAAAACAAAAACAAGAAAAAAACATTACTTCAGCCCTGCTGACTAGACTTTCATACCCGCGGAACGACTGTCAATAGTAGGGTTGAGTGCGTCCAGGATTCGCTCAGTCAGCATTTTTTGCTACGTCAGCTCCCGGGGTCATTGACCCCTAGTAGTGTACCTAGGCGGGTTCTGCCGCCGAGGTCATTGACCCGATGTCATTGACCCCTAGTACAGAAGAAGGGCAAGGCCCATTTGTGGATTTTGAATACGAGAGCGAGCCTAACCTAACAGTCGCCATCTTGAGGGGCGTAATCTCACTTTAACGGGTAGTTGCCCTTCCCGACGCCTAACAGAGCATCTTGAAGGGGCAAGATGCCCTTCTCGACGCCAATTGCACAAGATGGCTGCAATACATAGGCACCTATGAGACTCCCTAGGGACGTTTGCGCAAGATGGCGGCTATCTAATTGCACAAGATGGCGACTATACATAGCTTCTTATGAGACGGCCTAAGGGCGCTTGCTCAAGATGGCTGCTATACATAGGCTCCTGTAAGACTCCCTAGCGACGCTTGCGCAAGATGGTGGCTATACACGGCTTCTAATGAAGAATGACGGTGGCTATGGGCGCTTGCGCAAGGTGGCTGCTATACATAAGATCTTATGAGACGGCCTAGGGGGTATTGCGCAAGATGGCTGCTAAACATAGGTTCTTACAGAGAAAGAAGCCGGCTATGAGCGACTGCACAAGATGGCGGCTGCACTTATGAGACTCCCTAGGGACGCTTGCGCAAGATGGCGGCTATCTAATTGCACAAGATGGTGACTATACACAGTTGCTTATGAGACGGCCTAGGGGTGCTTGCGCAAGATGGCTGGTATACATAGGCTCTTATGAGACTCTCTAGGGACGCTTGCGCAAGATGGTGGCTCTACACGTCTTCTTATGGAGAATGATGACGGTTAGGGTTGCTTGCGCAAGGTGGCTGCTATACATAGGCTCTTATGAGACGGCCTAGGGGAGATTCCGCAAGATGCCTGCTATACACAGATTCTTATAGAGAAAGATGCCAGCCATGGGCGATTGCACAAGATGGCGCCTATGCATAGACTCTTATGGAGAAAGATGCTGGTCATGGGCGATTGCGCAAGATTGCGGCTATACACGGCTTCTTATGGAGAGAGATGCCTGCCATGGACGATTTCACAAGTTGGCGGCTATACATGGACTCTAATGAGACGGCCTAGGGGCGATTGCGCAAGATGACGACTGCTCTTATGAAGAAAGCTAGCTTAGAGGATATTGCACATGGTGGCGGCGATACATAGGCTTTTGTGACTTTTTCTTCCTCTTCCTCCTCCTCCTCTTCCTCCTCTGTCAAGGCATAGCTTTATGTCTCTATCGAACAAGTTTAAACATGTATTCTACTGCGCCAGATGGCGGCTATACACAGGCTCTTATAGAGAAAAATGCCAGCCATGGGCGATTGCACAAGATGGCGGCTATGCATGGACTCTTATGGAAAAAGATGCTGGCCATGGGCGATTGAGCAAGATAGCGGCTATACACGGCTTCTTATGCAGAGGGATGCCGGCCATGGACGATTGCACAAGATGGCGGCTTTACATGGACTCTAATGAGACGGCCTAGGGGCGATTGCACAAGATGACGACTGCTCTTATGAAGAAAGCTAGCTTAGAGGCTACAGCAAAAGATGGCGGCTACACGTAGGCTGTTATGGCCTTCTCGTTCTCCTCCTCCTCCACCTCCTTCTCCTCACCTTTCTCTCCTGTCAAAGTATAGCGTTATGTATCTATCGAACAAGTTTAAACATGCATTACTATAACGACGTGATCTTATGCTTAAGGCTAGACTGAGCACGTGCTATTATTCTGTTTTTAACCTGCAGCGATGAAGTCATCATAGTTATAAATGTTTAGACTTGTTCGTTTTCTCAAGCCTTTAGAGATAGAATGTGTAATAGAATTACAATTATTACCTGCTAGGGTACAATGTGCTCTGCATTATATTTATGCGCTGTGACCTTGTCTGCATCTCTACGAAAACAAATATCGGAAGGAATGATCTTCCTTAATGGCTAATGATGAGACATCTTGCGGTCAACTCGGAACTTGAGGCGAGAGCTCGCTAAGCGGTGCTGCTATCTGGTCGCGATAAGTGAAGTATGAGCCCGACAATTAACTCTGAGCAGCAGTTGTTTGGATGATTGATTCTTGTGGCTGAATTGTAATAAGACGCTTCGCTACGGGTCCTGTTTCTTGGATAAAATTGTAAAGGAAGAAGGAAGAATGGTCGTGGGACTCGATCCAGGGTGATGTTTTCCCAATCTGGCCGTAAGGCCTGAAGAATTTATGGGTAAATTTTTTAATATTGATTTTGATTCATGCTAGCGTCCGACCTTGTAAGTAAATCTTAACCGTTTCTGTACTGTTAACCTACCAAAACGAGAGTGCTGTAATCATGCTAAGAGACGTGGACACCTTTAAAAGCAAGGATATGTAAGAAAGTCTACAGTTGGTTTTTGAACATTTGGAGGTTGTTTTAAAATTGAAGAATTGATAATCGGGTCTTAATCATATCTACATTATTTTCATGTCCTCGGGGTTTCAATTTTAATGTATAGATGAAATTTATTTTTCCTTTAATTCGGTTATTTCTATATTTCATGTCTGTAAAGGTATATTTACGTTCAAGAGCTCTCAACTGACCTATCATGTAAGTAGTCTCTGAATAAGCTTATGGCGCTTGAATTTAATTTCCTTAATGTCATAATAATTATATTAATTATTTAAAATATTTTCAAGACATCTTGGCCAAGTATAAGAAAGAAAAGTGTTTTCAGGGAAGGCTTATCTAATGAGTTACTCGGTTTTTCAAGATCTCATTTGATTTTCGGTGCTCGTCATCTGTTTCTGTTCGATGTCATAGAATGCACACATGACATTTTGCCTTGCGGTGTGAAACTGACATTTGTGGGTCAGTTGATTATTATTATTATTATTATTATTATTATTATTATTATTATTATTATTATTATTATTATTATTATTATTATTATTATTATTATTATTATTATTATTATTATTAATGGCTTGACTGTCATTCCATTGGGGAATGATCTTGCGTGCTCGTTGATGTGTTCTACTGCGATTGATTTGTTTATTTGAGCTGAGTTACCGACTCTTGGGTGATATTGGATTAGTTTATTCTACTTCTGATTTTAATTGCATGTTCTTGAATTATTATTACTTCAATATTTGAGATTGTGTGATTTTTGCGTGTTATGACTGTTTGCGGGGCTATTTGTTAACCGAGATACTTCATTAGAAGGTTTTCACCGTTCAATTCCTCAGAAACCTTTGAGATTTTCAGACTGCAAGGACTTAATTTAATCTTAATTTACCTCCAACCTACGATTATTTATTAATCTGAGGTGTTTTCTGTTTTCTTTTAAGAGGTTGACGCCTGAATTTTAATATTCTTATTCTTTTAATTAATCTGAAAAGGTATTATCATTCCTTGAGTAATTACAATTTCTCATATTTTAATTGTGAGTTCCGAAGTTATAAATAATTTGGATAATTAAAGTTTGTTTCCTAAAATTATTGACGAATTATTATTTCAGCCAAGTTTAATTAATTAAGCTTAATTTAAGTTGATTCACAAGACCTCTTGTGTTCAGAGCTTCCACAATTGCGACGTTCTTTCTCTCTGGATAATGGTATTTATTACTGATTTTATGTTAATTTTTTATCATTATCTGAGGACGTGCCAACACTCTTGCATTTTTTTATCTTGTGTTTGAGAGTGTGTTTGGTATCAGATTGCGTGGTTTTCTGTACAGCTACGTTCTGATATCTTATAGAGGCATATTTTTCTTCTTGTTTCTGGTGGCTGTAGGCTATTTCGCCAGGTCACCATTAACATTTTGGCTGGAATAATAAGTGGATTTGAGGCTAGAAATTAAACATGTGAAGGGGAAGACACGCTTTTGTTGAGTGCTAACCTTGGCGTTTTCTGTTTCATATCAAAATGAGTGCACGTGCCGTGTTGTTGCCAAGAATGCTGAGGAAGGGTGAGCTGTTGTACGAGCTCGATATTCGTGGTTTGGTGTCCACTGGTTCTATGGAAGGCGATGTTACCTTGCTTCTGGCTTCCCTTGATTCCCCTGTAAATCCAGGTAACATGAGCATCGACTTGGGTAAGTCAGTGCATGCAATGTCCAGTTCTATTAACGAATTATTAGTGTTTATAAAACAGTTAAAAAAGTGTAGTCCATCAGATTACCAATTGAGAAGATTAAAAGCCCGTACCAATCACTTTATTAACAGGGTGCAAAATTTGATTTCTCTTGGACCTGAAGGTGAATTGATGTCTCAAAGCACTTCGTTGTTGACTTCAGTGATTAATGTTTCGGTTGAACTCGATTTTATGAATAATATGAAGAAAGTTGGTCAGTTGTCATTAAGTGATGAGATTGAAACTAATGAAAGTAACAACCTTGGTGAAACTAATGAGTCAATTACTCCTCAAACCGTCACTAATCCGTCCTCATCTCATTGCTGCGGACTTAGTCCTGCGCTTAAGGATCTTTTTAAAAAGGTAAAGGTTTTTTTTCTGTTGATCCAATGAGGGGTATGCTTATGGATCTAAGGAGCACCCGAGAAAAAATTCAACCTAACCTCTGAGCATGGACTACTATATCTATTTACTTGTGTAAAACGTTATGAGTGGAATGGTGTGCTGTGATGTGTTGCGCTCTTTTATTATTATTAGCTGAGGTCTGCTACCTTGACATTGATGATGGTATATATTTATTTGGCTTTATTACCTTTTACTAACCACTGTTATTTTCATGTCGGTAACTGTATCTTGATTGTTGATATCTGATGATCGGGTGTGCACATCGTGGTTTCTTGAAAATTTATTTAATCTGTGATCTTTTTGTGCGCTTTTGTTTGTTCTTATTTTGAAATTAATTAACCTTATCTGACTTATTATTGTTATTTCTTAAATTTGGTTTAATTTACCAACTTCTAATGAGTAGTTAGCTTGATGTGTGCGTTATATGCATCCACTCTTGTGTGATCATGTCTGGGTTATGTCACCAATTAATTAGAGATATGTTTTCGCCCTTGTGTGGGATTGGATATGAATACCATCTACATTGTATGACTCTATCGTTACTGACCTGGTTAATGTTTTGGTTTACTCTATGTGTCAACTGTTTATTGGGCAGTTACCATCATGGTTGAGCCATGTGGATCAGTATCTGATTGGGATGACTTGTTGGTCTCGTGCCTAAACCTTAGAGTTTTTACTGGTTTTCCCTGTCTTAATTATTGCTTGCATGTGTTCTGCTATTTCTGATGTGTCGAAGCCCACTTACTTATTGTAATGTGTCTATTGGTTGTGAGGTATTCATCGGGTATCAGGGCCACTTCAAGCTTCTCTAATCGTGATCTGTTTTGTTGTCTATTGATTAATCTAGCTTGCATTTTATCAACTTCTGGTTTTGTTTTAATCCTGGGATAAACCTTACTTGGTGTTTGATGTTTCTCATGCCTGACTGTCCCTTGCATTCTTGTTATTGTGCACCCTCGTGGTAGTAATGTATCTGATTCATGTGATCTGGTTCCTTCCTACCTCTCTTCATGCATTGCCTGTTGATCTGATGTCCTCTAGTGTTTAAACTTTTTCGGTAAAGCCCATTTAATGTTTACCTGCCACGCAATGGCGTTTTCTCTCAGCGGTTCTTATAATGTCTCTTGACATGGTTGTTGTCATCTTGCCGTGTTATTGGATTTGATACTTGCGTATGAGACTAAATAACAAATCCTCTAGCCGGTACTGGAATCCTACTAATAATGGTTTATGGGGGCCATTTGCGGTGTAACTGTCTTCTTCAAGGATTCTTGAGCGTTTCCATCGACTTGACTTATATTCCACTACTTATATTTCATTTACCTCGTCCCCTGGGG
Organism: Anabrus simplex; assembly: GCF_040414725.1. Lineage (NCBI taxonomy): Eukaryota > Metazoa > Arthropoda > Insecta > Orthoptera > Tettigoniidae > Anabrus > Anabrus simplex. The sequence goes on along the minus strand of NC_090272.1, from coordinate 658,883 downwards.
GAATATTGGAGGGGGTACCTGTTTTGCTGTGGAGCGACAGTGTGATCTTGACATCACATATTTATAGACCGGGTAACGCCGAGGTTCTGCAAAGGACAACTGTGGTATATGTAGTATGGGTCCTTGCTCGTTATTTCCCTGTTGGTTCTTCTAATCGAAGGATTTAATTTGCCTTTTTTAATATTGGTTGGATGTTCCATGGTGGGATGAATTGTATCTGTGATTCTGTGAAGTAGGCAAGTTACCTGATTCCAGATTGTGTTCCTTCCTGAGTTTCTGCTATCCCTATTTCTATCCTGTTTGATCTGATGTTTTGATAGCTTGGCGTTAATTGTTGATCTGTTGTGATGACAAACCTATTGCGCTCTCTTCATCTAATAGTACTAGTGGTCTCCAACTGATCGCGCCTATTTTTTGCCTCGCTATGAATTGTTTACAATTTCTATCTTGGACTTTACTTGTTTGATATCCTGTTCTGGGTTACTTGAAACATAATTATTAATTGTGGATTGATTGCTTGGCCTTATTCTTATTCAACTAGGTGATGTATTTTGTGTAGGAAAGTTGAACCTGCGTTAGTTGAAAAATTATTTTATGTTCTGGTCTGTCAATTATGTTCTAGTGTTTTAAGTTGTTTTCTGCTCGTGGGAATCTAGTTAGGATTATGGGTGGTATAGTCGACTGATAAGGTGTTTATGCCATCTTGAAAAGTGGAAGTGTAAGGAAAGTTGTGTTAAGTGATTTCATCCTGTTGAAGTATTGAATATCCGTGTGGACTTCACGTTGTAAGGTGCTCTGGTACCCTGCCTATTCATCGCTGTTATCATCATTTTCTAAGGTGTTTGGAGGGAAATTACTACTTATTTTACAGTATATTGTTAATGGGAGTGGTAGATTCATGTAATGAACTTAGAGTTTTCCTTCTTCCGTCCGTTATGGTGAAGTTATGTTGAGATAATTAAACGATTCATGATCTAAGGACTGTACCTCCTTTTGACCTGCAGGGTATGGTTTCTGATCCTTATTTTGGAGGTGTGTTTTGGTATTTTGGGTTTGATTTTGGGAGTTATGTTGGGGTGGCATTATGGTTTCGTTGAGAGGTGACTGTGTTCCTCTGAAGTCATGATGGTGGTTATTGCGGTTGTTGTGATGATATTGGGTGGGCACTCTGTGATTTGTGGGATGCTGTCGAGGATTTGCAATGTCCCCTTCTCCGGGGTCGCTCAGTCGGAGGAGCGAGAGTCCCAAAGGGTGGACTGTTCGCAGGGCCAACTTGCTTTTACGGGACCGACCGACAGAACATTTATTTTTACAAGGCCATTGGTGACTGGATAGGAGACATAATGTTGAATGAAAATCAGGACAAAATAACAACAATGTTTATTATAATAATGTAAACTCAGCCTGGACAAATGCAAAGTAAATAAAAAACATAATACAATATTTCACCAAAATAATTCAATTCATTATTGCTTGTGAACAAATAAAATGACTGAGTCCTTGCATGCTTCTCGGATTCATTTGATTCCATTACTTCTTCAATGAAACTCCCTCCAACATATTACTCTGCAACATTGAATTAATCATGCGATTAGTAATGCTATCATTTTCAATTGCAACACAGGTTTAGAAAATTCTCAGGTAAATTACTTTAATACCTCTTTGAGAAACTTCACTATCGAAATTGCATTTACTTATTTAAAAAAAAATTGTTAAAGATTTACTTTACCACACTTGTGAAAAGTCCTTTCTAAATCGTTTATCACCATCATAAAATTATTTAGCTTATTTTTAATAAGTTCTGTACAAATCACTTTTGGAAAACTCGTTACAATGTTTGAGATCTTCGTTATAATTTTGGAAAACTCTTTACCACTTCGAAAAACTTCTTCACAATGTTTGAAAATTTTGAAAAATCCTTTGGCGAACTTCCCCTCTCTCGTAGACTTCGCTCGACTGTATTCTTTTAGAATTCTTAATAACGTTTCCTAAGTAACTAATATTCTATGAATGGATAGAGTATCACGCAACACTATGTGGAATCAACAACAACAATATCAATGCATCATCAATCACCTCAAATACACAAAAGATAAGCATTCCTGGAATGATGTGGGTCAATGTCACGAAATAACAATTCTAAACAACTGTTTATAAGTAGATTTATCACACAATAGAACTATAATATTTTTATTATTATTGTTATTATTATTATTATTATTATTATTATTATTATCTTATTGTAACATTCTCTTCCTCTTGAATTCGGTTGAAGATCCTTACAACATTAAATGACCATAATGAGAACTCCTCATGACTGTAGTTATAAGGTGAAATAGGATGACAAAATTCCTCTCGATGAATAATCATCACCACCATTATAAATATGCGTTTAAGAGCCTCGAGAAAATCAAATAATGATTAAGTTGTGCATTATTCAAATCAGTTGTTGAGCGAAGAACAAGAACTATTATTAATCCCTAAATCCTTTTATACCATCATAAATCACTATCACCACTATCACTCAATATAATCACTGTGATCCATTATAATCATGACTGATATGCACCCTAGTGGTCCCATCGTCCATTCATCAAAATATACTATCACAATGATCGCTCAACATTTCTCAACAACTCGTTGAAATTTTCCGACCTTCATTATTATTATTAAAATAATTTTTATTTCCTACAATGGCTCCTAGTAGTATAATAGGACAGTTCGGCCGCCACCACCACTACCGGCTCCCAGAGAACTCCTCCACCACCACCAGAGCCAGAGGCCTCCCAGAGGCCTCCTCCACCACCACCACAGCCAGAGGCCTTCCCAGAGGCCCGCTCCACCACCCACGGGAAATTTGAATTGGTAAACAAAGCCACGTGCTTTTTGACAGCTATCATCGAAAACAACGCATCGCTAACCTCAGTACTGCCATCTTGACGGGCCTAAACCTCAGTAGTACCACCTTAACCTCACAAGCGCGAGATTTGAATTTGTAAACAAATCCACGTGTTTTTTGAGAGCCACGTGCTTTTTGACAGACAACAACGTATCGCAAACCTCAGTGCAGCCATCTTGACGGACCTAAACCTTAGTGGTACCAACTTAACCTCACTAGCGCGAGATTTGAATTTGTAAACAAATCCACGTGCTTTTTGACAGCAGTCATCCACCATCTTTAAACTACAGAGCACCGTGCTGCCCTCTTTATCACAGTAGCTGCAAATTCGTCACCTGTCATCCGCAGTGCTGCCACCTTGGCGAGCCTAAACCTTAGTGCTACAAACTTAACCTCACTACCGCGAGATTTGAATCGGTAAACAAATCCACGTGCTTTTTGACAGCTGTCATCCGACATCTTTAATCTATAGAGCACAGTGCTGCCCTCTTTAGCTACTTACTTTTGATATGTGGCGGATAATTTGAAAAATGCTTTTTGACAGCAGCCATCTTTGAGCACCGTGCTGCCCTATTTAGCTAGATACCTTTGAAATGTTGTGGTAGACAATTCCACGTGACATCAGCCATCTTTGAGCACCGTGCTGCCCTCTTTGTGGCGGTGCCAAATTCCACGTGCTTTACAAACTCAGGTCCTTTTTCTGACAGCTTTCATCCGCCATCTTGCACACAAACCTCAGTGCTGCACTTTTTAGCTAGATACCTCTGAAATGTGGTGGCGGCGAATTCTATGTGCTCTTGTTTGGAAACAAAGCTACGTGCTTCTTTCACAGCTGTCATCCGCCATCTTTAATAAATAGAGCATTGTGCTGCCATCATGGGCGCAATTTCGTCAGCAGTCATCCGCCATTTTTAATCTACAGAGCACCGTGCTGCCCTCTGTAGTAGCGGGCAATTTGAAAAGTTCTGTTAGCTGTCATCCGCCATCTTTAATCAAGAGAGCACCGTGCTGCCATCTTTAGCTAGATACCTTTGAAATGTGGTGGCGGCAAATTGAAAAATTCCACGTGCTCTTGTTTAGTAAACAAACTCACGCGCTTTTTGTCAGCTGTCATCCGCCAACTTACATCGCAAACCTCAGTGCTACACTCTTTAGGTACATACCTTTGAAATATGGTGGCGGATAATTTTAAAAGAAAAATTCTACAGCAGCCATCTCTCGACGCTAATTGCACAAGATGGTGGCTATAGATGACTCCTTAAAGGTGCTTATGCAAGATGGCCGCTATACATATATTCTTATGAGACTCCCTTGGGATGCTTGCGCAAGATGGCGGTTATACAAGGCTCCTTATGAGACGTCCTAGGGATGCTTGCGCAAGATGGCGGTTGCTCTTATGAGGCGGTTTAAGGGTCCTTGCACAAGATGGCTAGAGACCCCTAAGGATGCTTGCGCAAGATGGCGGACGCAAAATGGCGGCTATACACGACTCCTTATGAGACGCCTTAAGGGTGCTTGCGCAATATGGCTGCTGCTCTTGTGAAGAAAGCTAGCTTAGAGGCTAACGTGTCATGCTAGTTCGAATCATTAAATTTGGGGCTTAAATGCAAAATGTTAAATTTCTCGAAAACGGTGCATCGTAGAGCAAAACGAACAAAATTTTTCTACATAATACCTAGGTTTGCAGTATCAGGAACATGATAGCATAAGAAAAACATAGTCTAATGATGAGATCGACGGTTCGAATCCTACTTAGGCCCTTTGGCATTGGCAGCTATCTAATTCTACAAGATGGCGGCTATACATAGCTTCTTATGAGACAGCTTAGAGCGCTTGCACAAGATGGCTGCTGCTCTTATGAGACGCCCTAGGAGTGCTTGCCCAATGTAGCAGCGACAAGACGGTGACTATACACAGCTCCTTATGATACGGCCTAGAGGTGCTCACACACGATGGTGGCTGCCCTGATGAAGGAAGCTAGATTTGCATCGTGCAGGTATTTTTACAGCACCTTTGAAATGTGGTGGCGGGTAATTTGAAAAATTCGACGTGCTTTTTCATAAGCTGTTAAGGCCTCCTCTTATGTCAAGGCATAGCTCTATCGAACAAGTTTAAAACCTGTATCTGGATAGCTAGAGTAAGCACGTGCTGCAGTGATGACATCATTATGCATGTTTAGACTTGCAAATCACAAAAGAAACATAACAGGACTAGAATCGAATACTGCACTCTATGCCGTTAACTTTATCATGTGATCGGAACATTGATTGAAGACCAGAATCGAACACTGCACTCTATGCCGTTAACTTTATCATGTGATCGGAACATTGATTGAAGTGTTTAGAACACTAAATAAGTAGAACCGAACACTGTACTCGATACAACATGTGTTTAGAACATGTCAGGGGATACCTTTGTTCTAAGAAGATTAGTTTACCGCACATTCCTTGTAGGGATAATAATCTAAAGGGCTAATGGGCAAAAGGGCTAATGGGAAAAAGGGCAAAAGGGCTAAAGTGCTAATGGGCAAAAGGGCTAAAGGGCTAGGGTGCCTCTCCTCTCTTTATCCGGGCTTGAGACCGGCTCTACAACTAGAGACGGAGTTAACACCCTAAGGAAGGGAAAATGTTGGGAAATAATCTATACGAATATAGCCACTCGATCGGCTATATACTACAGATGGATGACTTAGGTGAGGGTAAGCGCTTAGTTAATAATACCTACACGACGTAATTCATGCTCTATTTCAAAGATATCTTCTTTGTACTGTGTGTAACCAGCATCATGAAAGGCTCTTAGCAGTTGTAAACGTTTTACGAGTACGTTGGGGTTCGTACAGTATCTTATATCTACATAGGGTAACAGAGGCTTGTTGTGTACTTTGAGTCTATATGCAGACAGTTGATGTGTAGGGACTTGTTTTGATGTAGTACGTGCTTCAGCAGTAGCGTTTCTAGGTACAAACTTAACTTGTTTCGATAGCGATGAAGCGTTGAAATTTCCTTCTTCTTTACCTTGATCTCTTCTTGAGATGTTTGCACTGCGACAGAACGTGTAGTAGGCTTAGGAAATGAAGTAAAATCATCAAGCTGTAATGGCAATGAAACATTAAGATTTTCTTCTTCTTCTTCTACTTTCCCTTTACGACTATTTGATCAACATCATTATCCTTATTATCATAATCATGATCTTGCCTCTCTTTATCTTGAAGTTTGATATTAGTAACAGAACTTGTAGCAGGCCTAGACAACAAGGGAGAATTAAAAATCTCTCGCAGAGGTGTACTTTTTAAACATAAATCAGTGTTCGCTTCAATATGGCTGAGCTCTTTGTATTTTGTTCCCGATGAAGCTACATTACACGCAGCTTAATGACGTTGAGCGTTGTATGCGTTCTTGAACTTTCTTCTACAATGTTTGCATTGAAAAATTGTCCTACATGATATCTCATGACGTCTCTTGTGATAGCTTCGGGAAAATGCTTTTCCACACTCTTCGCAAATATACCTGGAAATAGGTTTTTCCATGACGGACTTTTATCTTCTGCTAACAGATTCTTCTTTAAATCTACTTCACATTTGTTACTCTCTACTTCGATGATGCGAACAGCTTAGCGATTAACAGTAAACTAACACAAAAGCGTATAACCAAGGTAGCAACAGTAAGGTTTAAGCTCATCAAGATAGCAAGACTAAGGTTAGCAATGTTCTGTTGTTGGACTTTAAATTCCGCACTATAAAATGCATAAGGTGGCAGCCTTGAAGTTTACCGCCGTCAAGATGGCAGCAGTGAGGTTAGCGACGCTCTATTGTCCTTCAAAGTGAGGTTAGGGTTCGTCAAGGAGACAGGTGTCAAAAAAGCACATGGCTATGTTTACCAAACAAGAGCACGTGGTCGTGACTTCACGGTCACGTAATCAATCCTTAGCTCGACGTCGTTAAGAGCAGCATTAGGATTAGCTATGCTTAAAAGTCCTAGGAACAGAGCAGCAATATGAACAGCCATGTTCCAAAGCTTGTACACATCAATTATCTATTTTACATGCATCGACCCTCGTACTAAACTTCTTCCGCTAGATCGTGCTGTTATCTTAGCATACCCTATACGTATGAACTTACTGTACAAACTATAGCCATGTTTCAAAGCGTGTACACATTACCTATCGATTTTGCATGCATCGACTCTCGTACTAAACTTCTTCCGCTAGATTGTGCTGCTACCTTAGCATAACCTATACGCATAACCTTAAAGTACAAAGAATAGCCATGTTTCAAAACGTGTACACATTACCTATCGACTTTAGTAGTATAATACAGGGATTCTGCGGCCACCGCCACCGCAGGCTTCCAGAGGCCACCTTCACCACCACCACAGCCAGAGGCCTCTCAGATGCCTCCTCCACCACCACCACAGCCAGAGGCCTCCCAGAGGCCTCCTCCACCACCACCACAGCCAGAGGCCTCCCAGAGGTCTCCTCCACCACCCGCGGGAAATTTGAATTTGTAAACAAAGCCACGTGCTTTTTGACAGCTGTCATCGACAAGAACGCATCGCTAACCTCAGTACTGCCATCTTGACGGTCCTAAACCTCAGTAGTAACAACTTAACCTAACTAGCGCGAGGTAAACAAAGCCACGTGTTTTTGACAGCCACGAGCTTTTTGACAGACAACAACGCATCGCTAACCTCAGTACTGCCATCTTGACGGGCCTAAACCTCAGTAGTACCAACTAACCTAACTAGCGCGTGGTAAACAAAGCCACGTGATTTTTGACAGCCACGTGCTTTTTTGACAGCTGTCATCCGCCATCTTTAATCCAGAGAGCACCGTGGTGCCCTCTATGTGGGGTGGTAAATTCTACGCGATCTTGTTTGGAAACAAACCCATGTGCTTTTCTTACAGCTGTCAACCGCCAGAGAGCACCGTGCTGCCCTCCTTGTGCCGGTGGCAAATTCCACGTGCTTTTTGACAGCTGTCATCCGCCATCTTGCATCACAAACCTCAGTGCAGTACTCATTAGCTAGATACCTCTGAAATGTGGTGGCGGCAAATTCTATGTGCTCTTCTTTGGAAACAAATCCACGTGCTTTTTTGACAGCTGTCGTCCGCCGTCTTTAATCAATAGAGCACTGTGCTGCTATCATGCGGATAATTTCGTCAGCTGTCATCCGCCTTCTTTAATCTACAGAGCACCGTGCTGCTCTCTGTAGTAGCGGGCAATTTGAAAAGTTCTGTTAGCTGTCATCCGCCATCTTTAATCAAGAGAGCACCGTGCTGCCATCTTTAGCTAGATACCTTTGAAATGTGGTGGCGGCAAATTCCACGTGCTCTTGTTTAGTAAACAAACTCACGCGCTTTTTGTCAGCTGTCATCCGCCATCTTACATCGCAAAAGTCAGTGCTACACTCTTTAGTTGAAAAATGGTGGCGGATAATTTAAAAAGAAAAATTCTACAGCAGCCATTTCTCGACGCTAATTGCACAAAATTGTGGCTATACATGACACCTTAAAGGTGCTTATGCAAGATGATCGCTATACATAGTTTCTTATGAGACGCCCTTGGGATGCTTGCGCAAGATGGCGGCTATACATAGCTCCTTATGAGACAGCCTAGGGGTGCTCGCCAAAGACGGCGGCTACTCTTAGGAAGAAAGATAGCTTAGAGGCTACTGCGCAAGATAACGTTTGCTGTTAAGCATGCGGTGGAGAGCAAATTGAAATTCTATGTGCTTAATCAACAGAGCACCCTGCTACCCTCTTTAGCTGAAATGTGGTGGTGGATAATTTGAAAAATTCTTTTGACAGGTGTCATCTTTAAACAATGACGACTATACATAGGCTGTTAAGACCTTATCATTCTCCTCCTCCTCCTTCTCTACCTCCGCCTCTTATGTCAAGGCATAGCTTTATATCGAACAAGTTTAAACCTGCATCGCGAAGGCAAGCGTGTGCAGCGATAACATTATTGTACATGTTTAGAAATGCGAAACATAAGAAGAGTAGAATCAAACGCTGTAATCGATACAAGATGTGATCAGAACATTGATTGATGTGTTCAGAACACAAAATAAGTGATCAAGACTAGAATCGAACACTGTACTCGATGTCGTTAACTTCAACATGTGATTAAAACATTGTTTGGTGTGTTCAGAACACTACATAAGTAGAATCGAACGCTGTACTTAATACAACATATTAGGGGATACCTTTGTTCTGAGAAGATCAGATTGAAACATAACAAGACTAGATTTGAACACTGCACTCGATGTCGTTAACCTTAACATGTGATCAGAACATTGATTGATGTGTTCAGATCACTAAACAAGTAGAACCGAACACTGTACTCGATACAAAATGTTAGGGGATACCTTTGTTCTAAGAAAATTAGATTGAAACATAACAAGACTAGAATCGAACACTGCACTCGATGTCGTTAACCTTAACATGTGATCAGAACATTGATTGATGTGTTCAGATCACTAAACAAGTAGAACCGAACACTGTACAACATGTTAGGGTATACCTTTGTTGTAAGAAAATTAGATTGAAACATAACAAGACTAGAACCGAACACTGTACTCGATACAACATGTTAGGGGATACCTATGTTCTAAGAAAATTAGATTGAAACATAACAAGACTAGAATTGAACACTGCACTCGATGTCGTTAACCTTAACATGTGATCAGAACATTGATTGATGTGTTCAGATCACTAAACAAGTACAACCGAACACTGTACAACATGTTAGGGGATACCTTTGTTCTAAGAAAATTAGATTGAAACATAACAAGACTAGAATCGAACACTACACTCGATGTCGTTAACCGTAACATGTGATCCGATACAACATGTTATTGGATACCTTTGTTCTAAGAAAATTGTTTGATGTGTTCAGAGCAAAAGTACAACTTCAATGATTTACCTAGTGTAAAAATCAAAAACACACACTGTGCACAAATCGCATAGCTATCTCGCCTATCACTTGCCTAGTATGAAAATCAAAAACGCACTGTGCACATATCGCATAGCTAACTCGGCAACACTTCAAATGATTTGCTTAGTGCGAAAATAAAAAATCTATACCGCGTAGCTAACACGTTCACCGCACTGCTAAAACGCTTAGTAATTGTAAATACACTGATATATCTCATACGAAAATCAAGAAAGCACACTGCATAGCCAACTCGCTCGGTCACTCGCTTAGTAATTGCAACACGACTAGAACACTGATACACGTTACTCTTTTTTTTTTCGAAACACACACACACGGATAAGAATGTTGCGAGATACTACATACTTACATGTTTTTAAAAAAATAGGGGGATGAAAGATCATAAATTATATGTACACATGTTGTCTCCTCCAAGTTGTAAGACGAAATAGACGCAGTACTGCGAGTTTCCGCTATAGCTGGCGAACGGAAGTAGCATGATATCTCAGCAAAACATACGCGTGAGCTTGCATACACGCAAGTCAGACACAATGATGGATACCGCGATTCAAATCCTGGCAACTCATGCCGTCAGGAAGGGCATCCGTCTAGATCATGTTATGACGATCGCGCAGGTCCCTCGCCTAGCATTTTCTATTTTTTACGGCTTCCGACACTAAGAGTTCGAACCTGCTATCTCCCGAAGTAGCGAGAATGATTGCGGGTACAAGAGTGTTGAGGGTGATTCATTTGTTGGATGGAGGTGATAAGCCTTGTGCAGGCTTCTTCGGTAGGAGTAGGCTATGTGCCGGTACTAGGATATCTAGTTATAAAAACCGCTAGAACTGATTTGTCGCGTATACTGCGATTTAAAATCCTAGTCAGGAAGGGTAACCGGTCGTAGAACTATGGTATATGATCTAAGAGGCGGGGTGTGCAAAAAAGCCAGCATTACGTAAGGGCTGTTGATAGGGGGCGTTAAACCTTGTGCAGACTCCTTCGAAAATGATTGTGAGTACAAGACGTTGATGGTGATTCATCTGTCGGATGGAGGCAATAAGCCTTGTGTAAGCTTCTTCGGTAGGAGTAGGCTATGTGCCGGTACCGGGATATCTAGTTATAAAACCCGCTATAACAAATTTATCGCGTATACTGCGATTTAAAATCCTAGTCAGGAAAGGTGACCGGTCGTAAAACTATGGTGTATGATCTAAGAGGCGGGGTGTGCGAAAAGCCAGCATTAAGTAAGGGCTGTTGATGGGGGTGTTAAACCTTGTGCAGGCTTCCCCGAAACTGATTGTGAGTACAAGATGTTGAGGGTGATTCATCTGTCGGATGGAGGCGTTAAGCTGTGTGCAGGCTTCTTCGGTAGGAGTAGGCTATGTGCCGGCACTGGGTTTTACCCTCTCCCTACGGTAGTATATTACATTCTTAGGCAGTTTCGAGGGCGTGCAAAAAAGCCAGCATTAAGTAAGGGTTGTTGATGGCGGGTGTTAAACCTTGTACAGGCTCCTTCAACAGGAGTAGCCTATATGCCTGCACCATGCAGGCTCTTTCGATAGGGGTAGGCTAAATGCTGGTCCTGTGTTTTAACCTCTTTACAACAATAATATTTTATGTTAGGAGCTTACACCAGCTGAATGTTACACACAGCTAAGAAGACGTTCCGTGAATTACAAGTGACTTATCAGCACGCGGTTTCCCCGTTCAAAGTTAGTGCAGCCGGAAGATGCGTGTACAATTTCAGCCAACACATGCATTCCGCACCTCGCTCTGAATGACTGCACCGATACAACTTCAAAGATAGTGTTCTATGCGGTAGAAAAAAATGTAACCCATAGCATGCTACTAAAGCTTAACACTGTAAATGTTTGCAGCTCCTGTTTTACAGCTAGATGTAGTTCCTAACGTAACAGGACCGGGATTCAAAATATGTTTTACATCCGAGTACGCCCTTCCATAACATGAGATTTTAAATCGCAAGTATATGTTTTTCGGAAGTTTTCCCTTCCTGACGCGAGAGTTTAAATCACAAGAATCTGGTTTACAGCCGATTGCCATTCCTGACGCGAGATTTTAAATCACAAGAATCTGTTTTACAACTGGATGTCCTTCTAGGATTTTAAAAAGCAGTATCTAGCCTGTTACATCATACACTGTTGTTTTACGGTCGGCTGCCCTTCGACGCGAGATTTTAAATCACAAGAATCTGTTTTACGACTGGTTGCCCTTCCTGACACAAAACTAGCAGTATCTAGCCTCTTACATCATACACTATTGTTTTCGACCGGTTGCCCTTATTAACGTAAAAGAACTGGGATTAAGAATCTGTTTTACAACTAGTTGCCCTTTCTATCACGAGAATCGGGATTTTACAGCTAGATGCTCTTCTTAGTGCAGGAACTAAGATTTAAAATCGCTGTATCACGAAGTATTGTTTTACAGCCATATGCCCTTCCTGACGCAAAACTAAGATTTTAAATCGCAAGTATTTGTTTTTAGACTAGTTGCCCTTCCTGACGCCAAACTGGCAGTATCTAGCCTCTTACATCATACACTATTGTTTTCGACCGGTTGCCCTTCCTGACGTCAAAGATCAAGGATTAAGAATCTGTTTTACAACTGAATGCTCTTTTTAACACGAGAATCGGGGTTTTACAGCTAGATGCACTTCTTAGAATTTAAATCGCAGTATCATGAACTATTGTTTTAGAGACGGATGCCCTTCCTGACGCAAAACTAAGATTTAAAATCGCAAGAATTTGTTTTAAGACTAGTTGCCTTTCCTGACGCAAAACTGGCAGTATCTAACCTCTTACATCATACACTATAGTTTTCGACCGCTTGCCCTTCCTGACGTCAAAGAACTGGGATTAAGAATCTGTTTTACAACTAGATGCTCTTTTTAACACGCGAATCGGGGTTTTACAGCTAGATGCACTTCTTAGATTTTAAATCGCTGTATCACGAACTATTGTTTTACAGCCAGACGCCCTTCCTGACGCGAGATTTTAAATCGCAAGAATTTGTTTTAAGACTAGTTGCCCTTCCTGACGCAAAACTGGCAGTATCTAGCCTCTTACATCATACACTATTGTTTTCGACCGGTTGCCCTTCCTGACGTCAAAGAACTAGGATTAAGAGTTTGTTTCACAACTAGTTACCCTTTCTAACACGAGAATCGGGGATTTACAGCTAGATGCTCTTCTTAGTGCAGGAACTAAGATTTTAAATCGCTGTATCACGAACTATTGTTTTACAGCCGGATGCCCTTCCTGACGCAAAACTAAGATTTTAAATCAGAAGAATTTGTTTTAAGACTAGTTGCCCTTCCTGACGCAAAACTGGCAGTATCTAACCTCTTACAACATACACTATTGTTTTCGACCGGTTGCCGTTCCTGACGTCAAGGAACTCGGATTAAGAATCTGTTTTACAACTAGATGCTCTTTTTAACACGCGAATCGGGGTTTTACAGCTAGATGCACTTCTTAGATTTCAAATCGCTGTATCACGAACTATTGTTTTACAGCCGGATGCCCTTCATGACGCAAAACTAAGATTTTAAATCAGAAGAATTTGTTTTAAGACTAGTTGCCCTTCCTGACGCAAAACTGGCAGTATCTAGCCTCTTACATCATACGCTATTGTTTTCGACCGGTTGCCCTTCCTGACGTCAAAGAACTGGGATTAAGAATGTTTTACAACAAGTTGCCCTTTCTAACATGATTATCGGGGATTTACAGCTAGATGGTCGCCGGATGCCCTTCCTGACGGCATAAGTTGCCAGGATTTGAATCGCGGTATCCATCATTGTGTCTGTCTTGCGTGTATGCAAGCTCACGCGTATTTATTTTTTGCTGAGATATCATGCTACTTCCGTTCGCCAGCTATTGCGGAAACTCGCAGTACTGAGTCTATTTCGTCTTACAACTTGGAGGAGATAACATGTGTACATATAATTTATGATCTTTCACCCCTATTTTTTTAAAAAAAACATGTAAGTATGTAGTATCTTGCAACATTGTTATCCGTGTGTGTGTGTGTTTCGAGAAAAAAAGAGTAACGTGTATCAGTGTTCTAGTCGTGTTGCAATTACTAAGCGAGTGACCGAGCGAGTTGGCTACGCAGTGTGCTTTCTTGATTTTCGTATGAGATATATCAGTGTATTCGCAATTACTAAGCGTCTTAGCAGTGCGATGAACGAGTTAGCTACGCGGTATAGATTTTTATTTTTTATTTTCGTACTAAGCAAATCATTTGAAGTGTTGCCGAGTTAGCTATGCGATATGTGAACAGTGTGTTTTTGATTTTCATACTAGGCAAGTGATAGGCGAGATAGCTATGCGATTTGTGCACAGTGTGTGTTTTTGATTTTTACACTAGGTAAATCATTGAAGTTGTACTTTTGCTCTGAACACATCAAACAATGTTCTTACAGTGTTCGATTCTAGTCTTGCTATGTTTCAATCTAATTTTCTTAGAACAAAGTTATCCCCTAACATGTTGTATCGGATCACATGTTAAGGTTAACGACATCGAGTGTGGTGTACGATTCTAGTCTTGTTATGTTTCAATCTAATTTTCCTAGAACAAAGGTATCCCCTAACATGTTGTACAGTGTTCGGTTCTACTTGTTTAGTGATCTGAACACATCAATCAATGTTCTGATCACATGTTAAGGTTAACGACATCGAGTGCAGTGTTCGATTCTAGTCTTGTTATGTTTCAATCTGATCTTCTTAGAACAAAGGTATCCCCTAACATGTTGTATTAAATACAGGGTTCGATTCTACTTATGTAGTGTTCTGAACACACCAAACAATGTTTTAATCACATGTTGAAGTTAACGACATCGAGTACAGTGTTCGATCCTAGTCTTGATCACTTATTTTGTGTTCTGACCACATCAATCAATGTTCTGATCACATCTTGTATCGAGTACAGCGTTTGATTCTACTCTTCTTATGTTTCGCATTTCTAAACATGTACAATAATATTATCGCTGCACACGCTTGCCTTCGCGATGCAGGTTTAAACTTGTTCGATATAAAGCTATGCCTTGACATAAGAGGCTGAGGTAGAGAAGGAGGAGGAGGAGAATGATAAGGTCTTAACAGGCTATGTATAGTCGTCATTGTTTAAAGATGACACCTGTCAAAAGAATTTTTCAAATTATCCACCACCACATTTCAGCTAAAGAGGGTAGCAGGGTGCTCTGTTGATTAAGCACATAGAATTTTAATGTGCTCTCCACCGCATGCTTAACAGCAACCGTTATCTTGCGCAGTAGCCTCTAAGCTAGCTTTCTTCCTAAGAGTAGCCACCATCTTGTGCGAGCATCTCCTAGGCTGTCTCATAAGGAGCTATGTATAGCCGCCATCTTGCACAAGCATCCTTAGGGGGGGCGCCTCTAGCCATCTTGTGCAAGGATCCTTAAGCCGCCTCATAAGAGCAACCACCATCCTGCGCAAGCATCCCTAGGGTGTCTCATAAGGAGCCTTGTATAACCGCCATCTTGCGCAAGCATCGCAAGGGCGTCTCATAAGAAACTATGTATAGCGATCATCTTGCATAAACACCTTTAAGGTGTCATGTATAGCCACCATCTTGTGCAATTAGCGTCGAGAGATGGCTGCTGTAGAATTTTTCTTTTTAAATTATCCGCCACCATTTTTCAACTAAAGAGTGTAGCACTGAGGTTTGCGATGTAAGATGGCGGATGACAGCTGACAAAAAGCGCGTGAGTTTGTTTACTAAACAAGAGCACGTGGAATTTGCCGCCACCACATTTCAAAGGTATCTAGCTAAAGATGGCAGCACGGTGCTCTCTTGTTTAAAGATGGCGGATGACAGCTAACAGAACTTTTCAAATTGCCCGCTACTACAGAGAGTAGCACGGTGCTCTGTAGATAAAAGATAGCGGATGACAGCTGACGAAATTATCCGCATGATAGCAGCACAGTGCTCTATTGATTAAAGACGGCGGACGAACGCTGTCAAAAAAGCACGTGGCTTTGTTTCCAAACAAGAGCACATAGAATTTGCCGCCACCACATTTCAGAGGTATCTAGCTAAAGAGTACAGCACTGAGGTTTGTGATGCAAGATGGCGGATGACAGCTGTCAAAAAGCACGTGGAATTTGCCACCGGCACAAGGAGGGCAGCACGGTGCTCTCTGGCGGTTGACAGCTGTCAGAAAAGCACATGGGTTTGTTTCCAAACAAGAGCGCGTAGAATTTACCACCCCCACATAGAGGGCAGCACGGTGCTCTCTGGATTAAGGATGAAGGATGATAGCTGTCAAAAAAAGCGCATAGGTTTGTTTCCAAACAAGAACATAAAGAATTTTTCAAATTGCCGCCACTACATTACAAAGGTATCTAGCTAAAGAGTGCACCACTGAGGTTTGCGATGCAAGATGGCGGATGACAGCTGTGACGTACCACATTTCAAAGGTAAGTAGCTAAAGAGGGCAGCACGGTGCTCTCTGGACTAAAGATGGCGGATGACAGCTGCACGTGGCATTGTTTCCAAACAAGACCACAAAGAATTTCTCAAATTGCCGCCACTACATTTCAAAGGTATCTAGCTAAAGAGTGCAGCACTGAGGTTTGCGATGCAAGATGGCGGATGACAGCTGTGACGTACCACATTTCAAAGGTAAGTAGCTAAAGAGGGCAGCACGGTGCTCTATGGGTTAAAGATGGCGGATGGCAGCTGCACGTGGATTTGTTTACAAACAAGAGCGTAAAGAATTTCTCAAATTACCGCCACTACATTTCTAAGGTATTTACCTAAAGAGTGCAGCAATGAGGTTTGCGATGCAAGATGGCGGATGACAGCTGTGACGTATCACATTTCAAAGGTAAGTTGCTAAAGAGGGCAGCACTGTGCTCTGTAGTTTAAAGATGGCGGGTGACAGCTGCACGTGGCTTTGTTTATCTCAGGCTACTGAGGTTAAGTTGGTAGCACTAAGGTTTAGTCCCGCCAAGATGGCAGCACTGCTGATGACAGGTGTCGAATTTACATCTACTACGATAAAGAGGGCAGCACGGTGCTCTCTGGATTAAAGATGGCGGATGACAGCTGTCAAAAAAGCACGTGGCTGTCAAAAAGCACGTGGCTTTGTTTACCACGCGCTAGTCAGGTTAAGTTGGTACTACTGAGGTTTAGGCCCGTCAAGATGGCAGTACTGAGGTTAGCGATGCGTTGTTGTCTGTCAAAAAGCACGTGGCTGTCAAAAAACACGTGGCTTTGTTTACCTCGCGCTAGTTAGGTTAAGTTGGTACTACTGAGGTTTAGGCCCGTCAAGATGGCAGTACTTAGGTTAGCGATGCGTTGTTGTCGATGACAGCTGTCAAAAAGCACGTGGCTTTGTTTACAAATTCAAATTTTCCGCGGGTGGTGGAGGAGACCTCTGGCAGGCCTCTGGCTGTGGTGGTGGTGGAGGAGGCCTCTGGGAGCCTGCGGTGGCGGTGGCCGCAGAATCCCTGTATTATACTACTGACTTTGCATGATACAAATATCGTACTAAACTTCTTCCGCTAGGTTGTGCTGCTATCTTAGAATAATTTATTCACATGAACTTAAATACAAAGAATAGCCATTTTTCAAAGCGTGTACACATTACTTATTGATTTTGCATTCATCGAATCTCCTACTGAACTTCTTCCGCTAGACTGTGCTGCTATCTTAGCATAACACATACCCATAAACTTAAAGTACAAAGAATAGCCAGGTTTCAAGGCGTGTACACATCACCTATCGATTTTGCATGCATCGACTCTTGTACTAAATCTTCTTCCGCTAGATTATGCTGCTATCTTAGCATAACCTATGCGCATGAACTTAAAGTACAAAGAATAGCAATGTTTCAAAGCGTGTACACATCGCCTATCGATTTTCCAATCATCGACTCTCGTACTAAACTTCTTGCGCTAGATTGTGCTGCTATCTTAGCTTAACCTATACGCATGAACTTAAAGTACAAAGAATAGTCATGTTTCAAAGCGTGTACACATCAACTATCAATGATGCACGCATCGACTTTCGTACTAAACTTCTTCAGCTAGAATGTGCTGCTATCTTAGCATAACTAAGACGCATTAACTTAAAGTACAAAGAATAGCTATGTTTCAAAGCGTGTACACATCACCTATCGATTTTGCATTCATCGACTCTCGTACTAAACTTCTTACGCTAGACTGTGCTGCTATCTTAGCCTAACCTATACGCATGAACATAAATTACGAAGAATAACCATGTTTTAAAGCGTGTACATACCACCTATCGATTTTGCATGCAACAAATATCGTACTAAACTTCTTGCGCTAGATTGTGCTGCTATCTTAGCCTAACCTATACGCATGAACATAAAGTACGAAGAATAACCATGTTTTAAAGTGTGTACACATCACCTATCGATTTTACATGCATCGACTATCGTACTAGGCCTCTTCCGCTAGAGCATATAGCAATCGCTTTTGTGTATCCCTAACCCATGTGCATGAACTTAAAGCACAAAGAAGAGCTATGTTCCAAAGCGTGTACACATCACCTATCGATAATGTATGTATCGAATATCGTACTAAACTTCTCCTGCCAGAGCGTACGATATCGCTTGTGTGTGCACGAACTTAAAGCATAAAGAATAGCAATGTATAGAAATCTTGTAAACAAAGCAGCAGCATTAAGTATAGCCATGTTTAAATGCGTGTACACATAATGTATCCATGATGCACGCAGTACTAAACTTATTCCACTAGAGTGTACAAAGTTCGCATGTGTTTGTGCTGTTATCTTAGCATAGCCTATGTGCATGAACTTAAAGTACAAAGAAAAGCGATGTTTAAAAATCTTGTGAACATGGCAGCGGTAAGAATAGCAAGGTTTAAAAGCTTGTACACACCACCTTTTGGTAATGCATGCATCTTCTACTAGAGCATGTGACTATCGCTTGTATCTGCTGCTATCTTAACATAACCTATGTACATGAACTTAAAGCAAAAAGAATAGTCATGTGTAAAAAATCTTGTGAACATAGCAGAATGTTAACTACGTAGATGTAGACATTGAAATTTGCATGCTGAGGCAGCATACCACGTAACCGTGAAGTCACAGCCACGTGCTCTTGTTTAGTAAACAAAGCCACGTGCTTTTTTGACAGCTGTCGTCTTTACGGACCCTAACCTCACTTTGAACGACAATAGAGCGTCGCTAACCTCACTGCTGCCATCTTGACGGCGGTAAACCTCAAGGCTGCCACCGTATGCATGTTATAGTGCGGAATTTAAAATCCAACAACAGAACATTGCTAACCTTACTCGTGCTATCTTGATGAGCTTAAACCTTACTGTTGCTACCTTGGTTATACGCTTTTGTGTTAGTTTACTGTTAATCGCTCAGCTGTTCGCATCATCGAAGTAGAGAGTAACAAATGTGAAGTAGATTTAAAGAAGAATCTGTTAGCAGAAGATAAAAGTCCGTCATGGAAAAACCTATTTCTAGGTATATTTGCGAAGAGTGTGGAAAAGCATTTTCCCGAAGCTATCACAGGAGACGTCATGAGATATCATGTAGGAAAATTTATATTCAAACATTTTAGAAGAGAGTTCAAGAAAGCATACAACGCTCAACGTCATGAAGCCGCGTGTAATGTAGCCGTAATGTAGGGAACAAAATACAAAGAGCTCAACCATATTGAAGCGAACACTGATTTATGTTTAAAAAGTACACATCTGCGAGAGATTTTTAATTCTCCCTTGTTGTCTAGGCCTGCTACAAGTTCTGTTACTAAGCACAAATTTCAAGATAAAGAGAGGCAATATCATGATTATGATAAGGATAATGATGTTGATCAAAACAGTAGTAAAGGGAAAGTTGAAGAAAATCTTAATGTTTCATTGCCATTACAGCTGATGATTTTACTTCATTTCCTAAGCCTACTACACGTTCTGTCGCAGTGCAAACATCTCAAGAAGAGATGCAAGGTAAAGAAGAAGGAAATTTCAACGCTTCATCGCTATCGAAACAAGTTAAGTTTGTACCTAGAAACGCTACTGCTGAAGCACGTACTACATCAAAACAAGTCCCTACACATCAACTGTCTGCATATAGACTCAAAGTTCACAACAAGCCTCTGTTACCCTATGTAGATATAAGATACTGTACGGACCCCAACGTACTCGTAAAACGTTTACAACTGCTAAGAGCCTTTCATGATGCTGTTTACACACAGTACTGTTACGGTGTAACGCAATTTACCCTACCCTGAGAACCTATTTTGAACTGGCAACATCGCCGTAGAAAAACTTAATTATTCTATACGACTAAGCGTATGGTTTCCCTCGTACACTAAGTGTTTTAGTGATACTTATTGAACATTATTTATATGCCTTATTTGGTCTAATGACGCCATTACATTCTGTCACCGAGGTGTCATTTGCTTTCACCTTCTCCTTCATAACGTTTTTGGTCCTGGTGCTATGCTCATAGAAATTGGTATTTTTCCGCCTTTATTTACCTTGAATTCCTGTCGTCGATCTCTCTAACTACTTCTAGTTCTAATTCTCTCTTTGACTCCGCGATGGCGTGAGTATCTGTTCCTTATGCAAGCTGACATCTGGTCGGAAACTTGGTACTACGTCGCTCCGCCCACTGGCCAATAGGAGTTTACCGCCTCAGCGAGGCCTTTGTTGCATTAAGAAGCGGGCCATTTGTCTATAGTGACTGGGAGAAAATGTATCGTGTGTCGAGTGGCTTCTTGGTACTTAAGTATTTTCCAAAAAACGTGATGGACTACGGCTGAAGATTTACGGGTGAGAGGGCTCACCTATCAGCCCTCGGAATTTGCTACTTTTTATTTCGCCTGGGGAACGTCCACCAACTGTATGTATCTTTGTTTATTAAACTTCTTTTGGAAAACATGAAGATAAAATGGTGACCGGCGTCCTTTCAAACTTCTGATCTTTCGATATTGGTGAACCGAAGTAAAAAGGAAATAAATCGCACGGAAGTGGTGATGTGTCTAGAAATTGTCTGCGTAGGAGCGATCACTTTCTTAAAAAATAATGATAAAAAAAAACTTGGTATGAAATATATTGCAGTGCGGATTGGATTTATCAAATACTATTATTGGCACTGGATCCTTGTAATGTTTTGGTGAAGGACTAGTATATTTCAATCTAAATTGTTTTATAAGAGAATTGAATACGATACTAAACTAGTTTTAACGACGCTGTTAATTTCATGGTAATGTAACTGATTTTGAACTACTTAGCTCTAATCAAGGGGCAGTGAACTTATTTGATTGTTTTCCGAGCTTCCTATTTTTTTCTTCCCTTTGGTCCTTTGATCTAAATTTGATTTTTATTTCTGCCTTTGATTACGGTGGGATTTGATTTTGCGATATTTTGGCGTGGGTCCGTCGGCATGGCAACGGGTGTTGGTGTTGATTGTTGTAAATAAACAGTCCTGACGGTGGAGTACTTTCCTTCCTGGTTCGTCCTTCTGGACTGGATTTCTTGTGTTTCCTTTAATTTATTATATGTTTTGCCGGTCCCCTTTCTCTTGCATCCGTGTAATATGTTTTCCTGTTTCATTTTGTTAATTTAACTTCTCCCTACGTGTTGTGTTTTAAGTGGATTTACTTACTGTCTCCCTGTGAGGACTGCCCATTGATTGAACTGGGTAGTTCAAGTGACTTAGCGTTTTAACTGATATTTGTTCATTTTATCCTAAAAATATTTTCATTAGTTCTAGTTCGTGGGGCCCCCTTAATTACCTTAGCATACGATTAGTTTATTTTTCTTACTATATATTAAATTTCATCTTAAATGTTATATTTTCAATCTTACGTCGTGGGCGTTTTCCAATTTCTCTCTGCTGTTTTTTTTCTTTTAACTAATAAATATTATCTTACTTTAACAAAAACTCTGGTGTCCTTCCTTTAGTAAAATAACATCTGATACCCGGTTTACTTTTCAACTGTTTGATGTGTTATACCGTTGCTTCTTGAAGTGAGTTACTACTATTTTCTTACTACTGTTTGGTAGGTACGTGAGCGCGCTTCCTGACCTTTCTTTGACTCTTTGTGCTTTACCTCATTTAATTGTTAAAACTTTGCTGACCTGACCTTAACGTGGGGTTTCGGGTTTTGCCTGCGTGTCGGGTCAGTATTGTGGTAGCAGAGCGTGGTTTTTGATTCATGCACCTGTGGCTCGTACCTACCCGGAGGTTGTTTGTATCCTCTTGATTTTAATACACCTGGTATCAAGTTCAAATTTATTGGAAGAAGGACATAAAACTGGTATAATATCCTTGTAAAAGAATTACAACCATCTTATTCCAACTTTGAATTGTTTTGTTTCATATTGTCTATCGTCATGGCCCGACCGGTTATTCACCCTCACCACCTTCGCAAGTCGGAGTTGCAGTATGAGCTTGCAGTCCGAGGTTTAGAACCAGTGGGTACTGTCTCTGAGTGTGCCGCCTTACTTTCAGCTCATCTCCAGGTGCCTCTTAACCTATCTAAATTAGATATCTCCAAGAATGGTGAGTTTTTACATTTAATTAATTCTTCTTTAAATGAAATTTCCATTATTCTTAAAGAATTTACTGAAACGCCACCTACGAAGTCTCAGGTTAGTAGACTCAGGGCTAGAGTGTACCACCACTCGGGGCGTATCCAAGATCTCCTTACTTTGAAACCTGAGGGGGAATTCATTAGCGAATGCACCCGACTTTTGACATTAGCGTCCAGTATTTCTACTGAACTTGATTTAATAATTGCAAGTAGAGAAATGGAGAACTTGTCGGTTACGGATAGGACTAATCCTGTTTGTAATAATGAAAGTGTAAGTCAAAATTTATCTCCTCCTATTCAAGGTGCATGCTGCGTAACTCCTCCTGTCCTTGAGTCTATTTTATCACGGTTAAGTGGTACATCGCATAATTCCTTGAAAGAGCTGTTTCACGGTGTGAAGGATTTCTCCGTAAACTCAACTGAGGAGTGCCTTAGATTTTTAAGGTTCCTTGTGGAATTGCAGGAATCCGCTAGTGTATACTCTGTTGATGAACTAGGCATGTATAGGGCCTTATTTTCCCATTGCGAGGGTATTCTAAAAAAGGAAATTTCCGAGGCTATATCTCAGAAGTGTAAAATTGATGAATTTCATGAATTAATTCTTAACAAATTTATCCCCTCCTTAGCCCTTCAGAGTCTCATCCCCCAGTATTGCTTCCGAACTCAGTACCTTCACGAAAATTTGCTAACGTACATTGTTGATGTAAAGTTCTATTGTAAAGTGTTTCGAATTTGGTTCCTGAGGAAGAAATGGTAACTCGCATATTAAAAGGTATATCTCCTGCTTATCGATCTTACCTTTCCCTTGTGAAATGTCCTACTAATTTCATTGAACTCGAGACTGCGTGTACCTTCGCTGAGGATGTAAAGCACGGAGACGCCTCCAGGCCTGTCCATCTTCCCCCTCCTCTTACCAATTCTAACTGTACTGGTTATGCTAATGTACCCTGTAACATGAAAACAAAAAAATGTTTTGTGTGTGGTTCTACGGAACATCTAAGGAATTCGTGCCCGTCTAAGAGGAATGGACGTGATGTTTGTTGTTATCTTTGCGGATCTAAGCAGCACACTAAAATTTTTTGCCCAAATTCATTTCAAAGACGCCATAAATGACTAGAACCTAAAAACCGGTCTCGTAATTTTCAACCTTTTAAGAAGGTAGGGGACTCTGATGAGGTTATTTGTCCTCGTAACTGTAACAGAATTTGTGGAAATGTTGTTTCTGTAGGAACCTTCACCAGTGTTGAAGTGAATAATGAACCATTGATTGCTTTGATTGACTCTGGGAGTGTTGTAAATTTAATCAATTCTGATTGGTATTCCAAAATGAAATATGCTTGTAAGTTACCGTCCTTACAACCTTCCGATGTAAGGTGTGTTTCTGCTAATGGTAATAATGTAGAAATTCTAGGGACCGCTAGGGTGAAATTGAGAATTGGAAATTTCACCTGGAAAGTGTCCTGCCTGGTGGTTCCTAACCTTTCGTGTAATTTGATTCTAGGAACTGGGTTTTTGTCCAAAACTGGACTTGTTCTCGACCTTCAAGACAGGAAATTTTTCTTTAAGTTTTCCCCTGCTAATAAATTTAACTTGTCTGGTGGTTCTAAGGGTAATTTAAATGCGAATTGTGTTTCTGAGTCTGTCCCTGATGAAATTAGCAATGTTAAGGAATTAAAACTTAATCATTTGAGTAAGGAACAAGCTGATGAAATTCGTGCTCTTTGCAGGGAATTCCCAGAAGTGTTCACTAGTAAACTAGGGGTAACTGATGTTATGGAATATGACATCGAACTAACTGATACCAAACCTGTGAGATCCCCTCCATATAGACTCTCTCCT
This sequence comes from Anabrus simplex, assembly GCF_040414725.1. Taxonomy (NCBI): domain Eukaryota; kingdom Metazoa; phylum Arthropoda; class Insecta; order Orthoptera; family Tettigoniidae; genus Anabrus; species Anabrus simplex. The sequence continues at coordinate 634,625 of NC_090272.1, read as the reverse complement.
CCACGTATGCTGGAATTGAAGAAGATTATTGAAAAACTTCTAGCAGAAGGGGTAATACAACCTTCTAGCTCCCCATATGCCTCTCCTGTTTTCCTTGTACCCAAGTCCACTGGGGGCTTTCGGGCTGTTTTGGACTATAGAAAATTAAACCAGAAGGTGGTCCTTCAGTCTATCCCGTTACCTGATCTGCACACATGCTTTGGGTGGTTTTCTGGGGGAAAGTTTTTTACAGTACTGGACCTTAACCAGGCCTATTATCAAATTCCTTTATCCAAGAGGTCCATTCCACTAACTGCCTTCATCACTGACTGGAATTTGTATGAATTTGTCAGATTACCCTTCGGTTTGAACTCTGGTGCTGGAATTTTGACACGTTTGCTGGATACTATCTTCTCTGACATTAAATTTAAATGTGTTTTTCACTATCTCGATGATTGCGTTGTCTATTCTAAAACCTTTGAAGAACATGTGATTCATGTACGGGAAGTCCTTGAGCGCTTGAGGAAAGCTGGCTTGACTGTTAAGCTTTCTAAGGTAACCTTCGCCCAGCCAAGTATGTCTTTTCTTGGACACATTGTGTCTTCGAGTGGAATCTCGGTTGATCAATCCAGGACCCAAGCAATTCGTGATTTTCAACCTCCTAAAGATGTCAAAGGCATTGCCCGTTTTGTGGGAATGGTTAACGTTTTCAGGAAATTTATTCCTAACTTCGCTGAGGTTGCTGCTCCTCTCAACCATTTAAGGCGAAAAGATGTTAAGTTTGTCTGGGGTCCTCTCCAACAAGCAGCTTTTGAGAAATTGAAGTTCGCTCTCTCGAACGCCCCTGTTTTGGCAATTCCTGACTTTTCTAAATGCTTCATTGTTCAGACCGACGCATCAGGAAGAACTGTTGCCGGAGTACTCTTGCAAGAGTACGAGGATGGTCGAAGACCTGTTGCGTATGCCTCCCGAACCCTCAATGATCTTGAGAGCAAATACTCAATTTACGAGTTGGAATGCCTTGCTGTCCTATTCGCTCTCGAAAAATTTCGGCCCTTTGTCGAACATGTAAATTTTGACCTGGAGACGGACAATCAGGCGTTGTCATGGGTTTTGAACCGACCCAAAAGAACTGGGAGAATCATCCGTTGGGCACTTAGGATTTCTGCCTTCAATTTTCAAGTCAAATATATTAGGGGTACTGATAATGTCATCGCTGATAGTCTCAGCAGAATGTTTGATGGGGAACCTTCTCCTGAGGTAAAAACTAATGTTGAAAATTTTGATGATGGTAATGTGATTAAAGTCAATGCCATTCTTTCTGAGCTACCTTTACTTTACCATGAAATCGAAGATCTCCAGAAATCTGATCCTGAATTGAATGAAATCATAAACAAAATTTGTAATGGGACTCTTGTAAAACCTTATTCTCTTGTCAAAGGTGTTCTATATTGTAAGGGACGAGGAGACCATTGTTTCAAAATTGTTGTTCCGAAGGTACTGGTACCTGTCATCTTCAAGTATTACCACCACTGTCCCATTGGAGGTCATTTAGGAATGTTCAAAACTAGGCAGAAAATTAGGGAATTTTTCATCTGGAAAAGAATGGACAGTGACATCAGAAGCATGATTAAATCTTGCAAGGTTTGTGCCATAAGTAAACCCAGTCTAAAAAACCGTGTGGGTTTGTTGTCGTCCTCACAAGCTTCACGCCCCATGGAACGTCTGTTCATCGACTACGTGGGACCAATGGTTCGATCTTCTTTGGGGAACACGCACATTTTCGTGGGTGTCGATGCGTTCTCACGGTTCACTTGGCTTATTCCAACTAGGTCTACCACTTCTCGGTCCACTATTAACTGTCTAAATTATATCTTTGCTTCTTTTGGTCCTCCCAAGTTCCTTGTCTCCGATAACGCTAGTGGGTTTACTAGTCATCTGTTCAAAAAATACCTTTTCGAGTTGAGCATCTCTCATGTCACTACTACTCCGTATTATCCTAATCCATCCTACGCTGAGAGGGTAAATAGGAATTTGAAGTCCGCATTGATAGCCTACCATCATCATAACCAGGCTAAGTGGGACTCCTGTTTACATTGGCTAGCTCATGCATTTAACTCTGCCATCCATGAGTCTCATGGGAAAACGCCCATGTCCCTCATGTTTTCCTACACTCCATACTCCCCAATGTCAAATGTACTAGGCATCGATGACCTTTTGCCTGATCTATCTAAACCTCTCGATGTCCAGAAGATTTGGGACGAAGCAAAGAAAAATCTGTCTGTTTCATATGAGAAGACCAAGAAAAGGTACAATTTGGGTAGGAAAACAACTAAGGTAAAAGTTGGTGATACAGTCTTTATAAAATGCTACCCAGTCAGTAAACCTGTTAATAAGTTTTCCGCCAAACTGGCACCCAGGTATCAAGGTCCTTGCACCGTACTGCAATTTCTGTCCCCGGTATCAATGTTAGTGAGCGATCCGGTTGCTAAAAGGATTAGGAGAGTCCATCTGTCACAAGTTAAACCTGGTTAATGTACAGTACTGGTTCCTAATTCCCTTCCTTTGGGTTTCTACTTTGTGGAGTTCTAAGGTACTGAAAGAGACATACAGCTGGGAACTACATTTCTGTGAGCTAATTAAAAGTAAAATATCATCTTACTGTTTAAGTGTAATTTAATTCTACCTGGAGTTTTCATTGTGGTAAAGGATTCTGTGATTTTGAAAGCTAGGTTTGATATGTTTATATTTGTCTTAGTACTGGTATTGTTTCTGGTGTGAACATTGTGGTTTGGTGGTGTGTGGAATTTGTCACGTGACTGTTTCTTGGGGGCCTGTTACCAATTATATTTCTGACCTCTATTCCTTATATCTGATCTTCTTTGGGTTTTAAATTTTAAATATCATACCAAATCTGTTTCGGGTGTGGGTAGGATTGGATAACGGATACTTGGAGACTTCCTTCGGTCTTCTTGCTGCTCACACTTTGGGATAGCAAAAATTTTATGACCATGTCCTGTTGATATGTATTTATCCTCCTGTCCAGGGTGTCCATTTGGTAGCCTTCTGGACTATTGGTTGCTCGTTTTAATCTCGTCGCCTGGGTGATGGTTATAAAATATAGTTTAAAAAAGGAAATATTGGTTGAGTTTTAACTATTTGGGGGTTGACTTAATCATGGAATTGTTTCTGTTCATATCTTTGTCTTGTTTCTGGTTTTGGTGATCTTATCCATATTTATCTCTTGGAAATTAGTTTTACTCTGTTTCTTCATCCATCCCTTGTAGCAAGGTTTATTTGGAAAATTAACTTTAAAATCTTATTCTGAATTTTATTTATGGCCTATTATTGATTTTCAATAATAACTATCCCTGAGTACCCTTTGATTAAGCTTCGAAAATTAACCCTTCTACTTGCTGCTGATCTGTCGCTGCAATAAGTTAGTTTTGGTCATATCCTTTGAGGGGGTTGTTAGTCGTGGGGTGATCTGTTAACCTGTGTCGGGGTTGGTAAACCGTTTGCTTCGTGCATGGATCTTGCATCTTTATGGTTTCTCCATCTCTGGCTACTGGTTTCTGGGCCTCTTCATGTCTAATGCTGCGTTGCCCTCTGGTGATTATTCTAAGAACTGACAGTAGTACCTCTATTCTAAGTAATCTCAAATTATTCTTTACTTAACTTATGGTTTTCCTTATGTTGAAAATTGTATCCCGTAGTTTTTTGAAATTTTATTCTGTTTTAAAACTTCCTTCTTACTATTGGTGGTATAAGGTTGTCCTCTATTGTATTCACGGGTCTTGTGGCATTTTATTCCGCGCATTACTATCATCACTGTGATACTGAAGTATTTTCTTGAATCTAGTATCTTCTTGTTGATCTTATCGTTCTAGGCGAGTTGTAGTGTGTATGTTGGGCTGTTGACAGTAACCATCTTCCATCTATTGATATTATGTTGAGTAGTGTAGTCAAGGCATGGACTTGAAACCTGAGAAGTTATCTTCTTTTACCTAGGTGGTAGGTTTGCTGGTCGTCAATTTGGCGGTGGTGTGGTATTGCACCATGTTTGGTTAAAATGCTGTGTGGCATGTTGTTGTAAAGGGACCCTGTTGTATTGACTCTTGGTGCTGGTGCTTCTGTGGGATTTCTGTGAGGCAATATTAGTTGTATTATTGCACTCTGGTGGGCGTTTAAGCACCTTTCTTTGAACCATTGTGTGTTTAGGAAGTTGGGAATTAATAATGTAGATTGTGTCTACCACTTGTGTAGTATGTTCTGGTCTTGGTCTGTGAAAATTGAGTTTGCCCGCATAACCTATTGCTCTGATATCTTCCTTGTTTCCATCTATGATATTTGTGAAGCTCTATTTTCTTAAACCTACCTTCTATGGTTATTTTCCCTTCAGTCTTTTTGCCAACATTAGTAGATATTGTTGATTTACCTGCTTTCCGTTCTGCGTTCAGGATAGTTGAGCGTGTTATTGCCTACCTGTGAGCCATCGCTTGTGGAGTCATCTTGCCTATTTATTTTCTGGCCCCTGTAGTCATCTAATTGAGGTATTTTAATACCTTTTCTGTTTGATTGGGTGTACTATAGTGGAAAAAGTTTTAGTTTTTCCTCTTGCTGTGTGGGTTGGTTATGTGACCCCAAGTTATGTCCTCCTGAAACCTTATCCATCTATCCTTGAACAGGGATTCCCTTTGTATTAGTTTGTTCCTTGTTTAGTATGCCTCTGTGGAATGATTGTCGATGACAAACCGTTGCGCTCCCTACACCTGATAGCACTAGAGGTCTCCAACTCATTCTACTTATGGTGTCCTTTGCTTGGAAAGACAGTTACCACTAACTCCTCCATGGCTTCACAGTGCTTGTACTCTGGTCGATAGTTGCTCTGATTGGTGTGTACCTTTCTTTTGAAAAGTCTTTCTTGCAGGGTCATGCGAGGTCAGTTAACTATGATTTAAAATCTGCATTCCTTAATGGTCTAATTATTTGGGTTGAATTATGGTGGGTTCTTAAAAATTAATGAACCATTGGCTCACTGATCTGTGGAACTCAGTCTGTTGTTTTTAAGATTATTGTTACTTACCTTGTCCGTCTTGAGTATGTTTATGTAAAACTGTTTGTTGGGGTATTGAATCTTGAATTTTTGGGGATTTATCTTATTGTGTTAAGGGTCTCCGGTGGAGCACGTGAATTGATTATCCTTCTGGTGGCTCCCTGTATTAGTGGGAATCCTTGGTGACGTTACGTCCTTTCTTCTTATTCAATTTCAACGTTTTAGTTTAACGTTTTGAACCATTTGTATATTGAGGTAAGTTCTGTATTCTTGACACTTGAGATCCACCTTTGGAGTATGGTGGATTAAGCTTACCATTACCTGTACCTATCTTTTATGTAGGGTTTTCTAGGTGATGTTGTGCTGGTAGATCTTTTTGTTCGTAGGTAGTCTTGTCTGCCTAATTGGTGTTCTTGTGTAATTTGGTATGGTGGTATGCTCTAGACCTAAGTTTATTGGCAATTTCCCTAATTAACTCTTTCTATATGTGATTTACGTTTCGTCTTTAATTATTTTTATGAAAAACTTTCACCAATCTTGAAGTTCTCTCTTCTTTTCCTTTTCCGGTTTGTTTGGGATATCTTCGTGTGGTAGGGAGTTTTATCTTGATTTCGAAGGATGTAAGATGCTGCAATTCTTAAATCCTAGAACCAGTGTACTGGTATTAACTATGATATAGTAATTTTGAGTTGAAAAGTGGAATGTACAGGAGAGAGTGATTGCTAGTTCAAGCTTAATTATTGGAAGGAAAACCTATGGATGCATTGTGTATAAACTTTCATGTACTTTAAGGTTGGTAATACCCGCCGCGTGTCATTATCACCGTGTATGGAATTACAATCAAAATCATAACCTATTGTGAACTAACTAAGTTTGAAGATGTTACTTGATTCAAATCTATATGTGTAGTGTACTTCTTGGAACTTATGGTCTTTCATTCCCTTCAAAAAAACTGAAACTGTGGTGTACAATTCTTAAAAGAAGGTTTTGCGGAAGGTCCGAAAGTGGTGAAGAATGGTGAACTCCGTGTTGATGATGAGTAATGGTGTTGAACTGGATTTAAAGTGGGACTAAGCTTCTATCCGCCTCCTGTGATTATTCTGACTGATTGAATTTTACTTCTTGGACTGGTACTTGTGGTCGTTTTGATTTGGACTGTGACAAAAAAAATTAGTTTACTTCTGACCACAGTGGGGAAGATACGTACTAGATAAGCGAAGCTTCGGGGGAGGAGGCTGTCACCGAGGTGTCATTTGCTTTCACCTTCTTCTTCATAACGTTTTTGGTCTTGGTGCTATGCTCATAGAAATTGGTATTTTTCCGCCTTTATTTACCTTGAATTCCTGTCGTCGATCTCCCTAACTACTTCTAGTTCTAATTCTCTCTTTGACTCCGCGATGGCGTGAGTATCTGTTCCTTATGCAAGCTGACATCTGGTCGGAAACTTGGTACTACGTCGCTCCGCCCACTGGCCAATAGGAGTTTACCGCCTCAGCGAGGCCTTTGTTGCATTAAGAAGCGGGCCATTTGTCTATAGTGACTGGGAGAAGATGTATCGTGTGTCGAGTGGCTTCTTGGTACTTAAGTATCTTCCAAAAAATGTGATGGACTACGGCTGAAGATTTACGGGTGAGAGGGCTCACCTATCAGCCCTCGGAATTTGCTACTTTTTATTTCGCCTGGGGAACGTCCACCAACTGTATGTATCTTTGTTTATTAAACTTCTTTTGGAA